>NC_086451.1:67854720-68454720 GCF_028390025.1 Pseudophryne corroboree
TCTCACAGAAAAGCTGGAGAGAAGGCTCCCAGGCTCTCCCCTGCACTGCACTACAGAAACAGGGTTAAAACAGAGAGGGGGGGCACTGATTTTGGCGATATTGTATATATATAAAAGATGCTATAAGGGAGAAACACTTATATAAGGTTGTCCCTATATAATTATAGCGTTTTTGGTGTGTGCTGGCAGACTCTCCCTCTGTCTCCCCAAAGGGCTAGTGGGTCCTGTCCTCTGTCAGAGCATTCCCGGTGTGTGTGCTGTGTGTCGGTACGTGTGTGTCGACATGTATGAGGACGATGTTGGTGAGGAGGCGGAGAAATTGCCTGTAATGGTGATGTCACTCTCTAGGGAGTCGACACCGGAATGGATGGCTTATTTAGAGAATTACGTGAGAATGTCAACACGCTGCAAGGTCGGTTGACGACATGAGACGGCCGACAATCTATTAGGACCGGTCCAGGCGTCTCAGAAACACCGTCAGGGGTTTTAAAAACGCCCATTTACCTCAGTCGGTCGACACAGACACAGACACGGACACTGAATACAGTGTCGACGGTGAATAAACAAACGTATTTCTCATTAGGGCCACACGTTAAGGGCAATGAAGGAGGTGTTACGTGTTTCTGATACTACAAGTACCACAAGAAAGGGTATTATGTGGGAGTGAAAAAACTACCTGTAGTTTTTCCTGAATCAGATAAAATAAAATGAAGTGTGTGATGATGCGTAGGGTTACCCCGATAGCAAATATTGGCGTTATACCCTTTCCCGCCAGAAATTAGGGTACGTTGGGAAACACCCCTTAGGGTGATAAGGCGCTCACACGCTTATCAAGTGGCGTTACCGTCTCCAGATACGGCCGCCCTCAAGGAGCCAGCTGATAGGAAGCTGGAAAAATATCCTAAAAAGTATATACACACATACGGTGGTTATACTGCGACCAGCGATCGCCATCAGCCTGGAGATGCAGTGCTGGGTTGGCTTGGTCGGATTCCCTGACTGAAAATATTTTATTCATGTAGAGCATTTAATAGGATGCATTCTATATATATGTATGTGAGATGCACAGAGGGATATTTGCTCTCTGGCATCAAGATAAGTGCGTTGTCCATATCTCCCAGAAGATGTCAGGGACACGACAGTGGTCAGGTGATACAGATCCCATACGGCAGATGGAAGTATTGCTGTATAAAGGGAAGGAGTTATTTGGGGGTCGGTCCATCGGACCTGGGGACCACAGCAACAGCTGGGAAATCCAACCTTTTTTACCCCAAGTTACATCTCAGCTAAAAAAGACACCGTCTTTTCAGCCTCAATCTTTCCTTTCCCATGAGGGCATGCAGGCAAAAGGCCAGTCATATCTGCCCAGACATAGAGGTAAGGGAAGTAGACTGCAGCAGGCAGCCCTTTCCCAGGAAAAGAAGCCCTCCACCGCGTCTGCCAAGTCCTCAGCATGACGCTGGGGCCGTGCAAGCGGACTCAAGGTGGGGGGGTAGTCTCAAGAGTCTCAGGGCGCAGTGGGATCACTCGCAAGTTGACCCCTAGATCGTACGAGTATTATCCCAGGGGTAAAGATTGGAGAGTCGAGACATCTTCTCCTCGCAGGTTCCTGAAGTCTGCTTTACCAACGGCTCCCTCCGACAGGGAGGCAGCATTGGAAACAATTCACAAGCTGTATATCCAGCAGGTGATAATCAAAGTACCCCTCCTACGACAAGGAAAAGGGTATTATTTTTCCACACTATATTGTGGTACTGAAGCCAGACGGCTTGGTGACACATAGTCTAAATCTAAAATGTTTTGAACACTTACATAAAAGGTTCAAATCGAGATAAAGTCACTCAGAGCAGTGATAGCGAACCGGAAAAAAGGGGACTATATGGTGTCCCTGGACATCAAGGATTACCTCCATGTCCAAATTTTGTCCTTCTCATCAAGGGTACCTCTGGTTCGTGGTACAGAACTGTCAATATCAGTTTCAGACGATGCCGTTTGAATTATCCACGGCACCCCGGGCCTTTTTACCAAGGTAATGGCCGAAAAGATGTTTCTTCAAAGAAAAAAGGCATCTAAATTATCCCTTACTTGCACGACCTAAAAAGGGCAAGTTCCAGAGAACAGTTGGAGGTCGGAAGAGCACTATCTAAAGTAGTTCTTCGACGGCACGACTGGATTCTAAATATTCCAAGAATCGCAGCTGTTTTCCGACGATACGTCTGCTGTTCCTAGGGATGATTCTGGACACGGTTCAGAAAAAGGTTTTTCTTCCCGAGGAAAAAGCCAAGGAGTTATCCGACCTGTCAGGAACCTCCTAAAACCAGGAAAGGTGTCTGTACATCAATGCACAAGAGTCCTGGGAAAAATGGTGGCTTTTTTCGAAGCAATTCCATTCGGCAGATTCCATGCAAGAATTTTCCAAAGGGATCTGTTGGACAAATGGTCAGGGTCGCATCCTCAGATGCACCTGCGAATAACCCTGTCGCCAAGGACAAGGGTATATCTTCTGTGGTGGTTGCAAAAGGCTCATCTATTGGAGGGCCGCAGATTCGGCATACAGGATTTGATCCTGGTGACCACGGACGCCAGCCTGAGAGGTTGGGGAGCAGTCACACAAGGAAGAAACTTCCAGGGGGTATGGACGAACCTGGAAAAGTCTCTTCACATAAACATTCTGGTACTAAGAGCAATCTAAAATGCTCTAAGCCAGGCGGAACCACTCCTGCAAGGAAAACCGGTGTTGATTCAGTCGGACAACATCACGGCGGTCGCCCATGTAAACAGACAGGGCGGCACAAGAAGCAGGAGTGCAATGGCAGAAGCTGCCAAGATTCTTCGCTGGGCGGAGAATCACGTAATAGCACTGTCAGCAGTGTTCTTCCCGGGCGTGGACAACTGGGAAGCAGACTTCCTCAGCAGACACGATATTCACCCGGGAGAGGGGGGTCTTCATCCAGAAGTCTTCCACATGCTAATAAACTGTTGGGAAAGACCAATGGTAGACATGATGGCGTCTCGCCTCAACAAGAAACTGGACAAGTATTGCGCCAGGTCAAGAGATCCACAGGCAATAGCTGTGGACGCACTGGTAACACCTTGGGTGTACAAATCAGTATATGGTTTCCTCCTCTGCCTCTCATACCAAAGGTATTGAAGATTATACGGTGAGGAGGAGTAAGAACAATACTAGTGGCTCCGGATTGGCCAAGAAGGACTTGGTACCCGGAACTTCAAGAGTTGGTCACGGACGACCCGTGCCCTCTACTTCTGAGAAGGGACCTGCTACAACAGGGTCCCTGTCTCTTTCAAGACTTACCGCGGCTGCGTTTGACGGCATGGCGGTTGAACGCCAGATCCTAAAAGGGAAAGGCATTCCAGAAGAAGTCATTCCTACCTTGATTAAGGCAAGGAAGGAAGTCACCGCGAAACATTATCACCGCATTTGGCGAAAATATGTCGCGTGGTGCGAGGATCGGAGTGTTCCGACGGAGGAATTTCAACTGGGTCTTTTCCTACATTTCCTACAATCAGGATTGTCTATGGGTCTCAAATTGAGATCTATTAAGGTTCAAATTTCGGCCCTGTCAATATTCTTCCAAAAAGAATTGGCCTCAGTTCCTGAGGTACAGACTTTTGTTAAAGGAGTACTGCATATACAGCCTCCTGTGGTGCCTCCGGTGGCACCGTGGGATCTAAATGTAGTTTTAGATTTCCTCAAATCCCATTGGTTTGAACCATTGAAAAAGGTGGATTTTAAATATCTCACATGGAAAGTGACTATGTTACTGGCCCTGGCTTCCGCCAGGAGAGTATCTGAATTGGCGGCTTTATCTTATAAAAGCCCTTATCTAATCTTCCATTCGGATAGGGCAGAACTGAGGACTCGTCCGCATTTTCTCCCTAAGGTGGTATCAGCGTTTCACCTGAACCAACCTATTGTGGTGCCTGCGGCCACTGGCGACTTGGAGGACTCCAAGTTGTTGGACGTTGTCAGAGCCTTAAAAATATACATTTCAAGGACGGCTGAAGTCAGAAAATCTGACTCGCTGTTGATACTATATGCACCCAACAAGTTGGGTGCCCCTGCTTCTAAGCAGACGATTGCTCGTTGGATTTGTAACACAATTCAACTTGCTCATTCTGTGGCAGGCCTGCCACAGCCTAAATCTGTTAAGGCCCATTCCACAAGGAAGGTGGGCTCATCTTGGGCGGCTGCCCGAGGGGTCTCGGCATTACAATTCTGCCGAGCAGCTACGTGGTCGGGGGAAAACACGTTTGTAAAATTCTACAAATTTGATACCCTGGCAAAAGAGGACTTGGAATTCTCTCATTCGGTGCTGCAGAGTCATCCGCACTCTCCCGCCCGTTTGGGAGCTTTGGTATAATCCCCATGGTCCTTTCAGGAACCCCAGCATCCACTTAGGACGATAGAGAAAATAAGAATTTACTTACCGATAATTCTATTTCTCGGAGTCCGTAGTGGATGCTGGGCGCCCATCCCAAGTGCGGATTATCTGCAATACTGTACATAGTTATTGTTAACAAATTCGGGTTATATTGTTAAGGAGCCATCTTTAAGAGGCTCTTTCTGTTATCATACTGTTAACTGGGTTTAGATCACAAGTTGTACGGTGTGATTGGTGTGGCTGGTATGAGTCTTACCCGGGATTCAAATTGCCTCCCTTATTGTGTACGCTCGTCCGGGCACAGTACCTAACTGGAGTCTGGAGGAGGGTCATAGGGGGAGGAGCCAGTGCACACCACCTGATCTGGTAAAAGCTTTACTTTTTTGTGCCCTGTCTCCTGCGGAGCCGCTATTCCCCATGGTCCTTTCAGGAACCCCAGCATCCACTACGGACTCCGAGAAATAGAATTATCGGTAAGTAAATTCTTATTATATATATATATATATATGTATATATATGTGTGTGTGTACTTTGTGGGGGTGTACTGTGTGTGTGTATAGTGTGTACTGTGTGTTTGTATATGTGGGGGGGGGTGTACTTTATGTGTGTGTAGTGTGCACTTGTGAGTGTACTATATGTGGTGGTGTGTGTGTGTGTGTGTATGTATATATATATATATATATATATATATATACACACACACACACACACACACACACACACACACTGTTCCCCCATTGCTAGGGGAAACAAACAGCGGCACGCCAGAGTTTTGATGAAAAAAGTAAAAACTGTATTTAAATAATTTGCAAAAAATGCACCACCGACGTTTCAGGGCTCACACGCCCCTTCTTCAAGGTGACACACAACAAGACTATAGTGAGAAGCTTACCTTAAGTAGGCAGGAATTACCGGCACCAGTGCACGGTGAGTCAAGTGCCGCATCTCCGTCCGCCGGCTATGACATGATCACCCCTGCACCATCCGTTGCCTAGCGACAGGGTACAGCCGGGGACGCCGCAGTCTGACTAATCTCCCATAGAGTGCTTGAAACCCAGAAAGTGTGTATTTACTTTTTATACCACAGTGGGAGTCTCAACACTGGCCTAATACACACTTTCTGGGTTTCAAGCACTCTATGGGAAATGGAGTAGTCAGACCGCGGCGTCCCCGGCTGTACCCCGTCGCTAGGCAACGGACGGCGTGGAGGTGATCATGTCATAGCCGGCGGACGGAGACGCGGCACTTGACTCACCGTGCACTGGTGGCGGGAATTCCTGCTTACTTAAGGTAAGCTTCTCAATATAGTCGCTTCCCTCCTCTGATGTATAAGAACCAGGCGGCACTCAGTGGACTTGGTGAAAAAATAGTGCTTTAGTCTGACAAAAATACAATTAGGGCATAGCTTGCCAACGTTTCAGCGCCCGCGCAGGGCGCTTTTTTCAAGGCTCTATGCCATAGAACAAACATCATAGAGCCTTGAAAAAAGCACCCTGCATGGACCCCACATGCTCCAGTCCGGCGTGGAGTGTTGTCTTGACAACACGCGCACTGGGGGGAGGGACGACATCGGCTGGGAACTCAGGAAGCGGTCCCGGAACTTTCCTGGAGCAGATGCCGCAGGGAGGATGCCTTTTCACTGGCGGGCTTCTCACCTTTATAGGTAGGCACCTTTTTCTTAATTTTGTTCACATCACGCCCATTTACGCAGACCACTCCCCCACACCACTGGTCATGCCCCCACATCATTAGTCACACCCCCAGCAGCAGCGCATAATAGGCCCTTTTGAAATTTCAGCTCCAGGCACATTTGGACCTCAATCTGGCACTGGGCATGCCCCTGTGGCGGAGAACGATCCGACCCCTCTGGAGCTCAATGTCCAGTCAGCGGAGACAGTGGCTCAAACCCCGCAGGGCGGACACTGCTCCCCCCCTTAGTCCCTCGCTGCAGGCAGGCTGTTGCCAACAGCCTCCTGTAAAAAAATAAACTCTAAAAATAAACTTTACTAGAAAAGTTCTGTAGAGCTCCCCTAGCTGTGACCGGCTCCTCCGGGCACATTTTCTAAACGGAGTCTGGTAGGAGGGGTATAGAGGGAGGAGCCAGCCCACACTCTCAAACTCTTAAAGTGCCAATGGCTCCTGGTGGACCCGTCTATACCCCATGGTACTAATGTGGTCCCCAGCATTCTCTAGGACGTAAGAGAAAAAACATTTGTCTATCTTTTTTATGTTGACCATTTTCATGTCGACCTTTTGTACTGTCTACCTTTTTCATGTCGACCTTTTGACCATGTCGATCTTTTGACCCTGTCGACCTAATGTCTGTGTAACATATGGTGTCTATCTATTGACTGTCTAACTAGACACAGTCTATCTATCAACCGGATACCGTTATGCGCATAGGACAATCCACACACATAGGATGGCAAAGCTAATCATCAGAATTCACACCAAGGCGCCCCCTAGTGCAGTAACACGTGAAAACACCAATTGTGCTAAGTATATAAAAATAAACCCGTTACGAAAATATGAGAAAATAGAGCTTCACTGATATCCAATAGGACTTCATAAGTAGTCCCAATAGCGAGAAGGGGGCCCTAATTTGTACACCATAATTAGGTAATGAGGTGCTACTCTGCTTGAGACTTAGGGGGTCATTCCCAGCTGATCGCTAGCTAAAAATGTTCGCTGCGCTGCGGATGTGGCGCAATGCGCACGCGCAACGTAGTTTCACAACAGCCAAAGTAGTTTCACACAAGGTCTAGCGAAGCTTTTCAGTCGCAGATCTGGCCGCAGAGTGATTGACAGTAAGTGGGCGTTTCTGGGTGTCAACTGACCATTTTCATGGAGTGATTGAAAAAATGCAGGCGTGTCCGGAAAAACGCAGGCGTGGCTGGGCGAACGCAGGGCGTGTTTGTGACGTCAAATCCGGAACTAAACAGTCTGAAGTGATCGCAAGCTAGGAGTAGGTCTGGAGCTACTCAGAAACTGCACAATTTTTTTTTGTAGTCGCTCTGCGATCCTTTCGTTTGCACTTCTGCTAAGCTAAGATACACTCCCAGAGGGCGGCGGCTTAGCATTTGCACGGCTGCTAAAAACAGCTAGCGAGCGAACAACTCGGAATGGCCCCCTTAATACAATGTACAGAGGGAAAAAGTAGCAGGTGCATTATCTCACACTAGCTCACCCTGTAATAACCAGAGGCATTTAGCATATTCCTGGCCAGAGATATGAGCTTATCCACCGCACCTAGGTAGCCTCTCATTGGGTAAGTCCCTAACACTAACTACAGGGGTTCAGGTGCGGTGGGTAAGCTCATAGCCCTGGCCAGGAGTATGCTAAATGCCTCTGGTTATTACAGGGTGAGATAGTGCACCTGCTACTTTTTCCCTAAGTAGTCCCAATACCAGGAATTTCTGCCTTTTTAGTTAAGGCTCCATATCATAAATGGAATTAAATATAAACAAGAACACACAGTGTATTCCTGCTTACAAATATATCACTAAAAACATACAATATTGCACATACACTGAATAAAAGTTATATACCTTATCTGAATTGGACAGCTAACCAGCAGATAACATCCAATGTGTTTCACCATGACGGAGCTATGGTGGTCATTCCGAGTTGTTCGCTCGTTATTTTTTTCTCGCAACGGAGCGATTAGCCGCTAATGCGCATGCGCCAAGTAAATTTGCTATGCAGTTAGGTATTTTACTCACGGCATTACGAGGTTTTTTCTTCGTTCTGGTGATCGGAGTGTGATTGACAGGAAGTCGGTGTTTCTGGGCAGAAACAGGCCGTTTTATGGGTGTGTGCGAAAAAACGCTACCGTTTCTGGGAAAAACGCGGGAGTGGCTGGAGAAACGGAGGAGTGTCTGGACGAATGCTGGGTGTGTTTGTGACGTCAAACCAGGAACGACAAGCACTGAACTGATCGCAGATGCCGAGTAAGTGTGGAGCTACTCAGAAACTGCTAAGAACTGTCTATTCGCAATTTTGAGAATCTTTCGTTCGCAATTTTACTATGCTAAGATTCACTCCCAGTAGGCGGCGGCTTAGCGTGTGCAAAGCTGCTAAAAGCAGCTAGCGAGCGAACAACTCGGAATGAGGGCCTATGTCCTGACTGTCACCCAGACACATTTTGTTAGAATCTGGTAGAAGCGCAGTTCCGCAGCTCCTGCTGAGGATAGTTCTAGCGGCTGTAATCAGTCTCCTGGCCATGGCCACAGGATTGATAAGTGATTTGGAATTGAGAAGAATTTACCATGAGACATACCAGCCCACTGTCACTATTACACCCAAACAGTCCCAATCTGTGACCGAACAGGGGGTTGTGCTTATGGGGTAGTGAGTGGGGTTTTATTGGAAAGTTTGAAGAAATATTGTGTAAACTAGTCAGCAGCAAAATTCATGATAATACAGATACTCAGTAGCTGGTTTTCTCCATGCCAGTAAGAAATATGGCCGCCTGACTGCTGGTCGGCCATTTGTCTATGGACAGGTATAAGAGCCCAGTGCACAGCAGCATCAGTGGCAGTTGACAGTTGAAGCTCTGGTGGCTGATACTATAGTCTTGCCTTGGAAGAGCGAGCTAGTGTGCTTTGCAGCTAGTGTTATACTTCCAGCGATTATCTTGTTGTTCAGAACACAATAAAATCTGTGCTTTTCCTGAACATTTTTTTTATTTTATTTTTTTCTATTTGGTGGATTTATTTAACATCTGGAGATGAGCCGGAGAGAGCTGAGACGGCTCCTGGAGGACCAGCGAACATGGAGCCGTCAAGGAGATCATGGTAAGTGAGATATTTTGGGGCAGTGATTTCAATCTAAGGGGCAGATTTATCAAAGATTGTACCAACCAATCAGCTACTAACTGTCATTTTACAGTCGGGGGGGGGGGGGGGGGGGGGGGAGATATACGAAGCCTTAGACTTAAAGTGATATAGTGGATAGAGATAAAGTACCAGCCAATCAACCATGTTACAGGCTGGATTTGAATGATGACTGTTAGAAGCTGATTGTCTGCTACTTTATCTCTCTCCAAGCACTGATAAATATCCCCCCATGCTGTGTTACCCTGTGTACCATGTGGGGGCAGTTGGAGATGTGGCCTCCATGCATCAGTAATAAATTAGGGCAATTTGGCATTTTGCAGCTCATTGTGTAAACAAAATCTACAATATATAGGGATCACAAATTCTGAGCAGTGATTGGTAAATCAGGTTTTTGTACATGTTGAATTTCAGATTAATTAAAACTGTAGATCGCTAGTGTATGGTAACAATCAGCAGATTTGCAGACCGTTACTAGTAACATGATGAGCCTTTCCAGATTCAGCAGATCTGTATTTGCTGAAAATGATCTGCAATCACTAAACAATATCTGTAATGTATGGGGGCAGATTGGTGGATTGGGGAATCTTTAACCACTTAACTAATTATTTTTCCCTTTAAAATCATTCATAACATTATTTTTCTTACTTTTTTTTTAGTAATATAGTTTCAAAAGTATATTTTGAAATATGATATTATGCTCATCTCCAGACCCGGATATCCTTGTCACCAACTGGGGGACACAGTGGGGGGTGAGATTGGGGAAGGGGGGGGGGGTTTGGGTCACATGTGATCTGACCATGCCAGTTAAGTGATTACATGGGGGGAATCATTGAATCTGTGAATTTTTTTTTTTTAGTTTTGTGATAGCTGAAGTACTGTACACATTGGGGGTCATTCCGAGTTGTTCGCTCGTTATTTTTTTCTCGCAACGGAGCGATTAGTCGCTAATGCGCATGCGCAATGTCCGCACTGCGACTGCGCCAAGTAAATTTGCTATGCAGTTAGGTATTTTACTCACGGTTTTTTCATCGTTCTGGTGATCGTAATGTGATTGACAGGAAGTGGGTGTTTCTGGGCGGAAACTGGCCATTTTATAGGTGTGTGCGAAAAAACGCTACCGTTTCCGGGAAAAACGCGGGAGTGGCTGGAGAAACGGAGGAGTGTCTGGGCGAATGCTGGGTGTGTTTGTGACGTCAAACCAGGAACTAAACGGACTGAACTGATCGCAGATGCCGAGTAAGTCTGGAGCTACTCAGAAACTGCTAAGAAGTGTCTAATCGCATTTTTGAGAATCGTTCGTTCGCAATTTTGATATGCTAAGATTCACTCCCAGTAGGCGGTGGCTTAGCGTGTGCAATGCTGCTAAAAGCAGCTTGCGAGCGAACAACTCGGAATGAGGGCCATTATCTCTATGCCCTGCCTCACACTCTCTTATTCTCATATATATATATATATATATATATATATATATACACAAACCATCCGACACTTATAGGTACTGCTCATAATAACGCACTGGTGCTGAGGATCTGGGATCACACATAAAACAAGGCTAATGTCGGATCTATTGAGCTGACATCTCTCTTCAGTTGCTGGACCAATAGGGGGAGGTGACGCAGTCTGATGACAATGCAATGTGCTCTGAGTGTCAAAATGAACTGGCAATGGGGTGTGAGGGATTAAATAGATCATGGACGGGTGTGAGTGGTGCAGGATTAAACCCTATGGAGGCCCCTAGGCAGCTGAAATCTCGGAGCTCCCCTCGCAAATTATCTCAATACATTTTTCATTTTACCAACCAATTTTATCAAGCAACAGTCTATGATCTGGAAACTGTAATGTGAATCTGAGGTCTATGGTTTATGTACTATACAGAGTATGGGAGATATGTGGGTCAGGTTGGAGGGATTACATGCATGAGCTGGATGGAAAGTTTTGGGGTGGAAAGAGGAGTGTGAGCAGATAGTGGGAAGTGTACGGGGTCCAGGGCTAGGTGAGATGTCACCAGCAGCCATGAGAAGGTACAGGGTGAGATAGACATGCCCAGATGAATTCTGGGTGTGAGGTGATTCTGCTTATGTAGGCCTGAGAGTGCGCTGGCGCAGGGAACAAAGCAGGTCATGGTGCAGACTAGCGAGAAGGGATGCAGTGATGGGGAACTAATGCAGAGGGAGAAATAGGAGCTGACAGCTGAGCTCTGGGTCCAGCAGCTGAACAGAGATGGACACAGCCAGCTTGGCCCAAAGTAACATGGTGTCTCAGAGGTCACAAAATCACCAAGTCATTGTATGATGTAAGGGGTTTCTCATACTCAGCCCTCAGGACCGCTGACAGGTCACGTGCTGCAGACCCCCTAGCTGGGGCACAGGTGGGCTCATCACTCGCTGCATCTGTCACATTACAAAAGTTGCAGCGCATTCATTGCTGACTGACACAGTCTTGGTAGACATAGGAGGTCTGGAAAACATGACCTGTTAGGGGTGCTGAGGACCAAGTATAAGAAACACAGACTTGAACCATTAAAGCTCAGTCCTCATCATGTTTTCATTTAAAGACTAGTTCAGTTTTTTAGATGTTTTTTTTTTAAAGTGTTTTTCCTTTTCCGCTACCCACTTAGAGAGTTCCTTACAGGCTATTATTATTATCATTATTATTATTTTTTATTTATAAGCCGCCACAAGTGTTTTGCAGCGCTGTACAAAGGACAGTACAGGGAGACAAAATGTAACATTACAGTAAATAAATAACAAACATAGAGTACAGGCAACAAAGAGCACCACAATTCTCATACATAATACAGCTCAGATGTAAGTAGTGAGTGAGTGATCAGCGCACTACTAGGAGCTGGTGGCCATAGATAGAGATGAGCCTTTACCAGCAGGAGAAAAAGCCAGTAAAGATGGTTGCTGAGTAGGAGAGGGTTTTGACAACAAGAGGAAAGAGGGCCCTGCTCTGAGGAGCTTACAATCTAGTAGGAAGGGGCGACAGACAGATGACATGAGGTGCAAGCAAGCAGGAGGTAGACCAGACTCTCCCACAGCCCTGACACCCTTATTCCCATCTCTTTATTACCCTCCCACCTATTCTACCCCAAATAATGCACCCTCACATCTAGCCCAATCTCCACTCTGAGCTGCACTCGTTCCTCTGGTGCCATTCATTTATTTTCCCTCCAACCACTCATAGATGTTATAGGAGCTCCTTGGGATACTTATGGTGGTTCTGTCTGAGAATCACAGGGTTCTGGTCAGCGACTGACTGTCTGAATGTTACAGTCACTGGTATTACCATACCCTACTCCGCAGCAGACACACACAGCAGTACTCACTCATGCAGCTAAATGCAGCTAATTGTACTGTTACTGCTCATTAGAATCATCCAGCGCTGCCTCCCTTCTCTGCTCTACTCATCCTTATTTGGAAAATCTACACCTGGAATACATTTCTAGCGTCCTGCCTGAGCACCCCAACCAGTTTGCATATATTTGGGCACCTCGGGTTTGTCAAAACGAAGCCTCCTCCACTATATCCCCTGCTGGGTGTAGTATGGTATGCCGGTGCTCGGGCTCCCGGCGACCAGCATAACGGCGCCGGGAGCCCGACCGCCGGCATACCGACAGCGTGGCGAGCGCAAAGGAGCCCCTTGCGGACTCGCTGCGGGCACGGTGGCGCGCTACGCGTGCCACACTATTTTATTCTCCCTCCAGGGGGGTCGTGGACCCCCACGAGGGAGAATAGTTGTCGGTATGCTGGGTGTCAGGATTCCGGCGCCGGTATACTGTGCACCAGGATCCCGACAATCGGCATACAGAAGTCCACCCCCCTTGCTTAGGTCTGATATTTGATCACTTTCTTAATGATTTGTCATGCCAGCTCTCCCCCTTCCTTCTCCCTTCCCACCTGTACCACTACCAACACTCTCTTCTAACTACAATAAATGAAACGACTCTTATTCTGACAGCCTCTTACAGTGTAACACTACCAATGATATACCAAAATAATATTATATTTGTATTATTATTGATGTAACTCAAATTATTGATCAACAATTGATTGGTCCATGTTATCTATAGGTAATTATTATGGCTACAATATAAAGGTATATCTTTTCAGATGAGTCATCGCAGACCGTGTTTGAGGAGAGGCTGCGGTCTGAGCGACGCAGAGGTGTAAGAAGAACTCGTCAGAACACCCGGGAACATCCATCAAGCGGAGAAACATCTCCTCGGCTACAGAGACCTCGGAGGGAGCACAGACATCGAAGCCGCTCTCCTCTTCCTACTCCTCCGGTAGCAACAACGGACAGACCAAGCCCAGATCCTCGCCCTGGTCCAAGCTCCCAGCAACCAGCTGAGAATGAGCAGAATCTTCCAGCCATGGTGATTGAGATCGACGGGCAGAATCTCTCCGCCATGATGATCGAGATTGACGAGCAGAATCTCCTGGCCATGATGATCGAGATTGACGAGCAGAATCTCCTGCCCATGATGATCGAGATTGACGAGCAGAATCTCCTGGCCATGATGATCGAGATTGACCAGCAGAATCTCCTGCCCATGATGATCGAGATTGACGAGCAGAATCTCCTGGCCATGATGATCGAGATTGACCAGCAGAATCTCCTGGCCATGGTGGAAGAGATCTACGGATTCCAAATGACCACCGTTGCAGAGGATGAAGCAGCACAATCGTGTGCTATCTGTCTGATGGAGTACGAAGAAGGGGAGCGAGTGATCGTCCTGTCCTGCAGCCACAGGTATCATCCAAGCTGCATCTTACGGTGGTTTGCAACAAATCTCAGCTGTCCTCTGTGCCGCAGAGAGTGCATCCTGAGGCCGGCCGTGTGCCTGATCCGCTGAGTACGGCGAGAAGAGGAACATCTAAATCCCCATCTTCTCTCCATTCCGTACCATCTCCTCCACTGTCCAGTTCCATCAGCCGACTACTATATCTCCTCTACTCCTACCACCCTCCTGTGGCCTAGGCTGGACATATCCACAGACTCCATCACCACACTGGGCCTGATTTAGGTCTCGACGCTGTAGCGGAACATGCAGTCAAGTACTGATGTTCGGTACCTTGCACATGTGCCGGACCCATGCATGTGCAGTACAGGTCTATGGCGTTGGTCATACTACGGTATTAGATTATCAGTGATTGACGGTCTGATGCTGCGTGAGGACGGGGAACGGGCGGTAACAGCCTCAGTTTCCCTAAATGGATTTGTGTCGCCGCCGTTGTTGGGGAGGGATGCGGTTAAGAGCTCCGTCTGAGGTTGGAGATATCCTGGCCCCTTCATAGTAGATAAGGTGGCTGACTTCCGTGACTCCTTGGGTCACTCGGCCTGCTTCCATGTAAGCAGTGCGATAGCTCCTCCATCCACATATGAATCAGGCCCACTGTGTCCCTATCAGCCAGTGGCCATCTTATGTGTGGCACTGGGGGAATCCTATGCATTGCCCACAGCCATCCTGCTTTGGACAGGATAGTCCCACTTTTCGGGAACTGTCTGGCTGTCCCACCCATGGGGCACACTGTTCCAGGGTGGGGAGTTAGGGGGAGCACTCTCACCCCTGCTCTGTATAGCATAGATGCCATGCGCCCAGAATCCACCAGGGCCTGATTCAGAGATGGATGCAGATCATACAGTAGCTGCGTCTATGAAGGCAGCTGCTGAATGAAAATATATAATGGCCAAGGAGGCGTCTTGTACAATCAGACATCAGCTGATGTCTTCTCTGATCCGCTGCTGTTCTAAGCATTGTACCATCTGCATGAGCATCGGTCATCCGAGTAACCCTCAGGCCTCTTTACACCAAAAAGATGGGTCCGACATCAGTGGCAGAACTTGAGAGTGGTGGGCCCATGTGCAAAAATATGCTCTGGGCCCCCCTCCTCCGCCCTACGGGAGATGCAGTGGGTGACAGCGGGGAGAGGCTGTGGGTGACGGATAGAGGTAGAGGGAGACATTGGAAATCAAAGGGTGATGGGGAAGGCAGAGGGTGATGGGGAGAAGCATAGGGTGACAAAGGAATGCAGAGGGAGACAAGGAGAGGTAGATGGTGATGGAGAGGCGGTGGGATGGTTATAGCAAAAGGCAGAGGGTGACAGAGAGAAATTGACATGGAGAGGGTGACAGGGAGGTAGTGGGTGAGAAGGAGACAGTTGGTAACAGGGAGATAGTAAGAGACAGGGAGAGGGTGACAGGGTGATAGTGACAGGGTGATAGTGAGTGGCAGGGAGAGGGTGACAGGGTGATGGTGAGTGGCAGGGAGAGGGTGACAGGGTGATGGTGAGTGGCAGGGAGAGGGTGACAGGGTGATAGTGAGTGGCAGGGAGAGGGTGACAGGGTGATGGTGAGTGGCAGGGAGAGGGTGACAGGGTGATGGTGAGTGGCAGGGAGAGATTGACAGGGTGATGGTGAGTGGCAGGGAGAGGGTGACAGGGTGATAGGGAGTGTCAGGGAGAGGGTGACAGGGTGATAGGGAGTGTCAGGGAGAGGGAGACAGGGTGATAGGGAGTGTCAGGGAAAGGGTGACAGGGTGATAGTGACAGGGAAAGGGTGGCATGTAGATAATTGGTGAAAGGGAGAGAGTGGCATGGAGATAATTGGTGACAGGGAGAGAGTGACAGTGACAGGGTGATAGTGAGTGGCAGGGAGAAGGTAGTATTAAGATAGTGGGTGACAGTGACAGGGTGACAGGGCGATAGTATCAGGGAGAGGGTGACAGTGACAGTGAGAAAGTGGCATGGAGATACTGGGTGACGGAGAGGGTGACAGTAACAGGGAGAGTATGACAGGATGAATGTGGGTGACAGGGTGATACTGAGTGGTAGGGAGAGGGTGGCATGGAGATAGTGGGTGCTTGGGGAGGCAATAGAGAAAAGCAATGAAGTGGCTGCAGGCAACGTCATTCAAAAGTTTACTTACAGTACTTCTGTGTCCAGGTCCTACAACACTTCTGTGTCCAGGTCCAGGTCAGATCAGCGCTGCTTGGCTGTGAGATGGGCTGGGCTGTCTCTACATGCAGTGGCAGGGCTGGCCTCCATCCACTCATCTTGGCCACGATGCAGGGGCAGATCTAGACTTTACTTTTAGGGGGCGGTAATTATTTCTCCTGACTCCTCCCCTTTTTCGTGCCAACTCCTCCCCTTTACAATGTCTCTTACGGTGACCTGGGCCAAGTGCCCAGCATCACTCCTTATATGCGGCTCAGGCCTATGGGTCTGCCTACTTGTGGGCACTCAATCTAAATAGGGCCTAGTACGCCTTAACTGGCCACAGGCCTAAGGCCTGAGTTTTAGCCATGCGCCTAGTGCTTGCCTACCATGGGGCAGGTTGGGTGAACTGGGCCTAATGCCCAGAGTCACCTTATACACCTACAGGGGCCACACTTAACTGATAGGGCCTAGTGCCCTCTGACCACAGGCCTAAGCGTGAACTGAGCCACAGGCCTAGTGCGCGATATCTGCGCCCTGAACCAAAGGGCCCGCCTAGTGCGCCACAGGCCTAGTGTCTGATTTGACCCCAGGGGCCTAATGCCTGAAATCTGATGGTCTAGTGGTGAAGGGGTTGACTTGCGCGCCTCAGTGTTGGCCTACCTACCCTGTTGGAGAGGCGATGCCCGATCCTCAACTTCTGTCTTTGGCTGCCGCCCCTTCTCCATGGTCAGCTGGCGCTGGAGGTCTTCTTTCTTGATGGCAGCGCATTCAGGCCACTTCCACAGCCTCAGGAACTGCCAACTCCTCCCCTTTACAGTGTCTTTTCTGGTGACCTGGGCCAAGTGCCCAGCGTCACTCCTTATATGCGGTTCAGCCCTATGGGCCTGCCTACTTGTGGGCACGCAAACTAATAGGGCCTAGTACCCCTTAACTGGCCAAAGGTCTAAAGCCTGACTTTTAGCCATGGGCCTAGTATCTGCCTACCATGGGGCAGTTTGGATGACCTAAGCCTAATGCCCAGAGTTACCATATACACCTATGGGGGCCACACTTAACTGATAGGGCCTAGTGCCCTCTGACATGCCCACAGGCCTAAGCCTGAACTGGTCAACAGGCCTAGTGCTCGACCTCTGCACCCTGGGCCAAAGGGCCCGCATAGTGCGTCACAGGACTAGTGTCTGATTTGACCCCAAGGGCCTAATGCCCAAAATCTGGTGGTATAGTGGGGAAGGGGGTGACTTGCGTGTCTCACTGAGGGCCTACCTACACTGTCTTTGGCCGCCGCCCCTTCTCTGCGTTCAGGCGGCGCTGATGAACTTCTTTCTTGATAGCAGCATATTCAGGCCTCTTCCGCGGCCTCAGGAACTGCTCCCGCAGCATCCTCTTCACTCTCCGGCCGCTGCGATCCCTTCTTCTTTCTTCCATGGCATCCGTCTTCTTTGGTCCCAGCAGGGGCAGCCCAGCATCTCCAGAAATGCTGGGCACCCCCCCAAAGTGTTGCGCCTTCCAAAGGTCCTGTCAATCCTACAGGGGGTTTCATAAAACAAACTGCTATCAGACATCGGTGCTTATAACACTGTTGTCATCTTGATAAAGACGCTGCACAGCGTAGAAATGTGTAGAAACAGTGTTTTATATTGGTCTGACAACCAAAATCCATATTTCTGAACCCACTGCGTATTGATACCCGGGTTACATCTTCCAGTGGATTGTATATAAAATCATTATGGTACAGTTGTCGTCCAATTTTATGTATTTATCATTTCTAATAAATACTTTTGGATTAGAATACGGTTCTTTCTGGTTCCATATATATGTTATTTGAGACATCAGTCTCTATCATTATCCAGCCATTGGGACTACAGAAGTCCAAAGAAACCTTTATGTGCGTTGCATCTATTTGTTACAAGTAAGCGTACATGTAAAAATCTGCTCAAGTTTGCATCTATCACCACTTTGGGTGTCGACGTAAAGGAATGAGAGATTTATAATTGGATTGGGACCTTCCACACACTCTTCCCTTCCTTGTATCACTGACTGGTGGAGCTGTGTTTATTTGCAGTATTACACTAATGTGTGATTTTCTTGTTTCTATGTGATTACCATCGGACATTACATCGTTTGACTCTATTGTGAAATCACCACATTGAGGATCAACAAAAGTTTGGGACATTTTAAGTGCAAGTGAGATTGTACCCTTTTTCTTTTCCATATGTTGTTATAGGTTGGTGAGCTATTTTGTACTATCTCGTGCTGCTTCATTGTGCAGCGCCATAGGAGGAATTGTTTATTGTATTCTTCAGCTCCTGCCCGGCCTCTGATGTCAGACAGGGGCAGGGCCTATGACGCAACCTGAGCTGATTGGCTACTGCAGAGTATACTAGGGTGCCTGCTGTGGTTTCTCCTCCCTTTTTGCTCACCTCTGTGGCTTCAGCTTCGGGGGTGGCTTTAACTTTTTCAGAATTTAATGAAGAGCTGAGAGAAGATGAAGCTGTTTTCTCGACGGAGGCATCGGTGGCTGGTCCGCCTGAGACTACAGGTGAGGCACAGCCAGATTAAGGGAGGGCCCAGGGGATACGTTACCCCGGGCCCCATAGCCTCTCAGGGGCCCCTGTGTTGGACCAATTTGTTTTTCAGAGATGGAGACAACCTTGTCTCCATCTCTGCAGCGGTCGGGGCCGCCCCCATGCACAATCAGAGCGCCTGCCTGGCTGCTCCTCACAGAGAGCTCTGATCGGCAGAGCTCTCTGCATTGGATACATATGTATGTATGTATGGTGTGTGTGTGTGTGTGTAGGTATATGCTGTGTGTATATGTGTGTGTGCGTGCTATGTGTGTTTGTAGGTATGCTGTCTATGTATTTATGTATGTATGTATGTATGTATGGTTGTGTGTGTGTATGTATGTATGTATGCATAATATATGTGTGTGTATGTATGCTGTATGAGTATGTATGCTGTGTGTATGTATGCTGTGTATGTGTAGGTATACTGTGTGTATGTGTATATATATATATATATATATATATATATGTATGTATGTATGTATGCATGTATGCTGTGTGTGTTTGGATGCATACTGTGTGTGTGTGTGTGTGTGTGTGTGTGTGTGTGTGTGTGTGTATGCTATATGTGAGTGTATTCATGATATGTGTGTTTGTAGGTATGCTGTGCATGTATGTATGTTGTGTATATGCAAGTATGGTGTGTGTGTGTGTGTGCTGTGTGAATGCATGTATGTATGGTGTGTGTTTGTATATATGTATATGAACACATGCATATTATATATATATTGGGCCTATATCAGTTAGGATTGCAAAGTCTGCTAAGATGCAGAATTTGCAATCCTTGTGATCGCATGCTGACAGCTGCCCATCGCAGGTCAAGACCACCCGGCATGCTGACTGCCACCGCCACCCCCCTCCCCCCTTGAGCAAGCAGAATTTGCGATTGCACAGCAATTTCTGCTTGATTGCAAATAATGGGTAGCCTCCTGCCGGCGCAGGCCGCCAACATTTTTGTGATTGCAGCGGCTGTGTGTGACATCATGCAGCCATCCCGACCACGCCACTGCCGCACTCCATTCACGCCGCCGTGCACCCGCAATGCTCCGTTTCCAGCTAGGAATTGTAACGTTGCTGCCCAATGAACGTCCACCCTCCATGCCCACGAATGCCTCTGCCTGATTGACATGCAGAGGTGTTCTCATTTTCTGCTGGAGCGCGCAGGAAATGTGGGTGCATGCGCAGGAGAGGCCCTGCGGATTTGCCCACTTCCTTTTAGTAATTCTTGCAGTTGGATCGCAAATAGTCGACCATAGTCCTCAGGGCGCCCCCTTGACTTGAGTTCCCCAGACCCCCGTAGCCTTTATCTGGCTCTGAGATGAGGCACCGGGGGAATCAGACGATGACGATAGATCTTCCTCCTCTTCGCTGTCACCTTCTGCTACTAGCGCGGTCAGGGTATAGAAGCGTTCTGCTAAGTATGCTAGACAAGAGGCTGTTAGGCGCGGCTAAGCTCCGGCGGGTTTAGATAGTTTGCGCAGGGCTTAGCAGCGTTTAGGCGCATGCAGGACTTGTTGCGCTGTTTGTTGGTCTTGTACGTCTCCCCCTGTCCTCCCTACTCGGGGATTAGCTACTCGCCACTGTTGGCAGTGGGAGTCTAGAGGGATTTAACAATTTTTTACCTGGACTGACGGACTTAATTCGGCTTAATTATACTTGATTTGGCTAATTGGATTTTAATTATATGTCCCTCAGCAGGTTTTAAGTTTTACCTCTAGCCGAGTTTACTTGTGTGACCCCCCCCCCCCATTTATTTGTTTTACCTCCTATCCTATTGTATCTATATGTTGCTTCGATTGGCCTGAAGCTCGTTTACATGGAATTTCCATGCTATTTTTTTTTTTCTTTTTGGCAGATCCTCATTTCATTATGTTTCCAACAGAACTGTTTCTATTTTACGTGTCAGTTTGATCATTTTCTCTGGTTCTTTCCATCCCTTATAGGTTTGCTGGGCGATAGGCGCAAGGATGGCATAGCTGCCCGCTCATGTCTTCTGCTCGGCTAGGTTTATGGCTTTAAGTTTACGCCTTTAAAGCTCATTTAAATAAATAGATAACAGTTTCTGCCAAATTCATGTCTCCGTGTCGTTAATTTATATAAGGTTTATGTTGGTTATCACTGATGCATACACAGGGCAATCCTCAGCCGTTAGGAGGGTAATTAGAACCCTTACTGCCCCCAATGCTGTAGCTGTGTGTATGTTATCAGGGGTAAGAGGGGATGTGTCTGAGGACTGGAAGCCAGTAGGCAGCTTACTTATACCCCTTTTCCACTAGCTCCTTAAAACATGGGTAAATGCGCGGGGGCACGCATTTACCCGTGTTTTTCCGTAATGGAAAAGGGTCCCCCTGCAAATTCCTGGATCAAGTGATCCGGGAATCCTACCCGGGTAGCTAGCCGGGCTGAACACGTGTTCAACCCGGCTAGCTGTCTAGTGTGAACGGGAGCCGTGTCGAGGCGACACGGCTCCCATTCACAGTGTATGGGAGGGCAGCGCTGGGAGATCATGTGATCTCCCAGCTCCGCCCCTGCCGTGTCACTAGCAGCGTCACCAACCCGGCAATATGCGGGGAGCACTGTCTGAAAGGGGGCTGCAGCACGGGTCGCAGCCATGTCAGGTGACGCGGCTGCGACCCGTGCTACTAGTGGAAAAGGGGTATTATATAGCATGCCAGAGCTGCACAGCAATGTCCATAGGGGTTATACATGTAACATGGTTACAGACTAGCACATCTCATTACTAATATACTAGATAATAGAAGGGGAGGAGAGAGCTCTACTACAGCAGCAACAGCTGACTTTCTGCAGGAGGAGAGGACACAAAGGGGGAGAAATCCTGAAGATGCCAGTGGCAAGAGCTGATCAGGGGAAGCAGAGGAGGGGTCATTGGCAGAGACAAGTGGGTGGGAGTGTAAGGTGAGCTGAGAAGGGATCTGTAGGGAGAAGAGTGGGTAAGGGCTTTGTAGGTGAGTATGAGGAGCTGCATTTTATCTGTGGGGTATAGGGAGCCCATGTAGTACCTGCCACAGGTGAGCAGCAGAGGCAGAACGACAAAGGGGAAAATGAGGTGGGCAGCACAGGTAAGGGTAGACTGAGTAGGCGAGATGGTTATTGGGATTACCAGAGAGGAATAGATTACAGTAATCCAGGTGAGAGAGGAGGGGAGGGTGAATGAGGGGTTATATTAGCTTCAGCTCCAGGTGAAAGAGGAGGGGATGGTGAATGAGGGGTTATATTAGCTTCAGCTCCAGGTGAGAGAGGGGGGGATGGTGAATGAGGGGTTATATTAGCTTCAGCTCCAGGTGAGAGAGGAGGGGATGCTGAATGAGGGGTTATATTAGCTTCAGCTCCAGGTGAGAGAGGAGGGGATGGTGAATGAGGGGTTATATTAGCTGCAGCTCCAGGTGAGAGAGAGGAGGGGATGGTGAATGAGGGGTTATATTAGCTTCAGCTCCAGGTGAGAGAGGAGGGGATGCTGAATGAGGGGTTATATTAGCTTCAGCTCCAGGTGAGAGAGGGGGGGATGGTGAATGAGGGGTTATATTAGCTTCAGCTGATACTGGAGATAATATGGAGGTGGAAGCAGCAGGATTGGGTGAGGGACTAAATGTGAGGAGATAAGAGGGAATACAGATTATAGATTGCACCAATGGGCACCCTAAATGGCAGCATGAATGTATTCTAATAGCATGACTAATGGTACAATGGGACTGGTGCCAGTTACTCACTGTGCCTTCCGCTCTCTGCTCAGCTGCTGCTGATCCAGCCTCTTCCTTATCTCCCTGCTAAGCTCCTCCTCCTGCCGCTCCAATGTCTTAGCAGCACGTCCAGCCAGGAGCCTCTGCCCGTTCCACTCAGTGTTCCGCTGCTTCTCCTTTTCCTTCTTCCTCTGAAAAAGCAACATGTGATCATGAGAAAATAATACTTAGGAATATTTTATTGCCCGCCGCTAACCTCTGACATGGGGCCACAGAGTAGTCCATGGTGCATACCACATAATGCACAGCCGTCAGGCGATGCATGCATCAGTAGTGGGTGATGGAGAGGGATCCAGAGCGTCAGCTACTGGAGACAAGCTCTGGAATGCTTCACACGCTGGAACATGGTAAATCTGACAGTATAGCAGCCTCTGTAGAAACCTATTGGGGGTCCTTCATACTTGCCTACCTGACCCTCTCCATGAGGGAGAAAATGCTCTGTTCCTGGACTTTCCTGGTAATGTATGCTTGCCATCACCTGTGGTGAGCTAGTTAATTGATAAGAAAGGTGTTTCACCACAGGTGATGGCAATCATACATTACCAGGAAAGTCCAGGAACAGAGCATTTTCTCCCTCATGGAGAGGGTCAGGTAGGCAAGTATGGGGTCCTTTGAGGTTAGAAATGGAGTGGCTGTGGCAGATATTGGTGAAATCTGCTGCGTTCTATCCATGTTATATTCAAGGGATCCTTAATATTTGTGGGTAACAGCAGAAAATGGGTGTTTTTGTGGGGGACATCCCACAAATAGTGTTTAATACATATGCCCCATAGTGGTATCAAACATGAGAGATCATCAGGGCCGGACTGGGACTAAAAATAGGCCCTGGCATTTTTGAAGCACACAGGCCCACCTCTGTCACTCCTCCCCTTACTATTCCTGACTCCTCCCACTTATTAGTCTATGCTCTTACAAATATAATTAATATTCTAACAACATACAAGCGTACATCATTCTCTATTAAAATACACACAACCAGTGGTTGAAGTGGAAATTTTGAAGTGGGGGTATGGAAATGTGAAGTTTGTAAATAAGTGTGCGCTCCGAAAAAGGAGGCGTGGCCACTCAAAAAGGGGCGTGGCCTTCAGTGTAGTTTACCACACCATACACCCCTTACGCATTATGCACCACAATAGTAGGACCCTTTATACCACGTATCTAGTACTGGTGCCTCTTTCACATTATACCACACAGTATGAAGCAAAATTCACATTATAGCACCCGGTATGAGCCGAAATTTACATTATATGCCCGCAATAGTGCAGTGCCAGATCCACAATTGCCCCCACAGTGCCAGGTATACAAATGCCCCCACAGTGCCAGGTATACAAATGCCCCACAGTGCCAGGTATACAAATGCCCCCACAGTGCCAGATCCACAAATGCCCCCACAGTGCCAGATCCACAAATGCCCCACAGTGCCAGGTATACAAATGCCCCCACAGTGCCAGATCCACAAATGCCCCCACAGTGCCAGGTATACAAATTTACCCACAGTGCCAGGTATACAAATGCCCCCACAGTGCCAGATCCACAATTGCCCCCACAGTGTCAGATCCACAATTGCCCCCACAGTGTCAGATCCACAAAAGCCCCCACAGTGCCAGGTATACAAATGCCCCACAGTGCCAGGTATACAAATGCCCCCACAGTGCAAGATCTACAAATGCCCCCACAGTGCCAGATCCACAAATGCCCCTCAGTGCCAGGCATACAAATGCCCCCACAGTGCCAGATCCACAAATGCCCCCACAGTGCCAGGTATACAAATGCCCCCACAGTGCCAGATCCACAATTGCCCCCACAGTGTCAGATCTACAATTTCCCCCACAGTGTCAGGTAATACCTGAAACTGTGGGGGCAATTGTGGATCTGACACTGTGGGGGCAATTGTATACCTGACAGGTATACAAATGCCCCCACAGTGCCAGGTAAACAATTGCCCCCACAGTGCCAGGTATACAAATGCCCCACAGTGCCAGCCAATTGCCCCCACAGTGCCAGGTATACAATTGCCCCCACAGCAGCCAGTGCTGCAGCTGCTTACCGCTGCTGCACTGCTGCTGCTGCTTCTCCTCCGGGCTCCGGCATTGAGGGACGGGTGAGTCAGGAGAGGTAGCGCCCGCCAGCGCGGCTGTGTCTGGCACGGCGGCGGCATATAGCGGACTTCGTGAGCCAATCAGAGCTCGAGGACCGGCGGCTTCTGATTGGCTGCCGGTCCGCGAGCTCTGATTGGCTCACGAACCGGCGGCTGGTTTGAAGTCCGCTATACGCCGCCGCGCCAGACACAGCCGCGCTGGCGGGCGCTCTCCTCTCCTGACAGCTGAGACGCTGCCGCCGGACTGAGCGGCAGCGTGTATCAGTGAGCGCTGGACCGGCCCACGTGGCCATCAGCCCTTCTGGCATTTGCCAGAAGTGCCAGATGGCCAGTCCGGCCCTGGAGATCATTATAGTACAGAAATAAATTTGGGCCCATTAGCGCTAGTAACACCGTCGCGTCACATGCACAGTGTGACTTAAAATAAGATTTTACTCACCGGTAAATCTATTTCTCGTAGTCCGTAGTGGATGCTGGGACTCCGTAAGGACCATGGGGAATAGCGGCTCCGCAGGAGACTGGGCACAACTAAAGAAAGCTTTAGGACTACCTGGTGTGCACTGGCTCCTCCCTCTATGACCCTCCTCCAGACCTCAGTTAGGATACTGTGCCCGGAAGAGCTGACACAATAAGGAAGGATTTTGAATCCCGGGTAAGACTCATACCAGCCACACCAATCACACCGTATAACTCGTGATACTATACCCAGTTAACAGTATGAAATATAATTGAGCCTCTCAACAGATGGCTCAACAATAACCCTTTAGTTAAACAATAACTATATACAAGTATTGCAGACAATCCGCACTTGGGATTGGCGCCCAGCATCCACTACGGACTACGAGAAATAGATTTACCGGTGAGTAAAATCTTATTTTCTCTGACGTCCTAAGTGGATGCTGGGACTCCGTAAGGACCATGGGGATTATACCAAAGCTCCCAAACGGGCGGGAGAGTGCGGATGACTCTGCAACACCGAATGAGCAAACACAAGGCCCTCCTAAGCCAGGGTATCAAACTTGTAAAATTTAGCAAATGTGTTTGACCCCGACCAAGTAGCTGCTCGGCAAAGTTGTAAAGCCGAGACCCCTCGGGCAGCCGCCCAAGAACAGCCCACCTTCCTCGTGGAATGGGCTTTTACTGATCTAGGATGCGGCAGTCCAGCCGCAGAATGTGCAAGCTGAATCGTACTACAGATCCAGCGAGCAATAGTCTGCTTTGAAGCAGGAGCACCCAGCTTATTGGGTGCATACAGGATAAATAGCGAGTCACTTTTCCTGACACTAGCTGTCCTGGAAACATAAATTTTCAGGGCCCTGACTACGTCCAACAACTTGGAATCCTCCAAGTCTTTAGTAGCCGCAGGCACTACAATAGGTTGGTTCAAATGAAAAGCTGATACCACCCTAGGGAGAAACTGGGGACGAGTCCTCAATTCTGCCCTATCCATATGGAAAATCAGATAAGGGCTTTTACATGACAAAGCCGCCAATTCTGACACACGCTTGGCCGAAGCCAAGACCAACAGCATGACCACTTTCCACGTGAGATATTTCAATTCCACGGTTTTAAGTGGCTCAAACCAATGTGACTTTAGGAAATCCAACACCACGTTGAGATCTCAAGGTGCCACTGGAGGCACAAAAGGGGGCTGAATATGCAGCACTCCCTTAACAAATGTCTGAACTTCAGGAAGTGAAGCCAGTTCTTTCTGAAAGAAAATCGACAGAGCCGAAATCTGGACCTTAATGGAACCCAATTTTAGGCCCATAGTCACCCCTGACTGTAGGAAGTGCAGAAAACGGCCCAGCTGAAATTCCTCCGTTGGGGCCTTCCTGGCCTCACACCACGCAACATATTTCCGCCATATGCGGTGATAATGGTTTGCGGTCACTTCTTTCCTAGCTTTAATCAGCGTAGGGATGACTTCCTCCGGAATGCCCTTTTCCTTCAGGATCCGGCGTTCAACCGCCATGCCGTCAAACGCAGCCGCGGTAAGTCTTGGAACAGACAGGGCCCCTGCTGGAGCAGGTCCTGTCTGAGCGGCAGAGGCCATGGGTCCTCTGAGATCAGTTCTTGAAGTTCCGGGTACCAAGCTCTTCTTGGCCAATCCGGAACAATGAGTATAGTTCTTACTCCTCTTTTCCTTATTATCCTCAGTACCTTGGGTATGAGAGGAAGAGGAGGGAACACATAAACCGACTGGTACACCCACGGTGTCACTAGAGCGTCCACAGCTATTGCCTGAGGGTCTCTCGACCTGGCGCAATATCTTTCTAGCTTTTTGTTTAGGCGGGACGCCATCATGTCCACCTGTGGCCGTTCCCAACGGTTTACAATCAGCTGGAAGACTTCTGGATGAAGTCCCCACTCTCCCAGGTGGAGGTCGTGCCTGCTGAGGAAGTCTGCTTCCCAGTTGTCCACTCCCGGAATGAACACTGCTGACAGTGCTAACACGTGATTTTCCGCCCATCAGAGAATCCTTGTGGCTTCTGCCATCGCCATCCTGCTTCTTGTGCCGCCCTGTCGGTTTACATGGGCGACTGCCGTGATGTTGTCTGACTGGATCAGTACCGGATGGTTTTGAAGCAGGGGTCTTGCCTGACTTAGGGCATTGTAAATGGCCCTCAGTTCCAGAATATTTATGTGTAGGGCAGTCTCCTGGCTTGACCATAGTCCCTGGAAGTTTCTTCACTGTGTGACTGCCCCCCAGCCTCGGCCCCCCAGTCCTGTATGCCAAATCTGCGGCCCTCTTGAAGATGAGCACTCTGCAGCCACCACAGCAGAGACACCCTGGTCCTTGGAGACAGGGTTATCAGCTGATGCATCTGAAGATGCGATCCGGACCACTTGTCCAACAGGTCCCACTGAAAGGTCCTTGCATGGAACCTGCCGAATGGAATTGCTTCGTAGGAAGCTACCATTTTTCCCAGGACTCGCGTGCGGTGATGCACCGACACCTGTTTTGGTTTCAGGAGGCCTCTGACTAGAGATGACAGCTCCTTAACTTTCTCCTCCGGGAGAAACACTTTTTTCTGTTCTGTGTCCAGAACCATCCCCAGGAACAGTAGACGTGTCGTAGGGACCAGCTGTGACTTTAGAATATTTAGAATCCAACCGTGCTGTTGTAGCACCTCCCGAGATAGTGCTACCCCGACCAACAACTGCTCCCTGGACCTCGCCTTTATCAGGAGATCGTCCAAGTACGGGATAATTAAAACTCCCTTTTTTCGAAGGAGTATCATCATTTCGGCCATTACCTTGGTAAATACCCTCGGTGCCGTGGACAGACCAAACGGCAACGTCTGGAATTGGTAATGACAATCCTGTACCACAAATCTGAGGTACTCCTGGTGAGGATGGTAAATGGGGACATGCAGGTAAGCATCCTTGATGTCCAGTGATACCATGTAATCCCCCTCGTCCAGGCTTGAAATAACCGCCCTGAGCGATTCCATCTTGAACTTGAATTTTTTTATATAAGTGTTCAAGGATTTCAAATTTAAAATGGGTCTCACCAAACCGTCCGGTTTCGGTACCACAAACATTGTGGAATAGTAACCCCGTCCTTGTTGAAGGAGGGGCACCTTGACTATCACCTGCTGGGAATACAGCTTGTGAATTGCCTCTAGCACTGCCTCCCTGTCTGAGGGAGTTGTTGGCAAGGCAGATTTGAGGAAACGGCGAGGGGGAGACGTCTCGAATTCCAGCTTGTACCCCTGAGATACCACTTGAAGAATCCAGGGATCCACCCGTGAGCGAGCCCACTGATTGCTGAAGTTCTTGAGACGGGCCCCCACCATACCTGGCTCCGCCTGTGGAGCCCCAGCGTCATGCGGTGGACTTAGAGGAAGCGGGGGAGGACATTTGTTCCTGGGAACTGGCTGTATGCTGCAGCTTTTTCCCTCTACCTCTGCCTCTGGGCAGAAAGGACGCGCCTTTAACCCGCTTGCCTTTTTGGGGTCGAAAGGACTGTACCTGATAATACGGTGCTTTCTTTGGCTGTGAGGGAACATGGGGTAAAAATGCTGACTTCCCAGCTGTCGCTGTGGAAACGAGGTCCGAGAGAACATCCCCAAACAACTCCTCACCCTTAAAAGGCAAAACTTCCATGTGCCTTTTAGAATCTGCATCACCTGTCCACTGCCGAGTCCATAACCCTCTCCTGGAAGAAATGGACATTGCACTTATTTTAGATGCCAGCCGGCAAATATCCCTCTGTGCATCTCTCATGTATAAGACTGCGTCTTTTATATGCTCTATGGTTAGCAATATAGTGTCCCTGTCTAAGGTATCAATATTTTCTGACAGGGAATCTGACCACGCAGCTGCAGCACTGCACATCCATGCTGAAGCAATAGCTGGTCTCAGTATAATGCCTGAGTGTGTATAAATAGACTTCAGGATAGCCTCCTGCTTCCTATCAGCAGGCTCCTTTAGGGCGGCCGTGTCCGGAGACGGTAGAGCCACCTTCTTTGACAGACGTGTGAGCGCTTTATCCACCCTAGGGGATGTTTCCCAACGTGACCTATCCTCTGGCGGGAAAGGGTATGCCAAAAGTAATCTTTTAGAAATTACCAGTTTCTTATCGGGGGAAGCCCACGCTTCTTCACACACTTCATTCAATTCCTCAGATGGGGGAAAAACCACTGGTAGTTTTTTCTCCCCAAACATAATACCCTTTTTTGTGGTTCCTGGGGTAAAATCAGAAATGTGCAACACATTTTTCATTGCCGCAATCATGTAACGTGTGGCCCTATTGGAATGTACACTAGTCTCATCGTCGTCGACACTGGATTCAGTATCCGTGTCGACATCTGTGTCTGCCATCTGAGGTAGCGGGCGTTTTAGAGCCCCTGATGGCTTTTGAGACAGCTGGGCAGGCACGAGCTGAGAAGCCGACTGTCCCACATCTGCTATGTCGTCAAACCTTTTATGTAAGGAGTTGACACTTCCACGTAATTCCTTCCACAAGTCCATCCATTCAGGTGTCGGCCCCGCAGGGGGTGACATCACATTTATCGGCACCTGCTCCGCCTCCACATAAGCCTCCTCATCAAACATGTCGACTCAGCCGTACCGACACACCGCACACACACAGGGAATGCTCTGACTGAGGACAGGTCCCCACAAAGCCCTTTGAGGAGACAGAGAGAGAGTATGCCAGCACACACCAACAGCTCTATATAACACAGGGATTAACACTGTAACTGAGTGATTTTTCCCAATAGCTGCTTGTATACACAATATTGCGCCTAAATTTAGTGCCCCCCCTCTCTTTTTTACCCTATGTAGTCTGGAAACTGCAGGGGAGAGCCTGGGAGCGATCCTTCCAGCGGAGCTGTGAGGGAAAAATGGCGCCAGTGTGCTGAGGGAGATAGCCCCGCCCCTTTTTCGGCAGACTTCTCCCGCTTTTTTCTATGTATATCTGGCAGGGGTATTTTACACATATATAGTCTCTATGACTATATCATGTGTTATTTGCCAGCCAAGGCACTCAATATTGCAGCCCAGGGCGCCCCCCCCCCCCCCCCCCCAGCGCCCTGCACCCATCAGTGACCGGAGTGTGAGGTGTGCATGGGAAGCAATGGCGCACAGCTGCAGTGCTGTGCGCTACCTTGATGAAGACCGAAGTCTTCTGCCGCCGATTTCCAGGACCGTCTTCTTGCTTCTGGCTCTGTAAGGGGAAAGGCGGCGCGGCTTCGGGAACGGACGATCGAGGTCGATGTGTTCGATCCCTCTGGAGCTAATGGTGTCCAGTAGCCTAGAAGCCCAAGCTAGCTGCAAGCAGGTAGGTTCGTTTCTTCTCCCCTTAGTCCCTAGTAGCAGTGAGTCTGTTGCCAGCAGATCTCACTGAAAATAAAAAACCTAAAATAAACTTTCTTTTTTTAAGAGCTCAGGAGAGCCCCTAGTGTGCATCCAGCTCAGCCGGGCACAAAATTCTAACTGAGGTCTGGAGGAGGGTCATAGAGGGAGGAGCCAGTGCACACCAGGTAGTCCTAAAGCTTTCTTTAGTTGTGCCCAGTCTCCTGTGGAGCCGCTATTCCCCATGGTCCTTACGGAGTCCCATCATCCACTTAGGACGTCAGAGAAATTAATGCAAAGCTGGATGATAATTGCTCAACAACAGAAAAATCGGCTTTGTGTACAGCTCCGAATCAGGCCTTAGTACATATGTAACTATAGAGTAAAAAGGGGGACGGCCCCAGAACTGTCCCAGTGCTGTCACACTGATCCCCTGACCTTATACCCGCCCTAGTACTGTCTCACTGATCCACTGACCCATCCTGCCGCAGTACTGTTTCACTGATCCCCGGTCCCTTCCTGCCCCGGTACTGTCACACTGATCCCCTGACCCTACCTGCCCGGTATTGTCACACTGATCCCCTGCCCCTTCCTGCCCCAGTACTGTCACACTGATCCCCTGACCCTACCTGCCCCGGTACTGTCACACTGATCACCTGACCCTACCTGCCCCAGTACTGTCACACTGATCCCCTGACCTTATACCCGCCCTAGTACTGTCTCACTGATCCACTGACCCATCCTGCCGCAGTACTGTTTCACTGATCCCCGGTCCCTACCTGCCCGGTATTGTCACACTGATCCCCTGACCCTTCCTGCCCCGGTACTGTCACACTGATCACCTGACCCTACCTGCCCCAGTACTGTCACAATGATCCCCTGACCCTACCTGCCCCAGTACTGTCACACTGATCCCCTGACCCTACCTGCCCGGTATTGTCACACTGATCCCCTGACCCTACCTGCCCCAATACTGTCACACTGATCCCCTGATCCTTCCTGCCCCAGTACTGTCACACTGATCACCTGACCCTACCTGCCCCAGTACTGTCACACTGATCCCCTGACCTTATACCCGCCCCAGTACTGTCACACTGATCCCCGGTCCCTTCCTGCCCCAATACTGTCACACTGATCCCCGGACCCTTCCTGCCCCGGGACTGTCCCAATGATCCCCATTCACTATTGAAACTAAAACAGACACACTGTCCAGGGCACAGTAAAATGCTCCCACATGACAAAAGAAAGCCCCCAAAAATAAATAAAATGATAATATGGTCTTTGTAAGGTTTCCTCTGACATCTAAAAATACCTACTGGCAAGTCCATTGGCTTCTGACTAAAGAGTAGACTAATCTTACACACTAGATGATTTGTGGTACAATCACGGTGCCAGCAAACAAATACTCGGCATGACCATCATGTAGTGTGTACAAATCCTCGTTTCATGAATTGCGTGGTCGCATCTTTCCATCTGAGGTGCTGCACACCAGATGGCATGATGAGACGTACATTGCAGTGAGGTTAATTTCCCATCATTCCCTGCAGTAAAATGTGAGGAGCGGAAATTGCATGCCCAGCTTCAGCCTCCTAAAGCCTCTGAATTGATTAAAATGTGTATATAAACCACATAACTATAAATGTATACAGACTAATATAAAGTCTATATACATATTTTAATCAATTTAGAGGCTTTGGGAGGCTGGAGTTGGGCTTACAATTGCCGCTCCTTACACTGCAGACTTAATAATGTGAAAAGGAGACTATGGGGGTCATTCCGAGATGATCGCTCGCTAGCTACTTTTTGCAGCCGTGCAAACGCCTGTGCAGCCGAGCAGTACAAAAAACAGTATGTGCAGTTTCTGAGTAGGTATGAACTTACTCAGCCGCTGCAATCACTTCAGCCTGTCCGGTCCCGGAATTGACATCAGACACCCTCCCTGAAAACGGTTGGACACGCCTGCATTTTTCCAAACACTCCCAGAAAACGGTCAGTGACACCCACTAACGCCCTCTTCCTGTCAATCTCCTTGCGATCGGCTGTGCGAATGGATTCTTTGTTAAATCCATCGCTCAGCAACGATCCGCTTTGTACCCGTACGCTGCGCCTGCGCATTGTGGTGCATAGGCATGCACAGTAGTGACCTGATCGCAGTGCAGCGAAAAATCCTAGCGTGCGATCAGGTCGGAATGACCCCTATTTGCATTGGTAAGTAACATGATGAATGAGCATGTGCAGGAGGAAAAACAGAAGGCTTTGTTTACTAAGTTCCGAAAACTAAGCCTTGTAGAATTTGCAGGAACAGCCGTTATCACAACCGCTGTTCCTGTGACGTTTTATGCTGAGTAGCCTGAGAAAAAAGTGTTAAACATTTTTTTTAGTGTAGATATTGCCTGATAGATAATGATGGAGGCAATATCGACTTTCTTGCTGAATAGAACCCAATGAATCAGTCAGGCATGAGATTGGCAGGACGTCAGAGTGTGTACCCAGCATTAGTTTGTGCATCTGAAATGGAAATTAGATTGTAAGCTCTCATGAAGCAGGGACTGATGTGAGCTCGTAAACGTTCTCTGTCAAGCACTGCACATACTTGCCGACTTTTGGGCTGCTCTCTTCGGGAGAGAGCAGCCAGGTCGGCTCAGCAAGGGGGCGGGACAAAGGCGTTATGGGGCGTGGTGGAGGCAGGACAGGGCGTGGCTGTGTGATTGCGCCATGTAAGCCATACCCCCCGCTGTGTAATGCCGCTATTACCGGCATTATACAGTATGGGGCGTGGCTATGATGACGCGTTTCAACAAGAATCGCGTCATCGCCTGCCCGGACCGACCACTTTACTCGCTAAGTGGGCGGCCGGGCAGAGGGGACCCCTGAAATCAGGAGACTTGCCTGCTCTTCCGGGGGCCGGGAGGGTCACCCAATTTTTGGGAGCCTCCCGGCCATTGCGGGTGAGTAGGCAAGTATGGCACTGCATAATATGTTATATGTCAGTATTACCCATTATTGTTACTGTCACAATGATCCCATACCCCTACCTGCCCCAGTGCTGTCACACTGATCCCCTGCCCCTCTCTGCCCCAGTGCTGTCACACTGATCCCCTGCCCCTACCTGCCTCAGTACTGTCACACTGATTCCCTGACCCTACCTGCTTCGGTGCTGTCACACTGACCCCCTGCTCCTACCTGCCCCAGTACTGTCAGACTGACCCCCTGCCCCAGTACTGTCACACTGATCCCCTTCCTCTACCTGACCCAGTGCTGTCACACTGATCCCCTGCCCCTACCTGAACCAGTACTGTCATACTGATGCCTTGCCCCTAATTGTCCAGTACTGTCATACTGATGCCCTGCCCCTAATTGCCCCAGTACTGTCACACTGATCCCCTGACCATACCTGCCCCAGTATTGGCATACACATCCCCTAACCTGGTACTGTCACACTGATCCACTGCCCCTACCTACTTTGATACTGTCACACTGATCCCCTCACCCTACCTGCCCCAGTACTGTCACACTGATCCCCTGCCCCTCTCTGTCCCAGTGCTGTCACACTGATCCCCTGCCCCTACCTGCCTCAGTACTGTCACACTGATCCCCTGCCCCTACCTGTCCCAGTGCTGTCACACTGATCCCCTGCCCCTACCTGCCTCAGTACTGTCACACTGATCCCCTGCCCCTACCTGCTTCGGTGCTGTCACACTGACCCCCTGCTCCAACCTGCCCCAGTACTGTCAGACTGACCCCCTGCCCCACTACTGTCACACTGATCCCCTTCCTCTACCTGACCCAGTGCTGTCACACTGATGCCTTGCCCCTAATTGCCCCAGTACTGTCATACTGATGCCCTGCCCCTAATTGCCCCAGTACTGTCACACTGATCCCCTGACCATACCTGCCCCAGTATTGGCACACACATTCCCTAACCTGGTACTGTCACACTGATCCACTGCCCCTACCTACTTTGATACTGTCACACTGATCCCCTCACCCTACCTGCCCCAGTACTGTCACACTGATCCCCTGCCCCTAACTGCCCCAGTACTGTCACACTGATCCTCTGCCCTGATACTGTCACACTGATCCCCTGCCCCTACCTGCCTCAGTACTGTCACACTGATCCTCTGACCCTACCTGCCCCAGTACTGTCACACTGATCCCCTGCCCCTACCTGCCCATGTGCTGTCACACTGATCCCCTGCCCCTACCTGCTCCAGTACCGCCACACTGATCCCTTGACCCTATACCTGCCCCATTATTGGCACACTGATCCCCTGATCCTATATACCCCAGCAGCTGCTTGTGCCTCCCCAGCCACTGACCTCACCGCATGCCACTGCACCCAGCATCTCTCCGGAAAAGTCCACTGGAAATGGTTACTGGTGTTTTAATCAGCAGTCCAGATGTTAATAGGCAGGAGCTGTGGGGTCCGTTTTTTGTCCCTTATAAACCGACGGGTTTCCACCCGTAATGCTGCAAGGTGAAGTAAGGGATACTTTCCTGATCCATATCCTTATTAGAGATGTGCACTTGAAATTTTTCGGGTTTTGTGTTTTGGTTTTGGGTTCGGTTCCGCGGCCGTGTTTTGGGTTCGACCGCGTTTTGGCAAAACCTCACCGAATTTTTTTTGTCGGATTCGGGTGTGTTTTGGATTCGGGTGTTTTTTTCAAAAAAACACTAAAAAAACAGCTTAAATCATAGAATTTGGGGGTCATTTTGATCCCAAAGTATTATTAAACTCAAAAACCATAATTTCCACTCATTTTCAGTCTATTCTGAATACCTCACACCTCACAATGTTATTTTTAGTCCTAAAATTTGCACCGAGGTCGCTGGATGACTAAGCTAAGCGACCCTAGTGGCCGACACAAACACCTGGCCCATCTAGGAGTGGCACTGCAGTGTCACGCAGGATGGCCCTTCCAAAAAACACTCCCCAAACAGCACATGACGCAAAGAAAAAAAGAGGCGCAATGAGGTAGCTGTGTGAGTAAGATAAGCGACCCTAGTGGCCGACACAAACACCTGGCCCATCTAGGAGTGGCACTGCAGTGTCACGCAGGATGGCCCTTCCAAAAACCACTCCCCAAACAGCACATGACGCAAAGAAAAAAAGAGGCGCAATGATGTAGCTGTGTGAGTAAGATAAGCGACCCTAGTGGCCGACACAAACACCTGGCCCATCTAGGAGTGGCACTGCAGTGTCACGCAGGATGGCCCTTCCAAAAAACACTCCCCAAACAGCACATGACGCAAAGAAAAAAAGAGGCGCAATGAGGTAGCTGTGTGAGTAAGCTAAGCGACCCTAGTGGCCGACACAAACACCTGGCCCATCTAGGAGTGGCACTGCAGTGTCACGCAGGATGGCCCTTCCAAAAAACACTCCCCAAACAGCACATGACGCAAAGAAAAAAAGAGGCACAATGAGGTAGCTGTGTGAGTAAGCTAAGCAACCCTAGTGGCCGACACAAACACCTGGCCCATCTAGGAGTGGCACTGCAGTGTCACGCAGGATGGCCCTTCCAAAAAACACTCCCCAAACAGCACATGACGCAAAGAAAAAAAGAGGCGCAATGAGGTAGCTGTGTGAGTAAGATAAGCGACCCTAGTGGCCGACACAAACACCTGGCCCATCTAGGAGTGGCACTGCAGTGTCACGCAGGATGGCCCTTCCAAAAAACCCTCCCCAAACAGCACATGACGCAAAGAAAAAAAGAGGCGCAATGAGGTAGCTGTGTGAGTAAGATAAGCGACCCTAGTGGCCGACACAAACACCTGGCCCATCTAGGAGTGGCACTGCAGTGTCACGCAGGATGGCCCTTCCAAACAATACTCCCCAAACAGCACATGACGCAAAGAAAAATTAAAGAAAAAAGAGGTGCAAGATGGAATTGTCCTTGGGCCCTCCCACCCACCCTTATGTTGTATAAACAGGACATGCACACTTTAACCAACCCATCATTTCAGTGACAGGGTCTGCCACACGACTGTGACTGAAATGACGGGTTGGTTTGGACCCCCACCAAAAAAGAAGCAATTAATCTCTCCTTGCACAAACTGGCTCTACAGAGGCAAGATGTCCACCTCATCATCATCCTCCGATATATCACCGTGTACATCCCCCTCCTCACAGATTACGTGCTGGAATTTGCCCATATTTAATGCACACACAATATTGCTGGCGTTGTCCGATGCCACAAATCCACAGGAGAGTCCAATTGGGGTAAGCCATTCCGCGATGATCTTCCTCAGTTGCCGTAAGAGGTTTTCAGCTGTGTGCGTATTCTGGAAACCGGTGATACAAAGAGTAGCCTGCCTAGGAAAGAGTTGGCGTTTGCGAGATGCTGCTACTGGTGCCGCCGCTGCTGTTCTTGCGGCGGGAGTCCATACATCTACCCAGTGGGCTGTCACAGTCATATGGTCCTGACCCTGCCATGCTCCACTTGTCCACATGTCCGTGGTTAAGTGGACATTGGGTACAACTGCATTTTTTAGGACACTGGTGAGTCTTTTTCTGACGTCCGTGTACATTCTCGGTATCGCCTGCCTAGAGAAGTGGAACCTAGATGGTATTTGGTAACGGGGGCACACTACCTCAAGAAATTGTCTAGTTCCCTGTGAACTAACGGCGGATACCGGACGCACGTCTAACACCAACATAGTTGTCAAGGCCTCAGTTATCCGCTTTGCAACAGGATGACTGCTGTGATATTTCATCTTCCTCGCAAAGGACTGTTGGACAGTCAATTGCTTGGTGGAAGTAGTAAAAGTGGGCTTACGACTTCCCCTCTGGGATGACCATCGACTCCCAGCAGCAACAACAGCAGCGCCAGCAGCAGTAGGCGTTACACGCAAGGATGCATCGGAGGAATCCCAGGCAGGAGAGGACTCGTCAGAATTGCCAGTGACATGGCCTGCAGGACTATTGGCATTCCTGGGGAAGGAGGAAATTGACACTGAGGGAGTTGGTGGGGTGGTTTGCGTGAGCTTAGTTACAAGAGGAAGGGATTTACTGGTCAGTGGACTGCTTCCGCTGTCGCCCAAAGTTTTTGAACTTGTCACTGACTTATTATGAATGCGCTGCAGGTGACGTATAAGGGAGGATGTTCCGAGGTGGTTAACGTCCTTACCCCTACTTATTACAGCTTGACAAAGGCAACACACGGCTTGACAAATGTTGTCCGCATTTCTGTTGAAATACTTCCACACCGAAGAGCTGATTTTTTTGGTATTTTCACCAGGCATGTCAATGGCCATATTCCTCCCACGGACAACAGGTGTCTCCCCGGGTGCCTGACTTAAACAAACCACCTCACCATCAGAATCCTCCTGGTCAATTTCCTCCACAGCACCAGCAACACCCATATCCTCCTCATCCTGGTGTACTTCAACACTGACATCTTCAATCTGACTATCAGGAACTGGACTGCGGGTGCTCCTTCCAGCACTTGCAGGGGGCGTGCAAATGGTGGAAGGCGCATGCTCTTCACGTCCAGTGTTGGGAAGGTCAGGCATCGCAACCGACACAATTGGACTCTCCTTGTGGATTTGGGATTTCGAAGAACGCACAGTTCTTTGCGGTGCTTTTGCCAGCTTGAGTCTTTTCATTTTTCTAGTGAGAGGCTGAGTGCTTCCATCCTCATGTGAAGCTGAACCACTAGCCATGAACATAGGCCAGGGCCTCAGCCGTTCCTTGCCACTCCGTGTGGTAAATGGCATATTGGCAAGTTTACGCTTCTCCTCCGACAATTTTATTTTAGATTTTTGTGTCCTTTTTATACTGATATTTGGTGTTTTGGATTTTACATGCTCTGTACTATGACATTGGGCATCGGCCTTGGCAGACGACGTTGCTGGCATTTCATCGTCTCGGCCATGACTAGTGGCAGCAGCTTCAGCACGAGGTGGAAGTCGATCTTGATCTTTCCCTAATTTTGGAACCTCAACATTTTTGTTCTCCATATTTTAATAGGCACAACTAAAAGGCACCTCAGGTAAACAATGGAGATGGATGGATACTAGTATACTTATGGATGGACGAGCGACTGCCGACACAGAGGTAGCTACAGCCGTGGACTACCGTACTGTGTCTGCTGCTAATATAGACTGGATGATAATGAGATAAAATTAAAATATATATATATATATATCACACTAGTACTGCAGCCGGACAGGTATATATTATGTAATGACGGACCTGCTGGACACTGTCTGTCAGCACTGCAGACTCCTAAAGTAAGCTACTAGTATCAAGAAGATAGAAAAAAAAAATAAACCACGGGTAGGTGGTATACAATTATGGATGGACGAGCGACTGCCGACACAGAGGTAGCTACAGCCGTGGACTACCGTACTGTGTCTGCTGCTAATATAGACTGGATGATAATGAGATAAAATTAAAATATATATATATATATATCACACTAGTACTGCAGCCGGACAGGTATATATTATGTAATGACGGACCTGCTGGACACTGTCTGTCAGCACTGCAGACTCCTAAAGTAAGCTACTAGTATCAAGAAGATAGAAAAAAAAATAAACCACGGGTAGGTGGTATACAATTATGGATGGACGAGCGACTGCCGACACAGAGGTAGCTACAGCCGTGGACTACCGTACTGTGTCTGCTGCTAATATAGACTGGATGATAATGAGATAAAATTAAAATATATATATATATCACACTAGTACTGCAGCCGGACAGGTATATATTATGTAATGACGGACCTGCTGGACACTGTCTGTCAGACTCAGCACTGCAGACTCCTAAAGTAAGCTACTAGTATCAAGAAGATAGAAAAAAAAAAAAAACCACGGGTAGGTGGTATACAATTATGGATGGACGAGCGACTGCCGACACAGAGGTAGCTACAGCCGTGGACTACCGTACTGTGTCTGCTGCTAATATAGACTGGATGATAATGAGATAAAATTAAAATATATATATATATATCACACTAGTACTGCAGCCGGACAGGTATATATTATGTAATGACGGACCTGCTGGACACTGTCTGTCAGCTCTGCAGACTCCTAAAGTAAGCTACTAGTATCAAGAAGATAGAAAAAATAAATAAACCACGGGTAGGTGGTATACAATTATGGATGGACGAGCGACTGCCGACACAGAGGTAGCTACAGCCGTGGACTACCGTACTGTGTCTGCTGCTAATATAGACTGGATGATAATGAGATAAAATTAAAATATATATATATCACACTAGTACTGCAGCCGGACAGGTATATATTATGTAATGACGGACCTGCTGGACACTGTCTGCAGAATGCATTTATAAAAACACCACACGACGAGTGTTTAACTTTTTCAGGCAGACAATCACAATATACTGGTGGTCAGCAGACAATCACAATACTGGTGGTCAGTTGTCACTGGTCAGTCACACTGGCAGTGGCACTCTGGCAGCAAAAGTGTGCACTGTACTTAAAATATGTACTCCTGCTATAACTGCTCCCCAGTCTCCCCCACAATTAAGCTGTGTGAGCAGTGAGCACTCAGCAGTCAGATAATGATATACAGTATATGATGCAGCACACTGGGCTGAGCACAGATATGGTATGTGTGACTGTGTCACACTGTGTATCGTTTTTTTTCAGGCAGAGAACGGATTCATTAAACTGGTGGCACTGGTCACTGCCACTGGTCACACTATCAGCAGCAAGTAGTACTCCTCCTATATTATGCTCCCCAAAATTTGTGTCTCTCTCTCTAGTACTATTAGTCACTCTAAACGGAGAGGACGCCAGCCACGTCCTCTCCCTATCAATCTCAATGCACGTGTGAAAAATGGCGGCGACGCACGGCTCCTTATATAGAATCCGAGTCTCGCGATAGAATCCGAGCCTCGCGAGAATCCGACAGCGGGATGATGACGTTCGGGCGCGCTCGGGTTAACCGAGCAAGGCGGGAGGATCCGAGCCTGCTCGGCCCCGTGTAAAAAAAGCTGAAGTTCGGCGGGTTCGGATTCACAGAAACCGAACCCGCTCATCTCTAATCCTTATACCGTTCTTTAGCCAATAGGTGTCACGCTCGGCGTAAGTTGGGGTTCCGACAACCGAGTTTTGGCTGAAGGGACAGCTACCTGTGAGGAGAGTAAACAAGGTGGCTGAATGTAATTCCTCCTCATGGGGTGGAAGCCAAACTAAGTGCTAACGTTGGCCGGAGGGCGTAAAGAAAAGGAGGACTTCGTAGGAAGATAACTGTAGTTTTAATGAATAATCAGGATGTACACGAATATTGGAGAAATTGAAGAAACTGGAAGAATTAGAGTCTATGGTTAAATGACTTGAAGAGTGAAGCTGAAGAACTTCGGTGAAGAAGAACTGAAGACTGTGTTATGATTAAAAGACGAGGCTGAAGTACTTGGACTTTGAAGAAATGAAGACTGGTTTGTGATTGAAAGATGAGGCTGAAGTACTTGGACTTTGAAGAAATGAAGACTGGTTTGTGATTGAAAGACGAGGCTGAAGAACTTGGACTTTGAAGAAATTAAGACGTCTGCGGGAACCGCCGTTAGTACCTGGAGCTCCTCTACGACCAGGGACCCCGTGAGCGCTTCCACGAGTGGCAACAGACTTAGACAGCAGGACTGCAGCAGCGTTTAGGTAACCGATGGATGAGAGCAACCAGGACCAGGGAACCAGAAGTACCCTGGGAGCACAGAGCTGGAGAACCTTTCACAAGGAGGTAACTTGAAGCACTGGCACTCTCCCTCTGAGCCAGCCCCCTTTTGTAAGGGGAGAACACGCAGGATAGGCTGGACACAGATTGGGAACTTCATTGGTAATACTCTGGTCTCCAACATGGCTGCCACCAGCACAGGATACACACTTAGCTGTTAGCACACAGCTTTAGCCAGCTTCTGTCTCTGACACACTATACTCTGTCACCACCAGAGGACCTTACCGCAGCGATCCCCGCCGCAGCGCCCGGCTCTCCAGACCCTCGGCCCCCGGCCCTTGGTAGCCGCACATCCATCCAGGAGGACCCGCCGCCAGCAGCTCCCTGCCGCCGCAGCCGCACCAACCAGCGGGACGGTAACACGCGGGAGCACCCACCGGAGATAAGGCTCCAGAGCCTGACAATAGGAACTTAGATCCATAATTGGATTTAGCTGGTGATCCAAATTCAAAATTCCCCAGGTTGTCATGGAGATATCAACCTCCAATCCAGACAGAAGCCCGTCCACACTCCGTTGCGTCACTACCAGGGGTGCGGTCTTTACACTCAGGGCGGCTTCCGACAGCCGCCTCCCTCCGTGTTTGGCAATCACTATCGTCATATCCAGTAGATGGACATATTATATCGGTGGCTTCCGCCAACCCTTCTTTCTCTGACGTCCTAGTGGATGCTGGGTACTCCGTAAGGACCATGGGGTATAGACGGGCTCCGCAGGAGACTGGGCACTCTTAAAGAAAGATTAGGTACTATATCTGGTGTGCACTGGCTCCTCCCTCTATGCCCCTCCTCCAGACCTCAGTTAGTATCTGTGCCCGGCCAGAGCTGGATGCACCCTACAGTGGCGCACCCAGGGGGGGTTTCCGAGTACCCAGAAACCCCCCTCCACTAAAAAAAAAAAAAAAATTTTTTTTTTTTTTTTTTTTTAGCTGCATGAGTATTATTAATGACTGTCTAGCGTCCTCTGCAGCCTGCTGTCTTCCTGGTGGCACTTGCAAGTGCAATAAAAGTTTACTTTATTTTAATTATAGTACATATATATCCATGTGCCTACATATATACACATGTATATACATACATACATACATACATACATATTAACACACACACACACACACACATATGATATCTATATATACATGTGTATATATATGTGTACTGTATGTGTGTGTATATATATATATATATATATAGTAGAGATGAGCGGGTTCGGTTTCTCTGAATCCGAACCCGCCAGAACTTCATGTTTTTTTTCACGGGTCCGAGCGACTCGGATCTTCCCGCCTTGCTCGGTTAACCCGAGCGCGCCCGAACGTCATCATGACGCTGTCGGATTCTCGCGAGGCTCGGATTCTATCGCGAGACTCGGATTCTATATAAGGAGCCGCGCGTCGCCGCCATTTTCACACGTGCATTGAGATTGATAGGGAGAGGACGTGGCTGGCGTCCTCTCCGTTTAGAATAGATTAGAGAGACACTTGATTTACTAATTTTGGGGAGCATTAGGAGTACTCAGTACAGTGCAGAGTTTTGCTGATAGTGACCACCAGTTTTATTTATAATCCATTCTCTGCCTGAAAAAAGCGATACACAGCACACAGTGACTCAGTCACATACCATATCTGTGTGCACTGCTCAGGCTCAGGCCAGTGTGCTGCATCATCTATTATCTATATATAATATTATATATATCTGTCTGACTGCTCAGCTCACACAGCTTATAATTGTGGGGGAGACTGGGGAGCACTACTGCAGTGCCAGTTATAGGTTATAGCAGGAGCCAGGAGTACATAATATATTATATAGTGAGTGACCACCAGACACACAGTGCAGTTTATTTAATATATCCATTCTCTGCCTGAAAAAAGCGATACACACAGTGACTCAGTCAGTCACATACCATATCTGTGTGCACTGCTCAGGCTCAGGCCAGTGTGCTGCATCATCTATATAATATATATTATATATCTGTCTGACTGCTCAGCTCACACAGCTTATAATTGTGGGGGAGACTGGGGAGCACTACTGCAGTGCCAGTTATAGGTTATAGCAGGAGCCAGGAGTACATAATATTATATTAAAACAGTGCACACTTTTGCTGCAGGAGTGCCACTGCCAGTGTGACTAGTGACCTGACCACCAGTATATATAATATTAGTAGTATACTATCTCTTTATCAACCGGTCTATATTAGCAGCAGACACAGTACAGTGCGGTAGTTCACGGCTGTGGCTACCTCTGTGTCGGCACTCGGCAGCCCGTCCATAATTGTATATACCACCTAACCGTGTTTTTTTTTTCTTTCTTTATACATACATACTAGTTACGAGTATACTATCTCTTTATCAACCAGTCTATATTAGCAGCAGACACAGTACAGTGCGGTAGTTCACGGCTGTGGCTACCTCTGTGTCGGCACTCGGCAGCCCGTCCATAATTGTATATACCACCTAACCGTGGTTTTTTTTTCTTTCTTTATACATACATACTAGTTACGAGTATACTATCTCTTTATCAACCAGTCTATATATTAGCAGCAGACACAGTACAGTGCGGTAGTTCACGGCTGTGGCTACCTCTGTGTCGGCACTCGGCAGCCCGTCCATAATTGTATATACCACCTAACCGTGGTTTTTTTTTCTTTCTTTATACATACATACTAGTTACGAGTATACTATCTCTTTATCAACCAGTCTATATATTAGCAGCAGACACAGTACAGTGCGGTAGTTCACGGCTGTGGCTACCTCTGTGTCGGCACTCGGCAGCCCGTCCATAATTGTATATACCACCTAACCGTGGTTTTTTTTTCTTTCTTTATACATACATACTAGTTACGACTAGTATACTATCTCTTTATCAACCAGTCTATATATTAGCAGCAGACACAGTACAGTGCGGTAGTTCACGGCTGTGGCTACCTCTGTGTCGGCACTCGGCAGCCCGTCCATAATTGTATATACCACCTAACCGTGGTTTTTTTTTCTTTCTTTATACATACATACTAGTTACGAGTATACTATCTCTTTATCAACCAGTCTATATATTAGCAGCAGACACAGTACAGTGCGGTAGTTCACGGCTGTGACTACCTCTGTGTCGGCACTCGGCAGCCCGTCCATAATTGTATATACCACCTAACCGTGGTTTTTTTTTTCTTTCTTTATACATACATACTAGTTACGAGTATACTATCTCTTGATCAACCAGTCTATATATTAGCAGCAGACACAGTACAGTGCGGTAGTTCACGGCTGTGGCTACCTCTGTGTCGGCACTCGGCAGCCCGTCCATAATTGTATACTAGTATCCAATCCATCCATCTCCATTGTTTACCTGAGGTGCCTTTTAGTTGTGCCTATTAAAATATGGAGAACAAAAATGTTGAGGTTCCAAAATTAGGGAAAGATCAAGATCCACTTCCACCTCGTGCTGAAGCTGCTGCCACTAGTCATGGCCGAGACGATGAAATGCCAGCAACGTCGTCTGCCAAGGCCGATGCCCAATGGCATAGTACAGAGCATGTCAAAACCAAAACACCAAATATCAGTAAAAAAAGGACTCCAAAACCTAAAATAAAATTGTCGGAGGAGAAGCGTAAACTTGCCAATATGCCATTTACCACACGGAGTGGCAAGGAACGGCTGAGGCCCTGGCCTATGTTCATGGCTAGTGGTTCAGCTTCACATGAGGATGGAAGCACTCAGCCTCTCGCTAGAAAACTGAAAAGACTCAAGCTGGCAAAAGCACCGCAAAGAACTGTGCGTTCTTTGAAATCCCAAATCCACAAGGAGAGTCCAATTGTGTCGGTTGCGATGCCTGACCTTCCCAACACTGGACGTGAAGAGCATGCGCCTTCCACCATTTGCACGCCCCCTGCAAGTGCTGGAAGGAGCACCCGCAGTCCAGTTCCTGATAGTCAGATTGAAGATGTCAGTGTTGAAGTACACCAGGATGAGGAGGATATGGGTGTTGCTGGCGCTGGGGAGGAAATTGACCAGGAGGATTCTGATGGTGAGGTGGTTTGTTTAAGTCAGGCACCCGGGGAGACACCTGTTGTCCGTGGGAGGAATATGGCCGTTGACATGCCAGGTGAAAATACCAAAAAAATCAGCTCTTCGGTGTGGAGGTATTTCACCAGAAATGCGGACAACAGGTGTCAAGCCGTGTGTTCCCTTTGTCAAGCTGTAATAAGTAGGGGTAAGGACGTTAACCACCTCGGAACATCCTCCCTTATACGTCACCTGCAGCGCATTCATAATAAGTCAGTGACAAGTTCAAAAACTTTGGGTGACAGCGGAAGCAGTCCACTGACCAGTAAATCCCTTCCTCTTGTAACCAAGCTCACGCAAACCACCCCACCAACTCCCTCAGTGTCAATTTCCTCCTTCCCCAGGAATGCCAATAGTCCTGCAGGCCATGTCACTGGCAATTCTGACGAGTCCTCTCCTGCCTGGGATTCCTCCGATGCATCCTTGCGTGTAACGCCTACTGCTGCTGGCGCTGCTGTTGTTGCCGCTGGGAGTCGATGGTCATCCCAGAGGGGAAGTCGTAAGCCCACTTGTACTACTTCCAGTAAGCAATTGACTGTTCAACAGTCCTTTGCGAGGAAGATGAAATATCACAGCAGTCATCCTACTGCAAAGCGGATAACTGAGTCCTTGACAACTATGTTGGTGTTAGACGTGCGTCCGGTATCCGCCGTTAGTTCACAGGGAACTAGACAATTTATTGAGGCAGTGTGCCCCCGTTACCAAATACCATCTAGGTTCCACTTCTCTAGGCAGGCGATACCGAGAATGTACACGGACGTCAGAAAAAGACTCACCAGTGTCCTAAAAAATGCAGTTGTACCCAATGTCCACTTAACCACGGACATGTGGACAAGTGGAGCAGGGCAGGGTCAGGACTATATGACTGTGACAGCCCACTGGGTAGATGTATGGACTCCCGCCGCAAGAACAGCAGCGGCGGCACCAGTAGCAGCATCTCGCAAACGCCAACTCTTTCCTAGGCAGGCTACGCTTTGTATCACCGCTTTCCAGAATACGCACACAGCTGAAAACCTCTTACGGCAACTGAGGAAGATCATCGCGGAATGGCTTACCCCAATTGGACTCTCCTGTGGATTTGTGGCATCGGACAACGCCAGCAATATTGTGTGTGCATTAAATATGGGCAAATTCCAGCACGTCCCATGTTTTGCACATACCTTGAATTTGGTGGTGCAGAATTTTTTAAAAAACGACAGGGGCGTGCAAGAGATGCTGTCGGTGGCCAGAAGAATTGCGGGACACTTTCGGCGTACAGGCACCACGTACAGAAGACTGGAGCACCACCAAAAACTACTGAACCTGCCCTGCCATCATCTGAAGCAAGAAGTGGTAACGAGGTGGAATTCAACCCTCTATATGCTTCAGAGGTTGGAGGAGCAGCAAAAGGCCATTCAAGCCTATACAATTGAGCACGATATAGTAGGTGGAATGCACCTGTCTCAAGTGCAGTGGAGAATGATTTCAACGTTGTGCAAGGTTCTGATGCCCTTTGAACTTGCCACACGTGAAGTCAGTTCAGACACTGCCAGCCTGAGTCAGGTCATTCCCCTCATCAGGCTTTTGCAGAAGAAGCTGGAGGCATTGAAGAAGGAGCTAAAAGGGAGCGATTCCGCTAGGCATGTGGGACTTGTGGATGCAGCCCTTAATTCGCTTAACAAGGATTCACGGGTGGTCAATCTGTTGAAATCAGAGTACTACATTTTGGCCACCGTGCTCGATCCTAGATTTAAAGCCTACCTTGGATCTCTCTTTCCGGCAGACACAGGTCTGCTGGGGTTGAAAGACCTGCTGGTGACAAAATTGTCAAGTCAAGCGGAACGCGACCTGTCAACATCTCCTCCTTCACATTCTCCCGCAACTGGGGGTGCGAGGAAAAGGCTCAGAATTCCGAGCCCACCCGCTGGCGGTGATGCAGGGCAGTCTGGAGCGACTGCTGATGCTGACATCTGGTCCGGACTGAAGGACCTGACAACGATTACGGACATGTCGTCTACTGTCACTGCATATGATTCTCTCAACATTGATAGAATGGTGGAGGATTATATGAGTGACCGCATCCAAGTAGGCACGTCACACAGTCCGTACTTATACTGGCAGGAAAAAGAGGCAATTTGGAGGCCCTTGCACAAACTGGCTTTATTCTACCTAAGTTGCCCTCCCACAAGTGTGTACTCCGAAAGAGTGTTTAGTGCCGCCGCTCACCTTGTCAGCAATCGGCGTACGAGGTTACATCCAGAAAATGTGGAGAAGATGATGTTCATTAAAATGAATTATAATCAATTCCTCCGCGGAGACATTGACCAGCAGCAATTGCCTCCACAAAGTACACAGGGAGCTGAGATGGTGGATTCCAGTGGGGACGAATTGATAATCTGTGAGGAGGGGGATGTACACGGTGATATATCGGAGGGTGAAGATGAGGTGGACATCTTGCCTCTGTAGAGCCAGTTTGTGCAAGGAGAGATTAATTGCTTCTTTTTTGGGGGGGGTCCAAACCAACCCGTCATATCAGTCACAGTCGTGTGGCAGACCCTGTCACTGAAATGATGGGTTGGTTAAAGTGTGCATGTCCTGTTTTGTTTATACAACATAAGGGTGGGTGGGAGGGCCCAAGGACAATTCCATCTTGCACCTCTTTTTTCTTTTCTTTTTCTTTGCATCATGTGCTGATTGGGGAGGGTTTTTTGGAAGGGACATCCTGCGTGACACTGCAGTGCCACTCCTAGATGGGCCCGGTGTTTGTGTCGGCCACTAGGGTCGCTAATCTTACTCACACAGTCAGCTACCTCATTGCGCCTCTTTTTTTCTTTGCGTCATGTGCTGTTTGGGGAGGGTTTTTTGGAAGGGACATCCTGCGTGACACTGCAGTGCCACTCCTAGATGGGCCCGGTGTTTGTGTCGGCCACTAGGGTCGCTAATCTTACTCACACAGCTACCTCATTGCGCCTCTTTTTTTCTTTGCGTCATGTGCTGTTTGGGGAGGGTTTTTTGGAAGGGACATCCTGCGTGACACTGCAGTGCCACTCCTAGATGGGCCCGGTGTTTGTGTCGGCCACTAGGGTCGCTAATCTTACTCACACAGCTACCTCATTGCGCCTCTTTTTTTCTTTGCGTCATGTGCTGTTTGGGGAGGGTTTTTTGGAAGGGACATCCTGCGTGACACTGCAGTGCCACTCCTAGATGGGCCCGGTGTTTGTGTCGGCCACTAGGGTCGCTTATCTTACTCACACAGCGAGGTGCAAATTTTAGGACTAAAAATAATATTGTGAGGTGTGAGGTATTCAGAATAGACTGAAAATGAGTGTAAATTATGGTTTTTGAGGTTAATAATACTTTGGGATCAAAATGACCCCCAAATTCTATGATTTAAGCTGTTTTTTAGTGTTTTTTGAAAAAAACACCCGAATCCAAAACACACCCGAATCCGACAAAAAAAATTCGGTGAGGTTTTGCCAAAACGCGTTCGAACCCAAAACACGGCCGCGGAACCGAACCCAAAACCAAAACACAAAACCCGAAAAATTTCAGGCGCTCATCTCTAATATATATATGTATGCATGTTTAATATGCTATGTATATGTGTATATGGGTTCACTACGATCTCCCGGCGGCCGGCCTCCCGGCGACCAGCATACCGGCGCCGGGAGGCCGGCCGCCGGCTTACCAACAGTGTGGCGAGAGCAAATGAGCCCCTTGCGGGCTCGCTGCGCTCGCCACGCTACGCGCGCCACACTATTCTATTCTCCCTCCAGGGGGGTCGTGGACCCCCACGAGGGAGAATAAGTGTCGGTATGCTGGTCGCCGGGAGCCCGACCGCCGGCATACTGAAGACCACCCGTGTATATGTATGTGTGTGTGTATGTATATATATATATATATATATATGTGTGTGTGTAGATATATGTGTATATATATATATATATATATATATATACACACAGACACACTAGTTTTACGGACCCAGCATATACTGGGTCACCTCAGTCCCCACCCCCGTGATTGGCTCCGCCCAGTTCTGGAAACCCCCCCATGCAAATCCTGCGTTTGCCACTGCCCTAGGAGCTCTCCTGAGCTTCCTAGAAAAGAAAGTATTTGTTAGGTTTTTTATTTTCAGTGAGATCTGCTGGCAACAGACTCACTGCTTCGTGGGACTGAGGGGAGAGAAGCGAACCTACCTGCTTGCAGCTAGCTTGGGCTTCTAAGGCTACTGGACACCATTAGCTCCAGAGGGATCGAACACAGGCCCAGCCTTGGTCGTCCGGTCCCGGAGCCGCGCCGCCGTCCCCCTTGCAGAGCCAGAAGACGGAAGAAACAGAAGAAAACCGGCGGCTGAAGACTTCGGTCTTCAATAAGGTAGCGCACAGCACTGCAGCTGTGCGCCATAGCTCCCTAGCACACCACACGCTCCGGGCACTGGTGGGTGCAGGGCGCTGGGGGGGGGGGGGGGGCGCCCTGGGCTGCAATATGTATACCTTTTTGGCAAAATGCACATAATACAGTGTGTAACACTATATGTGCCTAATCCCCTGCCATAAATTTTATTAAAAAAGCTGGAGAAGCCAGCCGTGGAGGGGGCGGGGCTATCTTCCTCAGCACACCGGCGCCATTTTCTCTTCACAGCTCCGCTGGAAGGACGCTCCCCAGGCTCTTCCCTGCAGTATATACTACAAGAAGGGTAAAAAAGAGAGGGGGGGCACATAAATTTAGGCGCAAATTGTGTATAATAGCAGCTATTGGGAAAAATCACTCAGTATAGTGTGCATCCCTGTGATATATAGCGCTGTGGTGCGTGCTGGCATACTCTCTCTCTGTCTCCCCTAAGGACTTAGTGGGGTCCTGTCCTCAGTCAGAGCATTCCCTGTGTGTGTGCGGTGTGTCGGTACGGCTGTGTCGACATGTTTGATGAGGAGGCTTATGTGGAGGCGGAGCAGGTGCCGATAAGTGTGATGTCACCCCCTGCGGGGCCGACACCAGAGTGGGTGGATATGTGGAAGGTATTACACGACAGTGTCAACTCCTTGCATAAAAGGTTTGATGACATAACAGCTGTGGGACAGCCGGCTTCTCAGCCAGTGCCTGCCCAGGCGTCTCAAAGGCCATCAGGGGCTCAAAAACGCCCGCTACCTCAGATGGCAGACACAGATGTCGACACGGAGTCTGACTCCAGTGTCGACGAGGACGAGACTAATGTACATTCCACAAGGGCCATCCGTTGCATGATTACGGCAATGAAAAATGTGTTGCACATTTCTGACATTAACCCAGGTACCACTAAAAAGGGTATTATGTTTGGGGAGAAAAAGCAGCCAGTAGTTTTTCCCCCATCAGATGAGTTGAATAAAGTGTGTGAAGAAGCGTGGGCTTCCCCCGATAAGAAACTAGTGATTTCTAAAAAGTTTCTGATGGCGTACCCTTTCCCGCCAGAGGACAGGTTACGTTGGGAGGATAAGGCGCTCACACGCTTGTCAAAAAAGGTGGCACTGCTGTCTCAGGATACGGCCGCCTTAAAGGAGCCTGCGGATAGAAAGCAGGAAGCTATCCTGAAGTCTGTATATACACACTCAGGTACTATACTGAGACCTGCAATTGCTTCAGCTTGGATGTGTAGTGCTGCCGCAGCTTGGTCCGATACCCTGTCAGATAATATTGATACCCTCGACAGGGATACGATTTTGCTAACCATAGAGCATATTAAAGACGTTGTCTTATATATGAGAGATGCACAGAGGGATATTTGCCGGCTGGCATCTAGAATTAATGCAATGTCCATTTCTGCCAGGAGAGTATTAAGGACTCGGCAGTGGACAGATGATGCTGATTCTAAAAGGCACATGGAGGTTTTGCCTTATAAGGGTGAGGAATTGTTTGGGGATGGTCTCTCGGACCTCGTATCCACAGCAACAGCTGGGAAGTCGACATTTTTACCTCAGGTTTCCTCACAGCCTAAGAAAGCACCGTATTATCAGGTACACTCTTTTCGACCCCAGAAAGGCAAGCGGGTCAGAGGCGCTTCCTTTCTGCCCAGAGGCAAGGGAAGAGGGTAAAAGCTGCACCAGACAGCCAGTTCCCAGGAACAAAAATACTCCCCCGCTTCCTCTAAGACCACCGCATGACGCTGGGGCTCTACAGGCGGAGCCAGGTGCGGTGGGGGCGCGTCTCCGGAACTTCAGCGACCAGTGGGTTCGCTCACAGGTGGATCCCTGGGTTCTGCAAGTAGTATCACAGGGATACAAGCTGGAGTTCGAGGAGACTCCCCCTCGCCGATACCTCAAATCAGCCTTGCCTGCTGCACTCAGAGAAAGGGAGGTAGTACTGGCGGCTATTCACAAGCTGTATCTTCAGCAGGTAATAATCAAGGTACCCCTCCTTCAACAGGGACAGGGTTACTATTCCACAATGTTTGTGGTACCGAAACCAGACGGTTCGGTGAGACCCATTCTAAATTTGAAATCCTTGAACATTTATATAAGAAAGTTAAAGTTCAAGATGGAATCGCTCAGGGCGGTTATTGCAAGCCTGGAAGAGGGGGATTTTATGGTGTCATTGGACATCAAGGATGCTTACCTGCATGTCCCCATTTATCCACCCCACCAGGAGTACCTCAGGTTTGTGGTACAGGACTGTCATTACCAATTCCAGACGCTGCCGTTTGGTCTGTCCACGGCACCGCTGGTATTTACCAAGGTAATGGCCGAAATGATGATGCTCCTCCGAAAGAAAGGAGTCATAATTATCCCGTACTTGGACGATCTCCGTATAAAGGCGAGGTCCAAAGAGCAGTTGCTAGTCAGCGTAGCACTATCTCAGGAAGTGCTGCATCAGCACGGCTGGATTCTGAATATCCCAAAGTCACAGCTGATTCCTGCGAAGCGTCTGCTGTTCTTGGGCATGATTCTGGACACGGAACAGAAGAAGGTGTTTCTCCCGGAGGAGAAGGCCCAGGAATTATCATCTCTGGTCAGGGACCTCCTGAAACCAAAGCAGGTGTCGGTATGGACTCTAAATATTACAAAGATAGGTAAGGACTAGATCTGTATTCCTCCCCGTGTATCAATCTGGGACTTTGTGGGAGGTGGGCACCCCCGCGGCCGGTCATGCCTTGCTATGATATATGTAACATAATGCCAATTCTGCTATGCTTATGAGTATAATGGAAGTGTTATGCTTTGGTTATGTTGAACTAGGACACCGTTGCTCTGTGATTATATGTTTTACGAGAAATAATATCTATTGGATGTATTATATGCTGTATACATGTACTGCTGTTCCTACACATACTGTGTGTGGGTAATTTTATGTGTGTTGTTTGTGTGAAGTGTTAAAGCAAAATTGAAAAACTTCAATAAAAAGCATTGAATTTAAAAAAAAGCAGGTACTACAGGTACCAGCGGGCCCGTTTTTCTCCCGCATGCTGGTACTTGTGGTTCTCCAAGTACCAGCTTGCGGGGAAGGCTTGCTGGGACTTGTAGTACTACTGGAAAAAACAATATTCTTACAATTTTCTCAAGGCTATCAGCCCCCCATCCGCAGCCCTTGGATGGGGGGGACAGCCTCGGGCTTCACCCCTAGCCCTTGGGTGGCTGGGGGGGGGCCCCTTGATTGAAGGGGTCCCCACTCCCCCAGGGTACCCCGGCCAGGGGTGACTAGTTGGATATTTTATGCCACGGCCACAGGGCGCTGTATAAAAGTGACCCCCGGCTGTGCCATTATCTGTCCAGCTAGTGGAGCCCGATGCTGGCGTAAAAAATACGGGGGACCCCTACTCTTTTTGTCCCCCGTATTCTTTGCACCAGCACCAGGCGCAGAGCCCGGTGCTGGTTTTAAAAATTCGGGGGATCCCCTGTCATTTCCCCTCCACCGGATTTTTAGTACCAGGACCGGCTCGAAGAGCCTCAGGCTGGTTATGCTTAGGAGGGGGGACCCCACGCCATTTTTTTTCGGGTTTTTACCATTCCATTTAAAAAAAAATAAGAATTTACTTACCGATAATTCTATTTCTCGTAGTCCGTAGTGGATGCTGGGGACTCCGTAAGGACCATGGGGAATAGCGGCTCCGCAGGAGACAGGGCACAAAAGTAAAAGCTTTAGGATCAGGTGGTGTGCACTAGCTCCTCCCCCTATGACCCTCCTCCAAGCCTCAGTTAGGATACTGTGCCCGGACGAGCGTACACAATAAGGAAGGATTTTGAATCCCGGGTAAGACTCATACCAGCCACACCAATCACACTGTACAACCTGTGATCTGAACCCAGTTAACAGCATGATAACAGCGGAGCCTCTGAAAAGATGGCTCACAACAATAATAACCCGATTTTTGTAACAATAACTATGTACAAGTATTGCAGACAATCCGCACTTGGGATGGGCGCCCAGCATCCACTACGGACTACGAGAAATAGAATTATCGGTAAGTAAATTCTTATTTTCTCTGACGTCCTAAGTGGATGCTGGGGACTCCGTAAGGACCATGGGGATTATACCAAAGCTCCCAAACGGGCGGGAGAGTGCGGATGACTCTGCAGCACCGAATGAGAGAACTCCAGGTCCTCCTCAGCCAGGGTATCAAATTTGTAGAATTTTGCAAACGTGTTTGCCCCTGACCAAGTAGCAGCTCGGCAAAGTTGTAAAGCCGAGACCCCTCGGGCAGCCGCCCAAGATGAGCCCACCTTCCTTGTGGAATGGGCATTTACATATTTTGGCTGTGGCAGGCCTGCCACAGAATGTGCAAGCTGAATTGTACTACACATCCAACTAGCAATCGTCTGCTTAGAAGCAAGAGCACCCAGTTTGTTGGGTGCATACAGGATAACAGCAAGTCAGTTTTCCTGACTCCAGCCGTCCTGGAAACCTATATTTTCAGGGCCCTGACAACATCTAGCAACTTGGAGTCCTCCAAGTCCCTAGTAGCCGCAGGTACCACAATAAGCTGGTTCAGTTGAAACGCTGACACCACCTTAGGGAGAAACTGGGGACGAGTCCGCAGCTCTGCCCTGTCCGAATGGACAATCAGATATGGGCTTTTGTGAGACAAAGCCGCCAATTCTGACACTCGCCTGGCCGAGGCCAGGGCCAACAGCATGGTCACTTTCCATGTGAGATATTTCAAATCCACAGATTTGAGCGGTTTAAACCAATGTGATTTGAGGAATCCCAGAACTACGTTGAGATCCCACAGTGCCACTGGAGGCACAAAAGGGGGTTGTATATGCAGTACTCCCTTGACAAACTTCTGGACTTCAGGAACTGAAGCCAATTCTTTCTGGAAGAAAATCGACAGAGCCGAAATTTGAACCTTAATGGACCCCAATTTGAGGCCCATAGACACTCCTGTTTGTAGGAAATGCAGGAATCGACCGAGTTGAAATTCCTCCGTGGGGGCCTTCTTGGCCTCACACCATGCAACATATTTTCGCCAAATGCGGTGATAATGTTGTGCGGTCACCTCCTTCCTGGCTCTGACCAGGGTAGGGATGACCTCTTCCGGAATGCCTTTTTCCCTTAGGATCCGGCGTTCAACCGCCATGCCGTCAAACGCAGCCGCGGTAAGTCTTGGAACAGACATGATCCTTGCTGAAGCAAGTCCCTTCTTAGTATCTCTTGAAGTTCCGGGTACCACGTCCTTCTTGGCCAATCCGGAGCCACGAGTATAGTTCTTACTCCTCTCCGTCTTATAATTCTCAGTACCTTGGGTATGAGAGGCAGAGGAGGGAACACATACACCGACTGGTACACCCACGGTGTTACCAGAGCGTCCCAGCTATTGCCTGAGGTTCTCTTGACCTGGCGCAATAGCTGTCCAGTTTTTTTGTTCAGACGGGACGCCATCATGTCCACCTTTGGTCTTTCCCAACGGTTCACAATCATGTGGAAAACTTCCAGATGAAGTCCCCACTCTCCCGGGTGGAGGTCGTGCCTGCTGAGGAAGTCTGCTTCCCAGTTGTCCACTCCCGGAATGAACACCGCTGACAGTGTTATCACATGATTTTTCGCCCCGCGAAGAATCCTTGCTGCCATTTCCCTCCTGCTTCTTGTGCCGCCCTGTCTGTTTACGTGGGCGACTGCCGTGATGTTGTCCGACTGGATCAGCACCGGTTGACTTTGAAGCAGAGGTCTTCCTAGGCTCAGAGCATTGTAAATTGCCCTTAGCTCCAGTATATTTATGTGGAGAGAAGTCTCCAGACTTGACCACACTCCTTGGAAATTTCTTCCCTGTGTGACTGCTCCCCAGCCTCTCAGGCTGGCATCCGTGGTCACCAGGACCCAGTCCTGAATGCCGAATCTGCTGCCCTCTAGTAGATGAGCACTCTGCAGCCACCACAGAAGAGACACCCTTGTCCTTGGAGACAGGATTATCCGCTGATGCATCTGAAGATGCGATCCGGACCATTCGTCCAGCAGATCCCACTGAAAAATTCTTGTGTGAAATCTGCCGAATGGAATCGCTTCGTAAGAAGCCACCATTTTTCCCAGGACTCTTGTGCATTGATGCACTGACACTTGGCCTGGTTTTAGGAGGTTTCTGACTAGCTCGGATAACTCCCTGGCTTTCTCCTCCGGGAGAAACACCTTTTTCTGGACTGTGTCCAGAATCATCCCTAGGAACAGCAGACGTGTCGTCGGAATCAGCTGCGATTTTGGAATATTTAGAATCCACCCGTGCTGTCGTAGAACTACTTGAGATAGTGCTACTCCGACCTCCAACTGTTCTCTGGACCTTGCCCTTCTCAGGAGATCGTCCAAGTAAGGGATAATTAAGACGCCTTTTCTTTGAATCATCATTTCGGCCATTACCTTGGTAAAGACCCGGGGTGCCGTGGACAATCCAAACGGCAGCGTCTGAAACTGATAGTGACAGTTCTGTACCACGAACCTGAGGTACCCTTGGTGAGAAGGGCAAATTGGGACATGGAGGTAAGCATCCTTGATGTCCAGGGACACCATATAGTCCCCTTTTTCCTGGTTCGCTATCACTGCTCTGAGTGACTCCATCTTGATTTGAACCTTTGTATGTAAGTGTTCAAAGATTTCAGATTTAGAATAGGTCTCACCGAGCCGTCTGGCTTCAGTACCACAAATAGTGTGGAATAATACCCCTTTCCTTGTTGTAGGAGGGGTACTTTGATTATCACCTGCTGGGAATACAGCTTGTGAATTGTTTTTAATACTGCCTCCCTGTCGGAGGGAGACGTTGGTAAAGCAGACTTCAGGAACCTCCAATCTGTACCCCTGGGATACTACTTGTAGGATCCAGGGGTCCACTTGCGAGTGAGCCCACTGCGTGCTGAAACTCTTGAGACGACCCCCCACCGCACCTAAGTCCGCTTGTACGGCCCCAGCGTCATGCTGAGGACTTGGCAGAAGCGGTGGAGGGCTTCTGTTCCTGGGAAGGGGCTGCCTGCTGCAGTCTTCTTCCCTTTCCTCTACCCCTGGGCAGATATGACTGGCCTTTGCCCGCTTGCCCTTATGGGGACGAAAGGACTGAGGCTGAAAAGACGGTGTCTTTTTCTGCTGAGATGTGACTTGGGGTAAAAAAGGTGGATTTTCCAGCTGTTGCCGTGGCCACCAGGTCCGATGGACCGACCCCAAATAACTCCTCCCCTTTATACGGCAATACTTCCATGTGCCGTTTGGAATCTGCATCACCTGACCACTGTCGTGTCCATAAACATCTTCTGGCAGACATGGACATCGCACTTACTCTTGATGCCAGAGTGCAAATATCCCTCTGTGCATCTCGCATATATAGAAATGCATCCTTTAAATGCTCTATAGTCAATAAAATACTGTCCCTGTCAAGGGTATCAATATTTTCAGTCAGGGAATCCGACCAAGCCACCCCAGCGCTGCACATCCAGGCTGAGGCGATCGCTGGTCGCAGTATAACACCAGTATGTGTGTATATACTTTTTAGGATATTTTCCAGCCTCCTATCAGCTGGCTCCTTGAGGGCGGCTATATCTGGAGACGGTAACGCCACTTGTTTTGATAAGCGTGTGAGCGCCTTATCCACCCTAGGGGGTGTTTCCCAACGCGCCCTAACTTCTGGCGGGAAAGGGTATAACGCCAATAATTTTCTATCGGGGGAAACCCACGCATCATCACACACTTCATTTAATTTATCTGATTCAGGAAAAACTACAGGTAGTTTTTTCACACCCCACATAATACCCTTTTTTGTGGTACTTGTAGTATCAGAAATATGTAACACCTCCTTCATTGCCCTTAACATGTAACGTGTGGCCCTAATGGAAAATACGTTTGTTTCTTCACCGTCGACACTGGAGTCAGTGTCCGTGTCTGTGTCTGTGTCGACCGACTGAGGTAATGAGCGTTTTAAAGCCCCTGACGGTGTTTGAGACGCCTGGACAGGTACTAATTGGTTTGCCGGCCGTCTCATGTCGTCAACCGACCTTGCAGCGTGTTGACATTATCACGTAATTCCCTAAATAAGCCATCCATTCCGGTGTCGACTCCCTAGAGAGTGACATCACCATTACAGGCAATTGCTCCGCCTCCTCACCAACATCGTCCTCATACATGTCGACACACATGTACCGACACACAGCACACACACAGGGAATGCTCTGATAGAGGACAGGACCCCACTAGCCCTTTGGGGAGACAGAGGGAGAGTTTGCCAGCACACACCAAAACGCTATAATTATACAGGGACAACCTTATAAAAGTGTTTTCCCTTATAGCATCTTAATATATAATAATATCGCCACATAAAATGCCCCCCCTCTCTGTTTTAACCCTGTTTCTGTAGTGCAGTGCAGGGGAGAGCCTGGGAGCCTTCCTAGCAGCGGAGCTGTGTAGGAAAATGGCGCTGTGTGCTGAGGAGAATAGGCCCCGCCCCCTTTTCGGCGGGCTTCTTCTCCCGTTTTTCTGACAACCTGGCAGGGGTTAAATACATCCATATAGCCCCAGAGGCTATATGTGATGTATTTTTAGCCAGCATAGGTACTTTCATTGCTGCCCAGGGCGCCCCCCCCAGCGCCCTGCACCCTCAGTGACCGTTGGTGTGAAGTGTGCTGAGAGCAATGGCGCACAGCTGCAGTGCTGTGCGCTACCTCATGAAGACTGAGAAGTCTTCAGCCGCCGGTTTCTGGACCTCTTCTCTCTTCGGCATCTGCAAGGGGGTCGGCGGCGCGGCTCCGGTGACCCATCCAGGCTGTACCTGTGATCGTCCCTCTGGAGCTAGTGTCCAGTAGCCTAAGAAGCCAATCCATCCTGCACGCAGGTGAGTTCACTTCTTCTCCCCTAAGTCCCTCGTTGCAGTGAGCCTGTTGCCAGCAGGACTCACTGAAAATAAAAAACCTAACAAAACTTTTACTCTAAGCAGCTCTTTAGGAGAGCCACCTAGATTGCACCCTTCTCGGCCGGGCACAAAAACCTAACTGAGGCTTGGAGGAGGGTCATAGGGGGAGGAGCCAGTGCACACCACCTGATCCTAAAGCTTTTACTTTTGTGCCCATGGTCCTTACGGAGTCCCCAGCATCCACTTAGGACGTCAGAGAAAAATATATATATTTCTCTGACGTCCTAGTGGATGCTGGGAACTCCGTAAGGACCATGGGGAATAGCGGGCTCTGCAGGAGACTGGGCACTCTAAAAGAAAGATTAGGTACTATCTGGTGTGCACTGGCTCCTCCCTCTATGCCCCTCCTCCAGACCTCAGTTAGAATTCTGTGCCCGGCCGAGCTGGTTGCACACTAGGGGCTCTCCTGAGCTTCTAGAAAAGAAAGTATATTTAATTTGGAAGGTGGAAGGTATTAACCGACAGTGTCAACTCCTTACATAAAAGGCTGGATGACGTAACAACCGTGGGACAGCCGGCTTCTCAGCCCGCGCCTGCCCAGGTGTCTCAAAGGCCATCAGGGGCTCAAAAAAAAAAAAACGCCCGATACCTCAGATGGCAGACACGGAGGTTGACACGGAGTCTGACTCCAGTGTCGACGAGGATGAGACATATACACGATCCACTAGGGGCATCCGTTGCATGATTACGGCAATGAAAAATGTGTTACACATTTCTGACATTAACCCAAGTACCACTAAAAAGGGTTTTATGGGTGGGGAGAAAAAGCAGCCAGTTTCCCCCCCCCCCATCAGATGAGTGAATGAAGTGTGTGAAGAAGCGTGGGCTTCCCCCGATAAGAAACTGGTAATTTCTAAAAAGTTACTGATGGCGTACCCTTTCCCGCCAGATATAGGTCACGTTGGGAGATATCCCCTAGGGTGGATAAGGCGCTCACACGCTTGTCAAAAAAGGTGGCACTGCCGTCTCAGGATACGGCCACCTTGAAGGAGCCTGCTGATAGAAAGCAGGAGGCTATCCTGAAGTCTGTATATACACACTCAGGTACTATACTGAGACCTGCAATTGCCTCAGCATGGAGGTGTAGTGCTGCTGCAGCGTGGTCTGATACCCTGTCAGATAATATGATACCCTCGACAGGGATACTATTTTGCTAACCATAGAGCATATTAAAGACGTCGTCTTATATATGAGGGATGCACAGAGGTATATTTGCCGGCTGGCATCCAAAATTAATATAATGTCCAATTCTGCCAGGAAAGTATTATGAACTCGGCAGTGGACAGGTGATGCTGATTCTAAAAGGCACATCTGCCTTATAAGGGTGAGGAATTGTTTGGGGATGGTCACTCGGACCTCGTATCCACAGCAACAGCTGGGAAATTGACATTTTTACCTCAGGTTCCCTCACAGCCTATGAAAGCACCGTATTATCAGGTACAGTCCTTTCGGCCTCAGAAAAGCAAGCGGATCAAAGGCGCTTCCTTTCTGCCCAGAGGCAAGGGAAGAGGGAAAAAGCTGCACCAGACAGCCAGTTCCCAGGATCAAGAATCTTCCCCCGCTTCCTCTAAGTCCACCGCATGACGCTGGGGCTCCACAGGCGTAGCCAGGTGTGGTGGGGGCCCGTCTCCGGAACTTCAGCGACCAGTGGGTTCGCTCACGGGTGGATCCCTGGGTTCTACAGGTATCACAGGGGTACAAGCTGGAATTCGAGACGTCTCCCCCTCGCCGTTTTCTCAAATCAGCTTTGCCAGCTACTCCCCCAGACAGGGAGGTAGTGCTGGCGGCGATTCACAAGCTGTACTTCCAGCAGGTGATAATCAAGGTACCCCTCCTTCAACAAGGTCGGGGTTACTATTCCACAATGTTTGTGGTACCGAAACCGGACGGTTCGGTGAGACCCATTTTAAAATTGAAATCCTTGAACACTTATATAAGAAGGTTCAAGTTAAAAATGAAATCGCTCAGGGCGGTTATTGCAAGTCTGGACGAAGGGGATTACATGGTATCACTGGACATCAAGGATGCTTACCTGCATGTCCCCATTTACCCTCCTCACCAGGAGTACCTCAGATTTGTGGTACAGGACTGTCATTACCAATTCCAGACGTTGCCGTTTGGTCTGTCCACGGCACCTAGGGTATTTACCAAGGTAATGGCCGAAAGGATGATACTCCTTCGAAAAAAGGGAGTTATAATTATCCCGTACTTGGACGATCTCCTTATAAAGGCGAGGTCCAGGGAGCAGTTGTTGGTCGGAGTAGCTCTATCTTGGGAAGTGCTACAACAGCACGGCTGGATTCTGATTATTCCAAAGTCGCAGCTGGTTCCTACGACGCGTCTACTGTTCCTGGGTATGGTTCTGGATACAGAACAGAAAAAGGTGTTTCTCCCGGAGGAGAAGCCAAGGAGTTGTCATCTCTAGTCAGAGACCTCCTAAAACCAAAACAGTGTCGGTGCATCACTGCACACGAGTCCTGGGAAAGATGGTAGCTTCTTACGAAGCAATTCCATTTGGCAGGTTCCATGCAAGGATCTTTCAGTGGGATCTGTTGGACAAGTGGTCCGGATCGCATCTTCGGATGCATCGGCTGATAACCCTGTCTCCAAGGGCCAGGGTGTCTCTGCTGTGGTGGCTGCAGAGTGCTCATCTTCTAGAGGGCCGCAGATTCGGCACACAGGACTGGGTTCTGGTGACCACGGATGCAAGCCTTCGAGGTTGGGGGGCAGTCACACAGGGAAGAAACTTCCAAGGACTATGGTCGAGTCAGGAGACTTCCCTACACATAAATTTTCTGGAACTAAGGGCCATTTACAATGCCCTAAGTCAGGCAAGACCCCTGCTTCAACACCAGCCGGTGCTGATTCAGTCAGACAACATCACGGCGGTCGCCCATGTAAACCGACAGGGCGGCACAAGAAGCAGGATGGCAATGGCAGAAGCCACAAGGATTCTCCGATGGGCGGAAAATCACGTGTTAGCACTGTCAGCAGTGTTCATTCCGGGAATGGACACGACCTCCACCCGGGAGAGTGGGGACTTCATCCAGAAGTCTTCCAAATGATTGTTAACCGTTGGGAAAGGCCACAGGTGGACATAATGGCGTCCCGCAACAAAAAGCTAAAAAAGATATTGCGCCAGGTCAAGGGACCCTCAGGCGATAGCTGTGGACGCTCTGGTGACACCGTGGGTGTACCAGTCGGTTTTATGTTTTCCCTCCTCTTCCTCTCATACCCAAGGTACTGAGGATAAAAAGAAGGAGAGGAGTATGAACTATACTCATTGTTCCGGATTGGCCAAGAAGAGCTTGGTACCCAGAACTTCAAGAAATGATCTCAGAGGACCCATGGCCTCTGCCGCTCAGACAGGACCTGCTGCAGCAGGGGCCCTGTCTGTTCCAAGACTTACCGCGGCTGCGTTTGACGGCATGGCGGTTGAACACCGGATCCTAATGGAAAAGGGCATTCCGGAGGAAGTCATTCCTAAGCTGATAAAAGCTAAGAAAGTTGTGACCGGGCCGCATAACATTATCACCGCATATGGCTGAAATATGTTGCTTGGTGTGAGGCCAGGAAGGCCCCAACGGAGGAATTTCAGCTGGGTCGATTTCTGCACTTCCTACAGTCAGGGGTGACTATGGGCCTAAAGTTGGGTTCCATTAAGGTACAGATTTCGGCTCTGTTGATTTTCTTCCAAAAAGAACTGGCTTCACTGCCGGAAGTTCAGACATTTGTCAAGGGAGTGCTGCATATTCAGCCCCCTTTTGTGCCTCCAGTGGCACCTTGGGCAGGGCCGTCTTAACAGCAGTGTGGGCCCCTGGGCACAGCAATGCACTGGGGCCCTTACCCATCCTTCAGCGGTAGGGGTGGGGGGGAGAGGGTGCTATCAGCGGCAGCTTTGATGTTTCTCGGGCGGTAGGGGGTGTTCTATCTTCCACTCAGCATGTAGGACCTGGAGCAGTAATTTCTGCTAATTATTCCTTTACTGCACAGATGGAGTGGGAGGGAGAACACTAACCTGTAGAAGGGAACATTGGGCTGACTGAAGGGGCCTCGGTACATGACTTCCAGGGTGGTATGGGGTGTTTAATATAGATAGGGGAGGGGTCGGTAGTGGAGTGGGCTTAATATTCTTCATCTTCTGGTGAGAGGGCATCTTGCTTGACTGCAGATACAGTATCTCAAGTTCCTGGAAAAAGATTTCTTAGCTTTGAATGGAATAAAAAAATTGGAGAGTCTCACCTTTCAGGAGATACTGGGGACTTGGGGATCAGAGTTCAGGAGGCAGAGCAATCTACCAATGAATATATAAAACAGCATATTAGACGTGTGGAGCTGGAGCAGGGACTGGCTGCTGGAAGGCTGATATCTCTGGTTCTGGGCATAGTAGAGACAAGCTGCCAATGTCCACCGAAAGTGGAGACACCCACCTTTTGGCGTATACCCTCAGATAAACTGTAAGTCAGTCAGTCAGTCAGTCAGACAGAGCCAGCGAGATCTGGCTGGGAAGAGCAATTAATAGTCTTGGATGGGGACCACAGCCTTGAAGTCAGATATCTCCGGTTCACTAGGGCCAATTTTCAAAAACCTGGTACCCCTGGAAAGAGGGGACCCTCAGCTATCAGCCTAGGGCCCTTATACTCCTTGGGCCCTTGGGCAGGTGCCCATTGAGCCCATACGAAAAGACGGCCCTGACCTTGGGATCTCAACGTGATGTTGGATTTCCTTAAATCACATTGGTTTGAGCCACTTAAAACTGTGGAGCTAAAATACCTCACGTGGAAAGTGGTCATACTGTTGGCCTTGGCTTCGGCCAGGCGTGTATCAGAATTGGCGGTTTTGTCATGTAAAAGCCCTTATCTGATTTTTCATATGGATAGGGCGGAATTAAGGATTCGTTCCCAATTTCTTCCTAAGGTGGTATCAGCGTTTCATTTGAACCAACCTATTGTGGTGCCTGCGGCTACTCGGGACTTGGAGGATTCCAAGTTGCTGGACGTAGTCAGGGCCCTGAAAATCTATGTTTCCAGGACAGCTAGAGTCAGGAAGACTGACTCGCTATTTATCCTGTATGCACCCAACAAGCTGGATGCTCCTGCTTCAAAGCAGACTATTGCTCGCTGGATCTGTAGCACGATTCAACTTGCACATTCTGCGGCTGGATTGCCGCATCCTAAATCTGTAAAAGCCCATTCCACGAGGAAGGTGGGCTCTTCTTGGGCGGCTGCCCGAGGGGTCTCAGCTTTACAACTTTGCCGAGCTACTACTTGGTCGGGTTCAAACACATTTGCTAAATTCTACAAGTTTGATACCCTGGCTGAGGAGGACCTTGAGCTTGCTCATTCGGTGCTGCAGAGTCATCCGCACTCTCCCGCCCGTTTGGGAGCTTTGGTATAATCCCCATGGTCCTTACGGAGTTCCCAGCATCCACTAGGACGTCAGAGAAAATAAGAATTTACTCACCGGTAATTCTATTTCTCGTAGTCCGTAGTGGATGCTGGGCGCCCATCCCAAGTGCGGATTGTCTGCAATACTTGTATATAGTTATTGCCTAACTAAAGGGTTATTCTTTTGAGCCATCTGTTCGAGAGGCTCAGTTGTTATTCATACTGTTAACTGGGTATAGTATCACGAGTTGTACGGTGTGATTGGTGTGGCTGATATGAGTCTTACAGGGGAGGGGTGGGGATATGAGTCTTACCCGGGATTCCAAATACTTTCCTTATTGTGTCTGCTCTTCCGGGCACAGTTTCCCTAACTGAGGTCTGGAGGAGGGGCATAGAGGGAGGAGCCAGTGCACACCAGATAGTACCTAATCTTTCTTTTAGAGTGCCCAGTCTCCTGCGGAGCCCGCTATTCCCCATGGTCCTTACGGAGTTCCCAGCATCCACTACGGACTACGAGAAATAGAATTACCGGTGAGTAAATTCTTATTATATATATATATATTTTTTTTTTAAATATATAAATAATACTTGTGCCTCCAAAATAGACAAACCAAGTACCTAATCCCTTCTAATATAAATAGATATGCTATTACCAATAAAAAAAAACACCCAAAAAAACATGTTTTAATTTTTTTTTATTAGATTCCGCCACCAAAGTGTGGCGGATGGAAAATGACGAATTTACTGTCTAAAAGCACTGTTGTCGAATTTCCAAACTTCAATTGAATATACTTTTGTCAAATTGCCGCATTTGTACCATTGCAGAAATGTCGAATTTGACAAATGTCGAATTTCAAAAAGTCGAATTTGGAAAGTCCGTTTTTTTGACGGAAAGTACTGAATTGCATTGTCGATTTTTTTTTTTTTGGCGAAAAAGTCCAGTTTTTCGACAATTTTGGGAATTCGACCGCAATTGCATATGCTGTCGGATTCTCGCGGGATTTGGATTCGGCCATTTTACTCCAGTCTTGGAGAGTGTAGTGAGAGGACGTGTCTCCATCCTCAGTGTCTGTGTGGGGGCGGGAAAGTGAGGTGGCGATTCTAGTAGAGATGAGCGGGTTCGGTTTCTCTGAATCCGAACCCGCCCGAACTTCATGGTTTTTTCACGGGTCCGAGCAGACTCGGATCCTCCCGCCTTGCTCGGTTAACCCGAGCGCGCCCGAACGTCATCATGACGCTGTCGGATTCTCGCGAGACTCGGATTCTATATAAGGAGCCGCGCGTCGCCGCCATTTTCACACGTGCATTGAGATTGATAGGGAGAGGACGTGGCTGGCGTCCTCTCCATTTAGATTATAAGAGAGAGAGATTTACTGGAGCTTAGGACTAGGAGGAGTACTGTAGAAGTGTAGAGAGTGCAGAGAGTTTACTAGTGAGTGACCACCAGACAGTGCAGTTTATTTAATATATCCGTTCTCTGCCTGAAAAAAGCGATACACACAGTGACTCAGTCACATACCATATCTGTGTGCACTGCTCAGGCTCAGCCCAGTGTGCTGCATCATCTATATATATTATATATCTGTCTGACTGCTCAGCTCACACAGCTTATAATTGTGGGGGAGACTGGGGAGCACTGCAGTGCCAGTTATAGGTTATAGCAGGAGCCAGGAGTACATAATATTATATAGTGAGTGACCACCAGACAGTGCAGTTTATTTAATATATCCGTTCTCTGCCTGAAAAAAGCGATACACACAGTGACTCAGTCACATACCATATCTGTGTGCACTGCTCAGGCTCAGCCCAGTGTGCTGCATCATCTATATATATTATATATCTGTCTGACTGCTCAGCTCACACAGCTTATAATTGTGGGGGAGACTGGGGAGCACTGCAGTGCCAGTTATAGGTTATAGCAGGAGCCAGGAGTACATAATATTATATTAAAATTAAACAGTGCACACTTTTGCTGCAGGAGTGCCACTGCCAGTGTGACTGACCAGTGACCTGACCACACTGACCACCAGTATAGTTAGTAGTATACTTATATTGTGATTGCCTGAAAAAGTTAAACACTCGTCGTGTGACTTCACTTGTGTGTTGTTGTTTTTTTATTCTATAAAAATAAAACTCATTCTGCTGACAGACAGTGTCCAGCAGGTCCGTCATTATATAATATATAATATATACCTGTCCGGCTGCAGTAGTGATATATATATATTTTTTATATCATTTATCATCCAGTCGCAGCAGACACAGTACGGTAGTTCACGGCTGTGGCTACCTCTGTGTCTGCACTCGGCAGGCAGTCCGTCCATAATTGTATACCACCTAACCGTGTTTTTTTTTTCTTCTTTATACATACATACTACTACGACATCTCTTTATCAACCAGTCTATATTAGCAGCAGACACAGTACAGTACGGTAGTTCACGGCTGTGGCTACCTCTGTGTCTGCACTCGGCAGGCAGTCCGTCCATAATTGTATACCACCTAACCGTGGTTTTTTTTTCTTTCTTCTTTATACATACATAGTTACATAGACATCTCTTTATCAACCAGTCTATATTAGCAGCAGACACAGTACAGTACGGTAGTTCACGGCTGTGGCTACCTCTGTGTCTGCACTCGGCAGGCAGTCCGTCCATAATTGTATACCACCTAACCGTGGTTTTTTTTTTCTTTCTTCTTTATACATACATAGTTACATAGACATCTCTTTATCAACCAGTCTATATTAGCAGCAGACACAGTACAGTACGGTAGTTCACGGCTGTGGCTACCTCTGTGTCTGCACTCGGCAGGCAGTCCGTCCATAATTGTATACCACCTAACCGTGGTTTTTTTTTCTTTCTTCTTTATACATACATAGTTACATAGACATCTCTTTATCAACCAGTCTATATTAGCAGCAGACACAGTACAGTACGGTAGTTCACGGCTGTGGCTACCTCTGTGTCTGCACTCGGCAGGCAGTCCGTCCATAATTGTATACCACCTAACCGTGGTTTTTTTTTCTTTCTTCTTTATACATACATACTACTACGACATCTCTTTATCAACCAGTCTATATTATTAGCAGCAGACACAGTACAGTACGGTAGTTCACGGCTGTGGCTACCTCTGTGTCTGCACTCGGCAGGCAGTCCGTCCATAATTGTATACCACCTAACCGTGGTTTTTTTTTCTTTCTTCTTTATACATACATAGTTACATAGACATCTCTTTATCAACCAGTCTATATTAGCAGCAGACACAGTACAGTACGGTAGTTCACGGCTGTGGCTACCTCTGTGTCTGCACTCGGCAGGCAGTCCATAATTGTATACTAGTATCCATCTCCATTGTTTACCTGAGGTGCCTTTTAGTTGTGCCTATTAAAATATGGAGAACAAAAATGTTGAGGTTCCAAAATTAGGGAAAGATCAAGATCCACTTCCACCTCGTGCTGAAGCTGCTGCCACTAGTCATGGCCGAGACGATGAAATGCCAGCAACGTCGTCTGCCAAGGCCGATGCCCAATGTCATAGTACAGAGCATGTCAAATCCAAAACACCAAATATCAGAAAAAAAAGGACTCCAAAACCTAAAATAAAATTGTCGGAGGAGAAGCGTAAACTTGCCAATATGCCATTTACGACACGGAGTGGCAAGGAACGGCTGAGGCCCTGGCCTATGTTCATGGCTAGTGGTTCAGCTTCACATGAGGATGGAAGCACTCAGCCTCTCGCTAGAAAAATGAAAAGACTCAAGCTGGCAAAAGCAGCACAGCAAAGAACTGTGCATTCTTCGAAATCCCAAATCCACAAGGAGAGTCCAATTGTGTCGGTTGCGATGCCTGACCTTCCCAACACTGGACGTGAAGATAATCTGTGAGGAGGGGGATGTACACGGTGATATATCGGAGGGTGATGATGAGGTGGACATCTTGCCTCTGTAGAGCCAGTTTGTGCAAGGAGAGATTAATTGCTTCTTTTTTTGGGGGGGTCCAAACCAACCCGTCATATCAGTCACAGTCGTGTGGCAGACCCTGTCACTGAAATGATGGGTTGGTTAAAGTGTGCATGTCCTGTTTTGTTTATACAACATAAGGGTGGGTGGGAGGGCCCAAGGACAATTCCATCTTGCACCTCTTTTTTCTTTTCTTTTTCTTTGCATCATGTGCTGATTGGGGAGGGTTTTTTGGAAGGGACATCCTGCGTGACACTGCAGTGCCACTCCTAAATGGGCCCGGTGTTTGTGTCGGCCACTAGGGTCGCTAATCTTACTCACACAGTCAGCTACCTCATTGCGCCTCTTTTTTTCTTTGCGTCATGTGCTGTTTGGGGAGGGTTTTTTGGAAGGGACATCCTGCGTGACACTGCAGTGCCACTCCTAGATGGGCCCGGTGTTTGTGTCGGCCACTAGGGTCGCTAATCTTACTCACACAGCTACCTCATTGCGCCTCTTTTTTTCTTTGCGTCATGTGCTGTTTGGGGAGGGTTTTTTGGAAGGGACATCCTGCGTGACACTGCAGTGCCACTCCTAGATGGGCCCGGTGTTTGTGTCGGCCACTAGGGTCGCTAATCTTACTCACACAGCTACCTCATTGCGCCTCTTTTTTTCTTTGCGTCATGTGCTGTTTGGGGAGGGTTTTTTGGAAGGGCCATCCTGCGTGACACTGCAGTGCCACTCCTAGATGGGCCCGGTGTTTGTGTCGGCCACTAGGGTCGCTAATCTTACTCACACAGCTACCTCATTGCGCCTCTTTTTTTCTTTGCGTCATGTGCTGTTTGGGGAGGGTTTTTTGGAAGGGACATCCTGCGTGACACTGCAGTGCCACTCCTAGATGGGCCCGGTGTTTGTGTCGGCCACTAGGGTCGCTTATCTTACTCACACAGCGACCTCGGTGCAAATTTTAGGACTAAAAATAATATTGTGAGGTGTGAGGTATTCAGAATAGACTGAAAATGAGTGTAAATTATGGTTTTTGAGGTTAATAATACTTTGGGATCAAAATGACCCCCAAATTCTATGATTTAAGCTGTTTTTTAGTGTTTTTTGAAAAAAACACCCGAATCCAAAACACACCCGAATCCGACAAAAAAAATTCGGTGAGGTTTTGCCAAAACGCGTTCGAACCCAAAACACGGCCGCGGAACCGAACCCAAAACCAAAACACAAAACCCGAAAAATTTCAGGCGCTCATCTCTAGATTCTAGTGCTGTCTTGTGCCGCTTAGTCCAGTGTAGTCAGTGTCTTATGCTGCATCAGTCCAGCCAGTCACAGTGTTGGTGTCCTCTGCTGCTATATGTCCCCAGTGCTGCTGGCTGCTGTATAAGTCCCTTGCAGTTTTGCTGTGTTGTCTTGCATCAGACCAGGGATAGTGTCTCTCATGTGCAGCATCAGTCCAGTCACCAGTCACAGTGGTGGAGTCCTCTGCTGCCATATATCCAGTGTTACTGGTGTAGCCGTATATATACTAGTGATATTGCTGTATAATTCCCGTGATATTGCCGTATAATTCCTGTGATACTGGCGTATAATTACTGTGATATTGCCGTAGAATTCTCGGGATACTGGCGTATAATTTCTGTGATATTGTAGTATAATTCCCGTGATATTGCCATATACAGGTTGAGTATCCCATATCCAAATATTCCGAAATACGGAATATTCCGAAATACGGACTTTTTTGAGTGAGAGTGAGATCGTGAAACCTTTGTTTTTTGATGGCTTAATGTACACAAACTTTGTTTAATACACAAAGTTATTAATAATATTGTATTAAATGACCTTCAGGCTGTGTATATAAGGTGTATATGAAACATAAATGAATTGTGTGAATGTAGACACATTTTGTTTAATGCACAATGTTATAAAAAATATTGGCTAAAATGACCTTCAGGCTGTGTGTATAAGGTGTATATGTAACATAAATGCATTCTGTGCTTAGATTTAGGTCCCATCACCATGATATCTCATTATGGTATGCAGTTATTCCAAAATACGGAAAAATCCGATATCCAAAATACCTCTGGTCCCAAGCATTTTGGATAAGGGATACTCAACCTGTAATTCCCATGACACTGGCGTATAATTCCTGTGATATTGCTGTATAATTCTCGGAATACTGGCGTATAATTCTTGTGAAAATTGTCGTACAATCTCTGTGATATTGGCGTATAATTCCAGTGATATTGCCATATAATTCCCGTGATACTGCCGTATAATTCCAGTTATCCTGCCGTATAATTCCATATAAATCCATATAATTCCGTATAAATCCAGTCCAGTGGTGCTGCCCTATAAATTCAGTGGTGCTGTCCTGTGATGTATATTATTTACTCCAAATAAAGGGGATATTAATATTTAATCCAAATAATTTTTTACAGGGTTTGCCCTGTGAGGTGTAGGGATACGCTCTCCTGTGCCGCATATTGTGTTATATAGCTCCAGAAAAATAATGGAGAACGAAAAGTTGGAGGATAAAATAGGGAAAGATCAAGAACCACTTCCTCCTAGTGCTGAAGCTGCTGCCACTAGTCATGACATAGACCATGAAATGCCATCAACGTCGTCTGCCAAGGCCGATGCCCAATGTGATAGTAGAGGGCATGTAAAGTCCAAAAAGCCAAAGTTCAGTAAAAAGACCCAAATATATAAATTTAAATGGTCTGAGGAGTGGCAAGGAACGGCTGGCAAGGAGTGGCAAGGAACGGCTAAGGCCCTGGCCTATGTTCATGACTAGTGGTTCAGCTTCACATGATGATGGTAGTCCTCATCCTCCATTTTGCCATTTAATTCCAATGATTTGGACGTATAATTCCAGTGATTTTGCCATTTAATTCCAGTGATTTGGATGTATAATTCCAGTGGGAATTGTGTAGCTTGGTTTAGTTATACAGCTACCTCATTGCATCTCTTTGACATCTTTGCATGAGGTGCTGTTTGGGGCCTAGTTTTTGAAAAGTGCCATCCTGTCTGACATTGCCGTATGAGTCCAGGGGTACTGCTGTATTAGTCCTGGGGTACTGCCGTATAAGTCCACCAATTGCAGGATTTTTAAAAAATGACAGGGGCGTGCTGGAGATGCTGTCAGTGAACCGAACACTTGCAGCCCACTCTCAACATTCAGCCACTGCACGACACTACTAGATCGGACAAGTTTTTGTGTTGCTTAGCTTAGTCATACAGCAAACTCGGTGCACCTTTTTTTCTCTGACGTCCTAGTGGATGCTGGGTACTCCGTAAGGACCATGGGGAATAGCGGGCTCCGCAGGAGACTGGGCACTCTAAAAGAAAGATTAGGTACTATCTGGTGTGCACTGGCTCCTCCCTCTATGCCCCTCCTCCAGACCTCAGTTAAAATCTGTGCCCGGCCCGAGCTGGTTGCACACTAGGGGCTCTCCTGAGCTCCTAATAAAGAAAGTATTTGTTAGGTTTTTTATTTTCAGTGAGATCTGCTGGCAACAGACTCACTGCTACGAGGGACTAAGGGGAGAAGAAGCGAACCTACCTGCTTGCAGCAAGCTTGGGCTTCTTAGGCTACTGGACACCATTAGCTCCAGAGGGATCGAACACAGGCCCAGCCTCGATCGTCTGGTCCCGGAGCCGCGGCGCCGTCCCCCTTACAGAGCCAGAAGCAAGAAGAGCATCCTGGAAATCGGCGGCTGAAGACTTCGATCTTCATTAAGGTAGCGCACAGCACTGCAGCTGTGCGCCATTGCTCCCTATGGACACCACATACTCCGGTCACTGATGGGTGCAGGGCGCTTGGGGGGGGGCGCCCTGGGCGGCAATTAGAGTACCTTAACTTTGGCAAACAACACATAATATAACCTAATAAGCTATATATGTGTAAAAATCCCCTGCCATAATACAATTATAAGAGCGGGAGAAGTCCGCCGAAAAAGGGGCGGGGCTATCTCCCTCCCGCCATTTTCTCTTCACAGTGCAGCTGGAAGACAGCTCCCCAGGCTCTCCCCTGCAGTTTCCAGGCTCAAAGGGTCAAAAAGAGAGGGGGGGCACTAAATTTAGGCGCAAACTGTATATAAAAAGCAGCTATAGGGATAAATCACTTTCTGTTAGTGTAAATCCCTGATTAAATAGCGCTGTGGTGTGTGCTGGCATACTCTCTCTCTGTCTCCCCAAAGGACTTTGTGGGGTCCTGTCCTCAGTCAGAGCATTCCCTGTGTGTGTGCGGTGTGTCGGTACGGCTGTGTCGACATGTTTGATGAGGAGGCTTATGTAGAGGCTGAGCAGTTGCCGATAAATGTGATGTCACCCCCTGCGGGGTCGACACCAGAGTGGGTGGATATGTGGAAGGTATTAACCGACAGTGTCAACTCCTTACATAAAAGGCTGGATGACGTAACAGCCGTGGGACAGCCGGCTTCTCAGCCCGCGCCTGCCCAGGCATCTCAAAGGCCATCAGGGGCTCAAAAACGCCCGCTACCTCAGATGGCAGACACAGATGTCGACACGGAGTCTGACTCCAGTGTCGACGACGATGAGACATATACACAATCCACTAGGGGCATCCGTTGCATGATTACGGCAATGAAAAATGTGTTACACATTTCTGACATTAACCCAAGTACCACCAAATATTATGTTTGGGGAGAAAAAGCAGCCAGTGTTCTTTCCCCCATCAGATGAGTTGAATGAAGTGTGTGAAGAAGCGTGGGCTTCCCCCGATAAGAAACTGGTAATTTCTAAAAAGTTACTGATGGCGTACCCTTTCCCGCCAGAGGATAGGTCACGTTGGGAGATATCCCCTAGGGTGGATAAGGCGCTCACACGCTTGTCAAAAAAGGTGGCACTGCCGTCTCAGGATACGGCCGCCTTGAAGGAGCCTGCTGATAGAAAGCAGGAGGCGATCCTGAAGTCTGTATATACACACTCAGGTACTATACTGAGACCCGCAATTGCCTCAGCATGGAGGTGTAGTACTGCTGCAGCGTGGTCTGATACCCTGTCAGATAATATTGATACCGTCGACAGGGTTACTATTTTGATAGAGCATATTAAAGACGTCGTCTTATATATGAGAGATGCACAGAGGGATATTTGCCGGCTGGCATCCAGAATTAATGCAATGTCCATTTCTGCCAGGAGGGTATTATGGACCCGGCAGTGGACAGGTGATGCTGATTCTAAAAGGCACATGGAGGTTCTGCCTTATAAGGGTGAAGAATTGTTTGGGGATGGTCTCTCGGACCTCGTATCCACAGCAACAGCTGGGAAGTCGACGTTTTTACCTCAGATTCCCTCACAGCCTAAGAAAGCACCGTATTATCAGGTACAGTCCTTTCGGCCTCAGAAAAGCAAGCGGGTCAAAGGCGCTTCCTTTCTGACCAGAGGCAAGGGAAGAGGGAAAAAGCTGCACCAGACAGCCAGTTCCCAGGATCAAAAATCTTCCCCCGCTTCCTCTAAGTCCACCGCATGACGCTGGTGCTCCACGGGCGGAGCCAGGTGCGGTGGGGGCGCGTCCCCGGAACTTCAGCGACCAGTGGGCTCGCTCACAGGTGGATCCCTGGGTTCTGCAAGTAGTATCACAGGGATACAAGCTGGAGTTCGAGGCGACTCCCCCTCGCCGTTACCTCAAATCTGCCTTGCCTGCTGCCCTCGGAGAAAGGGAGGTAGTACTGGCGGCAATTCACAAGCTGTATCTTCAGCAGGTGATAATCAAGGTACCCCTCCTTCAACAGGGACGGGGTTACTATTCCACAATGTTTGTGGTACCGAAACCAGACGGTTCGGTGAGACCCATTCTAAATTTAAAATCCTTGAACATTTATATAAAAAAGTTCAAGTTCACGATGGATTTTATGGTGTCATTGGACATCAAGGAATGTCATTACCAATTCCAGACGTTGCCGTTTGGTCTGTCCACGGCACCGCGGGTATTTACCAAGGTAATGGCCAAAATGATGATGCTCCTCCGAAAGAAGGTAGTCATGATTATTTCGTACTTGGACGATCTCCTTATAAAGGCGAGGTCCAAAGAGCAGTTGCTAGTCAGCGTAGCACTATCTCAGGAAGTGCTGCATCAGCACGGCTGGATGCTGAATATCCCAAAGTCGCAGCTGATTCCTGCGACGCGTCTGCTGTTCTTGGGCATGATTCTGGACACAGAACAGAAGAAGATATTTCTCCCGGAGGAGAAGGCCCAGGAATTATCATCTCTGGTCAGGGACCTCCTGAAACAAAAGCAGATGTCGGTGCATCACTGCACGCGAGTCCTGGGAAAAATGGTAGCTTCTCACGAAGCAATTCCCTTCGGCAGATTCCATGCAAGGATCTTCCAGTGGGATCTGTTGGACAAGTGGTCCGGATTGCATCTCCAGATGCATCGGTTAATCACCCTGTCCCCGAGGGCCAGGGTGTCTCTGCTGTGGTGGCTGCAGAGTGCTCATCTGCTCGAAGGCCGCAGATTCGGCATACAGGACTGGGTCCTGGTGACCACGGATGCAAGCCTCCGAGGTTGGGGGGCAGTCACCCAGGGAAGAAACTTCCAAGGACAATGGTCGAGTCAGGAAACTTCCCTACACATAAATATTCTGGAACTAAGGGCCATTTACAACGCCCTGAGTCAAGCAGAACCCCTGCTTCAAAACCAACCGGTTCTGATTCAGTCAGACAACATCACAGCGGTCGCCCATGTAACCCGCCAGGGCGGCACAAGAAGCAGGGTGGTAATGGCAGAAGCCACAAGGATTCTTCAATGGGCGGAGAATCACGTGATAGCACTGTCAGCAGTGTTCATTCCGGGAGTGGACAACTGGGAAGCAGACTTCCTCAGCAGGCACGACCTCCACCCGGGAGAGTGGGGACTTCATCCAGAAGTCTTCCAGCTGATTGGGAACCGTTGGGAACGGTCACAGGTGGACATGATGGCGTCCCGCCTCAACAAAAAGCTAAAAAGCTATTGCGCCAGGTCAAGGGACCCTCAGGTGATAGCTGTGGACGCTCTAGTGACACCGTGGGTGTACCAGTCGGTTTATGTGTTCCCTCCTCTTCCTTTCATACCCAAGGTACTGAGGATAATAAGAGGGAGAGGAGTAAGAACTATACTCATTGTTCCGGATTGGCCAAGAAGAGCTTGGTACCCAGAACTTTAAGAAATGATCTCAGAGGACCCATGGCCTCTGCCGCTCAGACAGGACCTGCTACTGCAGGGGCCCTGTCTGTTCCAAGACTTACCGCGGCTGCGTTTGACGGCATGGCGGTTGAATACCGGATCCTAAAGGAAAAGGGCATTCCGGAGGAAGTAATTCCTACGCTGATTAAAGCTAGGAAGGATGTGACCGCAAAACATTATCACCGCATATGGCTGAAATATGTTGCTTGGTGTGAGGCCAGGAAGGCCCCAATGGAGGAATTTCAGCGGGGTCGATTTCTGCACTTCCTACAGTCAGGGGTGACTATGGGCCTCAAATTGGGTTCCATTAAGGTCCAGATTTCGGCTCTGTCGATTTTCTTCCAAAAAGAACTGGCTTCACTGCCTGAAGTTCAGACTTTTATTAAAGTAGTGCTGCATATTCAGCCCCCCTTTGTGCCTCCAGTGGCACTTGGGATCTCAACGTGGTGTTGGATTTCCTAAAGTCGCATTGGTTTGAGCCACTTAAAACCGTGGAGCTAAAATATCTCACGTGGAAAGTGGTCATGCTGCTGGCCTTGGCTTGGGCCAGGCGTGTATCAGAATTGGCGGCTTTGTCATGTAAAAGCCCTTATCTGATTTTCCATATGGATAGGGCGGAATTGAGGACTCGTCCCCAATTTCTCCTAAGGAGGTATCAGCGTTTCATTTGAACCAACCTATTGTGGTGCCTGCGGCTACTCGGGACTTGGAGGATTCCAAGTTGCTGGACGTAGTCAGGGCCCTGAAAATCTATGTTTCCAGGACGGCTAGAGTCAGGAAAACTGACTCGCTATTTATCCTGTATGCACCCAACAAGCTGGGCGCTCCTGCTTCAAAGCAGACTATTGCTCGCTGGATCTGTAGCACGATTCAACTTGCACATTCTGCGGCTGGACTGCCGCATCCTAAATCTGTAAAAGCCCATTCCACGAGGAAAGTGGGCTCTTCTTGGGCGGCTGCCCGAGGGGCAGTAGTGGATCTTGCCACAGGCAAGCAGGACTTTTGCCCGGGGCGCCGCCTTCCGGAGGGCGCTGGAGCCATCCGGAGGGCGCCGCACCGTGGCAAGATCCGCCACTGCTGCCCGCTGTGTCCCCCGTCCGCCTCCGCTGCCCGGCCCGCTGTGTCCCCGTCTCCTGTGAAGGGAACTAGACGCTACGCGTCTAGTTTCCCTTCGTGGAGAGTACCTTTGCTGAGCGGAGCGCGATGACGTCATCGCGCACCGCACAGCAAGGTCCTCTCCACAAAGGGAACTAGACGCTACGCGTCTAGTTTCCCTTCGTGGAGAGGACCTTTTGCTGTGCGGTGCGCGATGACGTCATCGCGCACCGCTCAGCATTCAAGCGGCGCTAGTAATGTACAGGGGGCGTAACTGACCACGCCCCCTGTATTAGGCCACGCCCCATTTACTGCCCGGGGCGCAGAGCGGCCTTGAACCGGCCCTGCCGAGGGGTCTCGGCTTTACAACTTTGCCGAGCTGCTACTTGGTCGGGTTCAAACACATTTGCAAAATTCTACAAGTTTGATACCCTGGCTGAGGAGGACCTTGAGTTTGCTCATTCGGTGTTGCAGAGTCATCCGCACTCTCCCGCCCGTTTGGGAGCTTTGGTATAATCCCCATGGTCCTTACGGAGTACCCAGCATCCACTAGGACGTCAGAGAAAATAAGAATCTACTCACCGGTAATTCTATTTCTCGTAGTCCGTAGTGGATGCTGGGAGCCCGTCCCAAGTGCGGACTCTCTGCAATACATATATATATATATATATAGTTATTGCGTAACTAAAGGGTTTTGTTATGAGCCATCTGTTCATGAGGCTCATTATTGTTTTCATACTGTTAACTGGGTATAGTTATCACAAGTTGTACGGTGTGATTGGTGTGGCTGGTATGAGTCTTACCCTGGATTCCAAATCCTTTCCTAGTAATGTCAGCTCTTCCGGGCACAGTTTCCCTAACTGAGGTCTGGAGGAGGGGCATAGAGGGAGGAGCCAGTGCACACCAGATAGTACCTAATCTTTCTTTTAGAGTGCCCAGTCTCCTGCGGAGCCCGCTATTCCCCATGGTCCTTATGGAGTACCCAGCATCCACTACGGACTACGAGAAATAGAATTACCGGTGAGTAAATTCTTATTTTCTTCTTTGCATCATGTGCTGTTTGGGGCCTTTTTTTGATATCTGCCCTCCTGTCTGCCACTGCAGTGCCAATTCTAGATGGGCCAATTGTTTGTGTCACTTTGCTTAGTCATACAGCTACCTCATTGCACCTCTTCTACATCTTTGCATGAGGTGCTGTTTGGGGCCTAGTTTTTGAAAAGTGCCATCCTGTCTGACACTGCAGTGCCTCTCCTAGATGGGCCAGGTGTTTGTGCCGCAGACTTGTGTAGCTTGGCTTAGTCATACAGCAGCCTCGGTGCACCTCTATTTCTTCTTTGCATCATGTGCTGTTTCGGGACTAGTTTTTTAACAGTGCCATCTTGCCTGCAACTGCAGTGCCACTCCTAGATGGGCCAGGTTTTTTTGCCACACACTTGTGTCGCTTAGTTTGGTCATACAGCCACCTCGGTGCAACTTTTGGGCCTAAAAACAATATTGTGAGGTGTGAGGTGTTCAGAATAGACTGGAAATAAATGTTATTGAGGTTAATAATACCGTAGGAGCAAAATTACCCCCAAATTCTGTGATTTTAGCTGTTTTTATGTTGTTGTTGTTGTTTTTTTTAAATCATCCAGATCCCAAACCAAAACCAGAACTCGAAAGGGTGGTTTTGGCAAAACCAAGGCAAAACCAAAACATGAAAGCGGAATTAGAACCAAAACACAAAGCACGAAAAGTGCCAGTCGCACATCTCTAGTAATATTACAGTGCCTCCAGCTCATATTATGTAGCATTACAGTGCCCAGTTCATATTATGCCACACTACATTGCCCCTTTACTATTATATCATCCACTACATGCCACTCACTGAAAATGCAATGTCACCCCATTCAAGCGAGGCAACAGGATGGAACCAATTGCTTATTAGACACTTCCGGGAAGTTGTTAGACAACTATATGTCCTGTCCTGATGCAGTCTAAACCTTTGGGCACCATAGCAATTATACCCCCTTTATCCACTATTGCCATGCCCATGCATTGATTTTGTATTGTGTCAGGGGGCATATGTACTAACATATGCGATCAAAATCGCAATGCGGTGACGGAGGCCCCCCACGATACATCTTAGGTGGTCTGCGGGGGGTCTCCGTCACCTCCCGAGTATCTTTACACTGGCTAGACGCCAGGAAGTAGCAGCAGGCTGCCCCCGGCACCTCCTCCTCCCCCCTGCAGCCGGAAGGACCCCCGGCTGCATTGCTAGGGGGAGGAGATTACCTTGCGGGTCCAGGGCAGCCTGGAGGAAGATAAGCCGGGGGGGGGGGGGGGGGAGGAAGGAAGGCGTCTGCGGCGGGGTCGGCGATAAGAATCCCATAGGCTTCTATAGGGTATCGCCATCCAAAGATGGCGATACCCTGGACGACGAAAACGCGGCGGTAGGGTCTTAGTAAATTTGAAAATGCGGTAAAACCCCTGTTTTCGGGAGTTTTACAGATTTTTTCTTTAGTTCATCCCGCCCAGGGGCTGATGTAGAGTTTGGCGCAGCTTGCATAAAAAACACAGGTGCCCGAAAACCAACATCCAGCTATGTAAGGGCAGCATGTGTGCCACTTTTTTGCCAGGAGAAAACATTAGCATATGTGCCAGGTAGATGTTAGGATAAAATGTGTTTCAATGGTGGGGAGGAAGAGCAGCTGCAGCCGAGAGACAAGTCCCAGAACTGAAGGGCTTTGTGAGCTGGCCACTGGAGTCCGGGGGCACCCCATGGCTGGGAAAAGGCAGCTGCCGCAGGGGAATCCAGTTCCGTGAGTAATTGCAGCAGCTGTAAGGGCTCCACGCAGGGGACCAAGAGGTTCACTCCTAGTGCCCCCAGCACTACAGTAGCTATGTGATGCGCCAAAGCCCCGGATCACAGACGGAGGCTGCGGCAAGGCAACAGGACTGAGCACTGCCTACGGGGGGACCGGACTAGTCGGTTCACTGTGCAGCGGTGGGGGATGCATGGCACGGAGGGGGTTACACTCCCGGCGTTGAGGGAAGTCAGTAAAGTGCCTGGACATATAAAAGTTAGACCATGCTGCAACCGGGAGCCCAGCCACAGAGCTGCAGGACTGAAAGTCGGCTCCTTGTGTGGCGCAGCCCCCGGCTCCCCGAAACCACAAACGCAGTGTAAGTGGAGAGCCCCAGCCTGTAAAAGAGCTGAGCGCTGGGCAAAAATGTTCAAAACATATAAAAATTTATCAATGTGATTTAAATGTCTGCAGCACTGAGCCAGGAGAGCAGTTCCTGAGCTGCAGTGCTGCTGTGGGCAAATGCCTGGTGACAAAACATGTACAGAGGCAGAGCAGAGAGCCAGCATCCCAACCAGCTAAGTGCTTTCCTGGAGCTCCAAAGAGCTCTCACTCGGTGGGCAGGAAGCCCTGCAGGGGATCTGGGCTACCCATCTCTGCAGCTCTGTTTCAGGCTAGAGATGGTGGGATTGGTCCCAGGGCAGATTTCTGGAAGTAGTTTTAGCGGGAAACTTCCCCTGACCCTAGACGAACCGACTCTTGGGTGGCGACCAAATCCTCAGGTGGTGTCAGGCACTAGGGAGTGGCAACTCCCCACTGTCCATAGGCAACAACAATAACTGCATGTGTCCAAGGCATGCACAGCTCATGCACTCACAGTGATTGGTTAAAGAAAACATTGCAAACATACCCCCTGTGGTATTGTGTGGTGGTTTGAGATAAAAAATAAGATTTTACTCACCGGTAAATCTATTTCTCGTAGTCCGTAGTGGATGCTGGGAACTCCGTAAGGACCATGGGGAATTGCGGCTCCGCAGGAGACTGGGCACAACTAAAGAAAGCTTTAGGACTACCTGGTGTGCACTGGCTCCTCCCTCTATGACCCCCCTCCAGACCTGAGTTAGGATACTGTGCCCGGAAGAGCTGACACAATACGGAAAGGATTTTGAATCCCGGGTAAGACTCATACCAGCCACACCAATCACACCGTATAACTCGTGATATTATACCCAGTTAACAGTATGAAATATAACTGAGCCTCACTACAGATGGCTCATAACAATAACCCTTTAGTTAGGCAATAACTATATACAAGTATTGCAGACAATCCGCACTTGGGATGGGCGCCCAGCATACACTACGGACTACGAGAAATAGATTTACCGGTGAGTAAAATCTTATTTTCTCTGACGTCCAAGTGGATGCTGGGAACTCCGTAAGGACCATGGGGATTATACCAAAGCTCCCAAACGGGCAGGAGAGTGCGGATGACTCTGCAGCACCGAATGAGCAAACTCAAGGTCCTCCTCAGCCAGGGTATGAAACTTGTAGACTCTTGCAAAAGTGTTTGAACTAGAGATGAGCGCCTGAAATTTTTCGGGTTTTGTGTTTTGGTTTTGGGTTCGGTTCCGCTGCCGTGTTTTGGGTTCGAACGCGTTTTGGCAAAACCTCACCGAATTTTTTTTGTCGGATTCGGGTGTGTTTTGGATTCGGGTGTTTTTTTCCAAAAACACTAAAAAACAGCTTAAATCATAGAATTTGGGGGTCATTTTGATCCCAAAGTATTATTAACCTCAAAAACCATAATTTACACTCATTTTCAGTCTATTCTGAATACCTCACACCTCACAATATTATTTTTAGTCCTAAAATTTGCACCGAGGTCGCTGTGTGAGTAAGATAAGCGACCCTAGTGGCCGACACAAACACCGGGCCCATCTAGGAGTGGCACTGCAGTGTCACGCAGGATGTCCCTTCCAAAAAACCCTCCCCAAACAGCACATGACGCAAAGAAAAAAAGAGGCGCAATGAGGTAGCTGTGTGAGTAAGATTAGCGACCCTAGTGGCCGACACAAACACCGGGCCCATCTAGGAGTGGCACTGCAGTGTCACGCAGGATGGCCCTTCCAAAAAACCCTCCCCAAACAGCACATGACGCAAAGAAAAAAAGAGGCGCAATGAGGTAGCTGTGTGAGTAAGATTAGCAGACTGTGTCTGCTGCTAATATATAGACTGGTTGATAAAGAGATAGTATACTCGTAACTAGTATGTATGTATAAAGAAAGAAAAAAAAACCACGGTTAGGTGGTATATACAATTATGGACGGGCTGCCGAGTGCCGACACAGAGGTAGCCACAGCCGTGAACTACTGTACTGTGTCTGCTGCTAATATATAGACTGGTTGATAAAGAGATAGTATACTCGTAACTAGTATGTATGTATAAAGAAAGAAAAAAAAACCACGGTTAGGTGGTATATACAATTATGGACGGGCTGCCGAGTGCCGACACAGAGGTAGCCACAGCCGTGAACTACTGTACTGTGTCTGCTGCTAATATATAGACTGGTTGATAAAGAGATAGTATACTCGTAACTAGTATGTATGTATAAAGAAAGAAAAAAAAACCACGGTTAGGTGGTATATACAATTATGGACGGGCTGCCGAGTGCCGACACAGAGGTAGCCACAGCCGTGAACTACTGTACTGTGTCTGCTGCTAATATATAGACTGGTTGATAAAGAGATAGTATACTCGTAACTAGTATGTATGTATAAAGAAAGAAAAAAAAACCACGGTTAGGTGGTATATACAATTATGGACGGGCTGCCGAGTGCCGACACAGAGGTAGCCACAGCCGTGAACTACCGCACTGTACTGTGTCTGCTGCTAATATATAGACTGGTTGATAAAGAGATAGTATACTCGTAACTAGTATGTATGTATAAAGAAAGAAAAAAAAAACCACGGTTAGGTGGTATATACAATTATGGACGGGCTGCCGAGTGCCGACACAGAGGTAGCCACAGCCGTGAACTACCGCACTGTACTGTGTCTGCTGCTAATATATAGACTGGTTGATAAAGAGATAGTATACTCGTAACTAGTATGTATGTATAAAGAAAGAAAAAAAAACCACGGTTAGGTGGTATATACAATTATGGACGGGCTGCCGAGTGCCGACACAGAGGTAGCCACAGCCGTGAACTACCGCACTGTACTGTGTCTGCTGCTAATATATAGACTGGTTGATAAAGAGATAGTATACTCGTAACTAGTATGTATGTATAAAGAAAGAAAAAAAAACCACGGTTAGGTGGTATATACAATTATGGACGGGCTGCCGAGTGCCGACACAGAGGTAGCCACAGCCGTGAACTACCGCACTGTACTGTGTCTGCTGCTAATATATAGACTGGTTGATAAAGAGATAGTATACTCGTAACTAGTATGTATGTATAAAGAAAGAAAAAAAAACCACGGTTAGGTGGTATATACAATTATGGACGGGCTGCCGAGTGCCGACACAGAGGTAGCCACAGCCGTGAACTACCGCACTGTACTGTGTCTGCTGCTAATATATAGACTGGTTGATAAAGAGATAGTATACTCGTAACTAGTATGTATGTATAAAGAAAGAAAAAAAAACCACGGTTAGGTCACTGGTATATACAATTATGGACGGGCTGCCGAGTGCCGACACAGAGGTAGCCACAGCCGTGAACTACCGCACTGTACTGTGTCTGCTGCTAATATAGACTGGTTGATAAAGAGATAGTATACTACTAATATTATATACTGGTGGTCAGGTCACTGGTCACTAGTCACACTGGCAGTGGCACTCCTGCAGCAAAAGTGTGCACTGTTTAATTTTAATATAATATTATGTACTCCTGGCTCCTGCTATAACCTATAACTGGCACTGCAGTAGTGCTCCCCAGTCTCCCCCACAATTATAAGCTGTGTGAGCTGAGCAGTCAGACAGATATATAATATATATAGATGATGCAGCACACTGGCCTGAGCCTGAGCAGTGCACACAGATATGGTATGTGACTGACTGAGTCACTGTGTGTATCGCTTTTTTCAGGCAGAGAACGGATATATTAAATAAACTGCACTGTGTGTCTGGTGGTCACTCACTATATAATATATTATGTACTCCTGGCTCCTGCTATAACCTATAACTGGCACTGCAGTAGTGCTCCCCAGTCTCCCCCACAATTATAAGCTGTGTGAGCTGAGCAGTCAGACAGATATATATAATATTATATATAGATAATAGATGATGCAGCACACTGGCCTGAGCCTGAGCAGTGCACACAGATATGGTATGTGACTGAGTCACTGTGTGCTGTGTATCGCTTTTTTCAGGCAGAGAACGGATTATATTATGTACTCCTGGCTCCTGCTATAACCTATAACTGGCACTGCAGTAGTGCTCCCCAGTCTCCCCCACAATTATAAGCTGTGTGAGCTGAGCAGTCAGACAGATATATATAATATTATATAGATAATACTATAGATGATGCAGCACACTGGCCTGAGCCTGAGCAGTGCACACAGATATGGTATGTGACTGAGTCACTGTGTGCTGTGTATCGCTTTTTTCAGGCAGAGAACGGATTATAAATAAAAGTGGTGGTCACTGGTCACTATCAGCAAAACTCTGCACTGTACACTACTGAGTACTCCTAATGCTCCCCAAAATAAGTAAATCAAGTGTCTCTCTAATCTATTCTAATTCTAAACGGAGAGGACGCCAGCCACGTCCTCTCCCTATCAATCTCAATGCACGTGTGAAAATGGCGGCGACGCGCGGCTCCTTATATAGAATCCGAGTCTCGAGATAGAATCCGAGCCTCGCGAGAATCCGACAGCGTCATGATGACGTTCGGGCGCGCTCGGGTTAACCGAGCAAGGCGGGAAGATCCGAGTCGCTCGGACCCGTGAAAAAAAACATGAAGTTCTGGCGGGTTCGGATTCAGAGAAACCGAACCCGCTCATCTCTAGTTTGAACCTGACCAAGTAGCAGCTCGGCAAAGTTGTAAAGCCGAGACCCCTCGGGCAGCCGCCCAAGAAGAGCCCACTTTCCTCGTGGAATGGGCTTTTACAGATTTAGGGTGCGGCAGTCCAGCCGCAGAATGTGCAAGTTGAATCGTGCTACAGATCAGTGGCGTAACTAGAAATTTTTCTCCCCCAAGCCAAAAAATCCTTCCCCCCCCCCCCCCCCATACACCCCGTAATTGCCTGCGGCGCGCGCTGGCAAAAAGGGTGTGTGGCTTTGTCGAAATGGGCGTGGCTTTGCGTGGAGGGCGTGGCATTGCAGGAAAAGACTACCTTATACCCCAGTTTTGCAACCTGCACGCCCAGACGTTGGCCACCACAGGAGTGAAAAATAATCCTGATTCATGCCCCTTACATTATTTGTCATTTTTCCTCCTTATAGTAATGCCCAGTATACATTATTCCACATACTGCAATGGCCCTTAGACATTATTCCACACACAATCAGTGATCGCGCTGAGCCAAAAAAAAAGTGGGTCCCAGGGACCCTTCACTTTTAAAAATTGGGGTCCTACCGGTCTTTTTCTGGGTCCCATCGGAATGAAGGTTCTTATTAATTTTAATCTTGTTTGGACACTACAAAAGTGTTGCAAGATGGGGGGGATGGGGTGACAATGCTGCTGGGCTGTGTAGCATGCAGGACACCCTGCACCAGAGCTGTAACTAGACATTTTGGTGCCCTTAGGCAGAAAGTGAATTGGTGTTAGACCACTCAGACCAAAAAGAACAGGTAGTGCGCGCCGTAGGCGCGCCGCAAAATTTTAGGGGCGTGGCTTCATAGGGAAGGGGCGTGGCCACATAATAGTGTCAATTCACATTACACCACACAGTAGTGGCGCTTATACACATTGCTCCAGGTAGTACCTCCTATGCACACTGATCCAGGTAGATCACGTCATACACTTTGCTCCAGGTACAGCACGTCATACACTTTGCACCAGGTACAGCACGTCATACACTTTGCACCAGGTACAGCACGTCATACACTTTGCACCAGGTAGAGCACGTTATCATACACATTGCCGCTAGGTAGAGCACGTTATCATACACAGTGCGCCAGGTAGAACACGTTATACACACTGCGCCAGGTAGAGCACGTTATCATACACATTGCGCCAGGTAGAGCATGTTATCATACACATTGCCGCTAGGTAGAGCAAGTTATCATACACATTGCATCAGGTAGAGCATGTTATCATACACATTGCCGCTAGGTAGAGCAAGTTATCATACACATTGCCTCTAGGTAGAGCAAGTTATCATACACATTGCGCCAGGTAGAGCACGTTATTATACACAATGCGCCTGGTAGAGCACGTTATCAGCCACATTGCACCAGGTAGAACACGTTATTATACACAATGCGCCTGGTAGAGCACATTATCATACACATTGCGCCAGGTAGAACACGTTATTATACACAATGCGCCTGGTAGAGCACGTTATCAGCCACATTGCGCCAGGTAGAGCACGTTATTATACACATTGTGCCTGGTAGAGCACGTTATCAGCCACATTGCGCCAGGTAGAACACGTTATTATACACAATGCGCCTGGTAGAGCACATTATCATACACATTGCGCCAGGTAGAACACGTTATAATACACATTGCACTAGGTAGAGCACGTTATCATACACATTGCGCCAGGTAGAACACGTTATCATACACATTGCGCCAGGTAGAACACGTTATCATACACATTGCGCCAGGTAGAGCACGTTATCATACACATTGCGCCAGGTAGAACACGTTATTATACACAATGCGCCTGGTAGAGCACGTTATAATACACATTGCACTAGGTAGAACACGTTATTACACACAATGCGCCTGGTAGAGCACGTTATTATACACATTGCACTAGGTAGAGCACGTTATCATACACATTGCGCCTGGTAGAGCACGTTATTATACACATTGCACCAGGTAGAGCACGTTATCATACACATTGCGCCAGGTAGAACACGTTATCATACACATTGCGCCAGGTAGAACACGTTATCATACACATTGCGCCAGGTAGAATACGTTATCATACACATTGCGCCAGGTAGAGCACGTTATCATACACATTGCGCCAGGTAGAACACGTTATTATACACATTGCGCCAGGTAGAACACGTTATTATACACATTGCGCCAGGTAGAACACGTTATTATACACAATGCGCCTGGTAGAGCACTGAGGCACATTGCAGTAACCACTCACTTATCATCTCCAGTTGCACGAAGGGGCCGTTTGACACAAGTGGTTCCGCCCCCAGCAGCAACTCACTGACACTCACCATTTTTTCTGACAGCACAGTGCAGTGAGTGCACTGGCACAAGTAGCCAGCCTGCGCCTGTAGTAGCCGCAGCCTGGAGGAGCTCTATGTGAAATCGCAAGCAGAGGCTGTTCTCTGGCAAGAAGGAGCTCGTCCAATCGCTTCCCCTGACGGGCTGGCCACTGCTAAATATACCGATAATCAGTTCCAACTGTGTCAAAGTAGTGGAGACCCAGGTGCAATGGGAAAGTCAGTGTCACTGCACAGTTGTACTGATATACTGGTATATTTAGCAGTGGCCAGCCCGTCAGGGGAAGCGATCGGAGGAGCTCCTTCTTGCCAGCCTCTGCTTGCGATTTCACAGATAGCTCCTTCATGCTGCGGCGCCGGCTGGCTACTTGTGCCAGTGCACTCACTGCACTGTGCTGTCAGAAAAATGGTGTCAGTGAGGCCCTGACACTCTGAGCGGCCTCACATTGCACACACGGAGCTTGCAGCCCCCGGACATCCCGCATCTGCACCAGCTACTCCAGGTGAAGCGGGGCGATGCAGCACTGTCTACTGCTTACCTACAGCGGGAGCTGCGCAGCCCGGACGGCTCCTGCTGGAAGGTAGTTGTCGGGTCTCGGTGGGGCGTTGAGCGGGTCCCGGGTAGGGGGGGTGGCGGCGGGCAGATCCGGAGCTGTACTCCCAGTCGCAGAGGAGGGTGCTGGCGGCAGAGCGGCAGTGGAGCCGGATGAGCGGGGCCAGTCTGTCAGCCCTTCAGCACAGATTCATGTGCTGGCGGGGAGCAGGATTCAAAGCGGGAGATGCTGCAGGCTGTGATTGGATGGAGACTACAGGAGGTGATTGGCCGAGGAAACAGCCAGTCACCTCTGCATTCCGCTGACAGGCTTAACACATGCAAACACATATTCAGATGAGCGCGTCCTGTGGGACCCGCTCATCTTCTAAATGTGAGTCCCGGGCGGCTGTTTCTGGGTAAAATACGCGCCATAGCGCGTTTTTGCGATCACTGACAATAATGCACATGACACAATATGCACACACCGTAATGCCCCCTACACATTATGCCACACACTGTAATGCCCCCGACACATTATGCCACACACCGTAATGCCCCCGACACATTATGCCACACACCGTAATGCCTGTGACACATTATGACAGGAATCGCAATGCCAGTTATACATTATGCTACACACTGCAATGCCCCTGATACATTATAGCACACACAATGTCTGTGACACAGTATGACACACACCACAATGATCCTGAGACATTATACCACATACCACAATGCCCGTGATATAGTATACAACACACCGTAATGCCTGATACATTATGACACACACCGCAATGTCCGTGATACATTATGCCACACACCGTAATGCCCATTACACATTAAGTTCTACAGTAAGGCTTCCAATTACTTTTAAATTACCTCCTCGTTGCCAGGGGTTTCATGCTCTTGGTTCCATGCACGGTGCCAGGGGTTTTCATGCTCAGGGTGTCATGCTCGTTGCCAGGGGTTTCATGCACTGGGTGTCCTGCTCGTTGCTAGGGGGTAGTGCTTGTTGCTAGGGCCGTGCTCCCAGTGCCACATATGCTCCCAGTGCCAGATATTCCCCCACAGTGCCAGGTATATGCACCCAGTGCCAGATATTCCCCCACAGTGCCAGGTATATGCACCCAGTGCCAGATATTCCCCCACAGTGCCAGGTATATGCCCCCCCCCCCCAGTGCCAGATATTCCCCCACAGTGCCTGCTTCCCCCCCAGTGCCAGATATTCCCCCCCAGTGCCAGGTATATGCCCCCAGTGCCAGATATCCCCCCCCCTCCAGTGCCAGGTATATGCCCCCAGTGCCAGGTATATGACCCCCCAGTGCCAGATATTCCCCCCCCCCCAGTGCCAGGTATATGCCCCCAGTGCCAGATATTCCCCCACAGTGCCAGGCATATGCCCCCAGTGCCAGATATTCCCTCCCAGTGCCTGCTTCCCCCCCCAGTGCCAGGTATATGCCCCCCCAGTCACGGGTATATGCCCCCAGTGCCGGGTATATGCCCCCCCAGTGCCAGGTATATTCCCCCAGTGCCAGGTATATGCCCCCCAGTGCCAGGTATATGCCCCCCAGTGCCAGGTATATGCCCCCCCAGTGCCAGGTATATGCCCCCCCAGTGCCAGATATTCTCCCAGTGCCAGATATTCCCCCCCAGTGCCAGGTATATGCCCCCAGTGCCAGGTACATGCCCCCCCAGTGCCAGTTATATGCCCCCAGTGCCAGTTATATGCCCCCAGTGCCAGATATTCCCCCCCAGTGCCAGGTATATGCCCCCAGTGCTGGGTATATGCCCCCCCAGTGCCAGGTATATGCCCCCAGTGTCGGGTATATGCCCCCCCAGTGCCAGGTACATGCCCCCCCAGTGCCAGGTACATGCCCCCAGTGCCAGATATTCCCCCCTAGTGCCTGCTTCCCCCCCAGTGCCAGGTATATGCCTCCAGTGCCGGGTATATGCCCCCCCAGTGCCAGGTATATGCCCCCCCCAGTGCCAGGTATATGCCCCCCCCAGTGCCAGGTACATGCCCCCAGTGCTGGGTATATGCCCCCAGTGCCAGGTATATGCCCCCAGTGCCAGGTATATGCCCCCAGTGCCAGGTACATGCCCTCAGTGCCAGGTATATGCCCCCCCAGTGCCAGGTATATGTCCCCAGTGCCAGGTATATGTCCCCAGTGCCGGGTATATGCCCCAGTGCCTGCTCCTCCGGCCCCCCCCTATGTGTTGGAGGGACACGAGCGCATCGCGCGTCTCTCCTGTGTCCCTCCTGGCTCTCCCCCAGCTGTCTAACAAAGGAAGTGCCGTTCGTGAGCCAATCAGAGCTCACGAACGGCACTTGCTTCCTTAGACCGGCCGGGGGAGAGCCAGGAGGGACACAGGAGAGACGCGCGATGCGCTCGTGTCCCTCCAACACATGGGGGGGGGGGGAGAGCCGGGGGAGCAGGCACCGCAGCAAGGAGGGAGAGGAGATCGCAGATTGACATGCGGACGCTCGTCCGCATGTCAATCTGTTCTAAATCAGTGGCGCCCCCGCAGCCCCTCGCCCCCAAGCCACCGCGAGGACTGCGGGGGCAGTAGTTACGCCACTGCTACAGATCCAGCGAGCAATAGTCTGCTTAGAAGCAGGAGCACCCAGCTTGTTGGGTGCATACAGGATAAATAGCGAGTCAGTTTTCCTGACTTCAGCCGTCCTGGAAACATATATTTTCAGGGCCCTGACTACGTCCAGTAACTTGGAGTCCTCCAAGTCCCAAGTAGCCGCAGGCACCACAATAGGTTGGTTCACATGAAAAGCTGATACCACCTTAGGAAGGAATTGGGAATGAGTCCTCAATTCCGCCCTATCCATATGAAAAATCAGATAAGGGCTTCTGCATGACAAAGCCGCCAATTCTGATACACACCTGGCCGACGCCAAGGCCAACAGCATGACCACTTTCCACGTAAGGTATTTTAGCTCTACGGATTTAAGTGGCTCAAACCAATGCGACTTCAGGGAATTCAACATCACGTTGAGATTAGAGATGAGCGGGTTCGGTTCCTCGGAAACCGAACCCACCCGAACTTCAGTTTTTTTTACACGGGTCCGAGCGACTCGGATCTTCCCGCCTTGCTCGGTTAACCTGAGCGCGCCCGAACGTCATCATCCCGCTGTCGGATTCTCGCGAGGCTCGGATTCTATCGCGAGACTCGGATTCTATATAAGGAGCCGCGCGTCGCCGCCATTTTCACACGTGCATTGAGATTGATAGGGAGAGGGCGTGGCTGGCGTCCTCTCCGTTTATAGAGAAGAGAGTGAGACTAGAGTAGAGAGAGACACAGTATTTACTTTAGTAATTTTGGGGAGCATTAGGAGAAGTACTACTACTTGCTGAAGTGATAGTGTAACTGTATATCTGACTTGTGGGGGAGACAGTGGGGAGCAGTTAGAGTCTGAGAGCAGGAGTACATATTTTAACGTACAGTGCACACTTTTGCTGGCACTCTGCTGCCAGAGTGCCACACTGCCATTGTGACCACACTGACCACCAGTATATATTGTGATTGTCTGCTTAGGAGTACTACTTGCAAGTTGCTGATAGTGTGACCAGTGACCTGACCACCAGTTTAATTAATCACCACCAGTTTAATATATATATATATATATATATAATTGTATATAATATATATATATATAATATATATATATATAATTGTATATGTATACCACCTACCCGTGGTTTTTTTTTTCTCTTTCTTCTTGATACATACTACTATAGTAGCTTACTGTAGCAGTCTGCGGTGCTGCTGAGCTGACAGTGTCCAGCAGGTCCGTCATCAGTCATTACATAATATAAATATATATACCTGTCCGGCTGCAGTACTAGTGATATTATATATATATATATATATTAATTTCATCTCATTATCATCCAGTCTATATTAGCAGCAGACACAGTACGGTAGTCCACGGCTGTAGCTACCTCTGTGTCGGCAGTCGCTGGTCCATCCATAATTGTATACCATCTACCCGTGTTTTTTTTTTTTCTCTTTCTTCTTGATACATACAACTACTATAGTAGCTTACTGTAGCAGTCTGCGGTGCTGCTGAGCTGACAGTGTCCAGCAGGTCCGTCATCAGTCATTACATAATATAAATATATATACCTGTCCGGCTGCAGTACTAGTGATATTATATATATATATATATATATATATATATTAATTTCATCTCATTATCATCCAGTCTATATTAGCAGCAGACACAGTACGGTAGTCCACGGCTGTAGCTACCTCTGTGTCGGCAGTCGCTGGTCCATCCATAATTGTATACCACCTACCCGTGTTTTTTTTTTTTCTCTTTCTTCTTGATACATACAACTACTATAGTAGCTTACTGTAGCAGTCTGCGGTGCTGCTGAGCTGACAGTGTCCAGCAGGTCCGTCATCAGTTATTACATAATATAAATATATATACCGGTCCGGCTGCAGTACTAGTGATATTATATATATATATATATATATTAATTTCATCTCATTATCATCCAGTCTATATTAGCAGCAGACACAGTACGGTAGTCCACGGCTGTAGCTACCTCTGTGTCGGCAGTCGCTGGTCCATCCATAATTGTATACCATCTACCCGTGGTTTTTTTTTTCTCTTTCTTCTTGATACATACAACTACTATAGTAGCTTACTGTAGCAGTCTGCGGTGCTGCTGAGCTGACAGTGTCCAGCAGGTCCGTCATCAGTCATTACATAATATAAATATATATACCTGTCCGGCTGCAGTACTAGTGATAATATATATATATATATATATATATATTAATTTCATCTCATTATCATCCAGTCTATATTAGCAGCAGACACAGTACGGTAGTCCACGGCTGTAGCTACCTCTGTGTCGGCAGTCGCTGGTCCATCCATAATTGTATACCACCTACCCGTGGTTTTTTTTTCTCTCTTTCTTCTTGATACATACAACTACTATAGTAGCTTACTGTAGCAGTCTGCGGTGCTGCTGAGCTGACAGTGTCCAGCAGGTCCGTCATCAGTCATTACATAATATAAATATATATACCTGTCCGGCTGCAGTACTAGTGATATTATATATATATATATATATATATATATATTAATTTCATCTCATTATCATCCAGTCTATATTAGCAGCAGACACAGTACGGTAGTCCACGGCTGTAGCTACCTCTGTGTCGGCAGTCGCTGGTCCATCCATAATTGTATACCACCTACCCGTGGTTTTTTTTTTTCTCTTTCTTCTTGATACATACAACTACTATAGTAGCTTACTGTAGCAGTCTGCGGTGCTGCTGAGCTGACAGTGTCCAGCAGGTCCGTCATCAGTCATTACATAATATAAATATATATACCTGTCCGGCTGCAGTACTAGTGATATTATATATATATATATATATATATATATATATATTTATATTAATTTCATCTCATTATCATCCAGTCTATATTAGCAGCAGACACAGTACGGTAGTCCACGGCTGTAGCTACCTCTGTGTCGGCAGTCGCTCGTCCATCCATAAGTATACTAGTATCCATCCATCTCCATTGTTTACCTGAGGTGCCTTTTAGTTGTGCCTATTAAAATATGGAGAACAAAAATGTTGAGGTTCCAAAATTAGGGAAAGATCAAGATCCACTTCCACCTCGTGCTGAAGCTGCTGCCACTAGTCATGGCCGAGACGATGAAATGCCAGCAACGTCGTCTGCCAAGGCCGATGCCCAATGTCATAGTACAGAGCATGTAAAATCCAAAACACCAAATATCAGTAAAAAAAGGACTCCAAAATCTAAAATAAAATTGTCGGAGGAGAAGCGTAAACTTGCCAATATGCCATTTACCACACGGAGTGGCAAGGAACGGCTGAGGCCCTGGCCTATGTTCATGGCTAGTGGTTCAGCTTCACATGAGGATGGAAGCACTCAGCCTCTCGCTAGAAAAATGAAAAGACTCAAGCTGGCAAAAGCACCGCAAAGAACTGTGCGTTCTTCGAAATCCCAAATCCACAAGGAGAGTCCAATTGTGTCGGTTGCGATGCCTGACCTTCCCAACACTGGGCATGAAGAGCATGCGCCTTCCACCATTTGCACGCCCCCTGCAAGTGCTGGAAGGAGCACCCGCAGTCCAGTTCCTGATAGTCAGATTGAAGATGTCAGTGTTGAAGTACACCAGGATGAGGAGAATATGGGTGTTGCTGGCGCTGGGGAGGAAATTGACAAGGAGGATTCTGATGGTGAGGTGGTTTGTTTAAGTCAGGCACCCGGGGAGACACCTGTTGTCCGTGGGAGGAATAGGGCCGTTGACATGCCTGGTGAAAATACCAAAAAAATCAGCTCTTCGGTGTGGAAGTATTTCAACAGAAATGCGGACAACATTTGTCAAGCCGTGTGTTGCCTTTGTCAAGCTGTAATAAGTAGGGGTAAGGACGTTAACCACCTCGGAACATCCTCCCTTATACGTCACCTGCAGCGCATTCATAATAAGTCAGTGACAAGTTCAAAAACTTTGGGCGACAGCGGAAGCAGTCCACTGACCAGTAAATCCCTTCCTCTTGTAACCAAGCTCACGCAAACCACCCCACCAACTCCCTCAGTGTCAATTTCCTCCTTCCCCAGGAATGCCAATAGTCCTGCAGGCCATGTCACTGGCAATTCTGACGAGTCCTCTCCTGCCTGGGATTCCTCCGATGCATCCTTGCGTGTAACGCCTACTGCTGCTGGCGCTGCTGTTGTTGCTGCTGGGAGTCGATGGTCATCCCAGAGGGGAAGTCGTAAGCCCACTTTTACTACTTCCACCAAGCAATTGACTGTCCAACAGTCCTTTGCGAGGAAGATGAAATATCACAGCAGTCATCCTGTTGCAAAGCGGATAACTGAGGCCTTGACAACTATGTTGGTGTTAGACGTGCGTCCGGTATCCACCGTTAGTTCACAGGGAACTAGACAATTTCTTGAGGTAGTGTGCCCCCGTTACCAAATACCATCTAGGTTCCACTTCTCTAGGCAGGCGATACCAAGAATGTACACGGACGTCAGAAAAAGACTCACCAGTGTCCTAAAAAATGCAGTTGTACCCAATGTCCACTTAACCACGGACATGTGGACAAGTGGAGCAGGGCAGGGTCAGGACTATATGACTGTGACAGCCTACTGGGTAGATGTATGGACTCCCGCCGCAAGAACAGCAGCGGCGGCACCAGTAGCAGCATCTCGCAAACGCCAACTCTTTCCTAGGCAGGCTACGCTTTGTATCACCGGTTTCCAGAATACGCACACAGCTGAAAACCTCTTACGGCAACTGAGGAAGATCATCGCGGAATGGCTTACCCCAATTGGACTCTCCTGTGGATTTGTGGCATCGGACAACGCCAGCAATATTGTGTGTGCATTAAATATGGGCAAATTCCAGCACGTCCCATGTTTTGCACATACCTTGAATTTGGTGGTGCAGAATTTTTTAAAAAACGACAGGGGCGTGCAAGAGATGCTGTCGGTGGCCAGAAGAATTGCGGGACACTTTCGGCGTACAGGCACCACGTACAGAAGACTGGAGCACCACCAAAAACGCCTGAACCTGCCCTGCCATCATCTGAAGCAAGAAGTGGTAACGAGGTGGAATTCAACCCTATATATGCTTCAGAGGTTGGAGGAGCAGCAAAAGGCCATTCAAGCCTATACAATTGAGCACGATATAGGAGGTGGAATGTACCTGTCTCAAGCGCAGTGGAGAATGATTTCAACGTTGTGCAAGGTTCTGCAACCTTTTGAACTTGCCACACGTGAAGTCAGTTCAGACACTGCCAGCCTGAGTCAGGTCATTCCCCTCATCAGGCTTTTGCAGAAGAAGCTGGAGGCATTGAAGGAGGAGCTAAAAGGGAGCGATTCCGCTAGGCATGTGGGACTTGTGGATGGAGCCCTTAATTCGCTTAACAAGGATTCACGGGTGGTCAATCTGTTGAAATCAGAGCACTACATTTTGGCCACCGTGCTCGATCCTAGATTTAAAACCTACCTTGGATCTCTCTTTCCGGCAGACACAAGTCTGCTGGGGTTCAAAGACCTGCTGGTGACAAAATTGTCAAGTCAAGCGGAACGCGACCTGTCAACATCTCCTCCTTCACATTCTCCCGCAACTGGGGGTGCGAGGAAAAGGCTCAGAATTCCGAGCCCACCCGCTGGCGGTGATGCAGGGCAGTCTGGAGCGACTGCTGATGCTGACATCTGGTCCGGACTGAAGGAACTGACAACGATTACGGACATGTCGTCTACTGTCACTGCATATGATTCTCTCACCATTGAAAGAATGGTGGAGGATTATATGAGTGACCGCATCCAAGTAGGCACGTCAGACAGTCCGTACTTATACTGGCAGGAAAAAGAGGCAATTTGGAGGCCCTTGCACAAACTGGCTTTATTCTACCTAAGTTGCCCTCCCACAAGTGTGTACTCCGAAAGAGTGTTTAGTGCCGCCGCTCACCTTGTCAGCAATCGGCGTACGAGGTTACTTCCAGAAAATGTGGAGAAGATGATGTTCATTAAAATGAATTATAATCAATTCCTCCGTGGAGACATTGACCAGCAGCAATTGCCTCCACAAAGTACACAGGGAGCTGAGATGGTGGATTCCAGTGGGGACGAATTGATAATCTGTGAGGAGCGGGATGTACACGGTGATATATCGGAGGATGATGATGAGGTGGACATCTTGCCTCTGTAGAGCCAGTTTGTGCAAGGAGAGATTAATTGCTTCTTTTTCGGTGGGGGTCCAAACCAACCCGTCATTTCAGTCACAGTCGTGTGGCAGACCCTGTCACTGAAATGATGGGTTGGTTAAAGTGTGCATGTCCTGTTTATACAACATAAGGGTGGGTGGGAGGGCCCAAGGACAATTCCATCTTGCACCTCTTTTTTCTTTCATTTTTATTTGCGTCATGTGCTGTTTGGGGAGTGTTTTTTGGAAGGGCCATCCTGCGTGACACTGCAGTTCCACTCCTAGATGGGCCAGGTGTTTGTGTCGGCCACTAGGGTCGCTGAGCTTACTCACACAGCTACCTCATTACGCCTCTTTTTTTCTTCTTTGCGTCATGTGCTGTTTGGGGAGTGTTTTTTGGAAGGGCATCCTGCGTGACACTGCAGTGCCACTCCTAGATGGGCCAGGTGTTTGTGTCGGCCACTAGGGTCGCTTAGCTTACTCACACAGCTACCTCATTGCGCCTCTTTTTTTCTTCTTTGCGTCATGTGCTGTTTGGGGAGTGTTTTTTGGAAGGGCCATCCTGCGTGACACTGCAGTGCCACTCCTAGATGGGCCAGGTGTTTGTGTCGGCCACTAGGGTCGCTTAGCTTACTCACACAGCTACCTCATTGCGCCTCTTTTTTTCTTCTTTGCGTCATGTGCTGTTTGGGGAGTGTTTTTTGGAAGGGCCATCCTGCGTGACACTGCAGTGCCACTCCTAGATGGGCCAGGTGTTTGTGTCGGCCACTAGGGTCGCTTAGCTTACTCACACAGCTACCTCATTGCGCCTCTTTTTTTCTTCTTTGCGTCATGTGCTGTTTGGGGAGTGTTTTTTGGAAGGGCCATCCTGCGTGACACTGCAGTGCCACTCCTAGATGGGCCAGGTGTTTGTGTCGGCCACTAGGGTCGCTTAGCTTACTCACACAGCTACCTCATTGCGCCTCTTTTTTTCTTCTTTGCGTCATGTGCTGTTTGGGGAGTGTTTTTTGGAAGGGCCATCCTGCGTGACACTGCAGTGCCACTCCTAGATGGGCCAGGTGTTTGTGTCGGCCACTAGGGTCGCTTAGCTTACTCACACAGCTACCTCATTGCGCCTCTTTTTTTCTTCTTTGCGTCATGTGCTGTTTGGGGAGTGTTTTTTGGAAGGGCCATCCTGCGTGACACTGCAGTGCCACTCCTAGATGGGCCAGGTGTTTGTGTCGGCCACTAGGGTCGCTTAGCTTACTCACACAGCTACCTCATTGCGCCTCTTTTTTTCTTCTTTGCATCATGTGCTGTTTGGGGAGTGTTTTTTGGAAGGGCCATCCTGCGTGACACTGCAGTGACACTCCTAGATGGGCCAGGTGTTTGTGTCGGCCACTAGGGTCGCTGAGCTTACTCACATAGCTACCTCATTGCGCCTCTTTTTTTTTTCTTTGCGTCATGTGCTGTTTGGGGAGTGTTTTTTGGAAGGGCCATCCTGCGTGACACTGCAGTGCCACTCCTAGATGGGCCAGGTGTTTGTGTTGGCCACTAGGGTCGCTTAGCTTACTCACACAGCTACCTCATTGCGCCTCTTTTTTTCTTCTTTGCGTCATGTGCTGTTTGGGGAGTGTTTTTTGGAAGGGCCATCCTGCGTGACACTGCAGTGCCACTCCTAGATGGGCCAGGTGTTTGTGTCGGCCACTAGGGTCGCTTAGCTTACTCACACAGCTACCTCATTGCGCCTCTTTTTTTCTTCTTTGCGTCATGTGCTGTTTGGGGAGTGTTTTTTGGAAGGGCCATCCTGCGTGACACTGCAGTGCCACTCCTAGATGGGCCAGGTGTTTGTGTCGGCCACTAGGGTCGCTGAGCTTACTCACACAGCTACCTCATTGCGCCTCTTTTTTTCTTCTTTGCGTCATGTGCTGTTTGGGGAGTGTTTTTTGGAAGGGCCATCCTGCGTGACACTGCAGTGCCACTCCTACATGGGCCAGGTGTTTGTGTCGGCCACTAGGGTCGCTTAGCTTACTCACACAGCTACCTCATTGCGCCTCTTTTTTTCTTCTTTGCGTCATGTGCTGTTTGGGGAGTGTTTTTTGGAAGGGCCATCCTGCGTGACACTGCAGTGCCACTCCTAGATGGGCCAGGTGTTTGTGTCGGCCACTAGGGTCGCTTAGCTTACTCACACAGCTACCTCATTGCGCCTCTTTTTTTCTTCTTTGCGTCATGTGCTGTTTGGGGAGTGTTTTTTGGAAGGGCCATCCTGCGTGACACTGCAGTGCCACTCCTAGATGGGCCAGGTGTTTGTGTCGGCCACTAGGTTCGCTTAGCTTAGTCATCCAGCGACCTCGGTGCAAATTTTAGGACTAAAAATAATATTGTGAGGTGTGAGGTATTCAGAATAGACTGAAAATGAGTGGAAATTATGGTTTTTGAGGTTAATAATACTTTGGGATCAAAATGACCCCCAAATTCTATGATTTAAGCTGTTTTTTAGTGTTTTTTGAAAAAAACACCCGAATCCAAAACACACCCGAATCCGACAAAAAAAATTCGGTGAGGTTTTGCCAAAACGCGGTCGAACCCAAAACACGGCCGCGGAACCGAACCCAAAACCAAAACACAAAACCCGAAAAATTTCAAGTGCACATCTCTAGTTGAGATCCCACGGTGCCACTGGAGGCACAAACAGGGGCTGAATATGCAGCACTCCTTAACAAAAGTCTGAACTTCAGGCAGTGAAGCCAGTTCTTTTTGGAAGAAAATGTACAGAGCCGAAATCTGGACCTTAATGGAAACCAATTTTAGGCCCATAGTCACTCCTGACTGTAGGAAGTGCAGAAATCGGCCCAGTTGAAATTCCTCCGTTGGGGCCTTCCTGGCCTCACACCAAGCAACATATTTTCGCCATATGTGGTGATAATGTTTTGCCGTCACATCTTTCCTTGCCTTAATCAGCGTAGGAATGACTTTCTCCGGAATGCCTTTTTCCTTCAGGATCCGGAGTTCAACCGCCCATGCCGTCAAACGCAGCCGCGGCAAGTCTTGGAACAGACAGGGCCCCTGCTGCAGCAGGTCCTGTCTGAGCGGCAGAGGCCATGGGTCCTCTGAGATCACTTCATGAAGTTCTGGGTACCAAGCTCTTCTTGGCCAATCCGGAACCACGAGTATAGTTCTTACTCCTCTCCTTCTTATTATTCTCAGTACCTTGGGTATGAGAGGCAGAGGAAGGAACATATACACCGACTGGTACACCCACGGTGTTACCAGAGCGTCCACAGCTATCGCCTGAGGGTCCCTTGACCCGGCGCAATATCTTTTTAGCTTTTTGTTGAGGCGGGATGCCATCATGTCCACCTGTGGCCTTTCCCAAATGTGTACAATCATTTGGAAGACTCCTGGATGAAGTCCCCACTCTCCCGGGTGGAGGTCGTGCCTGCTGAGAAAGTCTGCTTCCCAGTTGTCCAATCCGGGAATGAACACTGCTAACACATGATTTTCCGCCCATCGGAAAATCCTTGTGGCTTCTGCCATCGCCATCCTGCTTCTTGTGCCGCCCTGTTGGTTTACATGGGCGACCGCCTTGATGTTGTCTGACTGGATCAGCACCGGCTGGTGTTGAAGCAGGGGTCTTGCCTGACTTAGGGCATTGTAAATGGCCCTTAGTTCCAGAATATTTATGTGTAGGGAAGTCTCCTGACTCGACCATAGTCCTTGGAAGTTTCTTCCCTGTGTGACTGCCCCCCAGCCTCGAAGGCTGGCATCCGTGGTCACCAGGACCCAGTCCTGTATGCTGAATCTGCGGCCCTCTAGAAGATGAGCACTCTGCAGCCACCACAACAGCGACACCCTGGCCCTTGGAGACAGGGTTATCAGCCGATGCATCCGAAGATGCGACCCGGACCACTTGTCCAACATATCCCACTGGAAGATCCTTGCATGGAACCTGCCGAATGGAATTTCTTCGTAAGAAGCTACCATCTTTCCCAGGACTTGCGTGCATTGATGCACCGACACCTGTATTTGTTTTAGGAGGTCTCTGACTAGAGATGACAACTCCTTGGCCTTCTCCTCCGGGAAAAACACTTTTTTCTGTTCTGTGTCCAGAACCATACCCAGGAACAGTAGACGCGTCGTAGGAACCAGCTGCGACTTTGGAATATTCAGAATCCAGCCGTGCTGTTGTAGCACTTCCCGAGATAGTGCTACTCCGACCAACAACTGCTCCCTGGACCCCGCCTTTATAAGGAGATCGTCCAAGTACGGGATAATTATAACTCCCTTTTTTCGAAGGAGTATCATCATTTCGGCCATTACCTTGGTAATTACCCCCGATGCCTGGGGCAGACCAACGGCAACTTCTGGAATTGGTAATGACAGTCCTGTACCACAATTTTGAGGTACTCCTGGTGAGGAGGGTAAATGGGGACATGCAGGTAAGCATCCTTTTGATGTCCAGTGATACCATGTAATCCCCTTCGTCCAGGCTTGCAATAACCGCCCTAAGCGATTCCATTTTGAACTTGAACCTTCGTATATAAGTGTTCAAGGATTTCAATTTTAGAATGGGTCACACCAAACCGTCTGGTTTCGGTACCACAAACATTGTGGAATAGTAACCCCGGCCTTGTTGAAGGAGGGGTACCTTGGTTATCACCTGCTGGAAGTACAGCTTGTGAATTTGCCGCCAGTACTACCTCCCTTTCTCTGAGGGCAGCAGGCCAGGCTGATTTGAGGTAACGGCGAGGGGGAGTCGCCTCGAACTCCAGCTTGTATCCCTGTGATACTACTTGTAGAACCCAGGGATCCACCTGTGAGCGAGCCCACTGGTCGCTGAAGTTCCCGAGATGCGCCCCCACCACACCTGGCTCCACCTGTAGAGCCCCAGCGTCATGCGGTGGACTCAGAGGAAGCGGGGAAGATTTTTGATCCTGGGAACTGGCTGTCTGGTGCAGCTTTTCCCTCTTCCCTTGTCTCTGTGCAGAAAGGAAGCGCCTTTGACCCGCTTGCTTTTCTGAAGCCGAAAGGACTGTACCTGATAATACGGTGCTTTCTTAGGTTGTGAGGAAACCTGAGGTAAAAAAATTTCTTCCCAGCTGTTGCTGTGGATACGAGGTCCCAGAGACCATCCCCAAACAATTCCTCACCCTTATAAGGCAGAATCTCCATGTGCCTTTTAAAATCAGCATCACCTGTCCACTGCCGGGTCCCTAATACCCTCCTGGCAGAATGGACATTGCCTTAATTCTGGATGCCAGCCGGCAAATATCCCCCTGTGCATCCCTCATATATAAGACGACGTCTTTAATATGCTCTATGGTTAGCCAAATAGTATCCCTGTCGAGGTACAATCTGACAGGGTAACAGACCACGCTGCAGCAGCACTATCCATGCTGAGGCAATTGCAGGTCTCAGTATAGTACCTGAGTGTGTAAATACAGACTTCAGGATAGCCTTCTGCTTTTTATCAGCAGGCTCCTTCAAAGTGGCCGTATCCTAAGACGGCAGTGCCACCCTTTTTTTTACAAACGTGTGAGCGCCTTATCCACCCTAGGGGATATCTACCCACGTGACCTTTCCTCTGGCGGGAAAGGGTACGCCATCAGTAACTTTTTAGAAATTATTAGTTTCTTATCGGGGTAACCCACGCTTCTTCACACACTTCATTCACTCATCTGATGGGGGAACAAAACACTGGCTGCTTTTTCTCCCCAAACATAAAACCCTTTTTTAATGGTACTTGGGTTAATGTCAGAAATGTGTAACACATTTTTTATTGCCGAGATCATGCTACGGATGTTCCTAGTGGATTGTATATATGTCTCAACCTCGTCGACACTGGAGTCAGACTCCGTGTCGACATCTGTGTCTGCCATCTGAGGTAGCGGGCGTTTTTGAGCCCCTGATGACCTTTGAGACGCCTGGGCAGGCGCGGGCTGAGAAGCCGGCTGTCCCACAGTTGTTACGTCATCCAGCCTTTTATGTAAGGAGTTGACACTGTCGGTTAATACCTCCCACCTATCCATCCACTCTGGTGTCGGCCCCACAGAGGGCGACATCACATTTATCAGCATCTGCTCCGCCTCCACATAACCTTCCTCCTCAAACATGTCGACACAGCCGTACCGACACACCGCATACACACAGGGAATGCTCTGACTGAGGACAGGACCCCACAAAGTCCTTTGGGGAGACAGAGAGAGAGTATGCCAGCACACACCAGAGCGCTATATAATGCAGGGATTAACACTATAACTGAGTGATTTTTCCCAATAGCTGCTTGTATACACAATATTGCGCCTAAATTTAGTGCCCCCCCTCTCTTTTTAACCCTTTGAGCCTGAAAACTACAGGGGAGAGCCTGGGGAGCTGTCTTCCAGCTGCACTGTGAAGAAAAAATGGCGCCAGTGTGCTGAGGGAGATAGCCCCGCCCCTTTTTCGTCGGACTTCTCCCGCTTTTTTATGGATCTCTGGCAGGGGTATTTTACACACATATATAGCCTGTATGACTATATATTGTGTAGATTTGCCAGCCAAGGTGTTTAATATTGCTGCTCAGGGCGCCCCCCCCAGCGCCCTGCACCCATCAGTGACCGGAGTGTGAGGTGTGCATGAGGAGCAATGGCGCACAGCTGCAGTGCTGTGCGCTACCTTGGTGAAGACCGAAGTCTTCTGCCGCCAATTTCCAGGACCGTCTTCTTGCTTCTGGCTCTGTAAGGGGGACGGCGGCGCGGCTCCGGGACCGGACGATCGAGGTCGGGCCCTGTGTTCGATCCCTCTGGAGCTAATGGTGTCCAGTAGCCTAAGAAGCCCAAGCTAGCTGCAAGCAGGTAGGTTCGCTTCTTCTCCCCTTAGTCCCTCGTAGCAGTGAGTCTGTTGCCAGCAGATCTCACTGAAAATAAAAAACCTAAAATATACTTTCTTTTTCTAGGAGCTCAGGAGAGCCCCTAGTGTGCATCCAGCTCAGCCGGGCACAAGATTCTAACTGAGGTCTGGAGGAGGGTCATAGAGGGAGGAGCCAGTGCACACCAGGTAGTCCTAAAGCTTTCTTTAGTTGTGCCCAGTCTCCTGCGGAGCCGCTATTCCCCATGGTCCTTACGGAGTTCCCAGCATCCACTAGGACGTCAGAGAAAGGAGTACACATTCATCTGTGACATCAAGAGAGATTGAACTGCTGTAACATCTTTTGTATGCTGTTTCCCCTGGCAACAAGGAATAGTTCTATTTTAGCTTTGAGCAAATAAACATGTTTGCCTTCAACAACAATTGCCTCTCCATCTTGTAACAAACAGGAATGCCCTAATGCAGTCCTGTTCTCCGCCTGTCAATGGTAAGCCCAGCGTCTCCAAGTTCCGCCCTCTGCCAAGCTACTGTGCAGGATCTGGTCTAGGTCGACGACCAGTGGGGTTCACCTGATGCACACAGGTGTGACAAAAGTATGTCGACGCATACACAGCAGAAACGTGGTTCCAGGTGCCCCGGATTAGGAGCCTGGTGGTGGCAGCATCATACCCTGTGCAGTGGGCGGAGTCAGTAACAGGCGGTTACTGACGGTAAAAGGGAATCCCCTATTGGCCAGGTCCCGTATGACCCAAACCCAATCTGTGATCGCTGGGCGTAGCCAGTGAGGACGCGAGGAGGCGTCCGGTTGATAAAGCAGAATCTATTTATCATATATATATATCCCTTTATGAGGTCTAAGAACACTATACGCTGTTTACTTAAGAAGTACCGTAAGGGTACGTGAGTTGCGTAACGATCGCTCAGCCGTAGGCGAGACGCTCAAGCGTCGCGTTCGCTTACGGCCCAGAGATCACCAGACTGACACCCTATTGGCTACAGACAAACGTAATGATTCGCTATGGCGTAGCGGACGCTCGAGACCACGAGGAGATCACCAGCGGCGCAGACGCTCACAACGCTATACCTTGATATCTATACCTTTAACAATGAGATACACAATATACCTTTATGTAGAGACAGTGTGTAAGTGCAACCTGGTGTAACCTGATTAACTACAAAGCTGCTTGAGCGTCACCGACGCTCTGTGAACACTTAACACTATGAGAAAATACACAGATACTTGTTTAGGGTCCAAAGCCTATTAAATGTATTATAACTAATATACTTGTAAAAAAAGGAATCACAGTACAAATGATACACTACAATATAACAGAGACTTCCTAACCAAATAACTACACTATAAATACAATACAATACAATCTAATCAAGGGAAAATACGAGAGAAAGAGTAGAGAGAGAGAGAGAGAGAGATAGAGACGAGAGAAATGGCTCACAGTAAGACAATATGATCACGGAGAAAAACTTACGCATAAGGGGAAACGATCGCATGCGCCTGGACATCCAGCACCCGATTTTCAGCAATGAGAACCGTTGAAGAGTGAGTGCTGGATGTGGTCGGCCTGCCTATTTATGCCCCACACACAATGCAATCTAATGGTCCCTACAATCTTGTCGTCCATTGGACACAGGAATTCGGCTTCGCATCATAACAAAAGGTCATTGGGTAATTCATACAGGTGGGCTGTGACGATTTCAAACAGCTCAGGTGGGTGGGAAACTGGGTTTCCCGCCGCATACCTGAGTAAGAGTAAATAATAGTAATGGACATAAACTTCTTATGTCCATAACTATTCGCACGAGCGATTAATACGCTCCAAATCAACACCGGAATATTGCTATTTAAATACTCTTCCGATGGGTACCAAACACTGCTGTATGACTCCTGTTAGACCCTTCCTACAATACAAAGAGGGATTCCTTCGTTCAGGGACATTCTATATTAACCAAACTTTCAGAATCTATCAAAGGGACCATGATCTATAAACTACGTTAATTGTGGAAATATGTAACGATTGAGTCGCACGCTACGACTACATACTCCTTACCGTAAATACGCATACCGATGCGAGCGGGTGCACGCATCAGCGGGTATGCGCTATCACGGGAAAGCGCACGCATGCGCAGCGCGGACCAGTGCGAGGTGCAAATATGGCAGCGTGTATAGGGATATTTTTCTGACTTTGACAGTCCACCCTTTGGCAGTCAATAATAACTGCCACCTTCTAAAACATTTCAAAAAGAGAAAAATATATGTCAGGGGTTAATTCATTTCCATGGTTGGGTAGGGGAGGAGAGAGGAGTAGGTGTGAAGAGGGTATGACCTAGTGAGATAGCAGAAGCATGTGTGTATGAGTCCATGTTTGGGGGGTCATGTATCATCGTGCCGTACGTGTTGTAAATCAAGCTTCGAGGTATTGCGAAGTATACATTTGAATTCCTTCTTATCCTGCGGTACAGGTCTGTGGATGGGCTGTCAAACTTTACCGAGCTCTTTTCGGATTTTGAACAAAATGGGGAGCACATTTTAGTTGATGATACATGAATGGGGGAATACGTGATTGCTGATATCTGTGCCTGTATTCCCTATACTATGTGTGTTATTACCTGAGGGTTGTAGAGATGAAGATGAAGAACACTTATGGAAAATGCAATGATATTCTATGTCAGGTAAATGTACATCTGTCGTCGAAGTTTTGTTCGGTATCAGTTGATAGTCGTCTTCTTTGCGCTGTTTTGCTCCTTAGGCATGAGCAACAAGCTTTGTCAGTGCCATCAGATTTACAAAAAATGTTGGGCTAGCGTGAGTTTAAAAATACTAGGGAAACTGGGGATCCATGGCAAAGTTCATCAAGTGTCCATTTCTCAAGTGGTCAAAACTCTTTCTTTGGTCCATCCGTTGTCTGTATAGTGTCTCGTCAGCTTCCTCGTCCAAGGGGGTCTTTTTATCTTGGAGAAAAGCAGAAAAACAGGTGAAAGAAACGGACCGTATAATCACATTTTCATCACATCCTGGTTTCTATCATTGGGTCATAAATCAAATCCAGGTTGATTACAGTTTCCTCACTCCTCAAACTCATCACTCTTGTACTTTGTTTGCACTTCATTAAAGCCTGCCCGCATCTAAATATCAATCCAATCGATATAACGACACCTAAAATACATAGGAGAAACTTTCCAACATCCATTATGACTCCTTGAGCCCAGTCTCCCAAACCGGAGAACCAATTTCGCGGGTTCAACCATGACACCCAACCAGTCAGCTCATTACCTACAGCAGCAAGAGTGAGATTGTGTTTTCGGCGAAATTCCCACTTCAATTGGAGAATATCGTCCATCTTTTGGTCTATGACCTCTACCGGATCCTCGGTGCTATTTGTGATATACGTGCAACACTTTACGCCGTACTGTGTTGCCAATGTAACACAATATCCGCCTGTCACTGCTGTGAGGTAATTAAGAACCATTCTATGCTGTACCAGTTCTGTTTTATAAGCTTGGAGTTCTCTTCCAGTGTATCTAAACGTGTCATCATACATTTCAGTGATATTATCTAACAAATTGGCGAGTGCGGAAATGTATCTATAATTCATCACTCCTCGAGCGGTGCGAGTGAAATCTAACGCCACCAGAACCTGAATCCCGGTGGATTCATGGATCAGATCAGAGGCCGGATGCTCTAACCTTTCTGACAGTTGTCTTTTAACGAGGTGCTCGTAATGAGTGTGAGTATAAGGAGCTTGGGCACCACGGTGTATGTCTTTCATTTTATCATGTGTTACAGTCATTACTTCAGGCAATACTCTTCCAATATAACACAATCCTTCAGAGTTTGGGGCAAGCCACTTGTACGCCTTTCTCCCGCATATGAAATATGCATCATCGGGGAGAACATATGGGACGGAGTAGGACATTACCATATTACACACCTTCCAGGTGAAATCTCCTAGCCCTAATTCTTCCATCTGTTTAATGCACGTATCAGGTTGTACGATATGTGCACAGTATCCTGGTGATACTTCTCCAACTCTAGTAATCCTATTTCCTAAGGTATATCTATACCTGAAAGATTTTCCTCTACTGGCTATGTGGCGTACAAGCTCTGTATCTGTAGGCATTCTATCTGCTCTATGCGAGAAGGTCATGGTCAGGTTGCTCCATGACACTTCCCAATTTCCCGGCTGTCGGGGATTGGAGATGTTGAAACATAAGAGGGACCTATCCACATGGTATTGGTGGAGCTTCAAGCTAGGAGGGCTGGAGATATTAAACCTCCTGTCCACCGGTCTCCCACCATTTAACTCAAGTACCTCCCCTATCGTTAAAGGAAATGGTACTAGCCCTGATTTGCTATGACCCTGAGGTACTTGAGAGCATACCCAACAATCTGTTTTGTTTAATACATTACCCACTAAGGAGTGATAATCACTCAATGGATGCTGGTCCATATGGATATTAAAACTGGATTGGCATTTCTTTATGCACCCATCCTCAACCAAGTTGTTACAAAGCCTGCAGATACAGTTTTCTTCAGCTAACAATCCATCACAATTTCTTCTATCGGATCGTTTTCTGATACTCGCCTTTGCTTGTTGGTTAGGTTGATCTTGGAAAATTACGCCTCCATCATCATAATCGGAACCCATTCCAGAACCTCTCTCGACCTCCATGGTACTCTCGCCGGAACAGACTGCTCTAGTCAACATCATGGTTAACAGGAAAATCCGGATCACAGTCTCTTGGGGCAAGTCCATCTTTGAGGAGGAAATGGAGAAGAATGAGAAGGGGGAAAAAGAAATTTCAAGGGAGAGGGGATGGGAAGTGGAGAAAAACAATAAAAGGGATTGGGGAATCGACAACTGCTTTCGGTCTTCAAGGCTCAGGTGCCGCCTCAGTCCTCCTGGAACAGACACTCCAGTGATACAACCTCTACCGTCTGTTCCTTATCACGGGACTTCTCTGGATCAGCAACCTTTTTGCAGTGGGATGAATGGACCCAAGTCTCTCTCTCAGCAACCTTCAATGCTGTGGTGCTAGTCAATAAGACCTGGTATGGTCCTTCCCATCTATCAATAAGACAACCTGAGCGTAGAAAATTTCGTATCATTACATAATCCCCAGGTTCAATGTCATGACAATTACTATCAGGTAGATCAGGAATCACCAACTTCAGATTTTCATTTTGGTTCCTCAACTGTTTACTCATGTTAATTAAGTACTTTACAGTTACTTCATTGTTACATTTCAAATCATCCTGAGGGTTAATCATGACATGCGGTTGTCGACCAAACAAGATTTCAAAGGGGGACAGATTAAGAGGGGACCTGGGAGTGGTTCTGATGCTATACAAAACAATGGGTAAAGCTTCTGGCCACGTCAATCCTGTCTCTGCCATTACTTTACTCAATTTATTTTTAATCGTGCTGTTCACTCTTTCGACCTTCGCACTCGCCTGTGGACGGTACGGAGTGTGCAGCTTGCTATCAATTCCCATCAACTTACACATTCCTTGAAAGACATCACCTGTAAAATGGGTACCCCTATCACTTTCGATTATTCTAGGGATACCATATCTACATACAAATTCCTGCACAATTTTCTTAGCTGTAAACATAGCGGTATTTGTAGCCGCTGGAAATGCTTCAACCCAATTCGAGAAAACATCTATACAAACAAGTACATATTTCAAATTCCGACATGGGGGTAACTGAATGAAGTCAATTTGTATTACCTGAAAAGGGCCGCCGGCAGGTGGGATATGGGATGGTTCTGTAGGTATTGCCTTTCCAATATTCTTTCTCAGACAGGTAAGGCATGACATTGCTCTTTTACTCGCATGAGAGGAGAATCCTGGGGCGCACCAGTATGCTCTTACCAATTTGCACATCCCCTCCTTGCCTAGATGAGTCAGCCCGTGAGCTGCTTCAGCCAGACATGGAAGATATGTCCTGGGGGCCACTGGTTTACCATGTCCATCCGTCCAGAGCCCTGAGGACTCCTGGCCATATCCCTTTGCCTTCCAGACTGCTCTTTCCTGTGCGGAACACAAATTCTGCATTTCACACAACTTCTGTGTGTTGATGGTATTGAATACCATCAGTTGTGTGGTGTCTGTCGGTATGGGGGTAGCAGCTGCTAACCTAGCAGCTTCGTCTGCTCGGCTGTTACCAAGTGATACTGGGTCTTGACTATATGTATGTGCTTTACATTTGATAACAGCCACTCTGTCGGGTTCCTGTATCGCTGTTAGAAGCCTTTTTATGTGAGCTGCATGCGCTATCGGTGTACCAGCTGCCGTCATGAAATTTCTGAGGCGCCATAGGGCTCCGAAATCATGGACTACCCCGAATGCGTATCTAGAATCGGTGTAGATATTGGCTGACTTACCCTTAGCCAATTCACATGCTCTGGTTAGGGCGACCAGTTCGGCAACCTGGGCTGAGTGAGGTGGGCCCAGCGGCTCCGCTTCTATGGTGTCTTGGTCATCTACGACTGCGTATCCAGTACACAAGTCTCCCGAGTCTGACTGTCTGTGACAACTACCGTCCGTGTAGAACGTGAGTTCTGCATCTTCCAGTGGATTGTCACTGATGTCAGGCCTTGCGGTAAAATTTTGGGTCAAATATTCCATACAATCATGTGTATCTTCCTTTGTATTAAATCCTCCTTCCCCAGCACTCTCACCTTCCACCCTTTGTGCATGACCAGGCACACCTGGGAGATATGTTGCAGGATTTAATGCACTGCATCTCCTTATGGTGATGTTTACTGGGGCCATTAGCGCCAATTCCCATCTTGTAAACCTCGCTGATGAGACGTGTCTGGTTTGGGCAGAATTCAATAAGGCTGACACTGCATGTGGTGTATGGATTGTGAGGTTGTGGCCTAGCACGACATCTTCGCTTTTTGTTACTAACAATGCTATTGCAGCAACGCTTCGCAAGCATGTGGGGAGGGATCGCGCTACCGTGTCTAGCTGAGCGCTGTAGTATGCAACTGGCCTGCTGGCATCACCGTGTTTTTGGGTTAGTACACCTGCTGCGCAACCAGCACTTTCTGTTCCGTATAGTTCAAAGGGTTTCCCATAGTCTGGCATACCTAGTGCTGGCGCCTGCGTTAGGCACTGTTTGAGTCTCTCAAATGCTGTTTCGGATTCGTCGGTATGCGAAATCCTATCAGGTTTGTTTGAGGAGACCATTTCCTGCAAAGGTAACGCCAATATAGAAAACCCTGGGATCCAATTACGGCAATACCCACACATTCCTAAAAACGTTCTGATCTGTTGCTGGGTTTGTGGCAGTGTCATGTCTCTAATTGCTTGGATTCTATCAGCGGTCAGGTGTCTCAGTCCTTGTGTTAGACAGTGTCCCAAATATTTTACCTTAGTTTGGCATAATTGCAACTTGTCTTTGGAAACCTTGTGTCCTGTGTCTGAAAGATGAAACAGGAGCTGTTTCGTATCCTTCAGGGATGCTTCCAATGAATCAGAACACAGTAGTAAATCATCCACATACTGTATCAATACTGATCCACTCTCTGTTTGGAAAGACTGTAAACAATCATGCAAAGCCTGAGAAAATATACTTGGACTATCTATGAAACCTTGGGGTAGTCGAGTCCACGTGTATTGGACTCCTCTGTATGTGAATGCAAACAAATATTGGCTGTCAGGGTGCAGAGGTACCGAAAAGAAAGCGGAGCAGAGGTCAATAACAGTGAAAAATTTGGCAGTGGGAGGAATTTGCATTAGGATGACAGCTGGATTTGGCACTACGGGGAACTGACTCTCAACTATTTTGTTAATCCCCCTTAGATCCTGCACTAGCCTGTAACCCCTCCCCCCACTCTTTTTAACAGGGAAGATGGGACTATTGGCAGTGCTGGACGTTCTTACCAGAATGCCCTGTTGTAGCAAGCGCTCTATTACTGGGAAAACTCCTAACTCCACCTCTGGCTTCAGAGGATACTGTGGGATTTTTGGAGCTATCCTACCATCTTTTACTTGTACAACTACTGGAGCTACGTTTGCCATTAATCCAGTGTCCTGTCCGTCTTTTGTCCAAAGTGACTCTGGTATTTGAGATGTCATCTCTTCTACTTGGGATGGATTCCTATTTGTCCTAATGGAATGTGACATTAATTTTGATGGGGAGTCTAACATGTCTCGTACTTCCTGAGCGTGATTCTCAGGTATGTCCAAGAATACACCTTCAGAAGTACAATAAATGACGCACCCCATTTTACATAGTAAGTCTCTTCCCAGGAGATTGGTTGGTGCCGATGCAGCCAGCAAAAAGGAATGCTTGGTATGCAAAGGCCCTATTGTAATCTCGGCTGGTTTGCTAACAGGGTAATGCTGGACTACTCCTGTTACTCCCATGGCTGGAATGGTCCTACCAGTGGTTCTCATGCCCACTGTCGAATTTATCACTGACTTGGCCGCCCCTGTGTCTACAAGAAAGTTTAAAGTTTTACCAGCTACATTGATTGCAATCTCTGGTTCACTTCCAAGACTGGCAATCAATTTAACTGGCTGCAGATTACAGGTATGGCCACACCCCTATTGGGTATGCTGACCTCCCTGAATCCCGTTGGCAGCAACTACTTGTGAGGGAGTTAGCTGGGAACTACCAGAGGCATGCCAATCTCTGTTCGGGGGGTATCTTTTTGTTTCCCCTGTATGTGGCTCAAAACTCCGCCTCTGTGGACCCTGCTCCCAATGTCTTGTGTTGTGTCGTTGTCTAGGGGGTTGAAAAGATCTTTGTACACTCTTTATTCTACAGTCTCGTGCATAGTGTCCCTGTCTGTTACAGGAATAACAAGTTATTTCAGTTGACTTACTTACAGAATTCGATGGTACATACGCAGGCTGCTTTGTGGTCAGCGCCTGTATACTTACTGACATTAACTTATCACTTTGCGATTCTCGGTGCCTGGTGATGTTTCTGTCGTGATCAATAGCAGCCTCTCTCAAAGTGGACACTGACAGACCTCGCCAACATGGTTGCGTGGTCTGTACCCTAGCCTTTAATGTTTCCTTTAAACCATCCATCAGTACAGATACTGCTACTTCTTGATGGTTTGGGTTGGTCCTAATGTCTTCTATACCAGTGTATTTTGCCATTTCTAATAGTGCCCGGTGAAAATATTCTGCTGCCGTTTCGGACTCTTTTTGTCTAATGGAGAATATTTTGTTCCATTTAACAACGGCTGGGAAATACTCCTTTAGCTGTAAATTTATCCTTTTTACGTTATCTTTGTTGTACACATCTGAAAGCGGTACATCTTTATCTAGTCCACAATCAGCCAAGAATTGAACTGAGTCGACATTTGAAGGTAAACAAGCTCTTAGCAGTATCTGCCAATCTTTGTGGTTGGGTTCTACAGTGTTCCCTAAATCCCTGATGTATTTTTGGCTAGCAACTAAGTCTTTCCTGGGGTCAGGAAATTCGGACACTATGGTTCTTAATTCCATTCGGGAAAATGGAGTGTACATGGCAATGTTCCTTATGGGAGTGGCTCCTGATACATCTGTTTTCCCATTGGGAACTGCTATTACTCTAACAGGGTTAACTCTAACAACCTCATTCTGTGTAGATTCTACAACTTGTGGTGAAATTGTTTCTGTATAATGCATGGTGCCGTACTTACCCGTTGACACGACCTCACCTATCCCTCCGCTAGGGGCCTTCACTAATCTCGTGAGTGGTGCAGTTCCTACTGTGGTTTCTGATATGGTGGCCGCTAGAGAGAGAGCTGAAATTGTTGCCGAATCGTCTTCTTGATCACATTCCTGAGGAAAGTTCAGAACAGGGTACAACTTGCACGGGTCAATAATTGCATGGGTTACTTGGTTAACATCATTAACATTTACAGGGTTGCTAAGAGTTTGTGTTTTACACCCCAGTGCGTTTTTCTCCGCAATCAACTTCTCTCCTGCAATGTATGGTGGAGGCGGGGCTGTGGCGATCAGTTTCCTGACTGCCCCAGATCCCGCCGCCAGAGCCAAACCTCTCTGTATCTCACCTTCCTGTTGCCATAACTGTAAATAATCATGATGCTGGATTCGTCTCTTTGTTGATTTTATGAGACATATCCTCCTCCTTAAATTTTGTAACACTTCTGGACTGAAGCTACCTATTCTTGGGAATTTCTCCCTGTCTTGTACAGTCATTCTCTCCCATTCATCACATAAAACCTCTGTGTGACTTCCATATTTCTCACACATGATGTACCTTGCCGACCCAACTGGTCGGTTCTCTGAATCAACCCGAACCGAGGTTGATCGCCCCCTACCTGAACAACTGGCCCCCATAATCTGCAGGTGTTGCTTACTCCTCCTTGGATATCAAGGTTTTCAGCGAACCCTTACAAAAAAACCAAAATGTCCTGGGCAGGCCGGCGGTGGCGGTTTACCAAGTACCCCACTTACTTCTCGCCCACGTTGGCCTGTACTGCAATCACTGTATCCAGAGCTGCTGTACCCAACTCAGGGCCCCTGTGGACCTTTATTTACTGGAACATGTGAGGGTTACCCGAAGGACACTTACTCTTTCCAGTAAAGGTGTGGTTGCTAGATAGTTCCTGAGTGACCAGCGAACTTCCCTTCAAAAATAAAAAATTACACAAATCACGTCAGAATGTACAAATAGCGTTTATGACTTTTGTACGCAAAATGATACTAGTCAGGTTTACTAATGCACACAATGACGTGCGGTACAATCGTTCAGTACATAAGCACTACCTGTTATGTACTGAGAGATCAGTGGAATCGAAAATTTCGGCTGCGAATTCCTTCAGCCAGAGCTTATATGGCCTATATGGGTTCTGCACCAACCCCCGGGGTTGTGCCTCTTACCTTTATAGCGGACTTCTTTGTCTCCTTATGACCTCCTGGTCTTGTCTGTACGACCTCCTGGTCTTGTTCTATACTGGTCCGCTATACTCTAATGCTCAAATATTATGTTTAACCAAGGATGCCTCCCTAGCCACCGTATATGTCACTTACACGTATGTCCCTCACGAGTACCCGATTTCTTTTTGGTTCAACCTCTAAGTTATATAAACTTATGTGATAAAAACACACTCACTCAACACATGTACACTTTCGTTTCAATATCTATTTCTGCGCAGAAATTTTCTTTAGCCCAGCTGTGTTACCAATTAGGAGCAGGATCTGTTAAACTAAATTTCAGATTTTCCAAAAATAGACTTGCGTTATTTATCGCCTCTTGCGCTATTTACCGCTTAGCGCTAACTATCGCCTTTGCGTTAATTATCGCTTTGCGCTAAAATTTCAACTTTTCGTGATTTGAGCTACGTGGGCGTAACCGGACGCTCCGTTGCGTAATGTACGCTGCGTGCGTCGGCCTTTGGATTGCGTACGCTAGTCTTTGTTAGAGACACGTGTACGCAATGCAAAGATCCACCGTAACACAATATACTTTTATCAATGTAGACGATCCCTGATCATCTACCGCGTACCCCACTGGCTTTGCCTTATCTCCCAGGCAAACCTGTGTGTTTCTCTACACTTTTAACTATTACCTCTATTCTTAAACTATAAAATAACAGCAAGTCTCTTTTAGCACTTTTCTATCAACTATAAAATTGGCAAACAGGATAGTGATATACGAAAATGAAAAAGAAATGCAGATATATGTATGCGTGCGTGTGTACGCAAGACAGAAGACAAATAAACAGTTTTAAAAGACACAAGCGTTTTGTTCTTACCTCCGGTTCCCGGATTCCTTCAGCACTCTTTATCTAAGCGAAGCAGACGCTTATCCCGTCAGCACTGCGAGACAACCTCCCACCCTTTGCTGGGGGATAATGTCTGCTGATCTACCTAGTGCAGATATGTGAAGGACAGGACGAGCCGCCAATTGATAAAGCAGAATCTATTTATCATATATATATATCCCTTTATGAGGTCTAAGAACACTATACGCTGTTTACTTAAGAAGTACCGTAAGGGTACGTGAGTTGCGTAACGATCGCTCAGCCGTAGGCGAGACGCTCAAGCGTCGCGTTCGCTTACGGCCCAGAGATCACCAGACTGACACCCTATTGGCTACAGACAAACGTAATGATTCGCTATGGCGTAGCGGACGCTCGAGACCACGAGGAGATCACCAGCGGCGCAGACGCTCACAACGCTATACCTTGATATCTATACCTTTAACAATGAGATACACAATATACCTTTATGTAGAGACAGTGTGTAAGTGCAACCTGGTGTAACCTGATTAACTACAAAGCTGCTTGAGCGTCACCGACGCTCTGTGAACACTTAACACTATGAGAAAATACACAGATACTTGTTTAGGGTCCAAAGCCTATTAAATGTATTATAACTAATATACTTGTAAAAAAAGGAATCACAGTACAAATGATACACTACAATATAACAGAGACTTCCTAACCAAATAACTACACTATAAATACAATACAATACAATCTAATCAAGGGAAAATACGAGAGAAAGAGTAGAGAGAGAGAGAGAGAGAGATAGAGACGAGAGAAATGGCTCACAGTAAGACAATATGATCACGGAGAAAAACTTACGCATAAGGGGAAACGATCGCATGCGCCTGGACATCCAGCACCCGATTTTCAGCAATGAGAACCGTTGAAGAGTGAGTGCTGGATGTGGTCGGCCTGCCTATTTATGCCCCACACACAATGCAATCTAATGGTCCCTACAATCTTGTCGTCCATTGGACACAGGAATTCGGCTTCGCATCATAACAAAAGGTCATTGGGTAATTCATACAGGTGGGCTGTGACGATTTCAAACAGCTCAGGTGGGTGGGAAACTGGGTTTCCCGCCGCATACCTGAGTAAGAGTAAATAATAGTAATGGACATAAACTTCTTATGTCCATAACTATTCGCACGAGCGATTAATACGCTCCAAACCAACACCGGAATATTGCTATTTAAATACTCTTCCGATGGGTACCAAACACTGCTGTATGACTCCTGTTAGACCCTTCCTACAATACAAAGAGGGATTCCTTCGTTCAGGGACATTCTATATTAACCAAACTTTCAGAATCTATCAAAGGGACCATGATCTATAAACTACGTTAATTGTGGAAATATGTAACGATTGAGTCGCACGCTACGACTACATACTCCTTACCGTAAATACGCATACCGATGCGAGCGGGTGCACGCATCAGCGGGTATGCGCTATCACGGGAAAGCGCACGCATGCGCAGCGCGGACCAGTGCGAGGTGCAAATATGGCAGCGTGTATAGGGATATTTTTCTGACTTTGACACGGTCACAATGCCCTTACGGTACTTGGTCTTCACTTGCTCTCCCCCTTCCTGCTCTCTAACCGTGAGGAGTTGTAAGTGCAAAATGACACCATCTCTACATGCAGATAGTAGGTTTGCACATATGAGCAGTACAAAAGTGTTTCTGCAAATGAAATAAAAAAAAAAAAAAAGATACTTCCTTCCAACACAGCATCACCCCCATTAGAGTCTCGTTTTCATTTTCCCTATATTAACTAATTGCTCTACAGATGCAACTGGATGATCAAAGTGTTCAAATCTAGATGATAATGTTGCTGAATGAGCTTTGGCATTCCACACTTAGCAATAATAGTAAGAATTAGGGGTCTATGGGGTGCTTCAGACCTGATTGCTGATGTGCGTTTTCGCACAGCGGGCGATCAGCAATAGACTGTGCATGTGTGTGCACCACAAGGCGCACGTGCATCGCCAAACAACAACCAGCAACAGGCTGGTGAGAAAATCCCGATCGCACTGGGCGTTCACAAGCTGATTGACAGAAAGAGGCCATTGGTGGGTGGTAACTGACCGTTTACTGGGAGTGTCTGGAATAACGGAGGTGTTCCCAAGCGTTTTCAGGGAGGGTGTGTGACGTCAGCTGCAGCCCCAATCAGCCTGTTCTCATCGCACTGTAGGAGTAAAGTTCTGGGCTGCACACACACTGCACACACTGGATTTTTGCAGCTCAGCGTACACATGCGATCACACACTTGCATGATGAATTTACACTCCCCTTGGACGACAACTACATACATACATACATACATAAAGCAGGGAAGTCCCGCACTCTCACCCAACACAGGTAGCTGCTGGGGTGCCAATCAAAGCCTGGCCCATATGAGGTCAGACTAATAGTACAATACAGAGTACATCCACCAAAGTGGAAGACAGATAGCACTCTCCAGACTTGCTTAATAAATGCCAAAAAAAATTTTTTTTATTTCAATAAATTATTATAAATTGCGTTTCTTTATTATCATGTTTAGTCTGTATAAGTATGAACACACCCGGTCTGTATTTGTGAATATTAGATTATTTTGCTTGCCTCCGGGATTGCTAAGAGCTACTACCAGGTCTCCGTTATGCCCCATCAGTAAACTGGTCTATATGTGACCAGGATACTGTCTTTGTTTACAGATGCAGTTATTATATTGTACAGCACCGTCCCTAAGGTTACTGCTACTTCCGGTATCACCGGGAGTTACTGAGTAGTGACGAGACGTTGCTATAGTATCAATGAGTACCCCCAAATCTTTTTCCAATACTGTTACTCCTAGATTTTCCCCATTTAATATGTAGGTTGCAAGTTTGTTTTTAGTCCCAAAGTGCATAACTTTACATTTTTCTATATTGAATCCCATTTTCCATTTAGATACTCAGATTTCAAGTTTAGATAAGTAATTCTGTAGAGACTCCACATCTATTTCCGAATTAATTACCTTATACAATTTAGTATCATCTGCAAAGATTGACACTGTGCTTTCCAGGCCTATTTCCAGGTCGTTGATAATAAGATTTTACTCTCCGGTAAATCTATTTCTCGTAGTCCGTAGTGGATGCTGGGAACTCCGTAAGGACCATGGGGAATAGCGGCTCCGCAGGAGACTGGGCACAACTAAAAGAAAGCTTTTAGACTACCTGGTGTGCATTGGCTCCTCCCACTATGACCCTCCTCCAAGCCTCAGTTAGGATACTGTGCCCGGAAGAGCTGACACAATAAGGAAGGATTTTAAATCCCGGGTAAGACTCATACCAGCCACACCAATCACACCGTATAACTTGTGATATTATACCCAGTTAACAGTATGAACTATAACCTGAGCCTCTCAATAGATGGCTAACAAAAATAACCCTTTAGTTAGGCAATAACTATATACAAGTATTGCAGACAATCCGCACTTGGGTTGGGCGCCCAGCATCCACTACGGACTACGAGAAATAGATTTACCGGCGAGTAAAATCTTATTTTCTCTGACATCCTAGTGGATGCTGGGAACTCCGTAAGGACCATGGGGATTATACCAAAGCTCCCAAACGGGCGGGAGAGTGCGGATGACTCTGCATCACCGAATGAGAGAACTCAAGGTCCTCCTCAGCCAGGGTATCAAATTTGTAGAATTTAGCAAACGTGTTTGCCCCTGACCAAGTAGCAGCTCGGCAAAGTTGTAAAGCCGAGACCCCTCGGGCAGCCGCCCAAGAAGAGCCCACCTTCCTCGTGGAATGGGCTTTTACAGATTTAGGATGCGGCAGGCTAACCGCAGAATGCGCCAGCTGAATTGTGCTACAAATCCAGCGAGCAATAGTCTGCTTAGAAGCAGGAGCACCTAGTTTGTTGGGTGCATACAGGATAAAAAGCGAGTCAGTTTCCCTGACTCCAGCCGTCCTGGAAACATACATTTTCAAGGCCCTTACTACGTCCAGTAACTTGGAATCCTCCAAGTCCCTAGTAGCCGCAGGCACTGCAATAGGTTGGTTCAAGTGAAAAGCTGATACCACCTTAGGGAGAAACTGGGGACGAGTCCTCAATTCTGCCCTATCCATATGGAAAATCAGATAAGGGCTTTTACATGACAAAGCCGCCAATTCTGACACACGCCTGGCCGAAGCCAAGGCTAATAACATGACCACTTTCCACGTGAGATATTTCAGATCCACAGTTTTAAGTGGCTCACACCAATGTGATTTTAGGAAACTCAACACCACGTTGAGATCCCAAGGTGCCACAGGAGGCACAAAAGGGGCTGAATATGCAGCACTCCCTTTACAAATGTCTGAACTTCAGGCAGTGAAGCCAGTTCTTTCTGGAAGAAAATCGACAGAGCCGAAATCTGGACCTTAATGGAACCCAATTTTAGGCCCATAGTCACTCCTGACTGTAGGAAGTGCAGAAAACGACCCAGCTGCAATTCCTCTGTTGGGGCCTTCCTGGCCTCACACCACGCAACATATTTTCGCCAAATACGGTGATAATGGTTTGCGGTTACTTCTTTCCTGGCTTTTATCAGCGTAGGAATGACTTCCTCCGGAATGCCCTTTTCCTTTAGGATCCAGTATTCAACCGCCATGCCGTCAAACGCAGCCGCGGTAAGTCTTGGAACAGACAGGGCCCCTGCTGTAGCATATCCTGTCTGAGCGGTAGAGGCCATGGGTCCTCTGATATCATTTCTTGAAGTTCTGGGTACCAAGCTCTTCTTGGCCAATCCGGAACCACGAGTATCGTTCTTACTCCTCGTCTTCTTATTATTCTCAGTACCTTTGGTATGAGAGGCAGAGGAGGGAATACATAAACCAACTGGTACACCCACGGTGTCACTAGAGCGTCCACAGCTATTGCCTGAGGGTTCCTTGACCTGGCGCAATATCTCTCTAGTTTTTTGTTTAGGCGGGACGCCATCATGTCCACCTGTGGCCTTTCCCAACGGTTTACCATCAGTTGGAAGACTTCTGGATGAAGTCCCCACTCTCCCGGGTGTAGGTCGTGTCTGCTGAGGAAGTCTGCTTCCCAGTTGTCCACTCCCGGAATGAACACTGCTGACAGTGCTAAGACGTGATTTTCCGCCCATCGGAGAATCCTTGTGGCTTCTGCCATCGCCATCCTGCTTCTTGTGCCGCCCTGTCGGTTTACATGGGTGACTGCCGTGATGTTGTCTGATTGGATCAGTACCGGCTGGTTTTGAAGCAGGGGCCTTGCCTGACTTAGGGCATTGTAAATGGCCCTCAGTTCAAGAATATTTATGTGTAGGGACGACTCCTGACTTGACCAAAGTCCTTGGAAATTTCTTCCCTGTGTGACTGCCCCCCAGCCTCGAAGGCTGGCATCCGTGGTCACCAGAACCCAGTCCTGTATGCCAAATCTGCGGCCCTCTTGAAGATGAGCACTCTGCAGCCACCACAGTAGAGATACCCTGGTCCTTGGAGACAGGGATATCAGTCGATGCATCTGAAGATGCGATCCCGACCACTTGTCCAAGAGGTCCCACTGAAAAGTTCTTGCATGGAACTTGACGAATGGAATTGCTTCGTAGGAAGCTACCATTTTTCCCAGGACTCGTGTGCAGTCATGCACCGATACCTGTTTTGGTTTCAGGAGGTCTCTGACTAGAGATGACAGCTCCTTGGCCTTCTCCTGCGGGAGAAACACTTTTTTCTGTTCTGTGTCCAGAACCATCCCCAGGAACAGTAAGCATGTGGTAGGAACCAGCTGTGACTTTGGAATGTTTAGAATCCATCCGTGCTGTTGTAGCACTTCCCGAGATAGTGCTACTCTGACCAACAACTGCTCCTTGGACCTCACCTTTATAAGGAGATCGTCCAAGTACAGGATAATTAAAACTCCCTTTTTTCGAAGGAGTATCATCATTTCTGCCATAGCTTGGTAAACACCCTCGGTGCAGTGGACAGTCCAAACGGCATTGTCTGGACTTGGTAATGGCAATCCTGTACCACAAATCTGAGGTACTCCTGGTGAGGATGGTAAATGGGGACATGCAGGTAAGCATCCTTGATGTCCAGGGATACCATGTAATCCCCCTCGTCCAGGCTTGCAATAACCGCCCTGAGCGATTCCATCTTGAACTTGAATTTTTTTATGTATGTGTTCAAGGATTTCAAATTTAAAATGGGTCTCACCGAACCGTCCGGTTTCGGTACCACAAACAGTGTGGAATAGTAACCCCGTCCTTGTTGAAGTAGGGGCACCTTGACTATCACCTGCTGGGAATACAGCTTGTGAATTGCCTCTAGCACAGCCTCCCTGCCTGAGGGAGTTGCCGGCAAGGCAGATTTGAGGAAACGGCGGGGGGGAGACATCTCGAATTCCAGCTTGTACCCCTGAGATACTACTTGAAGGAACCAGGGATCCACCTGTGAGCGAGCCCACTGATCGCTGAAATTTTTGAGGCAGCCTCCCACCGTACCTGGCTACGCCTGTGGAGCCCCCGCGTCATGCGGTGGACTCAGAGGAAGCGGGGGAAGAATTTTGATTCTGGGAACTGGCTGACTGGTGCAGCTTTTTCCCTCTTCCCTTGTCTCTGTGACGAAAGGAAGCGCCTTTGACCCGCTTGCTTTTCTGAAGCCGAAAGGACTGTACCTGATAATACAGTGCTTTCTTAGGCTGTGAGGAAACCTGAGGTAAAAAATTTTCTTCCCAGCTGTTGCTGTGGATACGAGGTCCCAGAGATTGTCCCTAAACAATTCCTCAACCTTATAAGGCAGAATCTCTATGCGCCTTTTAAAGTCAGCATCACCTGTCCAGTGTCGGGTCTCTAATACCCTCCTGACAGAATGGACATTACATTAATTCTGGATGCCATCCGGCAAAATATCCCTCTGTGCATCCCTCATATATAAGACGACGTCTTTAATATGCTCTTATGTTAGCAAACTAGTATCCCTGTTTGACAGGGTCACAGACCACGCTGCAGCAGCACTATCTGCAGGTCTCAGTCTAGTACCTGAGTGTGTAAATACAGACTTCAGGATAGCCTCCTGCTTTTTATCAACAGGTACCTTCAAAGTGGCCGTATCCTAAGACGGCCGTGCCACCTTTTTTTAACAAACGTGCGAGCGCCTTATCCACCCTAGGGGATATCTCCCAGCGTAACTTATTCTCTGGCGGGAAAGAGTACGCCATCAGTAACTTTTTAGAAATAACCAGTTTCTTATCGGGGGAACCCACGCTTTTTCACACACTTCATCTGATGGGGGAACAAAACACTGCCTGCTTTTTCTCCCCAAACATAAAACCCTTTTTTAGTGGTACTTGGGTTAATGTCAGAAATGTGTAACACATTTTTTATTGCCAAGATCAAGTCACGGATGTTCCTAGTGGATTGTGTATATGTCTCAACCTCGTCGACACTGGAGTCAGACTCCGTGTCGACATCTGTGTCTGCCATCTGAGGGAGCGGGCGTTTTTGAGCCCCTGATGGCCTTTGAGAAGCCTGGGCAGGCGCGGGCTAAGAAGCCGGCTGTCCCATAGCTGTTACATCATCCAGCCTTTTATGTAAGGAGTTGACACTGTCGGTTAATACCTTCCACCTATCCATCCACTCTGGTGTCGGCCCCACAGGGGGCGACATCACATTTATCGGCATCTGCTCCGTCACCACATAAGCCTCCTCATCAAACATGTCGACACAGCCGTACCGACACACCGCACACACACAGGGAATGCTCTGACTGAGGACAGGACCCCACAAAGCCCTTTGGGGAGACAGAGAGAGAGTATGCCAGCACACACCAGAGCGCTATATAATGTGGGGATTAACACTATAACTGAGTGAATTTTCCCCAATAGCTGCTTGTATATACAATATTGCGCCTAAATTTAGTGCCCCCCCTCTCTTTTTAACCCTTTGAGCCTGAAAACTACAGGGGAGAGCCTGGGGAGCTGTCTTCCAGCTGCACTGTGAAGAGAAAATGGCGCCAGTGTGCTGAGGGAGATAGCCCCGCCCCTTTTTCGGCTGACTTTTCTCCTGCTTTTTTATGGATTCTGGCAGGGGTATTTATCACATATATAGCCTCTGGGACTATATATTGTGATTATTTTGCCAGCCAAGGTGTGTAATATTGCTCTCAGGGCGCCCCCCCCCCAACCCCACCCAGCGCCCTGCACCCATCAGTGACCGGAGTGTGAGGTGTACATGAGGAGCAATGGCGCACAGCTGCAGTGCTGTGCGCTACCTTGGTGAAAACTGAAGTCTTCTGCCGCCGATTTTCCAGACCATCTTCTTGCTTCTGGCTCTGTAAGGGGGACGGCGGCGCGGCTCCGGGAACGAACACCAAGGACGGGTCCTGCGGTCGATCCCTCTGGAGCTAATGGTGTCCAGTAGCCTAAGAAGCCCAAGCTAGCTGCAAGCAGGTAGGTTCGCTTCTTCTCCCCTCCCTCGTTGCAGTGAGCCTGTTGCTAGCAGGTCTCACTGTAAAATAAAAAACCTAAAATATACTTTCTTTCTAGGAGCTCAGGAGAGCCCCTAGTGTGCATCCAGCTCGGCCGGGCACAGAAATCTAACTGAGGCTTGGAGGAGGGTCATAGTGGGAGGAGCCAATGCACACCAGGTAGTCTAAAAGCTTTCTTTTAGTTGTGCCCAGTCTCCTGCGGAGTCGCTATTCCCCATGGAGTTACGGAGTTACGGAGTTACTTACGGAGTTCCCAGCATCCACTAGGACGTCAGAGAAAAATATGTTGAACAGTAGTAGCCTAAGTACGGACCCTTGTGGCATTCCGTTAACTACTGGTGCCCAGCTGGAGGACATCCCATTGACCACTACTCGCTGTACCCTGTTATCCAGCCAATTACTTATCCCTGTACTAATAGTTTTTCCTAGGCCAAGCTCCTTTAATTTGATGATCAGTCTCCTGTGAGGCACTGTATCGAAGGCTTTTGCAAAATCTAAGTATACCACATCCACTGCTTTTCCTTGGTCAAGATTGTCGCTCACTTCCTCATAGAAGCTAACTAAGTTAGTTTGACATGATCTGTCCCTCACAAACCCATGCTGGTTCTTGCTAATAAACTTAGCGACATGCAGATACTCCTGTATGCTACCCCTTAAAATTCCCTCCAATAATTTCCTCACTATAGATGTCAAACTAACTGGTCTGTAATTTCCTGGATGATTTTTAGATCCCTTTTTAAATAATATATGATCACGTCACAGCATGTGATGGCACTTTACTCTTCCCACTGCATGCGTCTGACTTATCAAAAAGTCGCCCAACACACTGCGATAACGATTCATTGTAATTTTGTATCTAACACATTTGCATATCATTAGGTAAATAGTCTACAGACCAAACATTTTTACTGTATAGTATACAATTAAATGTAATTGAGATTTTAGAAAGAGTATATAAAAGAATAGCCAGATCAGTGGTACCTTCTTGAAACCATCATGTAGTCACTGTTGCTATTGTAGTCCCTGTTTACAGAGCTGGATTAAGGCTTCGGGGGACCCGGGGTACTTAAGACAGGGGGCCCTAAGGTCTAACATGAAATATATATATATATATTGTCAAAGTCGAAAAATATCATGATTCACTATTGCCTTGTACTAACCCCAATGCACGTGCCCGCTGCTCGTGCACCGACTCCCCCGTGCGTACGCATCCCCTCAGGTTGCGTAGGGGACGCTCCGACGTCTCCTGCGCACGGAGATGTGTATTTACGGCGGTGTTTGTGTGCGACTAGCGAGCGACTCGATCGCTACATATTTAACCAATATAATGTGTTTTATAGGTAATAGTCCCCTTAATAATATCTGTAAGTATGTTTAGTGTAACTGGTTCGTGGACAGAGGAATTCCTCTTTGCATGATACGAAGGGTCAGACAAAGGTTGACCGGTGATGTCTAGTATCCAACGGAAGAGCATTTTATTAGAAATATTCCAGTGTTGGTTAGGAAGAGATTGGTCGCAGCTGCGTATAGTTATGCACAAAAGTATATTTGGAACATTAAATGTATTTGCAGTTCATTATCCATGCGGCGGGAATCCTGTGGATACCTCCCACCTGAGCAGTTTGAAATAGTCACAGCCCACCTGTTCAAATCCACCTATGACCTTTTGTCATAATGCAGAGACCCATTCCTGTGTCCAATGAACAATGAGATTGTAGGGACCATTGTATTGTTACTGTATGTTGTGTATATAAGGCAGCCAGCCTGGGCCAGCTCACTCACTTCTCTCTACAAGGTTTTCTCTGTGATGACTGAGAGCTGGTTTCCAGGACTGCGCTTGCGATCATTCCCACGTGTGTAAGTTTCTCTGTGACCATTTTGTTCTCCTTCTGTGTTAGCCATTTACTCTTTCTCTCTGTTATTATTTACGATTGTGCCGCTATTGTATATTTATGTCTAGTTACTCTGCTTAGATATTAATGTTAGTTTTGTAGTGTATAAGCTGTACTGTTTACTTTTTGCATTTGAACGTATCTCTCATAAAGGTGTTGGAACCTCACTAGGTATTGTGTGTTTACCATTATATTGCAAAGGGTATTCTGAGCATCTCATATCGCTCAAGCAGCTTTTATATTATCAAGGTCTATAAGCATTATATCATTACAGTATTACAGTACTAAGGTTTACAGTATAAGCATATCCTTTCAGTGTGTTGCAAACAAGGTTTACTGTGTGTCATTCTGTGAGCGTCTGCGCCGCTCGTGTTCTTCTCGTGGGCACAGCGTCCGCTACGCTAATAGCGTAGCATTACGGTAGTCGGCCGCCTATAGCGTGCTCGATACCAAGCGTAAACCCGCGAGCGTACGTGTCGCTTGTGCGTCACGCTCACGGTCTAGCGTCTGCTACGCTAAAAGCGTACCATTACGGTACTTCGTACGCCAATTGCGTACTGAGTCTCTTACAAATATATAGTGAATGTTTAAAGGTAAAGAATAGGCTTTATCAATTGGGGCCTCATCCGTCCTCATATCCGCTCTAGTGAAAACACGCAGACTTTATCCGTCAGCAAAGGGTGGAAAGACGGTATCCCTTGTATCCGTGTTGGTGGTCAGGGATACGGTAGTGCTGATCAGATAAGCGTCTGCTTCGCTTAGTTGTAGGAGTGCTGGTGGAATCCGGAACCGGAAGGTAAGAACAGTACGCTATTGTCTTTTAAAATTGTTTATTTCTGTTAGATACACATTGCGTACGCAACACACGCACACACCTGCATTTTTCATTTGTGTATGTTCACATATCTCGCCTTCCTGTTTGCCATTTATCTCCTATATAATAGCCCAGATCTGTGACTTTGTGATTCATTTGCTAACGCTGGGCGGAGTCACAACACTGCGCGGAGTTAGTCAAATGAGTCACAGATCTGGCCAAATCTTTAGGAGACTAGGAGCAGAAGCAGATAGTATGGGCATAGTACAGGCAGGGGTGCATACCTCCCAGCTTCCTTCAGGAAGAAGGAGGCGCGTGTACACACACACACACACAGCAAAAAGGGGGCATGGCTTCACGGGAGGGCCCCCGTTTTCGTCAGTGAGGGGGCTTGCCCAACTCTCTGTGAGCTGCTGGCATGCCCCCAGGGGCTGATTATGAGTCCGGGGGGCACAGGGTACTTGAGATAGGGGGGCCCTATCTCATTGCTGTGCCTGCTGTGGGGCTGGGGGCGTGGCCTAATCGCGCCCCGCGAGGCCACACCCCTTATGCAAATTCCGGGATTATTTTTTTTTATGGAATTTTGGCCCCTCAGCTAGGGCTAAATCCAGAGGAGGTGGTCGCTCCCCCTTACACACCTGCACAGGCAGAAGAAAGCAGGGAGGCTGCTGCCTCCCTGCAACACCACAGACCTGCCAACACGCAGCAGCGTGTGCTGACTGTAACACAATGCTGCTGCTGTTGCTGGGGGAGCTTCTGAGCTGGGATAGAGCTACTCGAGCCGGGGGGACCCCTAAAACTGTGGGGCCAACGGCACGTACCGCCTGTCGTCCCCCCCTTAATCCGGCTCTCCTGCTGGAACCCCCCCTTAATCCGTACCCCTGATGCCCCCTCTCCCTCTGTCTCCACTATTCACCGCTGCTCTGCTAAGCAGAACAGCGAGTACAGGAGCTTTCCAACTGCCCCCCACTGCGGGACACTGCGACCCGCGGGTGGGACAGCGGGACAGACCCCAAAAAATGGGACTGTCCCACGAAAATCGGGACATTTGGGAGGTATGTGGGTGTGTGAGGGGGTATGCCGTACTTGACCCCCCACATCAGCATACTCAGCAGGGTTTCCCTGGCGCGGAGGAGCGTCACTTTCTGGCACACTCCACGCTTCTTAGCAGCAGTTTTGTGGGTCACCAGCCGCTGTGCACTTTCCGTACTGCCTCTGTTATCTCCAGCCCCGGCAACCCCACCGCTAGCTGCAGCGCTGCCACCCGCAGTGAGGTGCGCCCAGCTCCTTCACACACTTTAGCCAGCGGGTAGCGCTGCAGAAGTCCGCGCTGCTTGCAGGCTTTGACCCCCTCCTCCCTCCAGCAGCAGCGTCTCCTGGGAGCTGACCAGTCACTCCCAGTCTCCCCTTACCACTGTGCCCAGCAGCCGCGAGGTCCGCGCCACGTGCATGCTATGACCCCCTCCTCCCTCCAGCCGCAGCATCTCCTGGGGGCTAACCAGTCACTCCCAGTCTCACCTTACCACAGTGCCCGGTAGCTGCGCGAGGTCTGCGGTGTGTGACTGAGGAGGGGGGGAGTGATGCGGACGGGCAGAGGAAGCAGGACTACAGCCTAAGAGAGTCAGCCATGCCAAGTCTCCACCAGCAGCAGATCCCAACAGGTTGGAGTGGAACAGCAGCAGCCAGCAGCAGTGACTCCGGTGAGACACATCTGTCTGTCACCACTGTTTTGTCCCTAATACCAATCTCTCCCGTGCCCTGTGTTCTGTCATGTCCCTGTCACCCCTGGCCTTGCCTTGCCACCCTTATCCTTGCCCTTTCACCCTTATCCTGGCCCTGTCACCCTTATGCTGGCCCTGTTACCCCTATCCTGGCCCTGTCACCCCTGTGCTTGCCCTGTCAACCCTATACTGGCCCTGTCACCCCTGTCCTGGTCCTGCCGCCCCTACCCTGGCCCTGTCACCCCTATGCTGTCCCTGTCATTTCTGTCCTGGCCCCGTCGCCCGTGTCCTGGCCCCGTCACCCCTGTCCTGGCCCCGTCACCCCTGTTCTGACCCTGTCACCCCTGTCCTGGTCCAGTCAACCCTGTTCTGACCCTATCACCCCTGTCCTGGCCCTGTTACTGCATACCCTCCAACTACCTTTTTGGCAGGTACAGTACCCGCAGCACCTCCAGACCTCTCCCCAATGCACCACACCTCCGCACCTTCCCTTCCACCACATGCGGCACTCCACCCCTCCCCCACATGCTGTGCCTCCAGACCCCCTACACCACCCGCGGCTCCCACTCCTCCACCCCTTCACCACCCCCAGCACCTCCAGGCCCCCTCCACCATTCACCCCCCTTATATGTCTCCCCCCACACCTGCCCCCCTCCACCCGCAGCATCTACAGACACCCTCCTCCATCCGCGGTCCCCCCTTCACCCACCCCTTCCCCACCAATGGCACCCCCGCACCTGCCCCTCCACCACCTGCAGCACCTCCGGACCTCCTTCCCCATCCGCCACAACACTCGTACCTGCCCCTCCCCTACCCATGGCGCCTGCGGACCCCTACCCCACCAGCGGCACTCCTGCCCCTTCCCATCCCACAGCACCTCCGGAACTCTTCACCCATCCACAACATCCCCACACCTGCCCCTCTCCCACCAATGGCACCCCTGCCCCTCCCCCACCTGCAGTGCCTCCGGACCCCTCCCCCATCTGCATCCCCCACTCCTCTGCCTCTCCCCCACCCGCAGCACCTCCCGACCCTTCCCCATCCGGGCAAGACCCCCACTTCCGCCCCCCCTCCACCCGCAGCATCTACAGACACCATCCGCAGTCCCCCCCGCACCCGCTACATTCTGTACATCATGCCCTGCAGGTGCTGTTCACGCCGTCGCAAGGGGCTGTGCCTCCTTCACCATTGCACACCCTTTCATTGTGCAATATTTAACCACTAACAAAGGAATGCAGGTAATACTCCATATAATACAAATATTGAACCCCAGAAAGGCATGCAAGGGTTAAGGGGGTGTAGCCCCTTGCGACGGTGTGAAGAGCGCCCGTAGGGCGCGATGAAGCACCTAGTCATTGATAATGTGCTGAGAAAGATTTGTTGCTATTGGTAGTTAAAAATAAAATAAATACTTAAGGGAGTAATTATAAAAACACGCACACAGCCTGGCCTAGTTAAAGGTTGATACAGTGGAATCTGTGTGGTGTTCGGTAAATGATTATAGCTAAATATCATTTGCATTGATAGACACATGTTATTTGTGTTACTGCGGACGTGTCTGGCCTGTGTACACATGTCCCTAACAAAGGGCGGGACAAGCGTACACGACGCAAGGGCCTACGCACGTAGCGTATATTACGCAATGGAGCGTACGGGTACGCCCACTTAATACAAATCACACGATAGTATTGTTTGAGTAAGCGATACGGAAGCAACGCGATAATAGCACAAGTTAATCTCAGTGTCCAAAATTTTAATCCTTCTCTAGTTGCAACTCCTCTGGGACTAGCCTGTGTTACCTGAGTGAAAGGAATTTTCTGTACAGAAAAAGTAAAGAGTATATGAGGTTAAAGAGTGTGTATACATATATATAAGTTTCTCATTTTGGTTGGAACGCCAGGAAATCGAGTTCTCGTGAGGTACATCCGTGAAAGTGATAGCACGTGGTGGCTTGGGAGGCATCCCTTGTTAGTATTGTAGTAAGAGCATTAGAAGTACAGCAGACTAGGAATTCTACTGTAGATACAGACCAGGAGGTCCAGGTACAGCAGACTAGGAAGTCCGCTAGAGATAGAGTAAGTTTGTGACAAGGTAAGGTCAGAGGAAAGAGGCACAACCCCGGGGGTTGGTGCAACACCCATATAGGCCGTTACGCTCTGGCTGAAAGGAATTCGCAGCCGCAATTATCGATTCCGTTGGTCGTTCAGCGCATAAGTATAGTTACTTATACACAGTGCGATTGTACCGCATGTAATTGTGTGCATTAGTTTGTTACCTTGATACCCACTAAAATTTGCTGTGGGATCATAAACGCTATTTGTACACTCTAACGTGATTTGTGTAGATTTTTTTATTTTAAGGGAGGTTCGCTGATCACTCGGGAATTCTCTAACAACCGATACTTGCTGGGGAAGGGTAGCATACTCCCACGTGCCCCAGTAAATAAAGGTTCATAGGGGCCCTAGGTTGGGTACGCAGCTCTGTGACAGTGATTGAAGTATTGGCCAACGTGGGCGAGAGTGAGTGGAAGCACTCGGTTGAACTTTCACCGTCGGCTTACCCCGGGCAACTTGGTTTTTGTAAGGGTTCGCTGAAGACCCTGATTTGAAGGTCAGAGGTAGTGAAAGCAACACCTGCAAAGATGGGGGCCAGTTGTTCAGGTAAGGGACGATCAACCCAGGTTCAGGTTGATTTAGTAACCCGGCCAATAGGGTCGACAAGGTATATCATGTGTGAAAAATACGGATCACACACAGAGGTTTTGTGCAATGAATGGGAAAGAATGACTGTACATGACGGGGAAGAGTTCCCAAGAGTAGGCAGTTTTAGTCCTGAGGTGTTACAAAATTTAAAGCAAAGGATATGTCTAATAACATCTGCAAAACAGAGGATTAGGCATTATGATTGTTTACAGTTATGGCAACGGGAAGGTGAGATACAAGGAGGATTAGCTTACACAGCTGACTCTCACTTTGGTAAGAAAAATATGGCAACAGGAGAACAAATGGCTGCAGAGAATGGCACACTGGTATATGATAATTGTGCACTTAGCAACTGTATTAATAATGATAAGAATAAATGTAATAATAATAGAAGTAAAACTGATAAATGTACAAATTCTAACCCGTGCAAGTTGCACCCCATGTTAAACTTCCCTCAGGATTACAAGCAAGAAAGTGAGCCCAGCACGATGTCAGCACCTTTTCCAGCAGCCATCATACAAGACACCCAGGTGGACACGGCCCAATCGGTAAAGGCAGTAGTAGAACCCCCTAACGGAGGGTCAGGTGAGGTCGTGTCCACAGGTAAGTACGGTATTGTATGTTACGCACAAACAAATGCACCTCACATTGCAGAAGTCAACACAAGATAGTGTAATTGAACTAAATCCTGTCAGGGTGATCACAGTCCCCAAGGGGAACACTGACGCTCAGGGAATCATTCCCGCCAGGAACATTGCAATGCATTGTCCCTGGTCCCGGATGGAATTGAGGACAATTATGTCTGAATTTCCTGATCCCAGGAGAGATCTAACCACATGTCAGAGGTTTATTAAAGAACTAGGAAATTCCGCCGAACCCACCAACAAAGGTTGGCGGACAGTGCTGAGGGCATGTTTGCCCTCCTATGTTGACCTTGCGAAATTTATTACTGATTGTAAGTTAAACACAGAAGTACCTCATACGGAGGAATACAATCAGGAAAATATTAAGCAGATCAACCTGCAGTTAGGAGTATATTTCCCTGCCGTTGTCGAGTGGAACAAAATCTTCTCCATAAGACAAAGAGAAGGGGAAAGTACTTCTGATTATTTCAATCGAGCACTGCAAGTAATGGCTAGAGACACTGGGATCACGGACATTGAGGAAAATGCACAGCATAGAGAGATAGTGGTTAAGGTATTAATGGATGGTTTAAAGGAAGTGTTGAGAACAAGGATACAGACCACTCAACCAAACTGGAGAAATATCTCGGTGGCTGCATTAAGAAAGTCCGCTGTTGGGCACGATCGGAACATCAGCAAACACAGGGAGTCACAGGGGAGTAAGCAAATGACAATCAGTAGACAGGCCCTGACAACGAAGCCACATCAGCTTAAGCCCCAGACCCCTGTGGGTAAGTCAAAGGTGTTAACTTGTTATAACTGTCACAAAAAGGGACATTTTGCAAGAGATTGTAGATTGAGAGATATACAAAAGTCATATAAAACCCCTAGGCAACGACATGAAAAATGAAATTGTAATCAGGTACCATATATATGTAAAACTTTGAGCTACACCTATAATTTGCAACCAGGATAGTTGGTCATTAGCCTTGATAGTAAGCCTGAGGTTACAGTCAATGTAATTGGGAGGTCATTCCTTGAAGACACAGGGACGGCCGGGTAAGCTTTGTAATTTATCTGTAAATGTTTATTTTTCCCATCTCTGACGTTCACCACGACAGCTCCAACGTCACATGACTGCTTGGTCTTTTCAGAGGTCTATCCAACCCCAGTATGTCCTACCAGCATCGTTGTGTCCTGGCCAGGCACAAAAGGGTGTAGTGTGGAAATACAGGTGGGGGAGACTGTGCAAAGATACCAATGGATGTGTTGATGTGACAGCCTGATGGTGAATGGAAGATCTGACAATGTTTTTTTTTTTTTTTGTGTCTTATGTAACATATATATATTGTTCTGTCTCTCTTTAGTTTTTCTCATGTTTTCATGCTTTACAGATGGTATATCACACATCAGTTAGACAAACGGTAATGCAAGATTTATTCTCCTTATAGAAAGATCGCTGAGTCGGAAAGAATATTGCATCATCGGAATGTTCGTTTGGAAGACTGAGAGACAGCACCTTTGAGATGACGACAGAGCAAGAAGAACAACAAGACTAGAAGACAAGAAAAAAAAATCATCGTAACATTTTTCTTTCCCCTCAATTATTTTTTGTACCCCCATTACAAATTTCTCTTTCTCCTCCTGTAAGATGGACTCGCCCCAAGAGACTGCAGTCCATGTTTTCCTGTTGACCCTGTTGTTGACCAGAGCAGTCTGTTTCGGTGAGAGTACCAGTGAGGTCGAGAAAGGATCTGGAATGGGTTCTGATGATCAGGATGGATTCGTAGAATTCCAATAGCAACACAATCACTGAGCAAAGGCGAGTACCAGAAAACGATCTAGTAGCCATGTTATTAATAGACATTGTGAAGGATTGTTAGCTGAAGAAAATTCCATCTGTAAGAATGGTAACAACATAGTTGAGGATGGGTGCATCAAAAAATGTCAGTCCAGTTTTAATATCAACATGGACCGGCATCCATTGGGTGACTATCACTCAGTGGGTAAAGTGTTAAACCAGACAGACTGTTGGGTGTGCTCTCAAGTACCTCAAGGTCATAGCAAATCAGGACTAGTACCATTCCCTTTAACGACAGGAGAGGTACTTGAGTTAAGTGGTGGGAGGCCGGTGGACAAGAGGTTTAATATCTCTAGTCCTCCTAGTTTGAAGCTCCACCAATATCATGTGGATAGGTCCTTAGTATGCTTTAACATTTCCAATCCCCGAAAGCCGGGAAATTGGGAAGTGTCATGGAGTAATCAAACCATGACATTTTCACATAGAGCCGATAGAATGCCCACAGACACAGAGCTTATACGCCAGATAGCCGACAGTGGAAAATATTTCCGGTATAGGTACACTCTAGGAAGTAGGACTATGCGAGTTGGAGAAGTATCACCAGGATACTGTGCACATATCATACAACCGGATACGTGTACTAGACAGATGGGAGAATTAGGGTTAGGAGATTTCACATGGAAAATTTGTAACATGGTTATGTCATACTCCGTCCCATATGTTCTCCCCGATGATGCATATTTCATATGCGGGAGGAAGGCGTATAAGTGGCTTGCCCCAAACTCAGAGGGATTATGTTACATTGGAATAGTACTGCCTGAAGTAATGACTGTATCCCATAACAAAATGAAAGACATTCACCGCGGTGCCCAAGCTCCTTATACTCACACTCATTACGAGCACGTCGTTAAAAGGCACCTGATAGAGAGGACAGAGCATCCGGCCTCTGATCTGATCCATGAATCCACCGGGATTTAATTCCTTCTCGCGTTAGATATCACTCGTACCGCCAGAGGAGTGATAAACTTTAGGTATATAAACGCGCTTGCGAACCTGATAGATAATATCACCGAAATGTATGACGACACGTTCAGGTATACTGGGAAAGAGCTACAAGCCTACAAAACAGAGCTGGTTCAGCATAGGATGATTCTCAATTACCTCACAGCAGTGACAGGCAGGTATTGTGTTACCCTAGCAACTCAGTATGGTGTAAAGTGCTGCACGTATATTACAAACAGCACTGAGGACCCGGTCGAGGTCATAGACCAAAAGATGGATAACATTTTGCAATTGAAGTGGGAGTTCCGAAGGGGACACAACCTTACACTCGCTGCAGTGGGTAATGAGCTGACCGGCTGGGTGTCATGGTTGAACCCAGGAAATTGGTTCTCTGGTTTAGGAGAATGGGCCCAAGGCATTATCATGGATGTAGGGAAATTTCTCTTGTGTATTCTGGGAGTCGTCATATTGATTGGTCTGATATTTAGATGCGTTTGGACTTTAATGAAGTGTAAACGTAGTACCAGAGTGATGAGTCTGAGGAGCGAGGACACTGTAATACCAATTGGTTTAATTTACGACCCAACGATTGAGACAATGCTGTGATAAAATGTGATTCCATGATCCGTTTCTTTCACCCGTTTCTCCTTTGTTTTCCTCCGAGGTACAAGGACATCCACTTGGAAGAAGAATTTGACAACCTCTTTTATACAGACCATTGATGAACTGTGTCACAGACACCCAATACTTTTAGTGACTTTAACTATCTACTGGAAACCCAATACTTTAGAGACTGTAATTTTATGGACACTGGAAAAGCTTTTGTTCGCCACTTACAGCAAAAGCACCGCGAGACATCAGACAACACGTACATCAGACAAAACATTAACAAGACCCCAATCGGCGACTATCTACTAAAACTCACATAGTTATATGACTGCATTTATAACGCTTGTTTCTTATCTTCATCTCTACAACCTCCAGGTAGTATCCCACATAGTCGACAGGTGATTCTCACATATTAGCATCCACATACTCTCCCCCTTCATGTATCATCAACTAATGTGCACCCCATTTGTTGCAACCAAAAGCCGAAAAGAGCTCGGTAGAGTTTGACAGCCCATCCACAGACCCTTAATACGGGATAAGAAGGATTCAAATGTATACTTCGCAATACCTCGAAGCTTGATTTAGAACACATACGGCACAATGATACATGACCCCTCAGACATGGATTTCATACACACATGCTTTTACTATCTCACTAGGTCATACCTTTCCCACCTTCTCCTCTCCTCCCTTTACCCAATCATAAAAAGGTTGTCAAATTCAGAAAAATATCATGCTACACGTTGCCATATATTCACCTCATGCGCTTGCCCGCTGCACATGCACGTTCTCTCCCGTGCGTGCGCATATTCGCAGCTGCGTGACGGCGCCTCCACGGCCGTGCGCATTGGCGCGCGGTATGCGCACTTACGGTAGGGTTCGTGTGCGTGTAGCGGGCGACTCAATCGTTGCTTAATAAATCCATATAGCAGGTTTTATAGGTAATGTTCCCCTTAATGATAACTGTAAGTTTGTTTAATGTGACTTGTTCATGGACTTGGGAATCCCTCTTTACGTGGTACAAAGGGTCTGATTAAGGTTGAACAGTGGTGTCTGGTACCTAACCGAAGAGTATTTTAATAGCAACAATCCGGTGTTGGTTAGGTAAAGATTAATCGCTCCTGCATATAGTTATGCCCATTAGTAGTTTCTGGGCATTTCTTATATTTGCAGTTCATTATCCATGCGGCGGGAATCCGGCGATTCCCTCCCACCTGAGCAGTTTGTAATAGCCACAGCCCACCTGTTCAAATCCACCTATGACCTTTTGTTACAGTGCAGAGAGACATTCCTGTGTCCAATGAACAATAAGATTGTAGGGCCCTTTGTAGTACACTGTATGTTGTGTATATAAGGGTCACTGTCCCCAGACCGGCAAGTACTCTCTCTCTTCAACATTTATCTCTGATAATTGGAGGACTGGATCCGGTTGCGCTTGCGAGTGTTCCCCGTATGGTATGTTTCTCTGTGGCCATTTTGTTACCCGTGTAATGTTAGCCATTCATTCTTAGTTTATGTATTTGTGTTTGCGATCGTTCACTATTGCGTATATTTCTGTCTAGATATTCTGTTAGATTATATGTTAGCTTGTAGTGTATGACTTGTCAACTGTGTTTCCCCTTTTCGATATAACTTTAATAGCTTGTTAGTAAAGGTTTTGGAGCCTTAGCAAAGTATTGTGTGTTCATTACACTACTGTGGGTAATCGGAGCGTCTCAACCGGTCAAATAGCTTTTTATATTAACAAGGTTAACCAGTGTCTTATCATTATAGTATATTCATACGCTGTGTAAGGTTTAAAAGGTTATCATCTGTGTGTACGCTCGCTGTGTGTGTTCCGTACACCCAGCGCAGCGTGTGTACGTAACTTGCGTACCACGTGCAAGGTATTCTTACGCAAATAGCGTACGGAGTGCGTAGAACGTGCACGAGGTTCAGCGGCCATTACGGCTTCACGATATAGATTTAATAGCTTGTGTTGTAGAGTATAAAATCAGCTTTATCAATTGGGTGCTCGTCCGTCCTCCACATATCCGCACTAACGAAAACAGACGTTATCTGTCAGCAAGGGCGGGAAGGCAGTAGTGCTGGCTAGATAAGCGTCTGTTTCGCTACGTTGTAGGAGTGCTGGTGGAATCCGGAACCGGAGGTAAGAACAAAACGCTATTATCTTTTAAAACTGTTTATTTCTGATTTTGCGTACGCACACACACACACACATGCACGCACGCACACATCTACATTGTTGCATCTCACTCTCTTGTTGCCATTAGAATTGATTATTAGACACGTGCTGAGGAAATCTGGTGCTATTTAGTTGAGATTAAATAGGATAATTTTTAAGGGAATCATTGTAAAGGACACGCACACAGCATAGCAAATACTGTGTGGTGTACGGTAAGCGATTACAGTTGAACATCGTTTACATTTATAGAAGCGTGTTAGTTGTGTCGCTGTGGGCATATCTGAACTTTGTGCATACGTGTCTCGGACAACGTGCAAAATCACGTACGTGACGCAAAGGCATACGCACGTGGCGTGTTTACGCAACGAAGCGTACGGATACGCCCACCGAGACTCAAATCACACAATAACCTTGTTTAGTGTGGGCGGTATAGTATAGCCACCTGATAATAGCACAGGTTTGTTCAGTTTTTCAAAAAAGTATTAGTTAAAAGAGAACCTTTTTCTATTGCAAAACCCAGGGATTGGACTCCTGCCTGTATGAAAGGAATTTCTGTACAGAAAGATCAGTTTGCATATGAGTGAGTAGGAGTGAGTGTGGAAATAAAGGTATTATTTTTTGTGAACCCACAAATCGGGATCCCATCGGAGACCACATCAGGTGAGTGGACACTTGGTGGCGTGGGACTGGCTTGCCCGCGTTAACATTATAGAAGGTAAAAGGAGCAAGTAGTATCCGCAGACAAAAGGACTGCGAAGGTTTAAGCGCAGCCCGGGGGGGTTTGCGTAGCACCCATATAGACACAAGTTGAGCTCCGGCTGAAGGTTTCGTAGCCTAAACAACCGATTCCGTTGGTCGTACAGCATATAAATATTAAGTTACTTATACGCAGTGCGACTGGACCGCACGTAATTGTGTGCATTAGTTTGTTACCTTGATACCCATTAAAAATTTACTGTGGGATCATAAACGCTATTTGTACATTCTAACGTGATTTGTGTAGGTTTTTGTTATTTTAAGGGAGTTTCACTGTTCACTCAGGAAATCTCCAACAACCAATACTTACTGGGGAGGGTAGCATACTCCCACGCGCCCCAGTAAATAGAGGTTACAAAAAGATCCTACGAATTGGGTACGTCCAGTGGTGAGAACATCACTGGAACTTGTATTGGCCAATTGGGGCGCAGAGTGAGTGAAGGCACTAGTTGAACTTTCACCGTCGCCTTACCGTGGGCAATTTGGTCTGTTTGTAAGAATTAGCTAAGACAGCAATATCTGCAAACGATGGGGGCCAGTTGTTCAAAGAAAGGACATCCAACAAGGGTTCACGTTGGTAGTTGCTGGCCCAAAGGGTCCGCACGGTATATAATGTGTGAAAAATACGGATCACACACACAGGTATTATGCAAAGAATGGGAACGAATGACAGAGGATGATGGGGAGCAGTTTCCCCAGGTAGGCAGTTTGAACCCTGAGGTATTGCAGAACCTACGAAAAAGGATAGGTCTAATAAAATCTGCAAAGCAGAGGATTAGACATTATGATTGTTTACAGATATGGCAACAGGAAAGTGAAATACAACAGGAATTAGCTCAGAAAGCAAATTCAAATCCTGGTAGAAATCTGATAGCAACGGCACCACCACCATATATATTAGGGGACAAAGTGGTTACAGAGAATGGCATGCGGGTGTACGATAAGGGTGCACTTAATCAATGTAGTAGTGATAAGATTAAGATAAAAGTTAATGCAAATGTTGATACTAACGCTAACCCATGCAAGTTGTATCCTATTTTAAACTTCCCCCAGGAATGCGACCAGGAAGATGAGCCCACTACGATTTCAGCTCTCTCTCTAGCGGCCACCATAAGCGATACTCCAGTGGGCACCGCCCAACCAGTAAGAGTGGTATCAAAGGCCCATAGCTCAGGGACAGGTGAGGTTGTGTCTAAAGGTAAGTACGGCACTGTACAATATGCTGAAACTATTGCACCACACGCTGTAGAATCGAACCAGAGTGAAGTAATTAATCTTAATCCTGTTAGAGTAATAGCGGTCCCCAATGGGAAGACTGACACAAATGGAGCCACACCCATCAGGAATATTGCCATGCACTGTCCCTGGTCCCGAGCAGAATTAAGAACAATTTTGTCTGAATTTCCTGATCCCAGAAAAGATTTAGCCGCATGTCAGAGGTTCATTAAGGACTTAGGTAACTCCACTGAACCTAACAACAAAGATTGGCGGACATTACTGCGGGCATGTCTGCCCTCTAGTATTGACCCTGTAACGTTTATAGCTGACTGTAAATTAGATGAGGAGGTACCCCTTACGGATGAATATAATCAAGACAATGTAACCAGAATCAATCTACAGTTGGGAGTATACTTCCCAGCTGTGGTAAAATGGAACAAAATATTTTCCATCAAACAAATGGAAGGGGAAACTGCCCCTGACTATTTCCACAGGGCACTAGAGGAAATGGCTAAATATACTGGGATCGTGGACATTGAGGCAAATATACACCATAGAGAGGTAGCGGTGTCCGTCTTGATGGACAGTTTAAAGGAGGTATTAAGGAGTAGAGTACAAACTACTCAACCTAACTGGAGAGGTATGTCGGTGGCCGCCTTAAGAGAGACTGCTGTTGGGCACGACAGGAACATCACAAGACGCAGGGAGTCACAGAGTGATAGACTGATGGCTATAAGTATCCAAGCCCTTACAACAAGGCCGCCTCAGTCCCGATCACAGACCCCTGGTGGTAAGCCGTATATGGTAAAATTTTACAATTGTAACAGGGAAGGACATTTTGCACGTAACTGCAAAAATAACTCACATAATGCACATAAAAACCCTAGACAACGACATGACATACGAAATTGGGATCAAGGACCGCAGAGACGGAGTTATGAGCCACACGCAGGGGAAACAAGAAGGTATCCCCCAAAAAGAGACTGGCAAGTCTCTGATAATACCCATTCACCCCCTTAACAGGTGATAGCTGCCACTGCAATACAGGGAGGTCACCACACACCATAGGGGTGGGGCCACACCTGTAATCTGCAGCCAGTGAAATTGATTTCGAGCCTTGGAAGTGAACCCGAGGTCACAATTGATGTAGCTGGTAAATCTCTAAATTTCCTTGTAGATACGGGGGCGGCCAAGTCAGTGATAAATTCGACCGTGGGCATGAGAACCACTGGTAAAACAATTCCAGCCATGGGAGTAACAGGAGTAGTACGACAATACCCTTTAAGCAAACCAACAGAGGTTACGATAGGGCCTTTGCATACCAAGCATTCTTTTCTGCTGGCTGCATCGGCTCCAACTAATCTCTTAGGGAGAGATTTACTGTGCAAAATGGGATGCGTCATATATTGTACTCCTGAAGGTGTGTTCTTGGACATACCCGAAAACCACGCTCAGGAAGCGCAAGATATGCTAGACTCCCCAACAAGATTAATGTCACACACTGTTATTGTAAATAGGTGTCCGTCCAGGGTAGAAGAAATGACTTCCCAGATACCAGAGTCACTTTGGACCAAGGACGGACAAGACACTGGATTGATGGCAAATGTAGCCCCAGTAGTTGTGCAAGTAAAAGATGGCAGGATAGCTCCAAAAATCCCACAATAACCTCTGAAGCCAGAGGTGGAGTTAGGAGTTTACCCTGTAATAGAGCGCTTGCTACAACAGGGCATTCTGGTAAGGACGTCCAGCACTGCCAATAGTCCCATCTTCCCTGTTAAAAAGAGTGGGGGGAGGGGTTACAGATTAGTACAGGATCTAAGAGGGGTCAACAAAATAGTTGAGAGTCAATTCCCCGTAGTGCCAAATCCAGCTGTTATCCTTATGCAAATCCCTCCCACTGCCAAATTTTTCACTATGATTGACCTCTGCTCCGCTTTCTTCTCGGTACCTCTGCACCCTGACAGTCAATACTTATTTGCATTCACATACAGAGGAGTTCAATACACATGGACTCGCTTACCACAAGGTTTCATAGACAGTCCAAGTATCTTCTCACAGGCCCTGCATGTCTTCCAACCAGAGAGTGGATCAATATTGATACAGTATGTGGATGATTTACTGCTGTGTTCAGATTCACTGGAAGCGTCCCTCAGAGATACGAAACAACTCCTGTTTCATCTTTCAGACACAGGACACAAGGTTTCCAAGGACAAATTACAATTATGCCAGGCCCGGGTGAAGTATTTGGGACACTGTTTGACACAAGGACTGAGACACCTCACCGCTGATAGAATTCAAGCAATTCGTGACATGACTCTGCCACAAACCCAGCAACAGATTAGAACGTTTTTAGGAATGTGTGGGTATTGCCGTAACTGGATCCCAGGTTTTTCCATACTGGCCTTACCTTTGCAGGAGATGGTCTCATCGAGTAAACCTGATCGGATTTCGCACACAGACGAGTCTGAGATGGCATTTGAGAGACTTAAACAGTGCCTAACGCAGGCACCGGCATTGGGTATGCCAGACTATGGGAAACCCTTTGAGCTGTACGGAACAGAGAGTGCTGGGTGCGCAGCAGGTGTCTTAACCCAGAAGCATGGTGATGCCAGCAGGCCGGTAGCTTACTACAGCGCTCAGCTAGATACGGTAGCGCGATCCCTCCCCACATGCTTGCGAAGTGTTGCAGCGATAGCATTGCTAGTTACAAAAAGCGAAGATGTAGTGCTAGGACACAACCTCACAATCCACACACCACATGCAGTGTCGGCCTTGCTGAATTCTGCCCAAACCAGACACGTTTCATCAGCACGCTTTACAAGGTGGGAATTAGCATTGATGGCCCCGGTAAACATTACTATAAAGCAGGGGTGGGGAACCTCCGGCCCGCGGGCCGTATACAGCCCGCGAAGCCGTTTGGTCCGGCCCACCAGCTTGTGTCAGTGAGACACGCTGCCGCTCAGTCCGGCGGCAGCATGTCTCAGCTGTCAGCACAGGGAGACGGAGGAGAGCGCGGCTGTCGAGTGGGACCAGCGACGTGTAGTACTTCAAACCAGCCGCCGGTCCGTGAGCCAATCAGAGCTCGCGGACCGGCAGCCAATCAGGAGCCGCGGCTGCCGGTCCGCGAGCTCTGATTGGCTCTCAAACCGGCGGCTGATTTGAAGTATTACACGCCGCCGCTTTCACCCGACAGCCGCGCTCTCCTCCGTCCATGGTAAGCAGCACGGAGGGGAGGGGGGAGGGCATCTGTATACCTGGCACTGTGGGGGAATCTGTATACCTGGCACTGTGGGGGCATCTGTATACCTGGCACTGTGGGGGCATCTGTATACCTGGCACTGTGGGGGCATCTGTATACCTGGCACTGCGAGGGGCATTTGTATACCTGGCACTGTGGGGGGAATCTGTATACCTGGCACTGTGGGGGCATCTGAATACCTGGCACTGTGGGGGCATCTGTATACCTGTCACTGTGAGGGGCATTTGTATACCTGGCACTGTGGGGGCATCTGTATACCTTGCACTGTGGGGGCATCTGTATACCTGGCACTGCGAGGGGCATTTGTATACCTGGCACTGCGGGGGGAATCTGAATACCTGGCACTGTGGGGGCATCTGTATACCTGGCACTGTGGGGGCATCTGAATACCTGGCACTGTGGGGGCATCTGTATACCTGGCACTGTGGGGGGCATTTGTATACCTGGCACTGTGGGGGCATTTGTATACCTGGCACTGTGGGGGCAATTGTGGATCTGGCACCGCACTATTGGGGGCATATGTGTATCACGTCCCATTTTAACTGGCCACACCCATTTTTTTGGCACGTGCGCGCCTCCGGCGCGCACACACAGTACCTCTAAGGGGCAGACCTACTGGGGGGCGGGGTAATTTTTTAAGTTGAGAATTTTTGTATGGCCCCCGAAGGATTTTATAAATATCCAAATGGCCCTCGGTAGAAAAAAGGTTCCCCACCCCTGCTATAAAGAGATGCAGCGCACTAAATCCTGCAACATATCTTCCAGGTGTGCCTGGACAGCCACAAAGGGTGGAGGATGAGAGTGATGGTGAAGGAGGATTTAGTACAGGGGATGACACGCATGATTGTATGGAATATTTGACCCAAAATTTCACGGCAAGGCCTGACATCAGTGACAACCCACTGGAAGATGTAGATTTTACTTTCTACACTGACGGTAGTTGTCACAGACAGATGGAATCGGGAGACTTGTGTACTGGATACGCAGTCGTAGATGACCAAAGTACCATAGAAGCAGAACCGCTAGGCCCACCACACTCAGCACAAGTTGCTGAACTGGTTGCCCTAACCAGAGCATGTGAATTGGCTAAGGGCAAGTCAGCCAATATCTACACAGATTCTAGGTACGCATTCGGAGTAGTCCATGATTTCGGAGCCCTATGGCGCCTCAGAAATTTCATGACGGCAGCTGGCACACCCGTAGCGCATGCAGCCCACATCAAAAGACTTCTAACAGCGATACAGGAACCCTACAGAGTGGCTGTTATCAAGTGTAAAGCTCACACGTATAGCCAAGACCCGGTATCACTTGGTAACAGCCGAGCAGACGAAGCTGCTAAATCAGCAGCCAGTACCCCCATACAGACAGACATCACACAACTGATGGTCTTTAATACTGTCAACACACAGAAATTGTGTGAAATGCAAAATTTGTGTTCTCCGCAGGAAAAGGCAGTTTGGAGGTCAAAAGGATATGGCCAGGAGTCCTCAAGACTCTGGACAGATGGACATGGTAAACCAGTGGCACCCAGAGCATACCTTCCAAGTCTAGCGGAAGCAGCACATGGGCTGACTCATCTAGGCAAAGAAGGAATAGGTAAGCTAGTAAGAGCTTATTGGTGCGCCCCAGGATTTTCCTCCCATGCGGGTAAAAGAGCAATGACATGTCTCACCTGCTTGAGGAAGAATATCGGAAAGGCAATACCGACAGAGCCATCCCATATCCCTCCGACAGATGGCCCTTTCCAGGTAATATAGATTGATTTCATACAATGACCACCTTGTAGAAATTTAAAGTATGTTTTGGTCTGTATTGATATATTCTCAAATTGGATCTAGAAGGTTGTTAGAAGGACTGCCGCGCCCTGAAGAGCCGCAGTGGTGATATCTACAGGGAGTCACTCAATTCCCTTAAGCAAGAATACACACAAAAAAATTGAGAGATCACGTCTGCGCTCGTCGAGACATAAACTACTTGGGGATAGGGTTAAGTGTGCACAATATCAGAACGGAAGTTTTTCAAAGCATAAGAATGTGTTACGTGGTGCTGTTACAGCGTCCGGGGTAAATCAGTGTCCTTGTTACGTCCACTGTGGAGTGTATTTCTCCTTCAAGGTGTCTCAAACAGTCGTTCTCCGGATTTTCTCCTGTATTCGCGTCCTGGGTATCGGGATAGTTCTTATCCTCAATAATTGGAGACACAAAGACAGGGAAAAAGAAAAACCGCTGATATTGTGGTGGACGTTTAAAGAATGGTGGAAGTGTCTTTAAGTGGAATCTTTAACAAGATGGTGACTGCTGGATGCGTACCAGTACTCACGTGAAGACGTGGTATGTCCCTCGCGTAAAGGTATCTTTAATGTTCCGACGATATTCTCCTCCTTCTCCAGACAGGATCCCTTATGGTTCTTGTTCTCGGGAGTGGGAAAAGGAATGGTTGATAGTGTAATAAGTTTTTTAAGGTGGAGTGTATAAATACTGGGAGGCAATTTACGCCTCTAGATTCACGATTTACAGTGGGGGAGTGCGTACCGTACTCACATCCATATAGGGGTGTGGAAAACACATAAAGGTATCTTTAGCTTGATATGCTGTCATATACTGTCACATTCATGCAGGTTGGGTTGAAGGGAGAAAAGAATGGGCGTACCCAACTCACACTATACAATGGAAGAACTTGTGTGTAAAGGTATCTTTAAGGCGGTCCCACAGATCCTAGATGCTCCTTATTCTAAGGTCCGTTCCTCTCATATGGTACATGAAGAGAAGCGAAGCATGGTGTCAGAGTGACACGTAAAATATTTATTGTACAAAAACGTTTAAAATAACATAAGAACTGCCAAATGGCCTCCAGGTAAGAGAGGGGGGTATACACGGGTGAAAAAGATGTTGCTATCCGGATTATTCTCACCTTAGTAAATACCGTCCCAAATCAGTCCCTGGTGGTCCTGGCCCTCACACCAACGCGTTTCGACTGAAGAAGTCTTTTTCAAGGTGTGCAGTGAGGGCACTGGTACCATTATTTATACCCCCTAACAGGAAGTCATGTGGTGGGGGAGTGGTTACAAAATATTCAGATACATGATATCATGCATAAAATTACAATGAATTCTAAAATAACAGAATAATGTTATACTTTAAATGCTCAAAATTGTTATCAGCACTGTAAAATTTATAGTAGTACAGAGGGAAATGTGTTAAAAGACATCGGCGTGTCACTTCCGGTGTTTGGAACGCATGTGGTTCCGGAAGTGACGTCATGGCCGGTGTTAGGGAAGTAGTGTTTCGACTATATATTTTGATAAGGTGGCGGTGAAGTGAGTTATGGTAACGAGGGGGAGGTAGTGGTGAAACGCTGGGTATTGCTGAGAGTATTCCCAGCGGTTGGTTTTACAGTACTCCTCGTTTCGGCGGTGGAACGCAAGTGCCGGAAATGGCGGTCATGCGTTCCACCTGAACTGGGCGTCACTTCCGGTAACTTACGTGTGTGTGCAGGAGGATGGTGGAACGCATTTACCGGAAGTGGCGGTCATGCGTTCCACCTGGCGGGGGAACATATGTATGTGATCACCGGCTGTAGGAAGCATAATGCGTTCCAAGTGTTTTAAATGGAACGCAAGTGGACCCGGAAATAACAGAAAGCCACGGACGTTCTCCTGTAAAGGAGGAGAAGGCCATTTAGGTTACCGTGGTAAAGGGATTACAATAAGGACTTTTTTTTTTGAGACAATTCCTAAAAAAATAAATAAAGCAAGTGCTGATTATAATAAAAACAATTTTTTAGGTAGGTAAAACAAGATTATTATGCAAAATAATAAAAATGTGTCTCCTTAAGTGAGAGAATAATGGAACAGGAATTCGGATATAAATAAATAAATGGATGGAGTCCCAAACAAGGGAAGCGGGTGGGGAGGGAAATTAGTAGGGGCCAGAGGGTTATAGTTATAATGAGAGCTACATTCAGTCCGAGAGTGAAGAGAGTACCCCACCATTATGACTGGTGGAGAGTGTGAGACTGGCTTAGATGGTTCATGAGTAGTCCAAAGTTCTCAAAGAAACCATTTGGTTTCAAATTCCAAATTGAGGCCTTTAGGCTTCAGGGTACCTAGGTTGAAAATGCTCCGCATTTCGGTTTGGGCTAGTATTTCTTCAGTATTTCCCTTTCTCCAATTTCCTGCCACTGCCTGAATGCCGCAGAATAATGTTATCTCCGATGGTTTACAGTCGTGTTCCTCCTTGAAATGTGCAGAGATTCCGTGGGTGGGGAGACCCTTCTTTATATTCCTGAGGTGTTCGCTCATTCGTTCCTTTAATTTTCTGGTTGTTCTTCCTACGTACCCATACCCATCTCTACCGGACTATATGAACGGAAAAAAGTAATTACTGAGAAAGAACGGGACTATATCATCATTCCATACCCATCTCTACCAGTCATTTACACCCTTCCTAAAATTCATAAGGACAATACACATCCACCAGGCCGACCCATGGTATTTATATAACTATAACCCTCTGGCCCCTACTAATTTCCCTCCCCACCCGCTTCCCTTGTTTGGGACTCCATCTATTTATTTATTTATATCCGAATTCCTGTTCCATTATTCTCTCACTTAAGGAGACACATTTTTATTATTTTGCATAATAATCTTGTTTTACCTACCTAAAAAATTGTTTTTATTATAATCAGCACTTGCTTTATTTATTTTTTTAGGAATTGTCTCAAAAAAAAAAAGTCCTTATTGTAATCCCTTTACCACGGTAACCTAAATGGCCTTCTCCTCCTTTACAGGAGAACGTCCGTGGCTTTCTGTTATTTCCGGGTCCACTTGCGTTCCATTTAAAACACTTGGAACGCATTATGCTTCCTACAGCCGGTGATCACATACATATGTTCCCCCGCCAGGTGGAACGCATGACCGCCACTTCCGGTAAATGCGTTCCACCATCCTCCTGCACACACACGTAAGTTACCGGAAGTGACGCCCAGTTCAGGTGGAACGCATGACCGCCATTTCCGGCACTTGCGTTCCACCGCCGAAACGAGGAGTACTGTAAAACCAACCGCTGGGAATACTCTCAGCAATACCCAGCGTTTCACCACTACCTCCCCCTCGTTACCATAACTCACTTCACCGCCACCTTATCAAAATATATAGTCGAAACACTACTTCCCTGACACCGGCCATGACGTCACTTCCGGAACCACATGCGTTCCAAACACCGGAAGTGACACGCCGATGTCTTTTAACACATTTCCCTCTGTACTACTATAAATTTTACAGTGCTGATAACAATTTTGAGCATTTAAAGTATAACATTATTCTGTTATTTTAGAATTCATTGTAATTTTATGCATGATATCATGTATCTGAATATTTTGTAACCACTCCCCCACCACATGACTTCCTGTTAGGGGGTATAAATAATGGTACCAGTGCCCTCACTGCACACCTTGAAAAAGACTTCTTCAGTCGAAACGCGTTGGTGTGAGGGCCAGGACCACCAGGGACTGATTTGGGACGGTATTTACTAAGGTGAGAATAATCCGGATAGCAACATCTTTTTCACCCGTGTATACCCCCCTCTCTTACCTGGAGGCCATTTGGCAGTTCTTATGTTATTTTAAACGTTTTTGTACAATAAATATTTTACGTGTCACTCTGACACCATGCTTCGCTTCTCTTCATGTACCATATGAGAGGAACGGACCTTAGAATAAGGAGCATCTAGGATCTGTGGGACCGCCTTAAAGATACCTTTACACACAAGTTCTTCCATTGTATAGTGTGAGTTGGGTACGCCCATTCTTTTCTCCCTTCAACCCAACCTGCATGAATGTGACAGTATATGACAGCATATCAAGCTAAAGATACCTTTATGTGTTTTCCACACCCCTATATGGATGTGAGTACGGTACGCACTCCCCCACTGTAAATCGTGAATCTAGAGGCGTAAATTGCCTCCCAGTATTTATACACTCCACCTTAAAAAACTTATTACACTATCAACCATTCCTTTTCCCACTCCCGAGAACAAGAACCATAAGGGATCCTGTCTGGAGAAGGAGGAGAATATCGTCGGAACATTAAAGATACCTTTACGCGAGGGACATACCACGTCTTCACGTGAGTACTGGTACGCATCCAGCAGTCACCATCTTGTTAAAGATTCCACTTAAAGACACTTCCACCATTCTTTAAACGTCCACCACAATATCAGCGGTTTTTCTTTTTCCCTGTCTTTGTGTCTCCAATTATTGAGGATAAGAACTATCCCGATACCCAGGACGCGAATACAGGAGAAAATCCGGAGAACGACTGTTTGAGACACCTTGAAGGAGAAATACACTCCACAGTGGACGTAACAAGGACACTGATTTACCCCGGACGCTGTAACAGCACCACGTAACACATTCTTATGCTTTGAAAAACTTCCGTTCTGATATTGTGCACACTTAACCCTATCCCCAAGTAGTTTATGTCTCGACGAGCGCAGACGTGATCTCTCAATATTCTCAAATTGGGTTGAAGCATTTCCCGTGGCCACAAATACCGCTGTGTTTACTGCAAAGAAAATTGTGCAGGAATTTGTGTGTAGGTACGGTATCCCTAGAATCATTGAGAGTGATAGGGGTACCCATTTTACAGGTGAAGTCTTTCAAACAATGTGTAAATTGATGGGAATTAATAGTAAGCTGCACACTCCGTACCGCCCCCAGGCGAGCGCGAAGGTGGAAAGAGTTAACAGCACTATTAAAAATAAATTGAGCAAGGTAATGACTGAAACAGGACTGTTATGGCCTGAAGCTTTGCCAATCGTATTATACAGCATCAGAACCACTCCCAGGTCCCCTCTTAATCTGTCTCCTTTTGAAATTCTGTTTGGTCGACAACCCCATGTTATGATTTACCCCCAGGATGATTTGAAATGTAACAATGAAGTAACCGTAAAGTACTTGGTTAAGATGAGTAAGCAATTGAGGAATCAGAATGATAATCTAAAGTTGGTGATTCCTGATTTGCCAGACAGTAATTGTCATGACATTGAACCTGGGGATTATGTAATGATACGGAATTTTCTACGCTCAGGTTGCCTTATTGACAGATGGGAAGGACAATATCAAGTCTTATTGACCAGCACAACTGCTTTGAAGGCTGCCGAGAGAGAGACTTGGGTCCATACGTCTCATTGTAAAAAGGTTGCGGATCCAGAGAGGTCCCGTGACAAAGAACAGACGGTAGAGGTTGTATCACTAGAGTGTCTGTTCAAGGAAGATTGAGACGACACCTGAGCGTGGAGGATAATAAGACCAGAAGCTTGTCAAGCCAGATTTCTTTTTCCCATTTGTTATTTTCTCCAGTTCCCACCTCCCTCCTATTTCCCTTCCCCCTTCTTATTTTTCTCCCTTTTACTCCTCTAAGATGGACTTGCCCCAAGAGACTGTGATACGGATTTTCCTGTTGACCATGATGTTGACCAGAGCAGTCTGTTTCGGTGAGAGTACCATGGAAGTTGAGAAAGGATCTTGAATGGGTTCTGATGGCCAGGATGGAGGCGTAGATTTCCAAGAACAACATAATCACCGAGTAAAGGCGAGTATCAGAAAACGATCTGATAGCATTAACAATAGAAGGAATTGTGAAGGATTGGTAGCTGAAGAGAACTGTATCTGTAGACACTGTGACAGTATAGTTGAGGATGGGTGCATCAAGAAATGTCAATCCAGTTTTAATATCCACATGGACCGGCATCCATTGAGTGACTATCACTCCTTAGTGGGTAAAGTACTAAATCAAACAGATTGTTTGGTATGCTCTCAAGTACCTCAAGGCCATAGCAAATCAGGACTAGTACCATTCCCTTTAACTGTAGGAGAGGTACTTGAGCTAAGTGGTGGGAGGCCGGTGGACAGGAGGTTTAACATCTCTAGTCCTCCTAGTTTGAAGCTCCACCAATATCATGTGGATAGGTCTTTAGTGTGCTTTAACATTTCCAATCCCCGAAAGCCGGGAAATTGGGATGTGTCATGGAGTAATCAAACCATGACATTCTCACATAGAGCCGACAGAATGCCCATAGACACAGAACTTATACGCCAGATAGCCGACCATAGGAAATTCTTTCGGTATAGGTACACCTTAGGAAGTAGGATCATGCGAGTTGGAGAAGTATCACCAGGATACTGTGCACAGATCGTACAAACTGATACGTGTACTAAACAGATGAAAGAATTAGGGTTAGGAGATTTCACATGGAAAATTTGTAACATGGTAATGTCATACTCCGTCCCATATGTCCTCCCCGATGATGCATATTTTATATGCGGGAGGAAGGCGTATGAGTGGCTTGCCCCAAACTCAGAGGGATTGTGTTATATTGGAAAAGTACTGCCTGAGGTAATGACTGTATTCCACACTAAAATGAAAGATATTCACCGTAGTGCCCAAGTTCCTTATACTCACACTCATTACGAGCATGTCGTTAAAAGACAACTGATGGAGAAAACAGAGCATCATGCCTCTGATTTGATCCATGAATCCACCGGGATTCAAGTCCTACTCGCGTTAGATGTCACTCGTACCGCCAGAGGAGTGTTAAATTATAGATATATATCTGCGCTTGCAAATTTATTAGACAATATCACCGAAATGTATGACGACACATTCAGGTATACTGGGAGAGAGTTACAAGCCTACAAAACAGAACTGGTTCAGCATAGGATGGTTCTCAATTACCTCACGGCAGTAACAGGCGGGTATTGTGTTACCCTAGCGACTCCATATGGAATAAAGTGCTGCACGTATATCACAAACAGCACGGAGGACCCGGTCGAGGTCATAGACCAAAAGATGGATGACATTTTGCAATTAAAATGGGAGTTCCGAAGGAGACATAATCTCACTCTCGCTGCTGTGGGTAATGAGCTGACCGGTTGGGTGTCATGGTTGAACCCACGAAATTGGTTCTCGGGCTTAGGAGAATGGGTCCAAGGTATTATAATGGATGTAGGGAAATTTCTTTTGCGTATTCTGGGTGTCATCATAGTGGTCTGATATTTAGATGCGCTCGGATTTTAACGAAGTGTAAAGGTAGTACCAGAGTGATGAGTTTAAGGAGCGAAGACACTATAATAACAACGACTAATTTGATTTATGACCCAACGATAGAAACAATGTTGTGATGAAAATGTGATTCCACGGTCCGTTTCTTTCACCCGTTTCTCCTTTGTTTTCCTCCAAGGTACAAAGACATCCGCTTGGAAGAAGAATTTGACAGCCTCTTTTATACAGACCATCGACCCCCAATATCCCTAGTGACTTTAAATTTTCCGATAGCCCCAAATATTTTAGTGACTGTAACTTTCTGGACAATGGAAAAACTTTTGCCGCCACTTATAGCAAAAGCATCGGGAGACTACAGTCAACATGTACATCGAGACAAGACACAAGACAAGACTTCAATCGGCAAATGTATATTAAACTCACATAGTTTATGACTGCATTTACCATAATTGCTTCTTATCTTCATTTCTACAACCTTCAGGTAATGACACACATAGTCGATAGGGAATACAGACACAGATATCAGCACTCACATATCCCCCCCATTCATGTATCATCAACTAAAATGTGCTCCCCCATTTTGTTGCAACCAAAAGCCGAAAAGAGCTCGGTAAAGTTTGACAGCCCATCCACAGACCCTTAATACGGGATAAGAAGGATTCAAATGTATAGTTCGCAATACCTCGAAGCTTGATTTAAAACACGTACGGCACGATGATACATGACCCCTCAAACATGGATTCATACACACATGCTTCTACTATCTCACTAGGTCATACCTTTTTCCCACCTTCTTCTCTTCTCCCTTACCCAATCATAGAAAAAGTATTCACATGATGACATATATTTTTCTCTTTTTTAACTGTTTTAGGAAGTGGCAGTTATTGATGACTGCCAAAGGGTGGACTGTCAAAGTCAGAAAAATATCATGCTACACGTTGCCATATATTCACCTCATGCGCTTGCCCGCTGCACGTGCACGTTCTCTCCCGTGCGTGCGCATATTCGCAGCTGCGTGATGGCGCCTCCACGGCCGTGCGCATTGGCGCGTGGTATGTGCACTTACGGTAGGGTTCGTGTGCGTGTAGCGGGCGACTCAATCGTTGCTTAATAAATCCATATAGCAGGTTTTATAGGTAATGTTCCCCTTAATGATAACTGTAAGTTTGTTTAATGTGACTTGTTCATGGACTTGGGAATCCCTCTTTACGTGGTACAAAGGGTCTGATTAAGGTTGAACAGTGGTGTCTGGTACCTAACCGAAGAGTATTTTAATAGCAACAATCCGGTGTTGGTTAGGTAAAGATTAATCGCTCCTGCATATAGTTATGCCCATTAGTAGTTTCTGGACATTTCTTATATTTGCAGTTCATTATCCATGCGGCGGGAATCCGGCGATTCCCTCCCACCTGAGCAGTTTGTAATAGCCACAGCCCACCTGTTCAAATCCACCTATGACCTTTTGTTACAGTGCAGAGAGACATTCCTGTGTCCAATGAACAATAAGATTGTAGGGCCCTTAGTAGTACACTGTATGTTGTGTATATAAGGGTCACTGTCCCCAGACCGGCCAGTACTCTCTCTCTTCAACATTTATCTCTGATAATTGGAGGACTGGATCCGGTTGCGCTTGCGAGTGTTCCCCGTATGGTATGTTTCTCTGTGGCCATTTTGTTACCCGTGTAATGTTAGCCATTCATTCTTAGTTTATGTATTTGTGTTTGCGATCGTTCACTATTGCGTATATTTCTGTCTAGATATTCTGTTAGATTATATGTTAGCTTGTAGTGTATGACTTGTCAACTGTGTTTCCCCTTTTCGATATAACTTTAATAGCTTTTTAGTAAAGGTTTTGGAGCCTTAGCAAAGTATCGTGTGTTCATTACACTACTGTGGGTAATCGGAGCGTCTCAACCACTCAAATAGCTTTTTATATTAACAAGGATAACCAGTGTCTTATCATTATAGTATATTCATACGCTGTGTAAGGTTTAAAAGGTTATCATCTGTGTGTATGCTCACTGTGTGTGTTCCGTACACCCAGCGCAGCGTGTGTACGTAACTTGCGTACCACGTGCAAGGTATTCTTACGCAAATAGCGTACGGAGTGCGTAGAACGTGCACGAGGTTCAGCGGCCATTACGGCTTCACGATATAGATTTAATTGCTTGTGTTGTAGAGTATAAAATCAGCTTTATCAAGGTATTTACATGATGACATATATTTTTCTGTTTGAATTGTTTAGGAAGTGGCAGTTATTGGTGACTGCCAAAGGGTGGACTGTCAAAGTCGAAAAATATCATGATTCACTATTGCCTTGTACTAACCCCAATGCACGTGCCCGCTGCTCGTGCACTGTCTCCCCCATGCGTACGCATCCCCTCAGGTTGCGTAGGGGACGCTCCGACGTCTCCTGCGCACGGAGATGTGTATTTACGGCAGTCTTTTTGTGCGACTAGCGAGCGACTCGATCGCTACATATTTAACCAATATAATGTGTTTTATAGGTAATAGTCCCCTTAATAATATCTGTAAGTATGTTTAGTGTAACTGGTTCGTGGACAGAGGAATTCCTCTTTGCATGATACGAAGGGTCAGACAAAGGTTGACCGGTGATGTTTAGTATCCAACGGAAGAGTATTTTATTAGAAATATTCCAGTGTTGGTTAGGAAGAGATCGGTCGCAGCTGCGTATAGTTATGCACAAACGTATATTTGGAACATTAAATGTATTTGCAGTTCATTATCCATGCGGCGGGAATCCTGTGGATACCTCCCACCTGAGCAGTTTGAAATAGTCACAGCCCACCTGTTCAAATCCACCTATGACCTTTTGTCATAATGCAGAGACCCATTCCTGTGTCCAATGAACAATGAGATTGTAGGGACCATTGTATTGTTACTGTATGTTGTGTATATAAGGCAGCCAGCCTGGGCCAGCTCACTCACTTCTCTCTACAAGGTTTTCTCTGTGATGACTGAGAGCTGGTTTCCAGGACTGCGCTTGCGATCATTCCCACGTGTGTAAGTTTCTCTGTGACCATTTTGTTCTCCTTCTGTGTTAGCCATTTACTCTTTCTCTCTGTTATTATTTATGATTGTGCCGCTATTGTATATTTATGTCTAGTCACTCTGTTTAGATATTAATGTTAGTTTTGTAGTGTATAAGCTGTACTGTTTACTTTTTGCATTTGAACGTATCTCTCATAAAGGTGTTGGAACCTCACTAGGTATTGTGTGTTTACCATTATATTGCAAAGGGTATTCTGAGCGTCTCAATCGCTCAAGCAGCTTTTATATTATCAAGGTCTATAAGCATTATATCATTACAGTATTACAGTACTAAGGTTTACAGTATAAGCATATCCTTTCAGTGTGTTGCAAACAATGTTTACTGTGTGTAATTCTGTGAGCGTCTGCGCTGCTCGTGTTTTATTCTCGTGGGCACAGCGTCCGCTACGCTAATAGCGTAGCATTACGGTAGTCGGCCGCCTATTGCGTGCTCGATACCAAGCGTAAACCCGCGAGCGTACGTGTCGCTTGTGCGTCGCGCTCACGGTCTAGCATCTGCTACGCTAAAAGCGTACCATTACGGTACTTCGTACGCCAATTGCGTACTGAGTCTCTTACAAATATACAGTGAATGTTTAAAGGTAAAGAATAGGCTTTATCAATATATATATATATATATATATATATATAGATGAGTCACATTATGACCACCTCCTGCTGCTGACGTCAATGCATTTCAGCTTTAGCCTTCGTTAGGCTTCCCACTGACTAAGGCTAAGGCTGTAACGCGTTTGGGAGAGACACAGCCAAAGTGACCGCTATGTTACAGCGATTAGCAGTGGAGAATTGGAAGTTGGAAGCCAGGAGTCAAGCGCAGGCTGTGCAAAGTGTCCTGGATAAATAACCTCCATTGTGATAAGCCCATTTTAACTTTTATGTATGTGCAAAATGAAAGTAAAATCGGGTGTGTTTTAAAAGATACTACACTTTACGCGCCCCTTGTGTGTTTACGTTTTTTATGTCTATCAATTACCCATCTATCAAGGGTGTGTAGGGGAGCATATTGTTTGTGTGTGTGTGTGTGTGTGTGTGTGTGTGTGTGTGTGTGTGTGTGTGTGTGTGTGTGTGTGTGTGTGTGTGTGTGTTAGAGATGAGCGGGTTCGGTTCCTCGGAATCCGAACCCGCCCGAACTTCAGCTTTTTTTACACGGATCCGAGCGACTCGGATCTTCCCGCCTTGCTCGGTTAACCCGAGCGCGCCCGAACGTCATCATGACGCTGTCGGATTCTCGCGAGGCTCGGATTCTATCGCGAGACTCGGATTCTATATAAGGAGCCGCGCGTCGCCGCCATTTTCACACGTGCATTGAGATTGATAGGGAGAGGACGTGGCTGGCGTCCTCTCCATTTAGATTATAAGAGAGAGAGATTTACTGGAGCTTAGGACTAGGAGGAGTACTGTAGAAGTGTAGAGAGTGCAGAGAGTTTACTAGTGAGTGACCACCAGACAGTGCAGTTTATTTAATATATCCGTTCTCTGCCTGAAAAAAGCGATACACACAGTGACTCAGTCACATACCATATCTGTGTGCACTGCTCAGGCTCAGCCCAGTGTGCTGCATCATCTATATATATTATATATCTGTCTGACTGCTCAGCTCACACAGCTTATAATTGTGGGGGAGACTGGGGAGCACTGCAGTGCCAGTTATAGGTTATAGCAGGAGCCAGGAGTACATAATATTATATAGTGAGTGACCACCAGACAGTGCAGTTTATTTAATATATCCGTTCTCTGCCTGAAAAAAGCGATACACACAGTGACTCAGTCACATACCATATCTGTGTGCACTGCTCAGGCTCAGCCCAGTGTGCTGCATCATCTATATATATTATATATCTGTCTGACTGCTCAGCTCACACAGCTTATAATTGTGGGGGAGACTGGGGAGCACTGCAGTGCCAGTTATAGGTTATAGCAGGAGCCAGGAGTACATAATATTATATTAAAATTAAACAGTGCACACTTTTGCTGCAGGAGTGCCACTGCCAGTGTGACTGACCAGTGACCTGACCACACTGACCACCAGTATAGTTAGTAGTATACTTATATTGTGATTGCCTGAAAAAGTTAAACACTCGTCGTGTGACTTCACTTGTGTGTTGTTGTTTTTTTTATTCTATAAAAATAAAACTCATTCTGCTGACAGACAGTGTCCAGCAGGTCCGTCATTATATAATATATAATATATACCTGTCCGGCTGCAGTAGTGATATATATATATTTTTTATATCATTTATCATCCAGTCGCAGCAGACACAGTACGGTAGTTCACGGCTGTGGCTACCTCTGTGTCTGCACTCGGCAGGCAGTCCGTCCATAATTGTATACCACCTAACCGTGTTTTTTTTTCCTTCTTTATACATACATACTACTACGACATCTCTTTATCAACCAGTCTATATTAGCAGCAGACACAGTACAGTACGGTAGTTCACGGCTGTGGCTACCTCTGTGTCTGCACTCGGCAGGCAGTCCGTCCATAATTGTATACCACCTAACCGTGGTTTTTTTTTCTTTCTTCTTTATACATACATAGTTACATAGACATCTCTTTATCAACCAGTCTATATTAGCAGCAGACACAGTACAGTACGGTAGTTCACGGCTGTGGCTACCTCTGTGTCTGCACTCGGCAGGCAGTCCGTCCATAATTGTATACCACCTAACCGTGGTTTTTTTTTCTTTCTTCTTTATACATACATAGTTACATAGACATCTCTTTATCAACCAGTCTATATTAGCAGCAGACACAGTACAGTACGGTAGTTCACGGCTGTGGCTACCTCTGTGTCTGCACTCGGCAGGCAGTCCGTCCATAATTGTATACCACCTAACCGTGGTTTTTTTTTCTTTCTTCTTTATACATACATAGTTACATAGACATCTCTTTATCAACCAGTCTATATTAGCAGCAGACACAGTACAGTACGGTAGTTCACGGCTGTGGCTACCTCTGTGTCTGCACTCGGCAGGCAGTCCGTCCATAATTGTATACCACCTAACCGTGGTTTTTTTTTCTTTCTTCTTTATACATACATAGTTACATAGACATCTCTTTATCAACCAGTCTATATTAGCAGCAGACACAGTACAGTACGGTAGTTCACGGCTGTGGCTACCTCTGTGTCTGCACTCGGCAGGCAGTCCGTCCATAATTGTATACCACCTAACCGTGGTTTTTTTTTCTTTCTTCTTTATACATACATAGTTACATAGACATCTCTTTATCAACCAGTCTATATTAGCAGCAGACACAGTACAGTATGGTAGTTCACGGCTGTGGCTACCTCTGTGTCTGCACTCGGCAGGCAGTCCGTCCATAATTGTATACCACCTAACCGTGGTTTTTCTTTCTTTCTTCTTTATACATACATAGTTACATAGACATCTCTTTATCAACCAGTCTATATTAGCAGCAGACACAGTACAGTATGGTAGTTCACGGCTGTGGCTACCTCTGTGTCTGCACTCGGCAGGCAGTCCATAATTGTATACTAGTATCCATCTCCATTGTTTACCTGAGGTGCCTTTTAGTTGTGCCTATTAAAATATGGAGAACAAAAATGTTGAGGTTCCAAAATTAGGGAAAGATCAAGATCCACTTCCACCTCGTGCTGAAGCTGCTGCCACTAGTCATGGCCGAGACGATGAAATGCCAGCAACGTCGTCTGCCAAGGCCGATGCCCAATGTCATAGTACAGAGCATGTCAAATCCAAAACACCAAATATCAGAAAAAAAAGGACTCCAAAACCTAAAATAAAATTGTCGGAGGAGAAGCGTAAACTTGCCAATATGCCATTTACGACACGGAGTGGCAAGGAACGGCTGAGGCCCTGGCCTATGTTCATGGCTAGTGGTTCAGCTTCACATGAGGATGGAAGCACTCAGCCTCTCGCTAGAAAAATGAAAAGACTCAAGCTGGCAAAAGCAGCACAGCAAAGAACTGTGCATTCTTCGAAATCCCAAATCCACAAGGAGAGTCCAATTGTGTCGGTTGCGATGCCTGACCTTCCCAACACTGGACGTGAAGAGCATGCGCCTTCCACCATTTGCACGCCCCCTGCAAGTGCTGGAAGGAGCACCCGCAGTCCAGTTCCTGATAGTCAGATTGAAGATGTCAGTGTTGAAGTACACCAGGATGAGGAGGATATGGGTGTTGCTGGCGCTGGGGAGGAAATTGACCAGGAGGATTCTGATGGTGAGGTGGTTTGTTTAAGTCAGGCACCCGGGGAGACACCTGTTGTCCGTGGGAGGAATATGGCCGTTGACATGCCAGGTGAAAATACCAAAAAAATCAGCTCTTCGGTGTGGAGGTATTTCACCAGAAATGCGGACAACAGGTGTCAAGCCGTGTGTTCCCTTTGTCAAGCTGTAATAAGTAGGGGTAAGGACGTTAACCACCTCGGAACATCCTCCCTTATACGTCACCTGCAGCGCATTCATAATAAGTCAGTGACAAGTTCAAAAACTTTGGGTGACAGCGGAAGCAGTCCACTGACCAGTAAATCCCTTCCTCTTGTAACCAAGCTCACGCAATCCACCCCACCAACTCCCTCAGTGTCAATTTCCTCCTTCCCCAGGAATGCCAATAGTCCTGCAGGCCATGTCACTGGCAATTCTGACGAGTCCTCTCCTGCCTGGGATTCCTCCGATGCATCCTTGCGTGTAACGCCTACTGCTGCTGGCGCTGCTGTTGTTGCCGCTGGGAGTCGATGGTCATCCCAGAGGGGAAGTTGTAAGCCCACTTGTACTACTTCCAGTAAGCAATTGACTGTTCAACAGTCCTTTGCGAGGAAGATGAAATATCACAGCAGTCATCCTACTGCAAAGCGGATAACTGAGGCCTTGGCATCCTGGGTGGTGAGAAACGTGGTTCCGGTATCCATCATTACTGCAGAGCCAACTAGAGACTTGTTGGAGGTACTGTGTCCCCGGTACCAAATACCATCTAGGTTCCATTTCTCTAGGCAGGCGATACCGAAAATGTACACAGACCTCAGAAAAAGAGTCACCAGTGTCCTAAAAAATGCAGCTGTACCCAATGTCCACTTAACCACGGACATGTGGACAAGTGGAGCAGGGCAGGGTCAGGACTATATGACTGTGACAGCCCACTGGGTAGATGTATGGACTCCCGCCGCAAGAACAGCAGCGGCGGCACCAGTAGCAGCATCTCGCAAACGCCAACTCTTTCCTTGGCAGGCTACGCTTTGTATCACCGGTTTCCAGAATACGCACACAGCTGAAAACCTCTTACGGCAACTGAGGAAGATCATCGCGGAATGGCTTACCCCAATTGGACTCTCCTGTGGATTTGTGGCATCGGACAACGCCAGCAATATTGTGTGTGCATTAAATATGGGCAAATTCCAGCACGTCCCATGTTTTGCACATACCTTGAATTTGGTGGTGCAGAATTTTTTAAAAAACAACAGGGGCGTGCAAGAGATGCTGTCGGTGGCCAGAAGAATTGCGGGACACTTTCGGCGTACAGGCACCACGTACAGAAGACTGGAGCACCACCAAAAACTACTGAACCTGCCCTGCCATCATCTGAAGCAAGAAGTGGTAACGAGGTGGAATTCAACCCTCTATATGCTTCAGAGGTTGGAGGAGCAGCAAAAGGCCATTCAAGCCTATACAATTGAGCACGATATAGTAGGTGGAATGCACCTGTCTCAAGCGCAGTGGAGAATGATTTCAACGTTGTGCAAGGTTCTGATGCCCTTTGAACTTGCCACACGTGAAGTCAGTTCAGACACTGCCAGCCTGAGTCAGGTCATTCCCCTCATCAGGCTTTTGCAGAAGAAGCTGGAGACATTGAAGGAGGAGCTAACACGGAGCGATTCCGCTAGGCATGTGGGACTTGTGGATGGAGCCCTTAATTCGCTTAACAAGGATTCACGGGTGGTCAATCTGTTGAAATCAGAGCACTACATTTTGGCCACCGTGCTCGATCCTAGATTCAAAGCCTACCTTGGATCTCTCTTTCCGGCAGACACAAGTCTGCTGGGGTTGAAAGACCTGCTGGTGACAAAATTGTCAAGTAAAGCGGAACGCGACCTGTCAACATCTCCTCCTTCACATTCTCCCGCAACTGGGGATGCGAGGAAAAGGCTCAGAATTCCGAGCCCACCCGCTGGCGGTGATGCAGGGCAGTCTGGAGCGACTGCTGATGCTGACATCTGGTCCGGACTGAAGGACCTGACAACGATTACGGACATGTCGTCTACTGTCACTGCATATGATTCTCTCAACATTGATAGAATGGTGGAGGATTATATGACTGACCGCATCCAAGTAGGCACGTCACACAGTCCATACTTATACTGGCAGGAAAAAGAGGCAATTTGGAGGCCCTTGCACAAACTGGCTTTATTCTACCTAAGTTGCCCTCCCACAAGTGTGTACTCCGAAAGAGTGTTTAGTGCCGCCGCTCATCTTGTCAGCAATCGGCGTACGAGGTTACATCCAGAAAATGTGGAGAAGATGATGTTCATTAAAATGAATTATAATCAATTCCTCCGCGGAGACATTGACCAGCAGCAATTGCCTCCACAAAGTACACAGGGAGCTGAGATGGTGGATTCCAGTGGGGACGAATTGATAATCTGTGAGGAGGGGGATGTACACGGTGATATATCGGAGGGTGATGATGAGGTGGACATCTTGCCTCTGTAGAGCCAGTTTGTGCAAGGAGAGATTAATTGCTTCTTTTTTGGGGGGGGTCCAAACCAACCCGTCATATCAGTCACAGTCGTGTGGCAGACCCTGTCACTGAAATGATGGGTTGGTTAAAGTGTGCATGTCCTGTTTTGTTTATACAACATAAGGGTGGGTGGGAGGGCCCAAGGACAATTCCATCTTGCACCTCTTTTTTCTTTTCTTTTTCTTTGCATCATGTGCTGATTGGGGAGGGTTTTTTGGAAGGGACATCCTGCGTGACACTGCAGTGCCACTCCTAAATGGGCCCGGTGTTTGTGTCGGCCACTAGGGTCGCTAATCTTACTCACACAGTCAGCTACCTCATTGCGCCTCTTTTTTTCTTTGCGTCATGTGCTGTTTGGGGAGGGTTTTTTGGAAGGGACATCCTGCGTGACACTGCAGTGCCACTCCTAGATGGGCCCGGTGTTTGTGTCGGCCACTAGGGTCGCTAATCTTACTCACACAGCTACCTCATTGCGCCTCTTTTTTTCTTTGCGTCATGTGCTGTTTGGGGAGGGTTTTTTGGAAGGGACATCCTGCGTGACACTGCAGTGCCACTCCTAGATGGGCCCGGTGTTTGTGTCGGCCACTAGGGTCGCTAATCTTACTCACACAGCTACCTCATTGCGCCTCTTTTTTTCTTTGCGTCATGTGCTGTTTGGGGAGGGTTTTTTGGAAGGGCCATCCTGCGTGACACTGCAGTGCCACTCCTAGATGGGCCCGGTGTTTGTGTCGGCCACTAGGGTCGCTAATCTTACTCACACAGCTACCTCATTGCGCCTCTTTTTTTCTTTGCGTCATGTGCTGTTTGGGGAGGGTTTTTTGGAAGGGACATCCTGCGTGACACTGCAGTGCCACTCCTAGATGGGCCCGGTGTTTGTGTCGGCCACTAGGGTCGCTTATCTTACACAGCGACCTCGGTGCAAATTTTAGGACTAAAAATAATATTGTGAGGTGTGAGGTATTCAGAATAGACTGAAAATGAGTGTAAATTATGGTTTTTGAGGTTAATAATACTTTGGGATCAAAATGACCCCCAAATTCTATGATTTAAGCTGTTTTTTAGTGTTTTTTGAAAAAAACACCCGAATCCAAAACACACCCGAATCCGACAAAAAAAATTCGGTGAGGTTTTGCCAAAACGCGGTCGAACCCAAAACACGGCCGCGGAACCGAACCCAAAACCAAAACACAAAACCCGAAAAATTTCAGGCGCTCATCTCTAGTGTGTGTGTGTGTGTGTGTGTGTGTGTGTGTGTGTGTGTGTGTGTGTGTGTGTGTGTGTGTGTGTGTGTGTGAAAGCCCTCACTCACTCACTCACTGACTTATCACTAATTCTCTTACTTCCCGATATGTTAGGAAGTTGAAATGTGACATAGGTATTCCTCAGGTGGGACATAGGAAAACTACGTAATTATAATTTTATTAAATCTTCCCTAAGGGGATGAACAGGGTGTTGACATAACAATGTCATTACCGATGCGTGGCTTGCGTTGCGTGAACGATAGTGCTCAAACGAACAATCTGATCAAAATTTGGATTGCACCTCAAGTGTGAAGAATTTAATAAACTACAACAATGGTCCTGTTACTTTTTACCGTATCTGCTACGGGTGTTCCTCTTTAGATTTACCAAATTATTAACACTTATGTATATGTGCAACCGTGAAAATCTGACACTCCCATGCCAAAAAATGGGTAGAACACACACACACACATATATATATATATATATATATATATATATATATACACACACACACATGTGGATTGGGAACTAAAAATTGCACTGAAAAATATTATGGAAGTGGCCTCAACTATAGGCGGAACCAACACCACAGTAGGCAGGATTAGTACATCACTATACCAGAATACATCAGTGATAGGGAAGGCTGAAGATGACCATACACCAGACGTATACATAAAATCAAATTTTCTTATTGCGGAGCTGCTCAGTGGCTAGTGATGAGTCCCTTGCCACCATGCTATTACAATTAAATGCGATCGCTGCTTTTTAAGCTCTCTCTCTCTCATTTTCCCCTGTTCAGCATCATGATGGATGAAGGGGATGTGGTGCCCTGGAGGTCATCCAGGTCGAATAGCAATGGCATCCCTGCTCCCCTGGTGGCCATCATAAACGATGGAGCCTAGAATAAATATAATAGAAAGCACCGCCTTTCCCACCCCCCCCCCACCTCACCCCCTGCCACGATCAGGTGGATGCAGAGGTGGTCCATTGGAACCTGGCACCCAGAGCAAGTGAAATGCAATGATGCACCCCCATAGTACCGGTATGCGCCAGATGCTTCTCTCCACATACCCCCAGATCTTCCTACATGCGCACAGACATCCCATATTCCCTATGCATGCCTCTCAGACTTGCACATATGACATACACACACACACTTACACTAGTTAATACATGGAGCCGACACCTGCAGGTCACCTTAGTTGCTCGGCTCCTTCTGTCCCCTCCCATCTTATTATACTTACCCCCCTCTCTGTCCTATTTATTCCCATCACTGCAGTGATTATCTGCACGTAACACCTTATATGTGCGCTGTGTGAGTATACAGTGTGTATATACATATATGTATATATATATATATATACACACACACACACACACATATATATACATACATATACACTGTATACGCACACATATATATATACATACATATACACTGTATACGCACACATATATATATACATACATATACACTGTATACGCACACATATATATACATACATATACAGCGTATACAGTGCATATGTATGTATATATATGTGTACATACACAAATATAAAATAGAAATATAACATTATTAGTGGAAATTGTGCTTACCTGCCATCCTTAAGATATTTTATGTGGCATGGCACACAGTCTTATTCTGTTAGTCTTCATCACTTGGTCAGCCGCCAGCCATAGAGAGGTGGGGGTGGCAGATGCACACAAGGAGGTAGCAGAGCTACAGATGGCAGAGACACACATTGGGTGGGTTGGGCAGAGACACACATGGAGTTAGAAGGAGGGGGGGTGAGACATACATGGTGTGGGGGGGTAGCAGAGAGACACATGGAGTAGGAGGGGCTATGAGACACACATGGTGTGGGGGGGGGTAGAGACACGTATGGAGTGAGAGGGGGGCAGAGACATGCATAGGGAGGCTAGGAGCAGTGGCACAGCTGAGGAACGTTTTTTCAGCTGTGTGTGCCTGTGTCTAGCAGCACAGGCAGGGCAGCAGGGAGAAAAGGGAGGAGCTACAGGAGAGCAGGGGCGGGGCAACTCGTGGAGGAGAGCGAGGGAGCTGAACTAATACGGACTCCGGGCTGAAGTGCCCTGTCCTTTCAGCATGAGAGAGATGGGGCACACAACCTCTATAGTAAACCTAGATCTAATGAGCAAAAGACAGAGGGACCATCTGGTGCTGATGATCTCAGCTCCGATGTGCACAGGCAGCCATCTGTGACTGCCTGTGAGTGAATAGCAGGCTACAGCCACGATCACCAGCGGGCCCTCTGTCAGTGGTACGTCCTGTACCCAGCATTCTCCAGAGCCTTCCTTCATTCTGCCCCTCTCCGCGCTCCTCCTCCTGCCGCCCACCTCTTCAGTCAGCCTGGTCTCTGAGCGCTGTACTGTGTAGCTCCGCCCATCAGCAGCTCATAAGCCAGTCAGCCTTGTACATTATCCCCGCTGGCTGACTAACTGCGATCATGTAATGTGGTGCGGCGCGGCCCCGCAGAACACCCTCCAGCTGCCCTGCCTCTATATTGCTATGTGGCGCCGGCATTTGCCGGGGCAGAGACAAAAGTTCAGCATTGCCGATCGGATCGGTAAAAAAGCGATCCGATCTGCTACGGGTGGCGGGGGGCCCTTTTAGAAAGTGGGGCCCGGGGTACTTATCCCCAGGGCCCCATCCCCCATAATCCGGCTCTGCCTGTTTAGTAACTCTGCACCATTTAAAGAACACACTTAGACAGTGGCAAACATAGAATTTCTAGACAGGGATTCCAGCTGCTTGAAGTTAGAGTGCATGTAGCCGGTCCATGAAGAAGGCATAATTAGCATGAAGCAGCTACAACATGCATCATACAAAGTGAAATGTACTGTATGTCATATTTCCCATATACTGTATACAGGGCCAGCGATCACAGTAACCCATTAGATGTGGCAGAATGCTTTATATCAGATGTGGGCACCAATTCAGAGCATTGGAGCAAGGTTGGGGAACTGGCAGAAGAACCTAGTAACTACCCTGGACATATATGTACACATTACAGTATTAATAATTAACCCTATATATGGTCTATAGAAAATCACCCCGAACAGTGCATGTTTTACAGATCTCCTGATTTCTGCACCAGAGGCGTCACCAGGTGTGGTGACACCCGGTGCGTGCCCCTGATGTACTGCCGCGATCGCGGCAAAAAAGGGGTGTGGCCTTACAGCTAGGGGGCGTGGCTTCGCGGGGATACTGGTATCGTCACTCTGGGGGCGTGCCCAGCATCTCCGGAGATGCTGGGCTTCCCCCAGAGACGGTCTCAGTGTGCTGTCGGCTCCTCTGCTATGACAGGAGCCGGGTGCTGTAGCGGAATTTCACACTGCAGCACCTGGCTCCTGTCACTACGGAGGAGCTGACATTTGGAGTCACCCCCTCCAGGTGTCACACCCGGGTGCGGGCCGCACCCCCCGCACCCGCCTTGTGACGCCACTGTTCTGCACACATATGTATTAATTATTGGCTGACACATTTTAAAAAATCCACCGGTGTTCGTAATTATTTTATTTGTAATCCTGAAAAGATCTTTAATACATGCAGCTGTAGTAAGATAGTATTATATGCAATTTCTATAGTGTTTATGGTGTGGTCGAGAGAGGGGGGTTTCCAGGCAACCGGAAATCCTTCCTGTGTTTGCCTATGCTTAGAGGTGTATTTACGAAAACCTGGTGCTTCTGATCTGATCATGTTTATATTTAAAAGGGTGACACAGAGCTTCGTATCTATGCTAATATCTGCAGCCGCTGGGTGGGGGTGCTGCCGGGCTGTCCAATCAACAGTGATCGGCAGCACGGCAGGCACAGAGGGGAGGGAACCAGGGAGCAGAGGGACCATGAGGACCCTCTGGAGAGCATCAGCTGCAGGAAGATCCTCTTCTTGCAGCTGCACAGTGGGTTTTTTGACTGGTTGCATCAGATGCAACCATGCCAGGCAAGTGGTTAAAAAAAGAATTGAGGTTTCAAAGAACAGAAAATAGGCATTTAGAAATCATAATGTCATATTAATTACGATGAATATTTTTTTTCTAAATGTATTTATATAATAAAATAAGCTGCTGCAAAAAAAGAGGCAATCACTTTTAGCCATGTATGTGCACATCAAGCACATGGTGCGGCAACTGCATGAAGAAGTTGGGCCTGGAAGCAGGTACTGATGACAGTAAAATTAAGGAGGGGAGAGCAAGGAACAGGAGAGTGACTGAGAGGCTGGCGAGAAGAGAGAGATGGTAGAGAGACATGAGGAAATACAGACAGCAGAAGGACAGAGAGACATGGGGGTAAATTTTCTAAGATGGGAGTTCGATTCAAGATGGGATGTTGCCCATAGCAACCAATCAGATTCTAGTTCTCATTTATCTAGCACCTTATAGAAGATAATACCTGGAATCTGATTGGTTGCTATGGGCAACATCACATCTTAAATAGAACTCCCATCCTAGTAAATTTACCCCATGGTGTCCAATATATAGACACAGAGTAGAGGGACAGAAAAAAAGGGGGGAGGGGGAACAGTGTCAGAATGACAAAAACAGACCGAGGAGGAAGAAGAGGTATGGGGAAGATAGAGATGGATTAGGAGGGGGAGAGAAGAGGAGAAACAAAAGGAGGGGGACAGAGAGAGAATGGGGAAAACACACACACACACTGAGATAATATATCATCACCGATGGCCACACGTACTGACATAATATATCATCACCGATGGCCACACACACACTGAGATAATATATCATCACCGATGGCCACACACACTGAGATAATATATCATCACCGATGGTCACACACACTGAGATAATATATCATCACCAATGGCCACACATACTGAGATAATATATCATCACCGATGGCCACACATACTGAGATAATATATCATCACTGAGATAATGTACAGTCAACAGGTAATTATTTGCTGAACATTGTACTCTTTTAGTAAAGATCTCCCTGGTAATTATTTGCTGAAGATTGCACATTACATTGTATGTTTAGAAAATAGTTATAAGTAGAGATGAGCGGGTTCGGTTCCTCGGAATCCGAACCCGCCCGAACTTCAGTTTTTTTTACACGGGTCCGAGCGACTCGGATCTTCCCGCCTTGCTCGGTTAACCCGAGCGCGCCCGAACGTCATCATCACGCTGTCGGATTCTCGCGAGGCTCGGATTCTATCGCGAGACTCGGATTCTATATAAGGAGCCGCGTGTCGCCGCCATTTTCACACGTGCATTGAGATTCATAGGGAGAGGACGTGGCTGGCGTCCTCTCCGTTTATAGAGATTCGAGAAGAGAGTGAGACAGAGAGAGACACAGTAGTAATTTTGGGGAGCATTAGGAGGAGTACTACTACTACTAGTACTTGCTGAAGTGATAGAGATAGTGTGACTGTATTATCTGACTTGTGGGGGAGACACTGACAGTGGGGAGCAGTTAGAGTCTGAGAGCAGGACTCAGGACTCAGGAGTACATATAACGTACAGTGCACACTTTTGCTGCCAGAGTGCCACACTGCCATTGTTTGTGACCACACTGACCACCAGTATAATATATATTGTGATTGTCTGCTTAGGACTCAGGAGTACTACTTGCAAGTTGCTGATAGTGTGACCAGTGACCTGACCACCAGTTTAATAATCACCACCAGTTTATGAGTTTAATATATATATATATATATATATATAGCGTATTGTCGGCGGCACTCCGGTGTCATAAACAAGACAAAAGCAGGTTTGCAAGAACTAACAACGTTTCGAAGTTTATTTACTCCGTCTTCAGGTTATATATACATTCAACAACACATACCTTTTATACCCTCCCAGTGTGCAAAGAGACCCGGCGTGGACCTGGCGTTTCTGACGCCCACTAGTGACGTCATCCCGCCGTCCTACCTGCCCGGGGCATAATTAAAAAACAGGTGTGACAGTGCTACCAAACGAAAAAACGGAAAAATGCACATATAAAACATACACAGAAATATTAAAAACAGATTGCAATACACAAATGAAGCATAGACACAGATAAAGTAAGCATGTAACATATATTGGCAACATGATAACACATGTTGTCACTAGTTACTATAGTCTTACACTAATAATCCATCGACTTACAGAACCACAGCTTTATTCATAAAAAAACAGTGTAATCCTAGGTTCTCATTCAACCCCCTAGGTGCCAAAGTTTGGAGCTCATATATCCACTTAGATTCACGTTGCAATAACTGCAATGATCTATTTCCACCTCGAATGTTTGATGGTATATGGTCAATGATGATGTATTTTAAACAGGCTACACTGTGCCGTGCCACAGCAAAATGCCGTGCCACTGGTTGGTCACTAGTACCATTCAGTATAGCCTTTCTGATTGCCATTTTGTGATTAGCCATCCTTTCCCTTAGTGTGCAGTCAGTTTTGCCGACATAATGAAGTCCGCAGGGGCAACTAATCAGGTAAATAATATATTTTGTCGTGCACGTCACTCTGAAATTGATGGTATATTTCTTGCCACTAAAGGGGTGATTAAATGTACTCCCCGTCAATAGTGATCTACATGTGGTGCAATTTAGACACCTGAAACACCCCTTGCGTAAAGCTAGGAACACAAGGGGTGTTTCAGGTGTCTAAATTGCACCACATGTAGATGCCCGTGCACGACAAAATATATTATTTACCTGATTAGTTGCCCCTGCGGACTTCATTATGTCGGCAAAACTGACTGCACACTAAGGGAAAGGATGGCTAATCACAAAATGGCAATCAGAAAGGCTATACTGAATGGTACTAGTGACCAACCAGTGGCACGGCATTTTGCTGTGGCACGGCACAGTGTAGCCTGTTTAAAATATATCATCATTGACCATATACCATCAAACATTCGAGGTGGAAATAGATCATTGCAGTTATTGCAACGTGAATCTAAGTGGATATATGAGCTCCAAACTTTGGCACCTAGGGGGTTGAATGAGAACCTAGGATTACACTGTTTTTTATGAATAAAGCTGTGGTTCTGTAAGTCGATGGATTATTAGTGTAAGACTATAGTAACTAGTGACAACATGTGTTATCATGTTGCCAATATATGTTACATGCTTACTTTATCTGTGTCTATGCTTCATTTGTGTATTGCAATCTGTTTTTAATATTTCTGTGTATGTTTTATATGTGCATTTTTCAGTTTTTTCGTTTGGTAGCACTGTCACACCTGTTTTTTAATTATGCCCCGGGCAGGTAGGACGGCGGGATGACGTCACTAGTGGGCGTCAGAAACGCCAGGTCCACGCCGGGTCTCTTTGCACACTGGGAGGGTATAAAAGGTATGTGTTGTTGAATGTATATATAACCTGAAGATGGAGTAAATAAACTTCGAAACGTTGTTAGTTCTTGCAAACCTGCTTTTGTCTTGTTTATGACACCGGAGTGCCGCCGACAATACGCTATTGATGACCCGCTGCCATACGGGTTTAGGAGGGCACCGGCCAGTGAGTATCGTTTGGTTGGGAGTGCTGCTGCATTCATTTGTATATATATATATATATATAATTGTATATAATATATATATAATATTGTATACCACCTAGCACCTACCCGTGTTTTTTTTTTTTTTCTTTCTTCTTTATACATACTACTATAGTAGCTTACTGTAGCAGTCTGCGGTGCTGCTGAGCTGACAGTGTCCAGCAGGTCCGTCATCAGTCATTACATAATAAATATATATACCTGTCCGGCTGCAGTACTAGTGATATTATATAATTATATATATATATATATTGATTTCATCTCATTATCATCCAGTCTATATTATCAGCAGACACAGTACGTTAGTCCACGGCTGTAGCTACCTCTGTGTCGGCACTCGGCAGTCCATCCATAATTGTATACCACCTACCCGTGGTTTTTTTTTTCTTTCTTCTTTATACATACTACTATAGTAGCTTACTGTAGCAGTCTGCGGTGCTGCTGAGCTGACAGTGTCCAGCAGGTCCGTCATCAGTCATTACATAATAAATATATATACCTGTCCGGCTGCAGTACTAGTGATATTATATATACATATATATATTGATTTCATCTCATTATCATCCAGTCTATATTATCAGCAGACACAGTACGTTAGTCCACGGCTGTAGCTACCTCTGTGTCGGCACTCGGCAGTCCATCCATAATTGTATACCACCTACCCGTGGTTTTTTTTTTCTTTCTTCTTTATACATACTACTATAGTAGCTTACTGTAGCAGTCTGCGGTGCTGCTGAGCTGACAGTGTCCAGCAGGTCCGTCATCAGTCATTACATAATAAATATATATACCTGTCCGGCTACAGTACTAGTGATATTATATATTAGAGATGAGCGGGTTCGGTTTCTCTGAATCCGAACCCGCCCGAACTTCATGTTTTTTTACACGGGTCCGAGCGACTCGGATCTTCCCGCCTTGCTCGGTTAACCCGAGCGCGCCCGAACGTCATCATCACGCTGTCGGATTCTCGCGAGGCTCGGATTCTATCGCGAGACTCGGATTCTATATAAGGAGCCGCGCGTCGCGGCCATTTTCACACGTGCATTGAGATTGATAGGGAGAGGACGTGGCTGGCGTCCTCTCTGTTTAGAAATTAAAATAGATAGGAGAGTGAGAGTGAGACACTTCATTTACTTACTGGAGCTTAGGAGGAGTTATACTAGTGACTGATGACCAGTGACCTGACCACCAGTGCAGTTTTATAATTTATTATTATTTAATAATCCGTTCTGTTCTTGTTCTCTGCCTGAAAAAAACGATACACAGTGACTCAGTCACACTCACATACCATATCTGTGCTCAGCCCAGTGTGCTGCATCATCTATGTATAATATCTGACTGTGCTCACACAGCTTAATTGTGGGGGAGACTGGGGAGCAGTTATAGGTTATAGCAGGAGCCAGGAGTAAATATTAAGCAGTGCACACTTTTGCTGCCAGAGTGCCACTGCCAGTGTAACTGACCACTGACCACTGTGACCAGTGACCTGACCACACTGACCACCAGTATAGTATATTGTGATTGAATGTCTGCCTGAAAAAGTACACTCGTCGTGTGACTTGTGTGGTGTTTTTTTATTCTATAAAAATTAAAAAACTCATTCTGCTGACAGACAGTGTCCAGCAGGTCCGTCATTATATAATATATACCTGTCCGGCTGCAGTAGTGATATATATATATTTTTTATATCATTATTTATCATCCAGTCTATACTAGCAGCAGACACAGTACGGTAGTTCACGGCTGTAGCTACCTCTGTGTCGGCACTCGGCAGTCCATCCATAATTGTATACCACCTACCCGTGGTTTTTTCTTTCTTTCTTCTTTATACATACTACATCTCATTATCATCCAGTCTATATTAGCAGCAGACACAGTACAGTACGGTAGTCCACGGCTGTAGCTACCTCTGTGTCGGCACTCGGCAGTCCATCCATAATTGTATACCACCTACCCGTGTTTTTTTTTTTTTTTCTTCTTTATACATACTACATCTCATTATCATCCAGTCTATATTAGCAGCAGACACAGTACAGTACGGTAGTCCACGGCTGTAGCTACCTCTGTGTCGGCACTCGGCAGTCCATCCATAATTGTATACCACCTACCCGTGGTTTTTTTTTTCTTTCTTCTTTATACATACTACATCTCATTATCAACCAGTCTATATTAGCAGCAGACACAGTACAGTACGGTAGTCCACGGCTGTAGCTACCTCTGTGTCGGCACTCGGCAGTCCATCCATAATTGTATACCACCTACCCGTGGTTTTTTTTTCTTTCTTCTTTATACATACTACATCTCATTATCATCCAGTCTATATTAGCAGCAGACACAGTACAGTACGGTAGTCCACGGCTGTAGCTACCTCTGTGTCGGCACTCGGCAGTCCATCCATAATTGTATACCACCTACCCGTGGTTTTTTTTTTCTTTCTTCTTTATACATACTACATCTCATTATCATCCAGTCTATATTAGCAGCAGACACAGTACAGTACGGTAGTCCACGGCTGTAGCTACCTCTGTGTCGGCACTCGGCAGTCCATCCATAATTGTATACCACCTACCCGTGGTTTTTTTTTTCTTTCTTCTTTATACATACTACATCTCATTATCAACCAGTCTATATTAGCAGCAGACACAGTACAGTACGGTAGTCCACGGCTGTAGCTACCTCTGTGTCGGCACTCGGCAGTCCATCCATAATTGTATACCACCTACCCGTGGTTTTTTTTTCTTTCTTCTTTATACATACTACATCTCACTATCATCCAGTCTATATTAGCAGCAGACACAGTACAGTACGGTAGTCCACGGCTGTAGCTACCTCTGTGTCGGCACTCGGCAGTCCATCCATAATTGTATACCACCTACCCGTGGTTTTTTTTTTCTTTCTTCTTTATACATACTACATCTCATTATCAACCAGTCTATATTAGCAGCAGACACAGTACAGTACGGTAGTCCACGGCTGTAGCTACCTCTGTGTCGGCACTCGGTAGTCCATCCATAATTGTATACCACCTACCCGTGGTTTTTTTTTTCTTTCTTCTTTATACATACTACATCTCATTATCATCCAGTCTATATTAGCAGCAGACACAGTACAGTACGGTAGTCCACGGCTGTAGCTACCTCTGTGTCGGCACTCGGCAGTCCATCCATAATTGTATACCACCTACCCGTAGTTTTTTTTTTCTTTCTTCTTTATACATACTACATCTCATTATCATCCAGTCTATATTAGCAGCAGACACAGTACAGTACGGTAGTCCACGGCTGTAGCTACCTCTGTGTCGGCACTCGGCAGTCCATCCATAATTGTATACCACCTACCCGTGTTTTTTTTTTTCTTTCTTCTTTATACATACTACATCTCATTATCATCCAGTCTATATTAGCAGCAGACACAGTACAGTACGGTAGTCCACGGCTGTAGCTACCTCTGTGTCGGCACTCGGCAGTCCATCCATAATTGTATACCACCTACCCGTGGGTTTTTTTTTTCTTTCTTCTTTATACATACTACATCTCATTATCATCCAGTCTATATTAGCAGCAGACACAGTACAGTACGGTAGTCCACGGCTGTAGCTACCTCTGTGTCGGCACTCGGCAGTCCATCCATAATTGTATACCACCTACCCGTGGTTTTTTTTTCTTTCTTCTTTATACATACTACATCTCATTATCATCCAGTCTATATTAGCAGCAGACACAGTACAGTACGGTAGTCCACGGCTGTAGCTACCTCTGTGTCGGCACTCGGCAGTCCATCCATAATTGTATACCACCTACCCGTGGTTTTTTTTTCTTTCTTCTTTATACATACTACATCTCATTATCATCCAGTCTATATTAGCAGCAGACACAGTACAGTACGGTAGTCCACGGCTGTAGCTACCTCTGTGTCGGCACTCGGCAGTCCATCCATAATTGTATACCACCTACCCGTGGTTTTTTTTTTCTTTCTTCTTTATACATACTACATCTCATTATCAACCAGTCTATATTAGCAGCAGACACAGTACAGTATGGTAGTCCACGGCTGTAGCTACCTCTGTGTCGGCACTCGGCAGTCCATCCATAATTGTATACCACCTACCCGTGGTTTTTTTTTCTTTCTTCTTTATACATACTACATCTCATTATCATCCAGTCTATATTAGCAGCATACACAGTACAGTATGGTAGTCCATGGCTGTAGCTACCTCTGTGTCGGCACTCGGCAGTCCATCCATAATTGTATACCACCTACCCGTGGTTTTTTTTTTCTTTCTTCTTTATACATACTACATCTCATTATCATCCAGTCTATATTAGCAGCAGACACAGTACAGTACGGTAGTCCACGGCTGTAGCTACCTCTGTGTCGGCACTCGGCAGTCCATCCATAATTGTATACCACCTACCCGTGGTTTTTTTTTTCTTTCTTCTTTATACATACTACATCTCATTATCAACCAGTCTATATTAGCAGCAGACACAGTACAGTACGGTAGTCCACGGCTGTAGCTACCTCTGTGTCGGCACTCGGCAGTCCATCCATAATTGTATACTAGTATCCATCCATCTCCATTGTTTACCTGAGGTGCCTTTTAGTTGTGCCTATTAAAATATGGAGAACAAAAATGTTGAGGTTCCAAAATTAGGGAAAGATCAAGATCCACTTCCACCTCGTGCTGAAGCTGCTGCCACTAGTCATGGCCGAGACGATGAAATGCCAGCAACATCGTCTGCCAAGGCCGATGCCCAATGTCATAGTCCAGAGCATGTCAAATCCAAAACACCAAATATCAGTAAAAAAAGGACTCCAAAACCTAAAATAAAATTGTCGGAGGAGAAGCGTAAACTTGCCAATATGCCATTTACCACACGGAGTGGCAATGAACGGCTGAGGCCCTGGCCTATGTTCATGGCTAGTGGTTCAGCTTCACATGAGGATGGAAGCACTCAGCCTCTCGCTAGAAAACTGAAAAGACTCAAGCTGGCAAAAGCACCGCAAAGAACTGTGCGTTCTTCGAAATCCCAAATCCACAAGGAGAGTCCAATTGTGTCGGTTGCGATGCCTGACCTTCCCAACACTGGACGTGAAGAGCATGCGCCTTCCACCATTTGCACGCCTCCTGCAAGTGCTGGAAGGAGCACCCGCAGTCCAGTTCCTGATAGTCAGATTGAAGATGTCAGTGTTGAAGTACACCAGGATGAGGAGGATATGGGTGTTGCTGGCGCTGGGGAGGAAATTGACCAGGAGGATTCTGATGGTGAGGTGGTTTGTTTAAGTCAGGCACCCGGGGAGACACCTGTTGTCCGTGGGAGGAATATGGCCGTTGACATGCCTGGTGAAAATACCAAAAAAATCAGCTCTTCAGTGTGGAGGTATTTCAACAGAAAAGCGGACAACAGGTGTCAAGCCGTGTGTTGCCTTTGTCAAGCTGTAATAAGTAGTGGTAAGGACGTTAACCACCTCGGAACATCCTCCCTTATACGTCACCTGCAGCGCATTCATAATAAGTCAGTGACAAGTTCAAAAACTTTGGGCGACAGCGGAAGCAGTCCACTGACCAGTAAATCCCTTCCTCTTGTAACCAAGCTCACGCAAACCACCCCACCAACTCCCTCAGTGTCAATTTCCTCCTTCCCCAGGAATGCCAATAGTCCTGCAGGCCATGTCACTGGCAATTCTGACGAGTCCTCTCCTGCCTGGGATTCCTCCGATGCATCCTTGCGTGTAACGCCTACTGCTGCTGGCGCTGCTGTTGTTGCTGCTGGGAGTCGATGGTCATCCCAGAGGGGAAGTCGTAAGCCCACTTGTACTACTTCCAGTAAGCAATTGACTGTCCAACAGTCCTTTGCGAGGAAGATGAAATATCACAGCAGTCATCCTGCTGCAAAGCGGATAACTGAGGCCTTGACAACTATGTTGGTGTTAGACATGCGTCCGGTATCCGCCGTTAGTTCACAGGGAACTAGACAATTTATTGATGCAGTGTGCCCCCGTTACCAAATACCATCTAGGTTCCACTTCTCTAGGCAGGCGATACCGAGAATGTACACGGACGTCAGAAAAAGACTCACCAGTGTCCTAAAAAATGCAGTTGTACCCAATGTCCACTTAACCACGGACATGTGGACAAGTGGAGCAGGGCAGGGTCAGGACTATATGACTGTGACAGCCCACTGGGTAGATGTATGGACTCCCGCCGCAAGAACAGCAGCGGCGGCACCAGTAGCAGCATCTCGCAAACGCCAACTCTTTCCTAGGCAGGCTACGCTTTGTATCACCGGTTTCCAGAATACGCACACAGCTGAAAACCTCTTACGGCAACTGAGGAAGATCATCGCGGAATGGCTTACCCCAATTGGACTCTCCTGTGGATTTGTGGCATCGGACAACGCCAGCAATATTGTGTGTGCATTAAATATGGGCAAATTCCAGCACGTCCCATGTTTTGCACATACCTTGAATTTGGTGGTGCAGAATTTTTTAAAAAACGACAGGGGCGTGCAAGAGATGCTGTCGGTGGCCAGAAGAATTGAGGGACACTTTCGGCGTACAGGCACCACATACAGAAAACTGGACCACCACCAAAAACTACTGAACCTGCCCTGCCATCATCTGAAGCAAGAAGTGGTAACGAGGTGGAATTCAACCCTCTATATGCTTCAGAGGTTGGAGGAGCAGCAAAAGGCCATTCAAGCCTATACAATTGAGCACGATATAGGAGGTGGAATGCACCTGTCTCAAGCGCAGTGGAGAATGATTTCAACGTTGTGCAAGGTTCTGATGCCCTTTGAACTTGCCACACGTGAAGTCAGTTCAGACACTGCCAGCCTGAGTCAGGTCATTCCCCTCATCAGGCTTTTGCAGAAGAAGCTGGAGACATTGAAGGAGGAGCTAACACGGAGCGATTCCGCTAGGCATGTGGGACTTGTGGATGGAGCCCTTAATTCGCTTAACAAGGATTCACGGGTGGTCAATCTGTTTAAATCAGAGCACTACATTTTGGCCACCGTGCTCGATCCTAGATTTAAAGCCTACCTTGGATCTCTCTTTCCGGCAGACACAAGTCTGCTGGGGTTGAAAGACCTGCTGGTGAGAAAATTGTCAAGTCAAGCGGAACGCGACCTGTCAACATCTCCTCCTTCACATTCTCCCGCAACTGGGGGTGCGAGGAAAAGGCTCAGAATTCCGAGCCCACCCGCTGGCGGTGATGCAGGGCAGTCTGGAGCGACTGCTGATGCTGACATCTGGTCCGGACTGAAGGACCTGACAACGATTACGGACATGTCGTCTACTGTCACTGCATATGATTCTCTCAACATTGAAAGAATGGTGGAGGATTATATGAGTGACCGCATCCAAGTAGGCACGTCACACAGTCCGTACTTATACTGGCAGGAAAAAGAGGCAATTTGGAGGCCCTTGCACAAACTGGCTTTATTCTACCTAAGTTGCCCTCCCACAAGTGTGTACTCCGAAAGAGTGTTTAGTGCCGCCGCTCACCTTGTCAGCAATCGGCGTACGAGGTTACATCCAGAAAATGTGGAGAAGATGATGTTCATTAAAATGAATTACAATCAATTCCTCCGCGGAGACATTGACCAGCAGCAATTGCCTCCACAAAGTACACAGGGAGCTGAGATGGTGGATTCCAGTGGGGACGAATTGATAATCTGTGAGGAGGGGGATGTACACGGTGATATATCGGAGGATGATGATGAGGTGGACATCTTGCCTCTGTAGAGCCAGTTTGTGCAAGGAGAGATTAATTGCTTCTTTTTTGGTGGGGGTCCAAACCAACCCGTCATATCAGTCACAGTCGTGTGGCAGACCCTGTCACTGAAATGATGGGTTGGTTAAAGTGTGCATGTCCTGTTTATACAACATAAGGGTGGGTGGGAGGGCCCAAGGACAATTCCATCTTGCACCTCTTTTTTCTTTAATTTTTCTTTGCGTCATGTGCTGTTTGGGGAGGGTTTTTTGGAAGGGACATCCTGCGTGACACTGCAGTGACACTCCTAGATGGGCCCGGTGTTTGTGTCGGCCACTAGGGTCGCTTATCTTACTCACACAGCTACCTCATTGCGCCTCTTTTTTTCTTTGCGTCATGTGCTGTTTGGGGAGGGTTTTTTGGAAGGGACATCCTGCGTGACACTGCAGTGCCACTCCTAGATGGGCCCGGTGTTTGTGTCGGCCACTAGGGTCGCTTATCTTACTCACACAGCTACCTCATTGCGCCTCTTTTTTTCTTTGCGTCATGTGCTGTTTGGGGAGGGTTTTTTGGAAGGGACATCCTGCGTGACACTACAGTGCCACTCCTAGATGGGCCCAGTGTTTGTGTCAGCCACTAGGGTCGCTTATCTTACTCACACAGCTACCTCATTGCGCCTCTTTTTTTCTTTGCGTCATGTGCTGTTTGGGGAGGGTTTTTTGGAAGGGACATCCTGCGTGACACTGCAGTGCCACTCCTAGATGGGCCCGGTGTTTGTGTCGGCCACTAGGGTCGCTTATCTTACTCACACAGCTACCTCATTGCGCCTCTTTTTTTCTTTGCGTCATGTGCTGTTTGGGGAGGGTTTTTTGGAAGGGACATCCTGCGTGACACTGCAGTGCCACTCCTAGATGGGCCCGGTGTTTGTGTCGGCCACTAGGGTCGCTTATCTTACTCACACAGCTACCTCATTGCGCCTCTTTTTTTCTTTGCATCATGTGCTGTTTGGGGAGGGTTTTTTGGAAGGGCCATCCTGCGTGACACTGCAGTGCCACTCCTAGATGGGCCAGGTGTTTGTGTCGGCCACTAGGGTCGCTTATCTTACTCACACAGCTACCTCATTGCGCCTCTTTTTTTCTTTGCGTCATGTGCTGTTTGGGGAGTGTTTTTTGGAAGGGCCGTCCTGCGTGACACTGCAGTGCCACTCCTAGATGGGCCAGGTGTTTGTGTCGGCCACTAGGGTCGCTTAGCTTAGTCATCCAGCGACCTCGGTGCAAATTTTAGGACTAAAAATAATATTGTGAGGTGTGAGGTATTCAGAATAGACTGAAAATGAGTGGAAATTATGGTTTTTGAGGTTAATAATACTTTGGGATCAAAATGACCCCCAAATTCTATGATTTAAGCTGTTTTTTAGTGTTTTTTGAAAAAAACACCCGAATCCAAAACACACCCGAATCCGACAAAAAAAATTCGGTGAGGTTTTGCCAAAACGCGGTCGAACCCAAAACACGGCCGCGGAACCGAACCCAAAACCAAAACACAAAACCCGAAAAATTTCAAGTGCACATCTCTAGTTATAAGTGGATTAATATCTGTAGTGTGCAAAAACTTATAGTGATTGACTGGGGTTTACAAACCTCACATTTGGTGGTTGATTAACACCTTTTGGTGGGAGGGTTGCTGTGTGGGGGAGGGGGTTGTAATCAGGACATGTTTGTAGATTTATATTTAGTCAGTACAGCATAGGACGCCAGGCCTAATAGGACGCTGCAGTGGCTATTTTATGAAGTGGCAGCTCAAAACAACAGCAGTGTTATACCTGTGTTAAACCGAAGGAAACCAGAAGGCAAACAAACTAACAAGATAACAGAAGGACTGCATCACAACCACAAAACGCTGGAACTTTATGTGGCCTCTCCTCGCATCAAACATGAGAACACCAAGACCAGGCTTAGCACCTCTCTGGCTGAGAACATCAAGCCCGCCCCCGGGCCTAGCCCCCAAGATGAACAGGGAACTGTGGGGCCTGGACCAGGTTCAGCAGGGACATCCCCATTGCTTCTGAGTATTGAGTATGCCCCCCACATTTTCCTACCCACCCGTACTAAGATCTGATCAAAATGTTAGCCCAATCCTACTCTGCCTCTAGTTACCTGCAATTTTTTTTTTTCCTCCATTGCTCGCTTCCACCCCACCATGTGTTTTTCCTGTAATGTTTACCTCCACTGATTGCACACCTTTCCATTGTGCCCTACATGCAGGGTACATCATACTACTACATAAGCATCAGTCTTCCCATATATGACCTTGGCCCTTGTATGGCTCACCTCCCACAGTGTAACCTTCAAAGTGCGCCCAACATGGCTGCCCCATATGGTACACTTGTGGATGGGATGAAAAATACATAGGCCTGATGGTTTTGATGGAACCCTACTCTGAACTGTAGGACTCTGAAATCACCCCCATTTTGTGTCATCTCTTCTAGGGGTGGACTATTCCACCCTGGGTAATCCTACGCCGAGCGCCTAAGATGGCTGCTGCACCTGGTACCTTGTGAGGGTGGAATACACAACCCTTGGAAGTTATTACCCAAAATGCCCTGCACCAATCCTGCATTATGCTTTCTGTGTGCTTAAGGTTTTCTTTTATGTCTGTTGCTTGTCAATTGTTGTATTACTCAAATCCTCTGTATCATGTGCATTGTTTTTGATGTCTGTAAAGCGCCTTGAGTCCTGTTGGAGAAAGAGCGCTATATAAATAAAATTATTATTATTATAATTATAACTGCAGAGGAATGGCAGCTACTTATAAAGAACAGCACAAAGAGGCACGGATTGAGAGGAGATCGATCTGCGACTCAGTGCAGGATGATACAGAGCATCATGATGGCGGACTTGTACGTGAGAATTCATCGGCTGTGGCTACTGAGGTAGCAGGAGGTGGATTTCGTACTGGACTTTTACTTTCTGCGGAAATTAATAGTGTAAAGTTGGATCGTGATGTGGACTCTGGTATCAGTCGTATAGAGCTTACCAAGGAACAGATGATCCGAACGCTCAGAGATGCGGACCAGCAGCAAATTGCTGGGGGGAATAAAGTGGATTCCAGGTCTGAGGTTGGGAATCAATCGGGTTCCAGAGCAGAGGAAAAGGAGCAGCAGACACCGAAGGTTGTGAGGACAGCACGTCGCGGATCAGACGCCTCCAACGCTTCCAGTGACAGCTCTGCCTTGGATCTGTATCTACAAACAGTTCTTAAGTATGTGAAGGTGCCGGACACTGCGTTGGTGCTGCAGCTGATAAAGTAGTTTAACGCACGGGAGAAAGCTACTATGGAGAGAGATAAAGCTGCTCTGGAAAGAGAGGCGGCTGCTGCAGAAAAGGCGGCTGAACGCAAGTTGCAGTTGGAGTTAGCTGAACTCAACTGGCAGCCTGTGGCCAGAAACGCAAACCTACATCGATCGCGTTGTGACCAATTCTCCGTGCTGGAAGCAGAAGGAGGCCAAGTAAATTCCAGCTGTGTTTCACAGAACCAGCTGACCCTGGACTTTACAACGGATGCCCGACAGAGGTCTGACACCTCTGCCAGTTCCAGGGAGACAGCAGAAAGTGCGGCAGCTAGGGAGGCTGCTGGGTACCCATCCGAGTCAGCGTCAGAAGAGCAATGGGAGTATGTTGACCCAGATGGAAGATGACCTGTTTGCCAGGATGAGTACAGAGGAACTAACCAACGAATGTCAGCTGCAAGGTATCTCCTGCTGCAACAATTCCCGCAGGGAGATGATCACGCAGCTCACCTATGCACAGGACGATGAAAGCAACGCCTTCAGCCAGTATCGTGCAGAGTTTCGCAGCTGGGGTGCCGATGCAAGTCCTGGGATATTGCTGAGAGAACTGGCGGACTGTTTTCAATTAGCGCAGCAAGAGGCCTATGATTGGGGAAAGCTCGCTACCCCATTTTGGAAGGATCAGTGCCGCCGGGAAGATGCTGAAAGGCATCACCTACAACAGCTTCCGTTACCAGCTTTGGAAACAAAGGCCCAGCCTGCAGGGGTGCCCCACGAGGAAAAGGTACCCCTTCCTGTTAAAATCATTGTGGAGCCTGCTCCTGAGACATCGCATCACAAGGCCCAGTTTAAACTGCTGGGAGAAGATGAGGAGGTGAGCAGCATGCTCCCACCAGATGCCCAAGATTTGTCACTGGAAGGCTGACTTTCAGGAGGTCCTGATTGTGGAAGAGACTATGTCTGAGAGAGAGGACAGACTGTCTGACACTAGTTACACAACTGTGTGTGGGACTATGTCTGAGAGAGAGGTCAGCCTGACTGACATTATTTACACAAATGTGTTTGGGACTACTGACTTGGGACGTTTACTAACTCCACATGTATCTGCAAATGTTGTCACCACTGTCTCTAACCCTGCTGAACCATATGATGCACCTCAGGTAGTATGTAACAATGCTGAACATTGCAATGTTGTGATTCTGTGTGAAGCTCCTGAGATGATCTGTGATGATGTTGCAACTGTTAAGGTGATAGAGATAGGGGAAGGTGAGATGGAGACAGGTATCTTGTCCCTATGTGGAGTTAAACGGAAGCCCTAATTTAGTCGGGAACGAGTTCCCATCACCTAATAGTGGTAGGTGTACTGCTGGTGATGTCATTCATGTTACTGTGCTAGATGTTAACCCTGTTCTTCCATTGACGTTGAGTCGTGACATGGGGCCAGGGGACACTGATTGTACAAATGGGACAGATCTGAGTGGAATGCGGGCAGAGTATGGGACTGACAATAAGGAATGTTCTGTTGATAGGATTCCTGCTGACCTCGCTTCCCTTCAGATACCCCGGGATGCCCGCCCAGAAAGGGGTAAACATGTGAAGGATGATGGGAATGTGCCTAATTTGATAAATGCTATGATGTCAACTTGCTCAGATAACCACATTCTTTCCCAGGTACCATGGGATCCAGATATTAAGCAGTTGCCTAATTGTAGGAAAGCAGAAATTATCCCATGTAGTGTTGAAAATGCTCATGTTATTTTCCCGGAATCACGTGAGGATCCACCAGGTCGAGATAACGGTGTTGATATTGATAATGTATTGTCTTGTACCTGTCACCCTGACTGGATTAATATATGTGTAAAGGGCAGGTTATAAAGCAAACATGGTAAACAATGACCATTAGCTAAATAAAAATATATATATATATATATATATGTACATAGAATACTGATGTTGAGGGAATTAGTATAAAAGTATGGTGAGGTAAATTGGGCTCTGCACTGTTTACTGTGGGGCGGGAAAAGCATTTGTCTCGCGACCCTCTGTCAGAGACTGGTATATGCCTATGCCTGAATACCCAGCTGGGGGGCACGAGACAGGACCAGTGAGGGTGTCCCGCGACCTGAGCGGGAAAGAGGACTGCTCTCGAGACGTGAAAAAGAGAGTATAAAAGAGAGGGGATCCCCGTGCAGTGACACACTGGTGCCGCTCTGGTGAGCATATCTTCTTTCTCTCTCTGCCCTGCCATCCAAGAGCTGTGAGGTAAACATTCAGCAGGCGCAGGGGAGAAGAAGGAGACTCAGTCCGGAGGGAAGGCATCTGAAGATTGGGCAAGATGAGCGGAATAACGAGGAGGAGAAGCAGCTCAACCGTGATCAGAGGGAGAAGATAAGGAGACGGCGGCCGCTGAAAGTTAGGAGCAGAGAAGGCGATCGAGGTGGAAGAAGGATATCGCTTGGTACATCATGGTAAGATTACCCACCTTAGATACTTATGCCTCTCACGTCGCTCTGCTGACAAAGACCCGCTGTCAAATCCCTGCCGTCAGCTGTTATGCCAGCCGCGTAGCCAGGAGCCGCCTCTGATGCAATACCCGGCCGCCGGAGACGCCTCCTCTCGAGCCCTGCTGTCACCGTCCCCTCTGTCAGTCATTGGTAAAGCCATTTGGGGGAGCTGCCTCTGAGGTGATGCCCGTCAGTCGGGGCCGCCCTCTCAGTAATAATCATTAAGACGCCTCCTCCGGAGCCCCGCTGTCACAGCCCCCTCTGTTAGCTGTTGCTGAAGCCGCTTGGGGAAGCCGCCTTTGATGCGCTGCCCGTCAGCTGGAGCCGCTCACCTCAGTCACCATAGTTAAGATGCCTCGTCCCGAGCGCTGAGATCCATAGCCGCATATATGATTAAGTGTAGTGAAGAAGACATACACTAAGCCCCACAAGTAATAGCTTTCTCTTCCACTATTCCTGTTTGCCAGAGCTGTTTCCAGCGCGACCACATCTGTCCTCATCTCCCTATTTATTAATTAATATACAGATAAGGAGAATACAGAGCTCCAGTTGAAGGAGCCACACACAGTGCAATGCCCTCCTGCAGAGCCACTCCTCAATGATAGTTGGATAGTAGCCACATACCGAGTTTCGGCTGGCTGAACTGTCTCCGCAGCACATCCCTCCAATTGGCGCAGTCCACCGCAGAGACTTTATCTACCAGCCTCCTACTGAGCTACGAAGGTAGAGGCCACCTCCGCTGCACATCCTGCCCGCTGGCGCTGCCCAATACAATAGAGTCTACTAGTATCAGACTTGGTAGCCCCACCAATTTGAGCTTCCACATATATTATCTCCTATTATAGGTTGTTTCCCAAGCTTTGTTAGAAAGCATTTATTCGTTGGTATGCCTGCGCTTTCCATATGATCCTCCAGTGTTCATAAGCTGCATCCACAGCGTTGTTGAAATAACATCCCCTCAAATGCTGATTCCTCCTGGCGATGTTCAATGCTTGCATCCTGTTCATTATTAATCTTACGTACCTACCTGGTTTCAGTGGCTGCCAATGATAGTGAAAGAGGGTGTGATCAGTAGGGAATTACAAAGGCAATGGGCAGGAGCTCATTGTGAAGACAACGAAGGTCTGTGATAGAATACCTATTGTTAATAACTATATCAGAGGGACAGAATAACTAACATTCAGACTGTCAGCTAGTGTATTGAGACCCTTTCATCTTAACAGAACACAAAACTACAAGAACAGAAAACCTATTGAACTTATATTATAAGTCATAAGATTGGGGGTTAATTTGTAAGACATTTCCGGCAACACATATATGGCGACCATAGCTATGCTACTTACCTGAGCAAAGGGAGGGTAATGTTGGTATATATGAGGTGCATCAGACTATCACTAAATAAGCACCTCCTATATTTATAACTGAAATTATTGGGGAAGAAGTCTTCTTGATACCGTAAGGCCGGTATTCATACATACTTTGTACCTACACGGAGGATCATTAAATATATGTCTAATTAAAAGCTTATGGGCATACACAGACTAATTATCCCTTGGATAAACGATAGAGGAGCACAGAACCAGTGACAACTAGTGGAGATAAAAAGGAAAATACCTTCTCTTCTGGATGGTATCACTTTCAGTGAAAGAGTAACTGATTTGGATACTTTAGTTTCATTTTGTTACAGAACAAGAAACCCATGATACAAGTAACTTTCTCCTGAACTTAACACCTGATATGGATACTTCAAGTGGATTCAGTTACATTTAGCTTCTTTGATAACTATCGACAAAGATTTCACACCTTGGTGGGAAGGAATTAACTAGCAACACAGAATCTTATAGATACATATATATATATATATATATATATATATATATATATAGTCAATATACATCAGAGCAAATAAGCTTTAAGAGAAATAGAACAATATAAATATAAATGACAGGACTGGTATATGAACATTGATGTATCTGTTGTGGTAGTAATGGTTTTAAAATGAAATGTTATGAATAATTAAATGCAATATGATATAATGGAGGGATATTACCTGTTGGAGAGTGAATAGATATACTAAGTTGTACATTTTGGAGTAGTAATGTGTAACTGGTGATAATATACATGTAAATTATAGTTATGTAGGGGATGTATGTAATGTAATACTTATTGAAACAACACTGTATTGTACTATTTTATTATAAGTATGCCATATTAATAATATTAAAACGCCGTTAAGGAATGTAGAGTACTTACCTGAGGGCAAGGTTATATGAAAGAATCTGAGAAATAGAAGGTACGTTGGTAACTGTAAAATATAACATAACAACAGTTTGATAAGGGGTTTTTCCCAACTTTACCCTATTAGGATATCATTATATCTAAAATAAAATTGGGTGGAGGCACTGTATATGAGTTGATAAATTAAGTAACCTTGAAGAAATATTCACGCAATAGGGGTTACATTTTGGAGACCACTGCTGAGATCGAACATGGAGTGTATAAATGGAGAGGATATATATAACTGGGGTAAAAGGAACAGGGTGGATCTTAAGTGCAGTGTGGGTATTGGAGGAAATTTAGTAGATATATCTGATGAGGAGGTACTTAAAGAAGTGAAGAAATGGTATGGGATTAAGGACCCACACATATGTGATAAATGGAGAGGTAATTTGGGAACGATATCTGCTGTATTATTAACTAACAGTAATGAATTAGATCCATCATTAATCCCTGCTAACATTATGCTAGAGAACGTTCCAGGTAGAAGATTGAAAATTCTTTGGCCTATGATTCCACATGATCTTAGTGAAGAAGCCACAGTAGAGTGTGATAGTAGAACAAATATAGGAGAAGGAGAGAATACAGGAGGTAGTTATCCTATAGCTGGAGAGCCAGAGACAGACATTCCTAGAGGGGAAGATGGTACTGAACAGAATGTAGATACAGTCATGGACAAAGTAGTTAGTCATTTTGAACGATGGCACTACGAGGGAGGATATAGAAGGTTAAGAATATTTTCGGGAATTATGCCAGTACCCGCAGGAGAGGAAAACTATGATACCTGGAAAGAAACAGCTACTCAACAGTCGGAAGAATGGCGATGCCCTGAACACATAAAAAAACAAAGGATTGTTGAGAGTTTGAGGGGTCCAGCTATGGGCATTATCCATGCTACAAGAAGAAGTAATCCAAATTCCACCCTAAAAGATTACTTTGAGGCTTTAGATTACTCATTTGGAACATTAGAGGATGTTGGTGATATTCTGGCAAGATTAAATCATACCTATCAAGAACCCAATGAATCTCTTACTAAATATATCTATAGAATAGATAAAATCCTGTATAAACTATTGGATAAAGGGGGAATAGAAACTAAAGATATAGATGAATGGAGGATGAAACATCTTTTGCGTGGAGCTCTCACCAGCAATCCGGTAGCCCAGAGATTAAGATGTAGTATGGCCAAGAGTCCTCCTTTCACGTTAGGAGAATTGATTAAGGAAGTGAAATTGGAGGAAGTACAGATTGAAAATCTGGAAAAAAGTGTGAAACGTGTCAAAGTAGTATTGCCGACCGCTGAAAATAATTTAGCATCTGAAAAATTATATAAATTAATGGAAGAACAAAATAAGAAAATAGATCAATTGATTACTCTACAAACAAATCTATCTGCCTCAACTGTTATAACTCCCTTGGGAAGAGGAAGAGGAATCAATAGGAGGAATGATAATAGGAGTAATTACAGCAACTTCACCTGTTATAATTGTGGACAGTTTGGTCATAGAGCTTTTGAATGCATTCAAGGAGGAAGTATACGAAGGAACACCTCTAGGGTAGAAAGATCTTCAATACCGACGGAAAACTCCAATGGGACGCCGATGAACCCCGCATCGACGCCCAACTTATAAAAGTGTGTGCAATGGGGAGTACCCAGTGGTCTAATGTAATTCCAGATGGGATTATAGGAAAGGCTCCCATGGTACAAGCAATGATTGATGGACAGCCCTGCAGTGTATTACTAGATAGTGGATCACAAGTCTCTATTATTTTTGAAAGCTGGTATCATCAATATTTATCCCACCTTCCAATTTTAGCATTTGATGGATTAGTAATATGGGGGTTAAGCAATCAAAAATACCCCTACTTAGGATATATTGTTACCCACATTGAATTTCCCGTGGAATCGGGAAGTCCTAAGCAATCATTCCCCTTTCTGGCTTTAGTTTGTCCTGACCCTCCTTCTGATCAAGGGGTGGTAACTGTTATTGTAGGGACCAACTCCCATTTATTCAGGACACTATCTGATTGGTGTATGGAGCAGGCAAGACTTCAGGAGGACATCCAGAACAAAGCTATATGCCAGTTCCATGGAATAATAATGAAGGTGGCGACTCCGTTGATAGTTCCAGAAGATAATATAACATTTTCGGTAAATGATGAACCTTTCTTAAATAAGTTAAAAAATTGTTTCCTAGGCAGTGACATTTCCCAGGTAGAAAGAGACCAACTATTGCAGCATCTCATTCATCGTGAATCCGTGTTCTCAGTTGGAGATTGGGATTTAGGAACAGCTACCGGCATTAAACATAGAATTAAACTACAAGATGAGAGTCCATTTAGAGAACGGTCTCGTCGGTTGGCTCCTGCTGACTTTGATGACGTTAGGCAGCATTTAAAGCATCTGTTGGAGAATAACATCATTGCTGATTCTGAAAGTCCTTACGCTTCGCCAATTGTAGTAGCTAGAAAGAAAAACGGAGATATCCGTTTGTGTATTGATTATAGAACCTTGAATAATCGGACTTTAGTAGATCAATATACTGTTCCTAAAATAGAAGAAGCGTTGGACTGCCTTCAAGGAAGCAAATGGTTTTCTATTCTGGATCTCAGATGTGGATATTATCAAATTCCGATGCATCCGGAGGATCGGGCTAAAACTGCATTTATTTGTCCCATTGGCTTCTTTGAATTTCTGAAGATGCCCCAAGGAATTAAAGGAGCCCCAGCTACTTTCCAACGCACAATGGAACAAACAGTTGGGGATATGTGCTACCGAGAAGTGATTGTATATTTGGATGACATTATTGTATTTGGTAAAACCCTAGAAGAACATAATGATAGACTCTTGAAAGTTTTAGACCGATTACAACAACGTGGGTTGAAGTTATCAATAGACAAATGCAAAATGTGCCAAAGTACAGTGACCTATCTAGGCCATGTCGTGAACAGAGAAGGGATATCTACCGACCCTGGCAAAGTGGAGGCTGTGAGGGGATGGTCTCGCCCAGCGAATCTAAAAGATCTACGTTCTTTTTTGGGATTTTGTGGGTATTATAGGCGATTTGTACCAAATTATTCCAAAATAGCTCGGTCACTCACTGACTTAACCAAGGGATATCCCCCTGTAGGAAAAAACAAGGCCGGTAAAAGTACTAATAATACAAGATCGTACTTTAAGCCCCAAGATAATTTTGGTGATAGATGGACGCCTGAGTGTGAAGCTGCGTTTCAACAACTGAAGTCTTGTTTAACACAATCACCGGTACTAGCTTACGCCAATCCAGAGTTACCTTATGAAGTACACATTGACGCTTCTTTTGAAGGATTGGGGGGAGTCTTGTATCAAACACAGCAGGATAAATGTCGACCTATTGCGTATGTCAGCCGAGGACTGTCTAATAGTGAGAAAAACTATGCAGTGCACAAACTTGAATTTCTTGCACTTAAATGGGCAGTCGTGGATAAGTTTCACGACTACTTATATGGGGCAAATTTTTCCGTTCATACGGACAACAATCCGCTTACTTATATAAATACAACAGCCAAATTAGATGCCACAGGTCATAGATGGTTGGCTGCATTATCCAACTACAATTTCACCTTAAAGTATAAGCCGGGAGTTCAAAATACAGACGCGGATGCTTTGTCAAGGATACCTCATTCCCCAACCACCAGCGATAATGATGACTGGGTGGAGGTACCTGCACCAGCACTGAGTAGTCTATGTCAGCAGATTTTAACCATAAACACAACAACCAAGGCAACTGTTTGCACACTGGGAGCATCCGAAACCTCTCTTCCCTCCATGTACTGTTGGATAAATAAAGCCGAACTAAAACATCTGCCCATGATCACCAAGGAACAACTGAGACTGGCCCAATGTCAGGATCCCACTATATCAGTGATAATCAAGTACCTGCAGACAGGTTATTTAACCACCAGTTTTAGTTCTCTGTCCAATTCTCTAAAGACCTTGGTACAACAGCGAAAGAAATTATTATTTCGACAAGGAATATTGTATCGCAAGACTCTAAGAGCTAATGGAGGAGTAAAATTTCAATTGGTCCTTCCTGCAGTATTCGTTCCTTTAATTTTATCCTCATTACATGATCACCATGGCCATGTCGGCTATGATAAAACACAAGCACTTATAGCTGATAGAATGTATTGGCCTCTCATGAATGCTGAAATCGCTCAATACTGCAAACAGTGTAAAAACTGCATTTTACGAAAAACCTTACCGATGCATGCAGCTCCATTAGTAAATCTAAGTAGTACTGGACCATTAGAACTGGTATGCATTGATATTTTATCCTTTCAAGGGCCTAATGGACAAGACAGCAATGTACTAGTGGTAACCGATCACTTCACTAGATACGCTCAAGCCTTTGTGACCCCAAACCAAAAAGCTATAACCGTCGCTAAAACCCTATGGGAAAAATTTTTTGTTCATTATGGGCTACCAGCCAGGATCCACAGTGATCAGGGACGTGACTTTGAAAGTAATCTCATTAAAGAGCTCTGTGAATGTTGTGGGATACGGAAGTCACGTACCTCTCCCTATCATCCTCAAGGAGACCCGCAGCCTGAGCGGTTCAACCGAACTCTATTGAACATGTTGGGAACCCTGGATCATAAATCCAAACTGCAGTGGAAACATCATATAGTTCATCTTGTCCATGCATATAATTGTACCAAAAATGAGGCCACTGGGTATTCCCCCTATGTACTTATGTTTGGGCGAGAAGCCCGTTTACCAATTGATATTAGTCTAGGAATATCTCCCCATAATGTAAATTCATCCTCACACACTCAATATGTCAGGAAACTCAGAAAAGAACTGAATGAAGCTTTTGAAGTTGCTACACTGGCCTCTAAGAAGCAAGGAGAAAAGAACCAGAGATTGTACAACCAGAAAGTAGTTGAACATATTTTACTCCCAGGGGACCGGGTACTCCTTAGAAGACTTGGAATTCCAAAACGTCAAAAATTAATTAATAAGTGGCGCGAGACTCCCTACCGAATTGTGGAAAAGTTACCTGGTATTCCGGTGTATAGACTTACCTCAGAAAAAGGAGATGGACACATACTCACCTATCACCGGAATCATTTATTGCCCGTTGGACAGGATGTATATTTCCCAAGTGATCTAGAAAGGGAAAATAGCTCTGACCTGAAGGATAGTAATCCAATCTTTTCAGCTTCTTCTCCTCTGTCTTCTGAAGAAAATAGTATGGATGAATGTCCAGCAACAGAACTAGGATATTTTTATAGTCCTAGAAGTCTAGAAAGTGCTTCTATTGAAAAAGAAGTACAATTCTCTCCAGTATGCAAAGACATATTACCTCCAGATGAAGAAAATATGGCTGTTAAGGATGATGGGAGTGACTTTAATGATAGCCCCACTCTAGATACACAAGAAAGTGACTTATGTACTCGTTCTCCGGTTAGGTTGGATATGGAAACCCCAGTAGTTGGGGGAGAGAGATGCAGTCCTAGACCACAAAGACTGCGTAGACCTCCAACTATTTTTACTTATGACCGGTTAGGATACCCAACTCATAAACCCCTAATTCTTCAGTCCAATATTGTACATAGTTGGCCTTATTTTGGGTATACTGAATAGAGTAGAACTGTTACTATTTAGCAAATACACAGTCTTTAACCTGTATATGTATATAACCCAGGGGTCTTCAACCCGTGGCCCGCGGGCCACAGGTGGCCCGCTGCTATGGTTTCCATGGCCCGCCGACGCGCCCGCCCGCAGCGCACATATGAACACAAAAAAAAAAAAAAAAATTTTTCCCTTTCCCGGAGTCATGTGACTCCCCCGCACTGTCACTGGTTGCCTGTGAAGAAGGGGAGTAGCTCCTCTTAGGCTGGTCAGTGGTCTGGTCACCCTTACTGTGTCTCCCTCCCTGTGTCTCCCTCCGCCTGCAGTGTTGAATAGGTGGGTGAGAGCGGCGGGGACCCGGCTGGGGGGGGTGCGGCAAGTTACCATTGAGAGCAGGGGGCAGTGCGGGAACCCGGCGGGCGGGAGCGGAGGGGGTGCGGCAGCATGTATGCAGCCTGAGCATGGCTGTGTGCGGCGGGGACCCGGCGCGGGGGGGGGGGGGGCTGCGGCAGGAGAATAAAAGTGTATAAGTGTTGAGGGCAGGGGGCAGTGCAGGAACCCGGCGTGCGGGAGCGGCGGGGACGGGGGTGCGGCAGCCTGAGCATGGCAGTGAATAAATTAGTATTGAGGGCAGGGGGCGTGGCGGGGGACCCAGCAGGGGGTGTATTAAGTATTAAGAGCAGAGATGGCAGGGAGCATGCTTTGACAATGCTGCTGTCTGTCTGTGATGGGGAGGAGGGAGGGTATGATAGCACCTATGTCTTGACATAGGCGCTATCATACCCTCCCTCCCCCCATCACAGACAGACAGTAGCAATATTGTGAAAGCATGCCCACATTATACCCACCAGTCCAGTGATACTGCCATATGAGTCCAGTTCAGTGCTTACAGACCAACATCTTGAGAATACTCTGCGCATAGCGACTTCTAACATTGATGCCAACATCGACAAGCTGGCCAAGCAAAAACAATGCCAAGTTTCCCACTGATATGAACTTATTATAATAACAAAGGTAAAGTAGACCATGTTTCATTCATTAAATTACAATAATTATCTTTTGAAGTCTTTTTTATGGTCTTATGAGTCTAGAAAAGGTCTCATTACAATCATAAATTAAAATTTAGATTCTAAATACCGCAGTATAGCTTAGTGGCCCTCGGCTTCGTTTCATTTTTTTATGTGGCCCACACTGTCTTAAAGGTTGAAGACCCCTGATATAACCCATTGTTTTTGTATAAAAGAATATTGTGATGATCTTTGAAATTACACCAAGATTCAGGTAGATGTTGGTATTTTCCAGATCATCAGGGGGAGAATGTCACCCTGACTGGATTAATATATGTGTAAAGGGCAGGTTATAAAGCAAACATGGTAAACAATGACCATTAGCTAAATAAAAATATATATATATATGTACATAGAATACTGATGTTGAGGGAATTAGTATAAAAGTATGGTGAGGTAAATTGGGCTCTGCACTGTTTACTGTGGGGCGGGAAAAGCATTTGTCTCGCGACCCTCTGTCAGAGACTGGTATATGCCTATGCCTGAATACCCAGCTGGGGGGCACGAGACAGGACCAGTGAGGGTGTCCCGCGACCTGAGCGGGAAAGAGGACTGCTCTCGAGACGTGAAAAAGAGAGTATAAAAGAGAGGGGATCCCCGTGCAGTGACACACTGGTGCCGCTCTGGTGAGCATATCTTCTTTCTCTCTCTGCCCTGCCATCCAAGAGCTGTGAGGTAAACATTCAGCAGGCGCAGGGGAGAAGAAGGAGACTCAGTCCGGAGGGAAGGCATCTGAAGATTGGGCAAGATGAGCGGAATAACGAGGAGGAGAAGCAGCTCAACCGTGATCAGAGGGAGAAGATAAGGAGACGGCGGCCGCTGAAAGTTAGGAGCAGAGAAGGCGATCGAGGTGGAAGAAGGATATCGCTTGGTACATCGTGGTAAGATTACCCACCTTAGATACTTATGCCTCTCACGTCGCTCTGCTGACAAAGACCCGCTGTCAAATCCCTGCCGTCAGCTGTTATGCCAGCCGCGTAGCCAGGAGCCGCCTCTGATGCAATACCCGGCCGCCGGAGACGCCTCCTCTCGAGCCCTGCTGTCACCGTCCCCTCTGTCAGTCATTGGTAAAGCCATTTGGGGGAGCTGCCTCTGAGGTGATGCCCGTCAGTCGGGGCCGCCCTCTCAGTAATAATCATTAAGACGCCTCCTCCGGAGCCCCGCTGTCACAGCCCCCTCTGTTAGCTGTTGCTGAAGCCGCTTGGAGAAGCCGCCTTTGATGCGCTGCCCGTCAGCTGGAGCCGCTCACCTCAGTCACCATAGTTAAGATGCCTCGTCCCGAGCGCTGAGATCCATAGCCGCATATATGATTAAGTGTAGTGAAGAAGACATACACTAAGCCCCACAAGTAATAGCTTTCTCTTCCACTATTCCTGTTTGCCAGAGCTGTTTCCAGCGCGACCACATCTGTCCTCATCTCCCTATTTATTAATTAATATACAGATAAGGAGAATACAGAGCTCCAGTTGAAGGAGCCACACACAGTGCAATGCCCTCCTGCAGAGCCACTCCTCAATGATAGTTGGATAGTAGCCACATACCGAGTTTCGGCTGGCTGAACTGTCTCCGCAGCACATCCCTCCAATTGGCGCAGTCCACCGCAGAGACTTTATCTACCAGCCTCCTACTGAGCTACGAAGGTAGAGGCCACCTCCGCTGCACATCCTGCCCGCTGGCGCTGCCCAATACAATAGAGTCTACTAGTATCAGACTTGGTAGCCCCACCTATTTGAGCTTCCACATATATTATCTCCTATTATAGGTTGTTTCCCAAGCTTTGTTAGAAAGCATTTATTCGTTGGTATGCCTGCGCTTTCCATATGATCCTCCAGTGTTCATAAGCTGCATCCACAGCGTTGTTGAAATAACATCCCCTCAAATGCTGATTCCTCCTGGCGATGTTCAATGCTTGCATCCTGTTCATTATTAATCTTACGTACCTACCTGGTTTCAGTGGCTGCCAATGATAGTGAAAGAGGGTGTGATCAGTAGGGAATTACAAAGGCAATGGGCAGGAGCTCATTGTGAAGACAACGAAGGTCTGTGATAGAATACCTATTGTTAATAACTATATCAGAGGGACAGAATAACTAACATTCAGACTGTCAGCTAGTGTATTGAGACCCTTTCATCTTAACAGAACACAAAACTACAAGAACAGAAAACCTATTGAACTTATATTATAAGTCATAAGATTGGGGGTTAATTTGTAAGACATTTCCGGCAACACATATATGGCGACCATAGCTATGCTACTTACCTGAGCAAAGGGAGGGTAATGTTGGTATATATGAGGTGCATCAGACTATCACTAAATAAGCACCTCCTATATTTATAACTGAAATTATTGGGGAAGAAGTCTTCTTGATACCGTAAGGCCGGTATTCATACATACTTTGTACCTACACGGAGGATCATTAAATATATGTCTAATTAAAAGCTTATGGGCATACACAGACTAATTATCCCTTGGATAAACGATAGAGGAGCACAGAACCAGTGACAACTAGTGGAGATAAAAAGGAAAATACCTTCTCTTCTGGATGGTATCACTTTCAGTGAAAGAGTAACTGATTTGGATACTTTAGTTTCATTTTGTTACAGAACAAGAAACCCATGATACAAGTAACTTTCTCCTGAACTTAACACCTGATATGGATACTTCAAGTGGATTCAGTTACATTTAGCTTCTTTGATAACTATCGACAAAGATTTCACACCTTGGTGGGAAGGAATTAACTAGCAACACAGAATCTTATAGATACATATATATATATATATATATATATATATATATAGTCAATATACATCAGAGCAAATAAGCTTTAAGAGAAATAGAACACTATAAATATAAATGACAGGACTGGTATATGAACATTGATGTATCTGTTGTGGTAGTAATGGTTTTAAAATGAAATGTTATGAATAATTAAATGCAATATGATATAATGGAGGGATATTACCTGTTGGAGAGTGAATAGATATACTAAGTTGTACATTTTGGAGTAGTAATGTGTAACTGGTGATAATATACATGTAAATTATAGTTATGTAGGGGATGTATGTAATGTAATACTTATTGAAACAACACTGTATTGTACTATTTTATTATAAGTATGCCATATTAATAATATTAAAACGCCGTTAAGGAATGTAGAGTACTTACCTGAGGGCAAGGTTATATGAAAGAATCTGAGAAATAGAAGGTACGTTGGTAACTGTAAAATATAACATAACAGTTTGATAAGGGGTTTTTCCCAACTTTACCCTATTAGGATATCATTATATCTAAAATAAAATTGGGTGGAGGCACTGTATACGAGTTGATAAATTAAGTAACCTTGAAGAAATATTCACGCAATAGGGGTTACATACCAATGTGGGAAATGTTGTACCTTGTGTAAGCTGTGACCCGGTGGGTCCGGTATACATGGCTGTTATGCCAGTTAGGGGTGCTGCCAGGGGAGAATCAGTAGAAGGGTCTGTGTGGGCAGCTGCTGTCACTGCTTGCTCCCAGCACAGGGAGAAGTCAGAACCTGCAGCTTCCCCCCAAGCCCCCCTCCCTTCAAGCAGGCACACAAACACAAACACAGACACCCAGCAGGGGCCCAGTCCCCTCACTGAGAGCTCAACAGAGAATGTGCCTTTCAAAGCTGAATTGATCAGGTACACCTCTACTGGGACTCCTAGTGCTACAATCACAATGAAGAGAGCTAGCAGACAGGATGTGAGTAGGGAAGCCAATCCCAGGCCATTTTTTCAATCCCGGGGATCGGGATTGAAAAATGGCCAATCCCGGGATTTCCGGGATACCCGGGATTGGCTTTTAGATAGGTGGCCGCCCCCTCGCCCCACCCCGCCCCGCCCGCCCCGCACATATAACTTACCATATGTAGAGATGTGCCCTGTGGGCACATCTGTGGTGCTGTCCCTAGCTGGGGACAGCGCTGGGGCAGCTTGTCTGTCCCCAGCGCTGGGTGCGTGGCGGCGGGTGTCCGGTGCAGGAATTACCCTTTTCCCTGCACCGGACCAGAGGCATTCGAATGTTGGCGCCCTCCGGGAGCCAATCGCGGCTCCCGGAGCGGCAGCCAATCAGAGAGGGACGCGGCGAGTCAATCGGCGCTCGCCGCGTCATAGGCCCCGCCCCCGGCGTCTGACGTCAGACGCCGGGCGGGAGCCGAGGACACCGCGCGCGCGGAAGAGCGCGAAGAAGAAAGAAGAAGACGGGCGGGAGCAGTGGAGAAGTTCGTCGGCGCGCCGGAGCGCAGAAGATCCCGGCGGCGAGAGGAAGAAGACGTCGTGGTCGGAGCTCGGGTGGCCGCGGAAGAGGCCTGAAGACGTCCGGCGGCAGGAAGATGTCCAGCGGCGGCTGGACGCGGCGAGGCGACGGCGGCGCCGCTGGCCAGGACGGGCCAGCGGCCGAAGATTAAAGAAGAGCGCTGGAGGGGTCACCAGGGGTGGGAAGCAAAGGGCTGGCGAAGCTCCCCCCTGGTGCCTCTCCCAGCGGGTCAGGTAGGCCCTTTTCAGGTGCCCCTGTACCCGCTCTTCCCTAGACCACCGGGTGTTCGGGCATTAGGCCCGAGGGCACAGTCAGGCCCTCCCGGCCTGTGGGCACATAGTCGGGCCCTCCCGGCCCGTGGGCATTTAGTCGGGCCTCCTGGCCTGTGGGGCATTTAGTCGGGCCCTCCAGGCCCGTGGCCCAGATAGTCAGGCACTAGGCCTGGGGGCACAGGTTGGGCACTAGGCCCATAAGGATAGTCAGGCCACCGGCCTGTGGGACGGTTAGGCGGGCATTAGGCCCGAGGGGCATATCAGGCAATAGGCCTGTGGGGCATTAGAGGGCATTAGGCCCTAGTGTATTCTGGCCAAATAGGGTAACATAAGGTGACCCTGGGCGCTAGGCCCAGGTCACCCAACGGGTGACGAGTTAGGCGGGCGCTAGGCCCAGTGGGTAAGTGCCCCCGAGGTGAATAAAGGTGGCACTGGGCGCTAGGCCCCGGCCACCCTGAGGTGTTAGGTAGGCAGGCCCGCTCGGCCTGAGCCCCTAAGAAGAGAGTACGGTAGGTGGGTGAGCTGTGCGGCCCCCCTCCCCACTACTGGGTGTTCTGAGTCGGGTAACTAAAGGGACCGTACCGTCGCTTGCATTGTGTATCGTGATGTATGTTACCGTGCGGGGCAAAGTGTGAGCTCGTTAAGTGTGTTTAGTTTTGTTGCACCACACCCACAGAGCTAGTTCGAGGGTTCTGCCGTTGTAGTTAGTATAGGGTGTGACACTAGGTTAGAGTTAGGCCCTGCACGGCTGTTTGCTTGTTTGTTTACCTCCTTACAGGGACCTGTAAGAGAAGAAGACGTTCGCAGTGCGAAACTGACGGTGAGTAACATCTGTGTGCGTTTGTCCCTTGTCTGTCCCCGAGCGCCGGAGTCGGGATTGCTCACGGACGTGAGAATCCTTTTCATCACACTACGTGCGAGAGCGCGAGTGTGTGAAATCTGGGTGGCTGAGGCTTTGTGCCGGTGATGACCTTTCACCCAACCGGTGAAGGTCGCGGTCACCCCTGGGGGTATTCCCTCTTCCAGTTTAAGAAGGGTCGATACCCCCTTTAAGGTAAAGCATTCTCTCCTCAGCTCGGTCGTCGGTCAGCTCCGAGAGGGAATCGCCATGTCCGGATCCGATTGAAGATTTCCAGGTCCGTTGAGGGTTCCGGTACCTGAAGGTGAGAGAGAGCGGCGCCTGGTGAGTACCAAGTCTACACCTGCACGGCAGCAGGCACCACACGCACCGCCGCCCCACCTCTCACACCGGGATTTCCGGGATACCCGGGATTGGCTTTTAGATAGGTGGCCGCCCCCTCGCCCCACCCCGCCCCGCCCGCCCCGCACATATAACTTACCATATACCGAGGGCGGGCGGGAGGGGATCTTCCTTTCATCAATGCTGACGGCTTCTGACAGTGCAGCGTGACCTCACACGCTGCGCTGGGGACCCGGAAGGAGGAAGCCGGGCAGCGTCTGAGCGTCCTGTGGACGCTCAACGCTGATCCCTCAATCCCCGGGATTGGAGCTTCCAATCCCGGGATTGAATCCCGGCCATTTTTGGGCCTAAATCCCGGGATCCCGCCGATCCCGATCCCGGGATTGGCCACCCTAGATGTGAGTCTGGGAGGTAATGTCAGGCTGGGGAAGGTGTCATGGGCTGCTGTGGAAAACTTGGCTTTTCAGGCAGAACTGAGAATTAAACCTGTACAGAGGGAGCTCACCTTTTTCCCAGGGAAGGGGAGGGGTGATTAGTCAGCTCAGGAAGGAAACCAAGGCAAGGTGTTTTGGGAAGGTGAATGTAGTGCTGAGGAAACTACCCTCACCTGTGCTACCAATAAGCCTGCAGCCTCACAAGTACCAGGGGGAGAGGGACACAAAGTATTTAGAGCAATACTTGATATGATTTCTATCATACTCGTTGTGGTCAGCCTTATGCTGTTTAAGGAAACTTTGCCACATCTGATAGGGATGACCGAAAGCCATCTTAAAGCTGCCCAAACCAGGCAGAAGCGCTGGTATGACCGGAACACCCGGGAGCGCAAATTTGAAGTGGACTAGGAATCGGACCCACTGTTAGATCTAACAGCTGCGGCTGCGTCAGGGGGTACTCTGACAGATGCCCAGTATGGAGAGGAGCTGACAGAGGTGCCGCGGAGTCAGCTGTTTGATGCCTTGCACCCCTACCAGACCTGCTGCACAGATAGGCTAGGAAAACTGCACCTAGGCACCCACCAGGTAGACCCAGGTCACCACACACCCCTGAGACAGTCAGAGTACAGAGGCACATTGGGGGTGTTACAGGCAATATGGTGGGAGGTGGATGACATGCTAAGCCTAGGGGTAATACAGAAGTCCTGGAGTTCATGGGCTATGCCCGTAGTGCTGGAACCAACATGGGAACTGCAAGGATCCGTCTCAACAGGGAGACAACAGCAGTCCATCCAGGCAAGGTACTGACAATCGTCAGGGCACAGCATAGAGACTGTGGCTTCAGGTGCCAACTGCTCTCATGCTGATTTTAAAAAGGGGAGGTGTCATGATTGGACGCTATCCTGACGCCAGAACGTGCATAACTGCAAATAATATTGTATTGATCAATTTCTGCAAATGCCCTGTGTGTGGTTATGTATAAATCCTGTGTGAAAAGGTCATAGGAGACTTCAGTCTGATGTGCCACTGCTCCCTTGCTGATCTTAAAGGGGGAGGTGTCATGATCCAGGCTATCTCAAGCAGGAATAAGCCTGTTAATAAGTAGTGTGATATCAATAAGTACAAGAAAGTAGAAGGGATGCAATCCTAAGCGCTATATTATAATACTTTAAGTGTACATAGATCAACAAATGCACAATACGTCCCTTTTAGTAGATCCTCCAGATTTTTCTTCTTTTATATTCTCCTTATATTCATCCGATATTATATTCCAGTGGTGTGAATAATATATAAAAGAAAAAAATGATATATGTGTAGAACAGTCTATATTTCCATAGACCACACTGTATAACAAGTCCTTTAAATGGATGATCAGAGACGTAGTCTAGGCGTACCCCAACTCACACTATGCAGCGTAAAATTGTGTATATAAAGGTATCTTTATCTTTCATTCCTTCACCAGATCACCAATTTAACTGTGTTTCTGAATTGGCGTACCCCACTCACTAGGTTAATAGAATGAGGAAAGCACATAAAGGTATCTTTGTCTTCATATGCGTACCCTACTTACAGGGTTTAAAGATGACCGCAAGCGTATCAAGGTTTCTTTTCCCCTTTTGGTTTTCCACTGGTAGTAGCCTTATGCTTCTCCACAGTCTCTCTCGGTGTCAGGTATATGGGAAAAAAATTAAAAAAGACCAATGTGTAGACTGGACCAGTGAACTAGTGCAAAAAATATGTGAAGAAAAGTTTCTATTGAAAGATACCTGTATATAAAGGTATCTATATATATATATATGTGTCTTAAGATATGATGATCCTTACACAAAAAGTGCTCATTCCGGTGTATTTAGTTTCTTTATGAAATACACCCTAGTGATATAAAGTGGTATAAATTTATAGTGAACGTAACCCACTTACACAAAGTGGGGGGAGTGATATATATATATAACGGTTTCTTTGTATAGAAGAAGAAAAGAGGTTCTAGCGGGCGTACCCCACTCACAGTCTAGCTGATTCTTGTCATACACATCAGGGTTTCTTTTATATCCTCTCTCATACAGCTCTTCTGAAAATCTTCCAGCCAAATGCATGCAATTCCATAAATTTAAGAATCCATGTGAGGATAAAAAAAATCTTATATTTTATTCCACGCCACTCGCCACATGCGGGTAGGTAAAAACAACAATGTCCAGAACAATATAGTACATACAAAGATATGGAGGCAGAAAAAAAGGTGGAAATTTTCTTCTACATCAAAAACCATGAAAAATAAAAAAAAATTAAAAACAATTCTTTACCTTACAGAGTCTTTAAAGGTAAAACTGAAAAAAATGGCTGTCCACACTCCTCCTGTCGACGCGTTTCGGTCTGTATTTGGACCTTTATCAAGACATCTTGTCTTGATAAAGGTCCAAATACAGACCGAAACGCATTGACAGGAGGAGTGTGGACAGCCATTTTTTTCAGTTTTACCTTTAAAGACTCTGTAAGGTAAAGAATTGTTTTTACATTTTTTAAATTTTTAATTTTTCATGGTTTTTGATGTAGAAGAAAATGTCCACCTTTTTTCTGCCTCCATATCTTTGTATGTACTATATTGTTCTGGACATTGTTGTTTTTACCTACCCGCATGTGGCGAGTGGCGTGGAATAAAATATAAGATTTTTTTTATCCTCACGTGGTTTCTTAAATTTATGGAATTGCATGCATTTGGCTGGAAGATTTTCAGAAGAGCTGTATGAGAGAGGATATAAAAGAAACCCTGATGTGTATGACAAGAATCAGCTAGACTGTGAGTGGGGTACACCCGCTAGAACCTCTTTTCTTCTTCTATACAAAGAAACCGTTATATATATATCACTCCCCCCACTTTGTGTAAGTGGGTTACGTTCACTATAAATTTATACCTCTTTATATCACTAGGGTATATTTCATAAAGAAACTAAATACACCGGAATGAGCACTTTTTGTGTAAGGATCATCATATCTTAAGACATATATATATATATATATATATATATATATAGATATATATAGATATATATATATAGATACCTTTATATACAGGTATCTTTCAATAGAAACTTTTCTTCACATATTTTTTGCACTAGTTCACTGGTCCAGTCTACACATTGGTCTTTTTTAATTTTTTTCCCATATACCTGACACCGAGAGAGACTGTGGAGAAGCATAAGGCTACTACCAGTGGAAAACCAAAAGGGGAAAAGAAACCTTGATACGCTTGCGGTCATCTTTAAACCCTGTAAGTAGGGTACGCATCTGAAGACAAAGATACCTTTATGTGCTTTCCTCATTCTATTAACCTAGTGAGTGGGGTACGCCAATTCAGAAACACAGTTACATTGGTGATCTGGTGAAGGAATGAAAGATAAAGATACCTTTATATACACAATTTTACGCTGCATAGTGTGAGTTGGGGTACGCCTAGACTATGTCTCTGATCATCCATTTAAAGGACTTGTTATACAGTGTGGTCTATGGAAATATAGACTGTTCTACACATATATCATTTTTTTCTTTTATATATTATTCACACCACTGGAATATAATATCGGATGAATATAAGAAGAATATAAAAGAAGAAAAATCTGGAGGATCTACTAAAAGGGACGTATTGTGCATTTGTTGATCTATGTACACTTAAAGTATTATAATATAGCGCTTAGGATTGCATCCCTTCTACTTTCTTGTACTTACCGTTTGTGTGGGAGTGTGGTGATACTCTAAGGGGGGACGCAGTTCAGGGCAGCTTGTAGGCGCCATTTTTGATAGGAGTCTCCACTCTTTATTTTTCCCTAGTGTGATATTGTCATGATCCGGGTATCTGGACGCCATTACCTGCTGTTTAGGTGTCTTCTGAGACTGGCCCAGCGTTCCAAGTCCGGATCTCATCTGTGTCAACACTCTGCACATCCCTCCTGTCATTCTGAGACACTATCACAGCGGCGCCATGTTTGAATCCAACATGGCGTCTCCCGGCCTCCGCCGCCGTTCCTGTGTTATTGCTGCAGGTTCTCAGTATAGTGTATCATGCCTGCTGCGGCCTCTGCTGCCCTCCAAGTGTCTCAGCATATAACAGTCATCTGGTCTCTCCTGTCCTCCGCGGCCGGCGCCGCCATTATCACTATGTTTGCACATTTCATTTCAAACTAGTTTTCCCTCCAGGTTCCAGCATGGGCGCAGCCATGTTGGATTTGATCACATGCTCCAATTCCTCCAATCCACTGTCTCTGGAATCTGCATAATTGCCTAGCCAATGCCTGCATAGCAGCAGGTATAAGTATCCTGTGTCTAGGCCAGATAGATGTCAGTGCTTTGAAAGTCATACCTTGTTCCAGTCTCTCTCTCCTGTGATTTGTTTCTCCAGGTTCCAGTTCCTGTCTCCAGCATCCACAAAGAGACCCGCACCTTCTTTCCATCTTGCGGTGCAGCCTGACTTCTTCCGTGGCTGTCCAAGTTTCCAGCTATCTACAATCTGTTTCCAGCAGCCAGCTTTCAACAGATTTCAGCTTCTACTAAACACCGGTGCTGATCCAGCGGATCCTATCTTACCAGCAGTATCCACTACCACCGGTAATCATTTATCAGCTATTCAGTTTCTACGCTCCCTAGCATCTCACATCATTCACTCTGTGTTCATCAACTGGCTGGTTCCATCCAGCATCCACTCCGTGACTTTAGTACCTGGCTGATTCCATTCAGCATCCACTCTGTGTTTCATCACCCGGCTGATTCCACTCAGCATCCACTCCGTGTCTTACCACCTGGCTGGTTCCATCCAGCTGATACAGCAGCATACTCAAGTTACAGATTCACCTGTTACAACTACTGGCATGTTCCTCGGCTATCTCCACTACTACAACCAGGCCTGGTAAGGTGATTCCATCAAAGGACTTTTACATCTGTTCTATACCTACCAGTGCTCTGAGATACCTCCTATGGTTATGTGATCCAGGAACTGTGTTATTTGCCACTGTCTTTGATTTACTTTGAATGCTGCTTGTCATTTCACGGAGTCTGTTAAATAAACTTTTATTTTGAATTTTAAACTGGTTGTCATGGTCACACCTTCGGGTAATCAATCTGCACTTACATGTCCAGGGGTCTGATTAAACCTCCTAGGTTTAACTTCATCTCAGCCCCTACAACTGAGGCTTCCTCCCGTCAGCCTAAACCCTCAGTTGTGACAGTAAGCACTGACCATATGAATCCAGCCAGAGACCAGAATCAAGCGGCTAGACCTATGCAAGAACTGGCAGCCAGACTCGAACATCAGGAGGCTGCACAAGGTCACATCATCCGCTGTCTCCAGGATCTCTCTACTCGGCTGGATGGGATTCAGACGACCCTCCGTGGACCTGTCACGTCTGATGCGTCCACCACAGTGACTCCAGCTGTAACCCCACCCACCTTACCCATTTCCATTCCACGTCTTCATCTTCCAACGCCAGCAAAATTTGACGGATTTCCACGGTTCTGCAGGGGATTTCTCAACTAATGCGAAATCCATTTTGAGCTTCAACCTGGCAACTTCCCCAGGGACCATACCAAAGTTGCTTATATTATTTCTCTCCTCAGTGGCTCAGCCCTTGATTGGGCATCACCGTTATGGGAGAAGTCTGATCCCCTGCTGTCCTCCTATACTGACTTTGTAGCATCATTCAGGCGCATCTTCGACGAGCCGGGCCGGGTTTCCTCTGCTTCATCTGAGATTCTTCGTCTACGCCAGGGAACACGTACTGTGGGACAGTATCTTATACAGTTCAAAATCCTGGCGTCTGAACTGGCCTGGAACGACAAGGCCCTGTATGCTGCATTCTGGCATGGCTTGTCAGAACGCATTAAAGATGAGTTAGCTACCAGAGACTTGCCTTCTAAGTTGGATGAGCTAATTTCACTATGCACGAAGGTTGATCTACGGTTCAGAGAGAGAGCAACCGAGCGAGGAAGATCATCCGTTCCTAAATTTTCTGCTCCTCCTCCTCGTCAACCATCTCCATCCAAGGATGAGCCTATGCAAATTGGTTGTTCCCGTCTATCTCCCGCTGAGCGCCGAAGACGCCTCTCCGAGTCTCTATGTCTCTACTGTGCAGCTCCATCGCACACTATCAATGCCTGTCCCAAACGTTCGGGAAAACTCCAGACCCTACCTCGCCAAGGAGAGGGCCGTCTTGGAGTAATGATCTCCTCTCCATCTCCTCATGATTGTAACCTCCCAGTGTCGCTCCAAATTGCTCAACGTTACAGGAACGTCATTGCCCTCCTTGATTCCGAAGCAGCTGGGAATTTCATAACCGAAGCTTATGTTAAACGGTGGTCCCTACCCACAGAGAGACTGTCCTCGTCCATCTCTTTGACTGCCGTGGATGGCAGCAAGATTTTTGACGCAGTCATTTCCTTAAGGACTCTTCCAGTTCGTCTGAGAGTGGGAGTTCTTCATTCTGAGTATATTTCTTTTCTAGTGATTCCAAGAGCCACACATCCAGTGGTTTTAGGCCTTCCATGGCTCCGTCTCCACAACCCATCGATTGACTGGTCGACTACGCAAATACTGGCATGGGGTCCCTCCTGTGCTGAGACTTGTTTAGCCAAAGTTCTTCCTGTTTGTTCTTCCTTCCCCAGGTCATCTGATGTTCCACCTCCTCCATATCAAGACTTCACGGATGTGTTCAGTAAAGCCTCTGCTGATATCCTTCCTCCTCATAGAGAATGCGACTGCCCAATCGACCTCATTCCAGGGAAGCTTCCACCGCGAGGTCTAACTTATCCATTGTCTCTGCCTGAGACACACTCCATGGAAGAGTACATCAAAGAGAACCTGGCGAAGGGTTTCATCAGACCATCTTCTTCTCCAGCCGGCGCAGGCTTCTTCGTTAAGAAGAAAGACAGTGGTCTGCGTCCGTGCATCGACTACAGAGGTTCTTTCCCGTCTCCGTGTCAATCACCTCTATTGTAAATTGGAGAAGTGTGTGTTTGAAGTTAAAACCATTCCGTTTCTAGGTTACATTGTGTCCAGTTCCGGACTAGAGATGGATCCTGAGAAACTCCAAGCAATCCAGAATTGGCCTATACCCTTAACCCTCAAAGGGGTCCAGAGGTTCTTAGGGTTCGCCAATTATTATAGAAAGTTTATACGAGACTTTTCCACCATTGTGGCGCCTATCACTGCATTAACCAAGAAAGGTGCTAATCCGTCCAAGTGGTCCGAGGAAGCTACGCAGGCCTTTCACCTTCTGAAGCAACGGTTCATCTCTGCACCAGTTCTGAAACAGCCCGACACCGACTCTCCTTTTATCTTAGAGGTAGATGCCTCCTCCGTTGGAGTAGGAGCGGTGTTATCCCAGAGGGCCAAAGATGGACATCTACATCCTTGCAGTTTCTTCTCCCGGAAGTTCTCCCCAGCTGAGCGCAACTATGCCATTGGCGATCAGGAGTTGCTAGCCATCAAGCTCGCTCTGGAGGAGTGTAGATACCTGTTGGAGGGAGCTTCCCACTCAATCACCATACTTACCGACCACAAAAATCTTTTATATCTCAAAGGCGCACAATGTCTGAATCCTCGTCAGGCCAGATGGGCACTTTTCTTCTCTAGGTTTGACTTTAAACTCCAGTTCTGTCCGGGTTCTCAGAATCGTAAGGCCGATGCCCTTTCCCACTCATGGGAGCAAGAAAATGAGTCCAAGTCTGCAGACAAGCATCCTATTATTAATCCGTTGGCATTCTCCACGGTAGGGATGGACTCTACGCCCCCACCATGGAAAAGTTTTGTTAAGCCAGTTCTAAGGAAGAAGCTCATGCATTGGGCCCATGCTTCCCGTTTTGCTGGACATACAGGCATTCAGAAAATCCTTGAATTTATCTCTAGGACCTACTGGTGGCCAACTCTGAAGAAGGACGTTATGGAATTTATTGCCTCCTGCCCAAAGTGTGCCCAACACAAAGTCTCCCGCCAGTCGCCTGCGGGGCAACTGGTTCCATTATCTGTTCCCCGTCGACCATGGACCCATTTGTCAATGGACTTTGTTTCCGATCTACCTATCTGCAACAAGTTTAATACCATCTGGGTGGTAGTTGACCGGTTCACCAAGATGGCACATTTCATCCCTCTCACCGGTCTTCCGTCAGCTTCCAAGTTGGCTCAAGTGTTTATACAAGAGATCTTCCGACTTCACGGTCTTCCTGAAGAGATCATCTCGGATCGTGGAGTACAATTTGTAGCCAAATTTTGGCGAAGTTTGTGTCAAGCCCTCCAAGTCAAGTTAAAGTTTTCCACAGCTTACCATCCTCAGACCAATGGTCAAACCGAGAGGGTGAATCAGGACTTGGAGGCCTTCCTCCGTATATATGTGTCTTCCTCTCAAGATGACTGGGTTCAACTCCTTCCTTGGGCCGAGTTCAGCCACAACAATCAATACCATTCCTCATCTTCTTCGACACCATTCTTTATCAATTATGGATTCCACCCTAAAGTCCCAGAATTTCAACCGCTTCCCGCAACTTCTGTTCTAGCAGTGGATGTCACCTTGCGTCAGTTTTCAAATAACTGGAAGAACGTCCTCGCAGCCCTGCTTAAAGCCTCATCCAGGTATAAGAAGTTTGCCGACAGGAAGCGTAGAGCGGTTCCTGCTCTCAAGGTGGGTGATCGTGTGTGGTTGTCCACGAAGAATTTGAGGTTGAGAGTTCCCAGCATGAAATTTGCACCTCGCTACATCGGTCCCTTCAAGATTGAACAAGTCATCAATCCTGTTGCCTACAGATTACAGTTACCACCCTTCCTGAAAATACCCAGGACATTTCATGTTTCCTTGTTGAAACCGCTGATCCTGAATCGGTTTCATTCCGCACTTCCTCCAGCTCCCAAAGTTCAGACTCAACGGGGAGTCGAGTACGAGGTGGCCAAGATTTTGGACTCACGTTTCCGTTACGGTCAGTTACAGTATCTCACTGACTGGAAGGGCTATGGTCCTGAAGAACGCTCTTTGACCAATGCCTCAGACGTCCATGCTCCTGCCTTGGTCCGAAATTTCCACTCAAAGTTTCCTTTAAAGCCTAAGAAGTGTCCTGGGGCCACTCCTAAAGGGGGGGGGGGGGTGCTGTCAAGAACCGGGTATTTGGACGCCATTACCTGCCGTTTAGGTGTCTTCTGAGACTGGCCCACCGTTCCAAGTCCGGATCTCATCTGTGTCAACACTCTGCACATCCCTCCTGTCATTCTGAGACACTATCACAGCGGCGCCATGTTTGAATCCAACATGGCGTCTCCCGTCCTCCGCGGCCTCCGCCGCCGTTCCTGTGTTATTGCTGCAGGTTCTCAGTATAGTGTATCATGCCTGCAGCGGCCTCTGCTGCCCTCCAAGTGTCTCAGCATATAACAGTCATCTGGTCTCTCCTGTCCTCCGCGGCCGGCGCCGCCATTATCACTATGTTTGCACATTTCATTTCAAACTAGTTTTCCCTCCAGGTTCCAGCATGGGCGCAGCCATGTTGGATTTGATCACATGCTCCAATTCCTCCAATCCACCGTCTCTGGAATCTGCATAATTGCCTAGCCAATGCCTGCATAGCAGCAGGTATAAGTATCCTGTGTCTAGGCCAGATAGATGTCAGTGCTTTGAAAGTCATACCTTGTTCCAGTCTCTCTCTCCTGTGGCTTGTTTCTCCAGGTTCCAGCTCCTGTCTCCAGCATCCACAAAGAGACCCGCGTACAAAAGGATAAGATTACAGCGCTAACACAACCGATACTGAATATGCAAATTTATTAATTTAAATAAACTGGTAATCTAAAATTACATATAAAATCAAATAATAATAATTGCTCATAGACCAATTAATGGATGTAAACTGCATGCATCAATAAATGACCTTATTAAAACCGTCTATAGTCCATAGACGTGATGACTGATATTATGCCAGGTTTAATAGTCAATTACCCATCAAGTGTTCCAATGCGTGGATCCTGATCCAGGTCTTTATTTGTGGAATGGATTCTGGTTCACAGTTCTTTCAGATTGACACTCTCATGTCCAATTCGCTGTGTTCCTTGAAGAATGAATCCTGTAGAATGTGTTTGAAAGACCAAGGCTGGGATCGGGGTCCTGGTTCACCAATTGCAAACAGATGGTAATATCCTGGATTTAGGTCCAATGCAGCTCAGTTTGATGCCATCCAACGATCAAGAGCAGTGTTCCCTGACGCGTTTCGCCGCTCCTGGCAGCTTTCTCAGAGGGTAGTGGGTGTTTAAACTTGGCCCCTTTTTATAGGGGAAGTGATATCATCAATTAATTAGCATACCATATCAATTAAGCTTAAAATTTAAAATATCAAAAATTCGATTAGCAGAAACAGCAGAAAATACAGATCCATAAAACTACATATGTAAACATTCTTAAAATTATTCGTCTATCCCTTAGAAAAGACAATATTATAACTTGAAAGAATTTTCATTTCTGGTCACGTGATCGTTATGCCGATCACGTGACGCTGCTCACGACAACTTCCTGTCTATCTTTCTATTTTATACGAGCAGCCGTCTGTCACTCCACGGCTCCCGCCTCGCTGATAGCTCCGGCCGGTTCTCAAACCGGAAGTGCGTCACTCCCGCAAGTCTTAGTGACCTCACTTCCTGTTAGGCCGGTTGCTAGGTGACAGAGCAGGAGCCGGACATCTATTGGGGAAGCTCATAGTTTGCATACATCATTTCCGGAAGTGATCCGTTACTATGGCAACTGGCCGATGTGTCTGAATATCATTTTCTTAATTTTCAGTAAAACATTTGCTTCATATATCACAAATATCCCGTTTTATCAATTCGTCAATCCACGGGCCTCGCAGGTGGAAACATTCAGAATTACTTTAAATAAAATATTAATAATAATGATCATTTAATTAATATAGCATAAAATATGTTTTTAAACAGATCAAAAGGGAGAATCTTTACACAAGCAAATAAACATATATATGTATATATATGAAAAAGAGGATAGCGATTAAAATGAAAATAAATATCTACTCATTCATGTCTGCTCATTTGTATTCATGGACAGGTGAAAAAAGGGGGGGAGGGGCTTAGAGATAATATTAAAATAAAAAAATTATATAAAATAAAATAAAATAAAATAACAATAAGGGATATTAATTCCAACTTATTACCATTCAAAAGGACTCATAGTTCACCCTTAGATTCGATCTTTAATTTCATTATAAAAGGGGCATTCATACAACCACTAGTGGTATAGTCTATTTATTCCAGATTTTCATTCTACCATATCATCACAGTTCTACTAAGAAACTCAGTCAAGGATCGTATTGAGTTCTAAGGCCTCATTCAGACCTTGTGGGTGCAGTGTGTTTAATTGGAAGGTCCAATAGATTTCTTGCTTACAGAGCCTCGCAAATCTATCGCCACCTCTTTTCGTTAATGGAATATGTTCCAGTCCAATGAGTTTTAATGAAACTGGATTGCCCTCGTGATGTTTAATGAAATGCCTTGGGACGCTATGGTTGGTTACTTTATTAATTACATTCCTCCTATGCTCCATAAATCTTACTTTTAAAGGTCGGGTGGTTCTTCCTACATATTTCAGGTTACAGCCACATATCAGTAGATAGATGACCCAACTAGAGCCGCAATTAATAAAACTTGAAATAGTGTGATCTTTTTGAACCCATTCTTGTGGTAACTTTAGAGTTTTATTAATTGTGTGTTGACAGGTGGTGCATCTCGTTTTGCCACATTTAAAAAATCCCTTTTGTTTAATTGGTAACCAGGACTGACCTTCAGTTCCCTCTTCATGTTTTTTTACAGATCTTAAGACACTGGGGGCAAGTAAAGTTTTAAGAGATTTATTTTTCTTAAATATGAATATTGGGTCATTGGGGATACAATCTTTTAAAAACGTATCATATTTTAAAACATTATAGTTCCTCTTGATGATCCGTTTGATCTCCCCTGATTGATTATTGAAAGTAGAGATGAACGAAACGTCCCTCTCGTTGTTGACGGGTTCTTGTTTTGACTTTGGTCTTAACATTTCATTTCTATCCATTGCCAAAACTTCATCGTAGGCTTTCTTCAATAGTGATTCGGGGTAACCCCGAGCCCTAAAGGTTTCCCACATAACTGTTGCTTGTGACTCGAAGATGCTTACTGACGAACAGTTGCGTCTAATACGCATGAACTGTCCTTTTGGGATGTTCAATTTCCAAGGCAAGTAGTGGGAGCTATTGAAATGCAAATAGGTCCCACTTCCTACCTCCTTAGTGTAATTGGAGGTCTGAATGCAATCTCCATTTATTTCTAAGGTCACATCAAGGAAGGTGATTTTGGAGGGATGATACGTGTGAGTGAACTGTAAATTAAACGTGTTAGTGTTGAGATAAGAAACAAAATTCTGAACCGTGATAGGATCCCCATCCCAAATGAAAAATAAATCGTCAATGTAGCGGCCATAGAGGACCAGGTTCCCCGAGAACTCTCCCCCCCACACCAGCAGGTCTTCGACCTTGCCCATGTAGAGGTTCGCGTAACTCGGCGCGAACCTGGTCCCCATGGCCGTCCCCATGACTTGCAGAAAAAAAGTGTCCGAAAAAAGAAAAAAATTGTGCTGAAGAATGAATGAGATAGAGTCCAACAGAAAGTTCCTATGTCTCTCCGTGAGGTCATCATCTTGATTTAGCCTTTCTCTTATTGCCTGCAAACCCAAAGTATGCGGGATATTAGTATACAGGCTTTGCACATCTAATGTCAAGAAGGCATAGGTTGATTTCCACTTAATATTTTGGATCAGCTGTAAAAAATGTGTTGTATCACGAATATGAGACCTCAACGAAGAGACACGGGGCTGGAGGAAACTATCTACATATGCTGAAAGATTAGAAGACAAGGAATTTATACCAGAGATGATGGGACGTCCCGGGGGTGATGTGATGGACTTGTGGATCTTGGGTAAGTGATAATATATGGGAGTGACTGGAAACAAAGGAAACAGAAACCGGAATTCTTCTCTTGATATGACCCCATCATTACATGCCTCTGACAGCAGGTGTTCCAACTCAATGGCAAATTCGGCGGAGGGGTTCTTAGTCAGTTTCTGATAAAACAATTGATTCTCCAGCTGTCTATTAGCTTCTCTTAAGTAGTCACATCTATTCTGGACAACTAGCCCCCCCCCCCTTATCTGCCTGTTTGATCACTATCGATGTGTCTCTTGTTAATTTTTTCAGGGCAGTTCTCTCTCTTTTATTTAGATTTCCATTTGGATGGGGTTTTTTATTTGGTCTCTCACATAGAGATCTGAAATTTTCAAGTGTTGTTCGATAAAAACACTCAATGCTGCTGCTTTTTGAGGTGATGGGGAAGAAATCAGATTTTAATTTAAATGCTTTTCTATTAATGTCAAAAATTTTATTTTGGGTAGACATTATCTCATTAATAGCACCTTCCTGTTGTAATTCCTCTAGCAGTGATATTATGGGTTGATCTGTGTCATCCAACAAGACGGGTGTGAGGTTATCATCAATCCTATTAATTTTCTTTTGTGCGAAATATCTCTTTCTACATAACGTTCTTATGAACCTGTTAAGGTCCACAAATAAGTCAAAGAGGTTAGGTTCTGTTGTGGGAGAATACTTCAATCCTTTTGCCAACAGGGAAATCTCACTTTCGTTTAAAGCTTTACTGGAGAGATTAAATATACCTGTTGGCCCTGCGTTAGGTTTTAGCCCTTTTAACAGTTTCTTACGTTTCTCCTTTTTCCCTCCTCTACACCCTCTGGGCTTGGGCTTCTGTTTCTCTTGGGAGTCTGCGGTTGGTGGGGCTTGTTCTGATGATTTGAGCGACGGCTTTCTCCTAAAAAAGCTTCGCTAGAATGGTCCGTCTCCCGTCTAGTGTCTATCTTTGGGCGTGCACCCAGTTGTCTATCTCCATTGGTGTATCTAGGGGAGCGGTAGTTATTCTTTTTATTGTCCCTACTGAATTCCCTATTTCTCTGATACTTATTATCCGAAAAGATTCTTTGTCTCATTTGGGGGCGTTTAGATGGATATGATTGATCTTCCCTATTTGTCCACCCCGATTGTCTAGTGGCTAAATTGGATGAATTTGGTCTCTCTATTTGACCTATCTGTGTTTTTCTCTTATACGTTCTAACTTCCCCTTTCATGTAATCATCTAAGTCCCTTTTAAATTTTTTACATTTTAAGTCAGTTATGGATTGTTCAAATTTAATAATTTTATCAGTGGTTACTTGGTCACGTTCTTTAAATTCCTTAGATAGGCTATATGGTTCGATTCTTTCTTTAATCTTATCAATCTCACCAACTAATGTTTTAACCTTATCGCATCTGAATTTAATTACTAGTTCCATAAGTGTAAAAGAACACTTGTCTAAGATCATCTCCCAATTTCTCTGATATTCTTCATTTTCTCCAAAAATACTTGGTTTAAAGATGCGTAAACCTCTAGGTATCATCTTTTTATCCAAATATTTTTGGAGATTGACACTGTCAAGCCAATTTTTAGTTTCCTGTTTGAGCAAATCCTCCAATTTAAAAAAATCCTCTCTTAGGGAAGTCTCTTCACAAAGGGGATCAATAGATTCATTAGTCTCCCACTTAGACAAATAATTCTGTCTTCTGCTGTTTCTGCTCTCAAAATTAGAGAAACAACTCATCTCTGCTGCCCGGTAAGACTATGTGTGAAGGGAGAAATATATAACAAGTATATAATAGACAGGCGCAGAAATGGGTGGTTCCTCCTAGCTGCTGTGAGTTGGAGATGGTCGGTCTCCGTAAAAAGTGTACAAAAGGATAAGATTACAGCGCTAACACAACCGATACTGAATATGCAAATTTATTAATTTAAATAAACTGGTAATCTAAAATTACATATAAAATCAAATAATAATAATTGCTCATAGACCAATTAATGGATGTAAACTGCATGCATCAATAAATGACCTTATTAAAACCGTCTATAGTCCATAGACGTGATGACTGATATTATGCCAGGTTTAATAGTCAATTACCCATCAAGTGTTCCAATGCGTGGATCCTGATCCAGGTCTTTATTTGTGGAATGGATTCTGGTTCACAGTTCTTTCAGATTGACACTCTCATGTCCAATTCGCTGTGTTCCTTGAAGAATGAATCCTGTAGAATGTGTTTGAAAGACCAAGGCTGGGATCGGGGTCCTGGTTCACCAATTGCAAACAGATGGTAATATCCTGGATTTAGGTCCAATGCAGCTCAGTTTGATGCCATCCAACGATCAAGAGCAGTGTTCCCTGACGCGTTTCGCCGCTCCTGGCAGCTTTCTCAGAGGGTAGTGGGTGTTTAAACTTGGCCCCTTTTTATAGGGGAAGTGATATCATCAATTAATTAGCATACCATATCAATTAAGCTTAAAATTTAAAATATCAAAAATTCGATTAGCAGAAACAGCAGAAAATACAGATCCATAAAACTACATATGTAAACATTCTTAAAATTATTCGTCTATCCCTTAGAAAAGACAATATTATAACTTGAAAGAATTTTCATTTCTGGTCACGTGATCGTTATGCCGATCACGTGACGCTGCTCACGACAACTTCCTGTCTATCTTTCTATTTTATACGAGCAGCCGTCTGTCACTCCACGGCTCCCGCCTCGCTGATAGCTCCGGCCGGTTCTCAAACCGGAAGTGCGTCACTCCCGCAAGTCTTAGTGACCTCACTTCCTGTTAGGCCGGTTGCTAGGTGACAGAGCAGGAGCCGGACATCTATTGGGGAAGCTCATAGTTTGCATACATCATTTCCGGAAGTGATCCGTTACTATGGCAACTGGCCGATGTGTCTGAATATCATTTTCTTAATTTTCAGTAAAACATTTGCTTCATATATCACAAATATCCCGTTTTATCAATTCGTCAATCCACGGGCCTCGCAGGTGGAAACATTCAGAATTACTTTAAATAAAATATTAATAATAATGATCATTTAATTAATATAGCATAAAATATGTTTTTAAACAGATCAAAAGGGAGAATCTTTACACAAGCAAATAAACATATATATGTATATATATGAAAAAGAGGATAGCGATTAAAATGAAAATAAATATCTACTCATTCATGTCTGCTCATTTGTATTCATGGACAGGTGAAAAAAGGGGGGGAGGGGCTTAGAGATAATATTAAAATAAAAAAATTATATAAAATAAAATAAAATAAAATAACAATAAGGGATATTAATTCCAACTTATTACCATTCAAAAGGACTCATAGTTCACCCTTAGATTCGATCTTTAATTTCATTATAAAAGGGGCATTCATACAACCACTAGTGGTATAGTCTATTTATTCCAGATTTTCATTCTACCATATCATCACAGTTCTACTAAGAAACTCAGTCAAGGATCGTATTGAGTTCTAAGGCCTCATTCAGACCTTGTGGGTGCAGTGTGTTTAATTGGAAGGTCCAATAGATTTCTTGCTTACAGAGCCTCGCAAATCTATCGCCACCTCTTTTCGTTAATGGAATATGTTCCAGTCCAATGAGTTTTAATGAAACTGGATTGCCCTCGTGATGTTTAATGAAATGCCTTGGGACGCTAATAGACAGCTGGAGAATCAATTGTTTTATCAGAAACTGACTAAGAACCCCTCCGCCGAATTTGCCATTGAGTTGGAACACCTGCTGTCAGAGGCATGTAATGATGGGGTCATATCAAGAGAAGAATTCCGGTTTCTGTTTCCTTTGTTTCCAGTCACTCCCATATATTATCACTTACCCAAGATCCACAAGTCCATCACATCACCCCCGGGACGTCCCATCATCTCTGGTATAAATTCCTTGTCTTCTAATCTTTCAGCATATGTAGATAGTTTCCTCCAGCCCCGTGTCTCTTCGTTGAGGTCTCATATTCGTGATACAACACATTTTTTACAGCTGATCCAAAATATTAAGTGGAAATCAACCTATGCCTTCTTGACATTAGATGTGCAAAGCCTGTATACTAATATCCCGCATACTTTGGGTTTGCAGGCAATAAGAGAAAGGCTAAATCAAGATGATGACCTCACGGAGAGACATAGGAACTTTCTGTTGGACTCTATCTCATTCATTCTTCAGCACAATTTTTTTCTTTTTTCGGACACTTTTTTTCTGCAAGTCATGGGGACGGCCATGGGGACCAGGTTCGCGCCGAGTTACGCGAACCTCTACATGGGCAAGGTCGAAGACCTGCTGGTGTGGGGGGGAGAGTTCTCGGGGAACCTGGTCCTCTATGGCCGCTACATTGACGATTTATTTTTCATTTGGGATGGGGATCCTATCACGGTTCAGAATTTTGTTTCTTATCTCAACACTAACACGTTTAATTTACAGTTCACTCACACGTATCATCCCTCCAAAATCACCTTCCTTGATGTGACCTTAGAAATAAATGGAGATTGCATTCAGACCTCCAATTACACTAAGGAGGTAGGAAGTGGGACCTATTTGCATTTCAATAGCTCCCACTACTTGCCTTGGAAATTGAACATCCCAAAAGGACAGTTCATGCGTATTAGACGCAACTGTTCGTCAGTAAGCATCTTCGAGTCACAAGCAACAGTTATGTGGGAAACCTTTAGGGCTCGGGGTTACCCCGAATCACTATTGAAGAAAGCCTACGATGAAGTTTTGGCAATGGATAGAAATGAAATGTTAAGACCAAAGTCAAAACAAGAACCCGTCAACAACGAGAGGGACGTTTCGTTCATCTCTACTTTCAATAATCAATCAGGGGAGATCAAACGGATCATCAAGAGGAACTATAATGTTTTAAAATATGATACGTTTTTAAAAGATTGTATCCCCAATGACCCAATATTCATATTTAAGAAAAATAAATCTCTTAAAACTTTACTTGCCCCCAGTGTCTTAAGATCTGTAAAAAAACATGAAGAGGGAACTGAAGGTCAGTCCTGGTTACCAATTAAACAAAAGGGATTTTTTAAATGTGGCAAAACGAGATGCACCACCTGTCAACACACAATTAATAAAACTCTAAAGTTACCACAAGAATGGGTTCAAAAAGATCACACTATTTCAAGTTTTATTAATTGCGACTCTAGTTGGGTCATCTATCTACTGATATGTGGCTGTAACCTGAAATATGTAGGAAGAACCACCCGACCTTTAAAAGTAAGATTTATGGAGCATAGGAGGAATGTAATTAATAAAGTAACCAACCATAGCGTCCCAAGGCATTTCATTAAACATCACGAGGGCAATCCAGTTTCATTAAAACTCATTGGACTGGAACATATTCCATTAACGAAAAGAGGTGGCGATAGATTTGCGAGGCTCTGTAAGCAAGAAATCTATTGGACCTTCCAATTAAACACACTGCACCCACAAGGTCTGAATGAGGCCTTAGAACTCAATACGATCCTTGACTGAGTTTCTTAGTAGAACTGTGATGATATGGTAGAATGAAAATCTGGAATAAATAGACTATACCACTAGTGGTTGTATGAATGCCCCTTTTATAATGAAATTAAAGATCGAATCTAAGGGTGAACTATGAGTCCTTTTGAATGGTAATAAGTTGGAATTAATATCCCTTATTGTTATTTTATTTTATTTTATTTTATATAATTTTTTTATTTTAATATTATCTCTAAGCCCCTCCCCCCCTTTTTTCACCTGTCCATGAATACAAATGAGCAGACATGAATGAGTAGATATTTATTTTCATTTTAATCGCTATCCTCTTTTTCATATATATACATATATATGTTTATTTGCTTGTGTAAAGATTCTCCCTTTTGATCTGTTTAAAAACATATTTTATGCTATATTAATTAAATGATCATTATTATTAATATTTTATTTAAAGTAATTCTGAATGTTACCACCTGCGAGGCCCGTGGATTGACGAATTGATAAAACGGGATATTTGTGATATATGAAGCAAATGTTTTACTGAAAATTAAGAAAATGATATTCAGACACATCGGCCAGTTGCCATAGTAACGGATCACTTCCGGAAATGATGTATGCAAACTATGAGCTTCCCCAATAGATGTCCGGCTCCTGCTCTGTCACCTAGCAACCGGCCTAACAGGAAGTGAGGTCACTAAGACTTGCGGGAGTGACGCACTTCCGGTTTGAGAACCGGCCGGAGCTATCAGCGAGGCGGGAGCCGTGGAGTGACAGACGGCTGCTCGTATAAAATAGAAAGATAGACAGGAAGTTGTCGTGAGCAGCGTCACGTGATCGGCATAACGATCACGTGACCAGAAATGAAAATTCTTTCAAGTTATAATATTGTCTTTTCTAAGGGATAGACGAATAATTTTAAGAATGTTTACATATGTAGTTTTATGGATCTGTATTTTCTGCTGTTTCTGCTAATCGAATTTTTGATATTTTAAATTTTAAGCTTAATTGATATGGTATGCTAATTAATTGATGATATCACTTCCCCTATAAAAAGGGGCCAAGTTTAAACACCCACTACCCTCTGAGAAAGCTGCCAGGAGCGGCGAAACGCGTCAGGGAACACTGCTCTTGATCGTTGGATGGCATCAAACTGAGCTGCATTGGACCTAAATCCAGGATATTACCATCTGTTTGCAATTGGTGAACCAGGACCCCGATCCCAGCCTTGGTCTTTCAAACACATTCTACAGGATTCATTCTTCAAGGAACACAGCGAATTGGACATGAGAGTGTCAATCTGAAAGAACTGTGAACCAGAATCCATTCCACAAATAAAGACCTGGATCAGGATCCACGCATTGGAACACTTGATGGGTAATTGACTATTAAACCTGGCATAATATCAGTCATCACGTCTATGGACTATAGACGGTTTTAATAAGGTCATTTATTGATGCATGCAGTTTACATCCATTAATTGGTCTATGAGCAATTATTATTATTTGATTTTATATGTAATTTTAGATTACCAGTTTATTTAAATTAATAAATTTGCATATTCAGTATCGGTTGTGTTAGCGCTGTAATCTTATCCTTTTGTACACTTTTTACGGAGACCGACCATCTCCAACTCACAGCAGCTAGGAGGAACCACCCATTTCTGCGCCTGTCTATTATATACTTGTTATATATTTCTCCCTTCACACATAGTCTTACCGGGCAGCAGAGATGAGTTGTTTCTCTAATTTTGAGAGCAGAAACAGCAGAAGACAGAATTATTTGTCTAAGTGGGAGACTAATGAATCTATTGATCCCCTTTGTGAAGAGACTTCCCTAAGAGAGGATTTTTTTAAATTGGAGGATTTGCTCAAACAGGAAACTAAAAATTGGCTTGACAGTGTCAATCTCCAAAAATATTTGGATAAAAAGATGATACCTAGAGGTTTACGCATCTTTAAACCAAGTATTTTTGGAGAAAATGAAGAATATCAGAGAAATTGGGAGATGATCTTAGACAAGTGTTCTTTTACACTTATGGAACTAGTAATTAAATTCAGATGCGATAAGGTTAAAACATTAGTTGGTGAGATTGATAAGATTAAAGAAAGAATCGAACCATATAGCCTATCTAAGGAATTTAAAGAACGTGACCAAGTAACCACTGATAAAATTATTAAATTTGAACAATCCATAACTGACTTAAAATGTAAAAAATTTAAAAGGGACTTAGATGATTACATGAAAGGGGAAGTTAGAACGTATAAGAGAAAAACACAGATAGGTCAAATAGAGAGACCAAATTCATCCAATTTAGCCACTAGACAATCGGGGTGGACAAATAGGGAAGATCAATCATATCCATCTAAACGCCCCCAAATGAGACAAAGAATCTTTTCGGATAATAAGTATCAGAGAAATAGGGAATTCAGTAGGGACAATAAAAAGAATAACTACCGCTCCCCTAGATACACCAATGGAGATAGACAACTGGGTGCACGCCCAAAGATAGACACTAGACGGGAGACGGACCATTCTAGCGAAGCTTTTTTAGGAGAAAGCCGTCGCTCAAATCATCAGAACAAGCCCCACCAACCGCAGACTCCCAAGAGAAACAGAAGCCCAAGCCCAGAGGGTGTAGAGGAGGGAAAAAGGAGAAACGTAAGAAACTGTTAAAAGGGCTAAAACCTAACGCAGGGCCAACAGGTATATTTAATCTCTCCAGTAAAGCTTTAAACGAAAGTGAGATTTCCCTGTTGGCAAAAGGATTGAAGTATTCTCCCACAACAGAACCTAACCTCTTTGACTTATTTGTGGACCTTAACAGGTTCATAAGAACGTTATGTAGAAAGAGATATTTCGCACAAAAGAAAATTAATAGGATTGATGATAACCTCACACCCGTCTTGTTGGATGACACAGATCAACCCATAATATCACTGCTAGAGGAATTACAACAGGAAGGTGCTATTAATGAGATAATGTCTACCCAAAATAAAATTTTTGACATTAATAGAAAAGCATTTAAATTAAAATCTGATTTCTTCCCCATCACCTCAAAAAGCAGCAGCATTGAGTGTTTTTATCGAACAACACTTGAAAATTTCAGATCTCTATGTGAGAGACCAAATAAAAAACCCCATCCAAATGGAAATCTAAATAAAAGAGAGAGAACTGCCCTGAAAAAATTAACAAGAGACACATCGATAGTGATCAAACAGGCAGATAAGGGGGGGGGGCTAGTTGTCCAGAATAGATGTGACTACTTAAGAGAAGCTAATAGACAGCTGGAGAATCAATTGTTTTATCAGAAACTGACTAAGAACCCCTCCGCCGAATTTGCCATTGAGTTGGAACACCTGCTGTCAGAGGCATGTAATGATGGGGTCATATCAAGAGAAGAATTCCGGTTTCTGTTTCCTTTGTTTCCAGTCACTCCCATATATTATCACTTACCCAAGATCCACAAGTCCATCACATCACCCCCGGGACGTCCCATCATCTCTGGTATAAATTCCTTGTCTTCTAATCTTTCAGCATATGTAGATAGTTTCCTCCAGCCCCGTGTCTCTTCGTTGAGGTCTCATATTCGTGATACAACACATTTTTTACAGCTGATCCAAAATATTAAGTGGAAATCAACCTATGCCTTCTTGACATTAGATGTGCAAAGCCTGTATACTAATATCCCGCATACTTTGGGTTTGCAGGCAATAAGAGAAAGGCTAAATCAAGATGATGACCTCACGGAGAGACATAGGAACTTTCTGTTGGACTCTATCTCATTCATTCTTCAGCACAATTTTTTTCTTTTTTCGGACACTTTTTTTCTGCAAGTCATGGGGACGGCCATGGGGACCAGGTTCGCGCCGAGTTACGCGAACCTCTACATGGGCAAGGTCGAAGACCTGCTGGTGTGGGGGGGAGAGTTCTCGGGGAACCTGGTCCTCTATGGCCGCTACATTGACGATTTATTTTTCATTTGGGATGGGGATCCTATCACGGTTCAGAATTTTGTTTCTTATCTCAACACTAACACGTTTAATTTACAGTTCACTCACACGTATCATCCCTCCAAAATCACCTTCCTTGATGTGACCTTAGAAATAAATGGAGATTGCATTCAGACCTCCAATTACACTAAGGAGGTAGGAAGTGGGACCTATTTGCATTTCAATAGCTCCCACTACTTGCCTTGGAAATTGAACATCCCAAAAGGACAGTTCATGCGTATTAGACGCAACTGTTCGTCAGTAAGCATCTTCGAGTCACAAGCAACAGTTATGTGGGAAACCTTTAGGGCTCGGGGTTACCCCGAATCACTATTGAAGAAAGCCTACGATGAAGTTTTGGCAATGGATAGAAATGAAATGTTAAGACCAAAGTCAAAACAAGAACCCGTCAACAACGAGAGGGACGTTTCGTTCATCTCTACTTTCAATAATCAATCAGGGGAGATCAAACGGATCATCAAGAGGAACTATAATGTTTTAAAATATGATACGTTTTTAAAAGATTGTATCCCCAATGACCCAATATTCATATTTAAGAAAAATAAATCTCTTAAAACTTTACTTGCCCCCAGTGTCTTAAGATCTGTAAAAAAACATGAAGAGGGAACTGAAGGTCAGTCCTGGTTACCAATTAAACAAAAGGGATTTTTTAAATGTGGCAAAACGAGATGCACCACCTGTCAACACACAATTAATAAAACTCTAAAGTTACCACAAGAATGGGTTCAAAAAGATCACACTATTTCAAGTTTTATTAATTGCGACTCTAGTTGGGTCATCTATCTACTGATATGTGGCTGTAACCTGAAATATGTAGGAAGAACCACCCGACCTTTAAAAGTAAGATTTATGGAGCATAGGAGGAATGTAATTAATAAGGTAACCAACCATAGCGTCCCAAGGCATTTCATTAAACATCACGAGGGCAATCCAGTTTCATTAAAACTCATTGGACTGGAACATATTCCATTAACGAAAAGAGGTGGCGATAGATTTGCGAGGCTCTGTAAGCAAGAAATCTATTGGACCTTCCAATTAAACACACTGCACCCACAAGGTCTGAATGAGGCCTTAGAACTCAATACGATCCTTGACTGAGTTTCTTAGTAGAACTGTGATGATATGGTAGAATGAAAATCTGGAATAAATAGACTATACCACTAGTGGTTGTATGAATGCCCCTTTTATAATGAAATTAAAGATCGAATCTAAGGGTGAACTATGAGTCCTTTTGAATGGTAATAAGTTGGAATTAATATCCCTTATTGTTATTTTATTTTATTTTATATAATTTTTTTATTTTAATATTATCTCTAAGCCCCTCCCCCCCTTTTTTCACCTGTCCATGAATACAAATGAGCAGACATGAATGAGTAGATATTTATTTTCATTTTAATCGCTATCCTCTTTTTCATATATATACATATATATGTTTATTTGCTTGTGTAAAGATTCTCCCTTTTGATCTGTTTAAAAACATATTTTATGCTATATTAATTAAATGATCATTATTATTAATATTTTATTTAAAGTAATTCTGAATGTTTCCACCTGCGAGGCCCGTGGATTGACGAATTGATAAAACGGGATATTTGTGATATATGAAGCAAATGTTTTACTGAAAATTAAGAAAATGATATTCAGACACATCGGCCAGTTGCCATAGTAACGGATCACTTCCGGAAATGATGTATGCAAACTATGAGCTTCCCCAATAGATGTCCGGCTCCTGCTCTGTCACCTAGCAACCGGCCTAACAGGAAGTGAGGTCACTAAGACTTGCGGGAGTGACGCACTTCCGGTTTGAGAACCGGCCGGAGCTATCAGCGAGGCGGGAGCCGTGGAGTGACAGACGGCTGCTCGTATAAAATAGAAAGATAGACAGGAAGTTGTCGTGAGCAGCGTCACGTGATCGGCATAACGATCACGTGACCAGAAATGAAAATTCTTTCAAGTTATAATATTGTCTTTTCTAAGGGATAGACGAATAATTTTAAGAATGTTTACATATGTAGTTTTATGGATCTGTATTTTCTGCTGTTTCTGCTAATCGAATTTTTGATATTTTAAATTTTAAGCTTAATTGATATGGTATGCTAATTAATTGATGATATCACTTCCCCTATAAAAAGGGGCCAAGTTTAAACACCCACTACCCTCTGAGAAAGCTGCCAGGAGCGGCGAAACGCGTCAGGGAACACTGCTCTTGATCGTTGGATGGCATCAAACTGAGCTGCATTGGACCTAAATCCAGGATATTACCATCTGTTTGCAATTGGTGAACCAGGACCCCGATCCCAGCCTTGGTCTTTCAAACACATTCTACAGGATTCATTCTTCAAGGAACACAGCGAATTGGACATGAGAGTGTCAATCTGAAAGAACTGTGAACCAGAATCCATTCCACAAATAAAGACCTGGATCAGGATCCACGCATTGGAACACTTGATGGGTAATTGACTATTAAACCTGGCATAATATCAGTCATCACGTCTATGGACTATAGACGGTTTTAATAAGGTCATTTATTGATGCATGCAGTTTACATCCATTAATTGGTCTATGAGCAATTATTATTATTTGATTTTATATGTAATTTTAGATTACCAGTTTATTTAAATTAATAAATTTGCATATTCAGTATCGGTTGTGTTAGCGCTGTAATCTTATCCTTTTGTACACTTTTTACGGAGACCGACCATCTCCAACTCACAGCAGCTAGGAGGAACCACCCATTTCTGCGCCTGTCTATTATATACTTGTTATATATTTCTCCCTTCACACAAAGAGACCCGCACCTTCTTTCCATCTTGCGGTGCAGCCTGACTCTACAGTCTTCCGTGGCTGTCCAAGTTTCCAGCTATCTACAATCTGTTTCCAGCAGCCAGCTTTCAACAGATTTCAGCTTCTACTAAACACCGGTGCTGAACCAGCGGATCCTATCTTACCAGCAGTATCCACTACCACCGGTAATCATTTATCAGTGAGGGCTGGTGCTGACCAGGGGGGAAGCCTCAGTTGTAGGGGCTGAGGTATGTGTGTACCTGGAAGGCAGTACAGGGTTCTTGGACATGCAGGGAACCTTTCGAACAAATGCCCGAAGGCGTGACCAAGACAACAAAGGAAAGTTCAAAGGCTTTATTAAACACAGTTCAGAGGAATACCGATGATAGAAAACCGATGGTGACTTGGGATCGATGGCGGAACACCGATGGTGACTTGAGATCGATGGCAGAACACCGATGGAGACTTGGGATCGATGGCGGAACACCGATGGAGACTTGGGATCGATGGCGGAACACCGATGGAGACTTGGGATCGATGGCGGAACACCGATGGAGACTTGGGATCGATGGCGGAACACCGATGGAGACTTGGGATCGATGGCGGAACACCGATGGAGACTTGGGATCGATGGCGGAACACCGATGGAGACTTGGGATCGATGGCGGAACACCGATGGAGACTTGGGATCGATGGCAGAACACCGATGGAGACTTGGGATCGATGGCGGAACACCGATGGAGACTTGGGATCGATGGGCGGAACACCGATGGAGACTTGGGATCGATGGGCGGAACACCGATGGAGACTTGGGATCGATGGCGGAACACCGATGGGGACTTGGGATCGATGGCGGAACACCGATGGAGACTTGGGATCGATGGCGAGACACCGATGGAGACTTGGGATCGATGGCGAGACACCGATGGAGACTTGGGATCGATGGCGGAACACCGATGGTGACTTGGGATCGATGGCGGAACACCGATGGTCACTGGAGACAATTGAAGCACTGAACATCTTTCCAGCCCAGGAACAAGATATTTATACCAGCTGGGAAACAGGGATTGGCTGGCTGATTAAGCAGAGTCTAGAGTGCAGCTGCTGGGTAATTAGGAAGAAACCAGAGTGCAGCTGATAGGCTGAAAAGCAACACGTGATGAAAGCAAACATGGCTGCGCCCATGTTTGCTTTTGGAGGGAAAGATTGTTTGTAACTTGCATGTGAGCTTTAACCATGAAGCTGCCAGAATCACAGTGAAGAGTTTTGAGACAATGAGATGCAGTGTGCTGCATGCAGACAGTGCAGATGGAATCCAGGCTTGGAACACTGGGACAGTCTCAGGAGGCATTTGGAAGGTAAATACTGATAAGGAATTACCTGGATCGTGACAGCACCCCCTCCTTTAGGAGTGGCCCCAGGACACTTCTTATAATTTCTTTACCTGAACAAATGGAAGAATCTAGATTGAATCCTGATGAACTTGAACTGGCTGGAACCAGAGGAGACTGTACTGGACCTATGGACGAGACCAGATTGAGTCCAGACAAACTTGAACCGGCTCAGACCGGCGGAGACTTTGGGCCGACGGATAGGACAGGATTGAGTTTGGAGACCGTTGAATCAGCTGGAACTGAAAGAGTCAGAATCCGGTTAGAACCGGAATGAGTGGTATCTGAGTGTTCAGTTAGACCATCCTGGACCTGGTCCATGCTGGATGCCAACAGGGTGGTGCTCTCTGAAGACGGCAAACAGGAGTTCATAACTGCATCTGTAGCACAAAAATTTCCATCTGGGAACTTGGCTCTGGATACTTCCCTTGGGGCTGAAACTTTGGTGACCCCTCCTGGGGTTGACGAATCAGACACCTCTCTCAGGGTTGTTTTCTCCAGCACCCCTCCTGGGGCTGACCGATCAGAAACTCCTTTTTGAGAAGACTCATATGCCCCTACTAGAGCTTGAACATTGGATACCCCTCCTGGGGTTGCAGAAACGAACGCCCCTTCCTGGGCTGTAGACACAGACGTCCCTTCTTGGGCTGTAGACACAGACGCCCTTCCTTGGGCTGAGGAAAGTTCGGACACTAGGATCTGGTACTGTACCAGATATTTACCGACTGTTTGTGTCCCCTGACGTAGCCGGAGGATATCAGAGGAGGCTGAGGTCACACCACCTGGTTCATCAAAGATGCACCTGAAGGTTGCCACGAAATCTGTGTATGAAGAGAGCAGGGCATCAGACTTCTCCCATAGAGGTGATGCCCAATCGAGGGCGGAGCCACTGAGGAAGGAGATGATGTAAGCAACCTTTGTGCGGTCAGTTGGGAAACTGCCAGGCTGTAACTCAAAATATATCTCACACTGATTTAGGAAACCCCGACAGGCTTTTGGGGAACCATCAAACTTGGCAGGTGTCTGTAAATGGAGACAAGGAGCAGAAACGGGAATGGTGGGTGGGGATACCACCAAAGGTACTGCAGTCGGCACACTGGACGCCCCTGAACCACGGAGGGTTACTTGTATTCCATTCAGCCGAGAGGAGAGGTCCTGGAGACAGCGAATCACATGGCCCTGTGTAGCCCCCTGACGTTCAAGGCAGGCTGCAAGTTCTTGCATCGGCCTGGTCGCTTGGACCTGGTCTCCGGCCGGATCCATATGTTCAGTGCTTACTGTCACAACTGAGGGCTGGTGCTGACCAGGGGGGAAGCCTCAGTTGTAGGGGCTGAGGTATATGTGTACCTGGAAGGCAGTACAGGGTTCTTGGACATGCAGGGAACCTTTCGAACAAATGCCCGAAGGCGTGACCAAGACAACAAAGGAAAGTTCAAAGGCTTTATTAAACACAGTTCAGAGGAATACCGATGATAGAAAACTGATGGTGACTTGGGATCGATGGCGGAACACTGATGGTGACTTGAGATCGATGGCGGAACACCGATGGAGACTTGGGATCGATGGCGGAAACACCGATGGAGACTTGGGATCAATGGCGGAACACCGATGGAGACTTGGGATCAATGGCGGAACACCGATGGAGACTTGGGATTGATGGCGGAACACCGATGGAGACTTGGGATCGATGGCGAGACACCGATGGAGACTTGGGATCGATGGCGAGACACCGATGGAGACTTGGGATCGATGGCGGAACACCGATGGTGACTTGGGATCGATGGCGGAACACCGATGGTCACTGGAGACAATTGAAGCACTGAACATCTTTCCAGCCCAGGAACAAGATATTTATACCAGCTGGGAAACAGGGATTGGCTGGCTGATTAAGCAGAGTCTAGAGTGCAGCTGCTGGGTAATTAGGTAGAAACCAGAGTGCAGCTGATAGGCTGAAAAGCAACATGTGATGAAAGCAAACATGGCTGCGCCCATGTTTGCTTTTGGAGGGAAAGATTGTTTGTAACTTGCATGTGAGCTTTAACCATGAAGCTGCCAGAATCACAGTGAATAGTTTTGAGACAATGAGATGCAGTGTGCTGCATGCAGACAGTGCAGATGGAATCCAGGCTTGGAACACTGGGACAGTCTCAGGAGGCATTTGGAAGGTAAATACTGATAAGGAATTACCTGGATCGTGACAATCAGCTATTCAGTTTCTACGCTCCCTAGCATCTCACATCATTCACTCTGTGTTCATCACCTGGCTGGTTCCATCCAGCATCCACTCCGTGACTTTAGTACCTGGCTGATTCCATTCAGCATCCACTCTGTGTTTCATCACCCGGCTGATTCCACTCAGCATCCACTCCGTGTCTTACCACCTGGCTGGTTCCATCCAGCTGATACAGCAGCATACTCAAGTTACAGATTCACCTGTTACAACTACTGGCATGTTCCTCGGCTATCTCCACTACTGCAACCTGGCCTGGTAAGGTGATTCCATCAAAGGACTTTTACATCTATTCTATGCCTACCAGTCCTCTGAGATACCGCCTATGGTTATGTGATCCAGGAACTGTGTTATTTGCCACTGTCTTTGATTTACTTTGAATGCTGCTTGTCATTTCATGGAGTCTGTTAAATAAACTTTTATTTTGAATTTTAAACTGGTTGTCATGGTCACACCTTCGGGTAATCAATCTGCACTTACATGTCCAGGGGTCTGATTAAACCTCCTAGGTTTAACTTCATCTCAGCCCCTACAACTGAGGCTTCCTCCCGTCAGCCTAAACCCTCAGTTGTGACAGATATCAATATAGATGACACCAGGATATCCAAGTGACGTATCAATGGATGTGATGCCAATGCATCTGGGTTACATCGAAATGGGCATGAATGAAATGTGTATTATTCCAATTGATGTATCAAGGTACCAGTATGTGATAACTGTCTTTGCATGTTAAATGGTTGAAGCTTGATTGATCTACTGGCATTTCATTGTAGCCACAGATCATAGAGACCCACTGACTGTTTAGGTGTGCAATGTAATTTAGTTTAATTACCCCAGAACCACAGCTAGGGCCAGAGAGGTGTTAAGCCCTTCCTGCTCTGTGTCCTCTCAGAACTAGTCATTTGTTTACACAAGAGCCATGGCCAGAGCTTCAAAGGAGAAGATAAGGACATTCGCCCCTGAGAGAGTAGCCAGGAAGCCCAGTATGAGCTGACACTCAATACCTTCTCTGGCTTATGGAAGGGTTAACAGTAACACTCCAGAGGGAGGGGGGCTGAAGGGGAAGCATGTTTTTTTAAATAGGAGACCCTCAGAGTGTAAGTTGGCCATTATCAAAGAAGCGAGTCAGGAGAACATTCTGGCTCTGTAATGTTCCGATATCCGAAGCGTCTTCACTTCATCTCATCGTTCTACTCTGCATGCGTGCTAGTATCGGTGGGTTTAACTTCCTATTTTTATTTTCTTGAAGTTGTCTTTTCTGTTGTGACTTTGACTTTTTATCATTATATTCTTGTAACTTTCTTTTTTCTGTAACATAAGCTTTGAAGTGTTTTACTTGAATTAAATCTAATTTTAGATCTGGTTTCTGTTGTGTATCCAACCCAACTCTCTGAAAGAGGCGTTACCAAAATATTAATAATTCTAGGTGCAGGCAAAAGCCATAAGTTTGCCTTGGGTCATACCCTAAACGTTTGTACTTTGGCTGGTAGCAGTGATTTTGTGTGAAATAAACACACGCGCTCAGGTATCCAGTAAAGGTGTCACGTGGCAGGGATTCGCAGATTGGCGTATCTGGGGAATCGCCGTGCCTAGGATCGTCACTCCCTGCATACCACCACCTCACTGCATACCACCTCCTTCCTGCATGCCACCTCTTCACTGCATACCACCTCCTCCCTGCATACCACCCTGCATACCACATCCTCCCTGCATACTACCCTGCATACCACCTCCTCCCTGCATACCACCTCCTCCCTGAATACCACCCTATATACCACCTCCTCTCTGCATACCACCTCCTCCCTGCATACCACCTCCTCCCTGAATACCACCCTGAATACCACCTCCTCCCTGCATACCACGTCCTCCCCCTGCATACCACCTCCTCCCTGCAAACCACCACCTCCTCCCTGCATACCACCTCCTCCCTGCATACCACGTCCTCCCCCTGCATACCACCTCCTCCCTGCATACCACCTCCTCCTTGCATACCACCTCCTCCCTGCATACCACCTCCTCCCTGCATACCACCCTAGATACCACCTCCACCCTGCATGCCACCCTGCATACCACCTCCTCCCTGCATACCACCTCCTCCCTGCATACCACCTCCTCCCTCTGCATACCACATCCTCCCCCTGCATACCACATCCTCCCCCTGCATACCACCTCCTCCTTGCATACCACCTCCTCCCTGCATAACACATCCTCCTTGCATACCACCCTGCATACCACCTCCTCCCTGCATGCCACCCTGCATACCACCTCCTCCCTGCATGCCACCTCCTCCCTGCATGCCACCTCCTCCCTGAATACCACCCTGAATACCACCTCCTCCCTGCATACCACGTCCTCCCCCTGCATACCACCTCCTCCCTGCAAACCACCACCTCCTCCCTGCATACCACCACCTCCCTGCATACCACGTCCTCCCCCTGCATACCACCTCCTCCCTGCATACCACCTCCTCCTTGCATACCACCTCCTCCCTGCATAACACATCCTCCTTGCATACCACCCTGCATACCACCTCCTCCCTGCATGCCACCCTGCATACCACCTCCTCCCTGCATACCACCTCCTCCCTGCATACCACCTCCTCCCTGCATAACACATCCTCCTTGCATACCACCCTGCATACCACCTCCTCCCTGCATGCCACCCTGCATACCACCTCCTCCCTGCATACCACCTCCTCCCTGAATACCACCCTGAATACCACCTCCTCCCTGCATACCACGTCCTCCCCCTGCATACCACCTCCTCCCTGCAAACCACCTCCTCCCTGCATACCACCTCCTCCCTGCATAACACATCCTCCTTGCATACCACCCTGCATACCACCTCCTCCCTGCATGCCACCCTGCATACCACCTCCTCCCTGCATACCACCTCCTCCCTGCATACCACCTCCTCCCTCTGCATACCACATCCTCCCCCTGCATACCACCTCCTCCCTGCATACCACCTCCTCCCTGCATACCACCTCCTCCTTGCATACCACCTCCTCCTTGCATACCACCTCCTCCCTGCATAACACATCCTCCTTGCATACCACCCTGCATACCACCTCCTCCCTGCATGCCACCCTGCATACCACCTCCTCCCTGCATACCACCTCCTCCCTGCATGCCACCTCCGCCCTCTGCATACCACATCCTCCCCCTGCATACCACCTCCTCCCTGCATACCACCTCCTCCTTGCATACCACCTCCTCCCTGCATAACACATCCTCCTTGCATACCACCCTGCATACCACCTCCTCCCTGCATGCCACCCTGCATACCACCTCCTCCCTGCATACCACCTCCTCCCTGCATGCCACCTCCTCCCTGAATACCACCCTGAATACCACCTCCTCCCTGCATACCACGTCCTCCCCCTGCATACCACGTCCTCCCTGCAAACCACCACCTCCTCCCTGCATACCACCTCCTCCCTGCATACCACCTCCTCCCCCTGCATACCACCTCCTCCCCCTGCATACCACCTCCTCCCTGCATAACACATCCTCCTTGCATACCACCCTGCATACCACCTCCTCCCTGCATGCCACCCTGCATACCACCTCCTCCCTGCATACCACCTCCTCCCTGCATACCACCTCCTCCCTGCATAACACATCCTCCTTGCATACCACCCTGCATACCACCTCCTCCCTGCATGCCACCCTGCATACCACCTCCTCCCTGCATACCACCTCCTCCCTGAATACCACCCTGAATACCACCTCCTCCCTGCATACCACGTCCTCCCCCTGCATACCACCTCCTCCCTGCAAACCACCACCTCCTCCCTGCATACCACGTCCTCCCCCTGCATACCACCTCCTCCCTGCATACCACCTCCTCCCTGCATAACACATCCTCCTTGCATACCACCCTGCATACCACCTCCTCCCTGCATGCCACCCTGCATACCACCTCCTCCCTGCATACCACCTCCTCCCTGCATTTGCAATGCGATTGCATCTTGATGGTCGTGATGTTCATCTGCGACGGCAGGCTGAGTGAGCTTCAGCTTACTCAGCCTTGCTGGCGCAGTGTAGCTTGCGGGACCAAGAAAACTGGAGACATAGGGGGTAATTCCAAGTTGATCGCAGCTGGAATTTTTTTAGCAGTTGGGTAAAACCATGTGCACTGCAGGTGGGGCAGATATAACATGTGCAGAGAGAGTTAGATTTGGGTGTGGTGAGTTTAAACTGCAATCTAATTTGCAATGTAAAAATAAAGCAGCCAGTATTTACCCTGCACAGAAACAAAATAACCCACCCAAATCTAACTCTCTCTGCACATGTTATATCTGCCTCCCCTGCAGTGCACATGGTTTTGCCCAACTGCTAAAAAAATGTCCTGCTGCGATCAACTTGGAATTACCCCCATAGTCCTTGGCCTCGCCACTCCCGGAAAACGGGGTTGACACTCCCCCGTTTTTCCGAACGCCGGCTGTGCACGCCATGCTATTTATTCTCCCTCCAGGTGTGTCATGGACCACCCAAGAGGGAGAATAGGTGTCGGTATGCCTGTTGTCTGGATCCCGGCCCCAGTATGGTGAGCGCCTGGATCCCAACAGCCGGCATATCGAATGCCTCCCCTGAATTAGGCCCATAGTCTGCAGGCTGTGGTAACATAACTTACATGTATGATGGGCACTACTATCACCGATTTGAAATTATGTCAATATAACTAATGAAAACACAAACACCAAGGACCAATTAACAATCTTTAATAGAATATTTACATAACAATGAGATTGCAGCAGTAACATATCACCACTGCCTATAGAAGGCCATATACCAGGGGTTCCCAAACTGTGCCTTGGGACACTTGCAGGGGTGCCTTGGACCAATTAAAGTTATTTATAATTTATGTAATAGGCAAAACCAGTGCTGGTGGCTGTTAATCATAGAAGATGTGGACAAACACAAGCATATCCTGTCCCTCACCACATAACTGACCCTAAGGATGACATATAGTTAGAATAGATTTAATACACTGGGAAATTGTGGCACCACCGCCCTGATTAGTACATAGCCCCCATTATTGTCTGTAAATGATTATGAATAGAAGATGGATATGAATACACTACAGGCTCTTATTACATAAGTGTGACAGACTGTGCAAGTAGTAGAGAGCGGAGTTCAGGACCCTGGAGAGAGGCCAGCAACAGCAGCAGCCTCCGGGCAATGACACTTAGGCGCACGATGCCTTTAATACTGCTGGCAAAGCAACATTTAAAAGTCGGCTGCAGCAGTGACTATCCCTTTAAGACAGCCCTATGTTGCTTCTTTTATTTATTTTTTTAAGCGCGATTTGCTATTGGCTGGCTGCATTTCCTATCGTCCTTATCATTGGCTTAAAAGTTATTTCATCTGATGACGTCTGCTTTACTTTGATTGGCCAGACGGTTAGCATGTAGGTAGGCGATTGGCCGGTTCATCCACCAGGGATCTTGGGGGAAACATGGCGAACCTGAGAAGCTTGAAGGTGAGTTAGTGAGCGGGCGCGGGAAGAGGAGGATGCAGCGGGCAGTGAGGCCAGGGCCGCCGTGTGACCTGGGGGGGGGGGGCTGCTGCAGCGGGTATCGGGTGCGTGTATGCCTGGTAACTTTCCGCGGGCGGTCTTGCACCATGTCCACCTCACACAGACAGGGTCACCTATCTGCAGCATGTAATGTCGCACACACCATGCCCTGCAGTCACATGTTACTGTGCAGGCGCCCTGCATGCGTGTTATCTGACGTGTCCACACTTACATGGGTGATCATGTTCTCTGGTCATACAACATCATATGGGGTCTATTCATGAACCAGAGTGGAGGAGTTGCCTCTGGCAACTAAGCAGCTTTGAAGTAATGTTTATCAGGTGCATTCTATAAAGTTATACATATTAGCTGATTGGTTGCTATGGGCAACTTCTCCGCACTTATCACTGCTTCATAAAGACCCCATAAGCGGAGAGGCATTATAGCACATATATTGTGCCGTTATAGCGCTTCCTGCCTTGCCTCTTTACCGCGGTGAAGCAGGAGGCTGCACCGACAAGATGCATTACCATCTAGGATGCTGGAGTGCAGATAATGTGCACTAATACAACTTTTCCTTTTCATACATTGTATAAATCAATGCACACTTAATTAAACAGTTTTTCTCTATCGTCCTAAGTGGATGCTGGGGTTCCTGAAAGGACCATGGGGAATAGCGGCTCCGCAGGAGACAGGGCACAAAAAAGTAAAGCTTTACTAGGTCAGGTGGTGTGCACTGGCTCCTCCCCCTATGACCCTCCTCCAGACTCCAGTTAGATTTTGTGCCCGAACGAGAAGGGTGCAATCTAGGTGGCTCTCCTAAAGAGCTGCTTAGAGAAAGTTTAGTTTAGGTTTTTTTCTTTACAGTGAGTCCTGCTGGCAACAGGATCACTGCAACGTGGGACTTAGGGGGAAAGTAGTAAACTCACCTGCATGCAGAGTGGATTTGCTGCTTGGCTACTGGACACCATTAGCTCCAGAGGGATCGAACACAGGCCCAGCCGTGGAGTCCGGTCCCGGAGCCGCGCCGCCGACCCCCTTGCAGATGCTGAAGCGTGAAGAGGTCCGGAAACCGGCGGCTGAAGACTCCTCAGTCTTCATAAGGTAGCGCACAGCACTGCAGCTGTGCGCCATTTTCCTCTCAGCACACTTCACTGGGCAGTCACTGAGGGTGCAGAGCGCTGGGGGGGGGCGCTCTGAGAGGCAAATATAAACCTTATACAAGGCTAAAAATACCTCACATATAGCCCATAGGGGCTATATGGAGATATTTAACCCCTGCCTGACTGGAAAAATAGCGGGAGAAGAACCCGCCGAAAAAGGGGCGGGGCCTATCTCCTCAGCACACGGCGCCATTTTCTGTCACAGCTCCGCTGGTCAGAACGGCTCCCAGGTCTCTCCCCTGCACTGCACTACAGAAACAGGGTAAAACAGAGAGGGGGGGCACATTAATGGCTATATATATATATATATATATTAAAGCAGCTATAAGGGAGCACTTAATATAAGGATATCCCTTGTATATATAGCGCTTTGTGGTGTGTGCTGGCAGACTCTCCCTCTGTCTCCCCAAAAGGGCTAGTGGGTCCTGTCTTCATTAGAGCATTCCCTGTGAGTTTGCGGTGTGTGTCGGTACGTGGTGTCGACATGTATGAGGACGATATTGGTGTGGAGGCGGAGCAATTGCCAAATATGCAGATGTCACCCCCCAGGGGGTCGACACCAGAATGGATGCCTTTATTTGTGGAATTACGTGATGGTTTATCTTCCCTTAAACAGTCAGTTGAGGACATGAGGCGGCCGGACAATCAATTAATGCCTGTCCAGGCGCCTCAAACACCGTCAGGGGCTGTAAAACGCCCTTTGCCTCAGTCGGTCGACACAGACCCAGACACGGGCACTGATTCCAGTGACGACGGTAGAAATTCAAACGTATTTTCCAGTAGGGCCACACGTTATATGATTTTGGCAATGAAGGAGACGTTACATTTAGCTGATACTACAGATACCGTAAAACAGGGTATTATGTATGGTGTGAAAAAACTACAAACAGTTTTTCCTGAATCAGAAGAATTAAATGACGTGTGTGATGAAGCGTGGGTTGCTCCTGATAAAAAGTTGATAATTTCAAAAAAGTTATTGGCATTATACCCTTTCCCGCCAGAGGTTAGGGCGCGCTGGGAAACACCCCCTAAGGTGGACAAGGCGCTCACACGCTTATCCAAACAAGTGGCGTTACCCTCTCCTGAGACGGCCGCACTTAAGGATCCATCAGATAGAAAGATGGAAGTTATTCAAAAGAATATATACACACATGCAGGTGTTATACTACGACCAGCTATAGCAACTGCCTGGATGTGCAGTGCTGGAGTAGTTTGGTCAGAATCCCTGATTGAAAATATTGATACCCTAGATAGGGACAATGTTTTACTGTCGTTAGAACAAATAAAGGATGCATTTATCTATATGCGTGACAGAGGGATATTTGCACACTGGCATCTCGGGTGAGTGCTATGTCCATTTCAGCCAGAAGAGCCTTATGGACACGACAGTGGACAGGCGATGCGGATTCAAAACGTCACATGGAGGTTTTGCCGTATAAAGGGGAGGAGTTATTTGGAGTTGGTCTATCAGACTTGGTGGCCACGGCTACTGCCGGGAAATCCACTTTTTTACCTCAAGTCACTCCCCAACAGAGAAAGGCACCGACCTTTCAACCGCAGCCTTTTCGCTCCTACAAAAAAAGAGAGCAAAGGGCTTGTCGTACCTGCCACGAGGCAGAGGAAGAGGGAAGAGACACCAACAGGCAGCTCCTTCCCAGGAACAGAAGCCCTCCCCGGCTCCTGCAAAAACCTCAGCATGACGCTGGGGCCTCTCAAGCGGACTCGGGGACAGTGGGGGGCCGTCTCAAAAATTACAGCGCGCAGTGGGCTCACTCGCAGGTAGACCCCTGGATCCTGCAGATAATATCTCAGGGGTACAGGTTGGAATTAGAGACGGATCCTCCTCATCGTTTCCTGAAGTCTGCCTTACCAACCGTCTCTTCCGAAAGGGAGAGGGTGTTGGAAGCCATTCACAAGCTGTACGCTCAGCAGGTGATAGTCAAAGTACCCCTATTACAACAAGGAAAGGGGTATTATTCCACTCTATTTGTGGTACCGAAGCCGGATGGCTCGGTAAGGCCTATTCTAAATCTGAAGTCCTTGAACCTCTACATAAAAAAGTTCAAGTTCAAGATGGAGTCACTCAGAGCAGTGATAGCGAACCTGGAAGAAGGGGACTTTATGGTATCCTTGGACATCAAGGATGCGTATCTACACGTTCCGATTTACCCCGCACACCAGGGGTACCTCAGGTTCATTGTTCAAAACTGTCACTATCAGTTTCAGACGCTGCCGTTCGGATTGTCCACGGCGCCTCGGGTCTTTACCAAGGTAATGGCCGAGATGATGATTCTTCTTCGAAGAAAAGGCGTATTAGTTATCCCATACTTGGACGATCTCCTAATAAGGGCAAGGTCCAGAGAACAGCGGGAGACAGCTTTAGCACTATCTCAAGAGGTGCTAAGACAACACGGGTGGATTCTGAATATTCCAAAATCCCATTTAATCCCGACAACTCGTCTGCTGTTCCTAGGAATGATTCTGGACACGGTTCAGAAAAAGGTTTTCCTTCCAGAGGAAAAAGCCAAGGAGTTATCCGATCTGGTCAGGAACCTCCTAAAACCAGGAAAAGTGTCAGTACATCAATGCACAAGAGTCCTGGGAAAAATGGTGGCTTCTTACGAAGCAATTCCATTCGGCAGATTCCATGCAAGAATATTCCAAAGGGATCTGTTGGACAAATGGTCAGGGTCGCATCTGCAGATGCACCTGCGAATAACCCTGTCACCAAAGACAAGGGTGTCACTTCTGTGGTGGTTGCAGAAGGCTCACCTATTAGAAGGCCGCAGATTCGGCATTCAGGATTGGATCCTGGTGACCACGGACGCCAGCCTGAGAGGCTGGGGAGCAGTCACACAAGGAAGAAACTTCCAGGGAGTATGGACGAGTCTGGAAAAGTCTCTTCACATAAACATTCTGGAACTAAGAGCAATCTACAATGCTCTAAGCCAGGCGGAACTTCTCCTGCAAGGAAAGCCGGTGTTGATTCAGTCGGACAACATCACGGCGGTCGCCCATGTAAACAGGCAGGGCGGCACAAGAAGCAGGAGTGCAATGGCAGAAGCTGCCAAGATTCTTCGCTGGGCGGAGAATCACGTGATAGCACTGTCAGCAGTGTTCATCCCGGGCGTGGACAACTGGGAAGCAGACTTCCTCAGCAGACACGATCTTCATCCGGGAGAGTGGGGTCTACATCCAGAAGTCTTCAACATGTTAATAGACCGTTGGGAAAGACCAATTGTAGACATGATGGCGTCTCGCCTCAACAAGAAACTGGACAAATATTGCGCCAGGTCAAGAGATCCACAGGCAATAGCTGTGGACGCACTGGTAACTCCTTGGGTGTACCAGTCAGTGTATGTGTTTCCTCCTCTGCCGCTCATACCAAAGGTATTGAAGATCATACGGCAAAGAAGAGTAAGAACAATACTAGTGGTTCCGGATTGGCCGAGAAGGACTTGGTATCCGGAACTTCAAGAGATGCTCACGGACGAACCGTGGCCTCTACCTCTGAGAAGGGACCTGCTACAGCAGGGTCCCTGTCTTTTTCAAGACTTACCGCGGCTGCGTTTGACGGCATGGCGGTTGAACGCCAGATCCTAAAAGGGAAAGGCATTCCAGAAGAAGTCATTCCTACCTTGATTAAGGCACGGAAGGAAGTCACCGTGAAACATTATCACCGCATTTGGCGAAAATATGTAGCGTGGTGCGAGGATCGGAGGGTTCCGACGGAGGAATTCCAACTGGGTCGTTTCCTACATTTCCTGCAATCAGGATTATCTATGGGTCTCAAATTGGGATCCATTAAGGTTCAAATTTCGGCCCTGTCAATATTCTTCCAAAAAGAATTGGCCTCTGTCCCTGAGGTCCAGACTTTTGTCAAGGGAGTACTGCATATACAGCCTCCTGTGGTGCCTCCGGTGGCACCGTGGGATCTAAATGTAGTTTTAGATTTCCTCAAATCCCATTGGTTTGAACCATTGAAAAAGGTGGATTTGAAATATCTCACATTGAAAGTGACTATGTTACTAGCCCTGGCCTCTGCCAGGAGAGTATCTGAATTGGCGGCTTTATCTTATAAAAGTCCTTATCTAATCTTCCATTCGGATAGGGCAGAACTGCGGACTCGTCCGCATTTTCTCCCTAAAGTGGTATCAGCATTTCATCTGAACCAACCTATTGTGGTGCCTGCGGCCACTAGCGACTTGGAGGACTCCAAGTTGTTGGACGTTGTCAGAGCCTTAAAAATACATTGCAAGGACGGCTGGAGTCAGAAAATCTGACTCGCTGTTTATATTGTATGCACCCAACAAGTTGGGCGCACCTGCTTCTAAGCAGTCGATTGCTCGTTGGATTTGTAACACAATTCAACTTGCACATTCTGTGGCAGGCCTGCCACAGCCTAAAACTGTAAAAGCCCACTCCACAAGGAAGGTGGGCTCATCTTGGGCGGCTGCCCGAGGGGTCTCGGCATTACAACTCTGCCGAGCAGCTACGTGGTCGGGGGAGAACACGTTTGTAAAATTTTACAAATTTGATACCCTGGCAAAGGAGGACCTGGAGTTCTCTCATTCGGTGCTGCAGAGTCATCCGCACTCTCCCGCCCGTTTGGGAGCTTTGGTATAATCCCCATGGTCCTTTCAGGAACCCCAGCATCCACTTAGGACGATAGAGAAAAGAAGAATTTACTTACCGATAATTCTATTTCTCGGAGTCCGTAGTGGATGCTGGGCGCCCATCCCAAGTGCGGATTATCTGCAATACTTGTACATAGTTATTGTTAACTAATTCGGGTTATTGTTAAGGAGCCATCTTTAAGAGGCCCTTTCTGTTGTCATACTGTTAACTGGGTTTAGATCACAAGTTGTACGGTGTGATTGGTGTGGCTGGTATGAGTCTTACCCGGGATTCAAAATGCCTCCCTTATTGTGTATGCTCGTCCGGGCACAGTACCTAACTGGAGTCTGGAGGAGGGTCATAGGGGGAGGAGCCAGTGCACACCACCTGACCTAGTAAAGCTTTACTTTTTTGTGCCCTGTCTCCTGCGGAGCCGCTATTCCCCATGGTCCTTTCAGGAACCCCAGCATCCACTACGGACTCCGAGAAATAGAATTATCGGTAAGTAAATTCTTATTTAAACACATATGGGCGGGATGTACTAATGTCCATCGCCGCCCTGCGCCACGATGCTGATCGCATATGTACTAACATATGCGATCAGCATTGCGGAGGACAGCTCTTCCGATAAGAGCTGTCCTCCGTGATGCACAGCGGCAGCCTGACTTCCGGGATTCGGCCCAGGAGTCAGTCTGCGTATGCGCGGGGTGACGGGGGCGGCCGCAGGGCATGCTGGGAGGGATCCGATTGGATCCCTCACACAGCGCCGCGGAGAGAAGCCCATAGGCTTCTATGGACTATCGCCAGCTAAAGCTGGCATACCCCGCCGCGGCGCTGACCTGCCGGCCGGGGGTTAGTACATCAGGAAAATGCGGTAAACAGGGAGTTTACCGCATTTTCTGCTTAGTACATCCGGCCCATATATACGTATCACATATCAAGCATTGCACACAATGGGACTGATTTGTGACTAACTAAACCTGGCCCAATGAGTTTTAAAAGAGCAAAGAAACATTTGCAGAATGTTATCAGTGAATACAGACAGACTCACGGACTGCTACCGTAACGCACTGGTAATAGAACAGACACGAGTGGGGGAAGTAGAGAGAGCGGTAGGATCAAACACTTAGTGGCAGTCAGCCAGACCAACACGCTGACCAAGCTTATTGGTAAGTTGGTTGGTTTGGCCTTGTAGTTATTGTTTTTCTATCTGTGACTGAGTAAACAATTTGCTCATCTATTTATAAAATATTGAGGTCTAATTAAAGTCCAGAATTTACACATTTGTTCTAGTTGGTAATTTTTTCAATCCTTTGCATGACAAAACAATCTATCATTCTGGTTTCTAGATATAAAATTAAATACTTTAGCGTATCAACCAATCAGCTCCTAACTGTCATGTTACAGGTGTTTGAAAAAAGTCAGGAGTTGATTGGTTGGTACTTTTCTCTCTCCACGCTTTGATACATCTTCCCCTATGTCTGGTTTCCAATTTCTAAACCGCACCTTCACCCATGTACTAATACTGAGACTTTGCTCACAGCGTTAGTAGCCTGACACTGTATTGGTGAGGGATGGTGAAGCAGAGCTTCAATTCCAACCACACACAATAAATTGGGAATTTACAGAGAAATCTCGCTACTGTCTGACATCTTCACTGTACTTTTTAATATAAAAAAATATGGCCCACCTTTGAGCATTAAAAGTTTTTATTTATTTTTTTATATCGAATTATGGTTCCAGGTCAGACTAATAATACCCCTTTTACACTCTCAGAAAAATCCCGGGATATTGCACGTGAACGCGCATCATCCCGGGATTTTTCTCAGTGTGAAAGGATACAGGGACAATTTCCTGGGACGAGCATCCCGGGATTTCAACCCAGGTCTCGACCTGGGTTGAATCCGGGACCGTCCCGGGAAGCTGTGCAGTGTAAACGGGTATACCGGGTCAAGGTGACCCGGCACCCGTTCTCTGCATAGGAGGAGGCGGTGCTCGGAGAAGATTATCTCCAAGAACCGCCTCCGGGAGACTCCGCGGTGATGTCACCGACCCGGCAATATGTCAGGTTGGGCCGCTGAATGTAAAAGGGTCATTCCCGGGAATGACCAGAGCCGCGAGTGTAAAAGGGGTATAACAGAAATTCCTGTTTACCTGAGGCAGGATAATTATCTTGCTAGACTTTGCCCAATTATATAAATGAGATTTATCAGTGACCTCTTTGCAGTCTGTATAGTCTCCTAGAGAGCTATGTTCTGCACATGGCCTTATTCAGAGATATATGTAGCCAGATCTGCATCCATCTCACATGCTGGAGACCGCCCACCATGTGTGAGGCCATCTCCCGATGCGTCCGCAATTAGATGCATACGCATCAGAACTAAGGTTGACCTCTAGCTGCGCTGTCAGGCGGTCGGCCTCCATTTTTTTAGTCTTGGCATCTGCATATGATATCACGCAGTCGCCCCGTAATGGTTTGATGCCGTTTGGCCCGCCTCCCCACAAACGCTGCATTGCCGCCCCCCAAGAGCGCCCTCCGCTGTCGCTCATAATGCGGTTGCATCCATCAGTGATACGACCGCAATGTGTGTGGTTGCGCGGCCGCGAACCTCACAGTGCAGTAGGCTACAATTTTGTATGATGCTCTAATCCGTTCTCTAGGAACCAGTGAAGGCCTTGTTAATACTGTAGGTAGGCTGCATTCTTATAAGTGTTGCTTTAGGCCGTAAAATGACATGTATATATTGTTTCTCTTACGTCCTAGAGGATGCTGGGGACTCCGTAAGGACCATGGGGTATAGACTGCTCCGCAGGAGACATGGGCACTCTAAGACTTTAGAATGGGTGTGCACTGGTTCCTCCCTCTATGTCCCTCCTCCAGACCTCAGTTGGATCCTGTGCCCAGTGGAGACTGGATGCACTGCAGGGGAGCTCTCCTGAGTTTCTCTGAAAAGACTTTTGTTAGGTTTTTTATTTTCAGGGAGCACTGCTGGCAACAGGCTCCCTGCATCGTGGGACTGAGGGGAGAGAAGCAGACCTACTTAAATGATAAGCTCTGCTTCTTAGGCTACTGGACACCATTAGCTCCAGAGGGTTGGAACGCAGGTCTCACCCTCGCCGTTCGTCCCGGTGCTGCGCCGCCGTCCTCCTCACAGAGCCGGAAGATAGAAGCCGGGTGAGTATGAGAAGAAAGAAGACTTCAAAAGGCGGCAGAAGACTTCAGGTCTTCAATGAGGTAACGCGCAACACACACACACACACACACACACACACACACACACACACACACACACACACCACTGTAATTGTGCAGGGCGCAGGGGGGGTGCCCTGGGCAGCAATTATTACCTCAAAAACCGCACTGGCACAGGTCTCAGATACTGCGGAGGCAGTATAGTATAAAACCCCCGCCATTATAAAGAAATTGAGCGGGACCGAAACCAGCCGTCGAGGGGGCGGGTCTTGATCCTCCAGCACTAACCAGCGCCATTTTCTCCACAGCATGCTGCAGAGAAGTGCTCCTGGACTCTCCCCTGCTGAACAATAACGGGGCAAAAACGAGGGGGGGGGGGGGGGGCACATTTATTTGGTGCAAATTATATATATATATATATATATATATATATATATAATTTCTCTAACGTCCTAGTGGATGCTGGGGACTCCGTCAGGACCATGGGGATAGCGGGCTCCGCAGGAGACAGGGCACATCTAAAAAGCTTTTTAGGTCACATGGTGTGTACTGGCTCCTCCCCCTATGACCCTCCTCCAAGCCTCAGTTAGGTTTTTGTGCCCGTCCGAGAAGGGTGCAAACTGGATGGCTCTCTTAAGGAGCTGTTTAGTAAAGTTTTTTTTTAGGTTTCTAATCAGTGATTCCTGCTGGCGACAGGATCACTGCAACGAGGGACTTAGGGGAGAGACTTGCAACTCACCTGCGTGCAGGAGGATTGAAGTTTTAGGCTACTGGACACTGAGCTCCAGAGGGAGTCGGAACACAGGTCAGCCTGGGGTTCGTCCCGGAGCCGCGCCGCCGATCCCCCTTACAGACGCTGAAGAAAGACGGCGGAACGGAGGTCCGGAAACAGGCGGCAGAAGACTTCACAGTCTTCAGAGAGGTAGCGCACAGCACTGCAGCTGTGCGCCATTGTTGCTACACGTCTCACTGACACGGTCACGGAGGGTGCAGGGCGCTGCTGGGGGCGCCCTGGGCAGCAATATAAATACCTATTTGGCAAATAAATACATCACATATAGCCATTAAGGCTATATGTATGTATTTAACCCAGGCCAGTTTTCCTAATAACCGGGAGAAAAGCCCGCCGTGAAAGGGGCGGAGCTTATTCTCCTCAGCACTCAGCGCCATTTTCCTGACCAGCTCCGCTGGTGAGGAAGGCTCCCACTCTCCCCTGCACTACAGAAACAGGGTTAAAGAGAAGGGGGGCATAAATTAGCGATATAATTATATATTAAGAGCCCATATATAGAAACAACACCTTCTAGGGTTGTTATATACATTATGGCGCTTTTGGTGTGTGCTGGCAAACTCTCCCTCTGTCTCCCCAAAGGGCTAGTGGGTCCTGTCCTCTATCAGAGCATTCCCTGTATGTGTGTGCTGTAGGTCGGTACGTGTGTGTCGACATGTATGAGGAAAATGTTGGTGAGGAGACGGAGAAAATTGCCTGTAATGGTGATGTCACTCTCTAGGGAGTCGACACCAGAATGGATGGCTTACTTATGGAATTACGTGATAATGTCAACACGCTGCAAGCCGGTTGACGACATGAGACAGCCGGCGGACAAATTAGTATCGGTCCAGGCGTCTCGGACACCGTCAGGGGCTTGTAAAAACGCCCATTTACCTCAGTCGGTCGACAGACACTGACACGGACACTGACCCCAGTGTCGACGGTGAAGAAACAAACGTATTTTTCCTTTAGGGCCACAAGTTACATGTTAAGGGCAATGAAGGAGGTGTTACGTATTTCTGATACCACAAGTACCACAAATAAGGGTATTTTGTAGGGTGGGAATAAACTACTTGTAGTTTTGCCTGAATCAGATAAATTAAATGAAGTGTGTGATGATACGTGGGGTTCCTCCGACAGAAAGTTATGGGCGGTATACCCTTTTTCCCGCCAGTAGTAAGGGCGAGTTGGAAAACACACCTTAGGGTGGACAAGGCGCTCACACGCATATAAAAAACATGGTGTTACCGTTTCCAGATACGGCCGCCCTCAAGGAGCCAGCTGATAGGAAGCTGAAAAATATCATAACAGTATATACACACATACTGGTGTTGTACTACGACCAGCAATCGCCTCAGCCTGGATGTGCAGCGCTGAGGGGGCTTGGTCGGATTTCCTGACTGAAAATTTTGATACCCTTGACACCCCATACGGGCAGGCGGGCGAAGGCCAGTCATATCTGCCCAGGGGGAGAGGAAAGGGAAGAAGACTGCAGCAAGCAGCTCATTCCCAGGAACAGAAGCTCCTCACGGCTTCTGCCAAGTCCGCAGCATAACGCTGGGGCCGTACAAGCGGACTCAGGTGCGGTAGGGGGTCATCTCAAGAGTTTCAGCAACACTCGCAAGGGAACTTCGGGATCCTACATGTAATATCCCAGGTGTACATTGGAAATTCGAGACGTCTCCCCCTCACACAATTCACAGGCTGTATTCCCAGCAGGTGATAATCAAAGTACCCTTCTTACAACAAGGAAGGGGGTAGTATTCCACACTATATTGTGGTACTGAAGCCAACCGGCTCGGTGAGATCTGAAATATTTGAACACTTACATACAAGCGTTCAAATCAAGATGGAGTCACTCGGAGCAGTGATAGCGAACCAGGAAGAAGGGGACGATATGATGTCACTGGATATCAGGGACGTTTACCTACAGGTCCAAATTTGCCCTTCTCACCAAGGGTACTTCAGGTTCCTGGTACAGAACTGTCACTATCAGTTCAGACGCTGCCGTTTGGATGGTCCACGGCGCCCCGGGTCTTTACCAAGGTAATGGCCGGAATGATGATTTTTCTTAAAAGAAACATGGACGCTTTCCTGATAAGGGCAAGGTCCAGAGAACAGTTGGAGGTCGGAGTAGCACTATCTTAAGTAGTTCTACGACAGCACGAGTGGATTCTAAATATTCCAAAATCGCAGCTTTTTCCGACGACACGTCTACTGTTCCTAGGGAAGATTCTGGACACAGTCCAGAAAAACGTGTTTCTCCCAGTGGAGAAAACCAGGGAGTTATCCGAGCTAATCGGGATCCTCCTAAAACCAGGAAAAGTGTCAGTGCATCATTGCACAAGAGTCCTGGTAAAAATGGTGGCTTATTACGAAGCAATTCCATTCGGCAGATTTCCCGCAAGAACTCTTCAGTGGGATCTGCTGGACAAATGGTCCGGATCGCATCCTCAGATGCATCAGCGGATAACCCTATATCCAAGGAAAAGGGTGTCTCTCCTGTGGTGATTACAGAGTGCTCATCTTCTAGAGGGCCGCAGATTCGGCATTCAGGATTGGATGCCGGTGACCACGGAGGCCAGCCTGAGAGGCTGGGGAACAGTCACACAGGGAAAAAATTTCCAGGGAAGTGTGATTAAGTCTGGAGAATTCTCTCCGCATAAATAAGCTTAGAGCAAATTTATAATGCTCTAAACTTAGCTAGACCTCTGCTTCAAGGTCAGCCGGTATTGATCCAGTGGGATAACATCACGGCAGTCGCCCACGTAAACAGAAGGGCGGCACAAGAAGCAGGAGGGCAGTGAAAACTGCAAGGATTTTTCGCTAGGCGGAAAATCATGTGATAGCACTGTCAGCAGTGTTCTTTCCGGGAGTGGACGACTGGGAAGCAGACTTCCTCAGCAGGCATGACCTCCACCCGGGAGAGTGGAAACTTCATAGGGAAGTTTTTCAACATGATTGTGGACCGTTGGCAAAGACCAAAGGTGGACATGATGGCGTCCCGCCCGAACAAAAAACGGGACAGGTATTCCGCCAGGTCATGAGACCTTCAGGCGATAGCTGTGGATGTTCTGGTAACACCGTGGGTGTACCAGTCTGTGTATGTGTTCCCTCCTCTGTTTCTCATAACCAGGGTATTGAGAATTATAAGACATAGAGGAGTATGAACTATACTAGTGGCTCCGGATTGGACAAGAGGGACTTGGTACCCGGAACTTCAAGAAATGCTCACAGAGGACTAAGGGCCTGGGGAGCTAAGAAGGGACTTGATTCAGCAAGTACCATGTCTATTCCAAGACTTACCGCGGCTGCGTTTGACGGCATGGCGGTTGAATGCCGGATCCTGAGGGGAAAAGGCATTCCATAAGAGGTCATACCTACCCTGGTCAAAGCCAGGAAGGAGGTGACCGCACAACGTCATCACCACATGTGGTGAAAATATGTTGCGTGGGTGAGGCCAGGAAGGCTCCACGACGGAAATTCAACTAGGTCGATTTCTACACTTCCTGAAAACAGGAGTGTTTTGGACCTCAAATTGGGGTTCATTAACATTTAAATTTCGGCCCTGTAGATTTTCTTCCAGAAAGAATTGACTTCAGTTCCTGAAGTCCAGATTGTAAAGGATGTATTGCATATACAGCTTTTTTGTGCCCCTAGGGGCACCGTGAGATCTCAACATAGTGTTGGGTTTTCTTAAAATCATATTGGTTTGAACCGCTCAAATCTGTGGATTTGAAATATCTCACATGGAAAGTGACCATGCTGTTGACAAATATCTCACATGGGAAGTGACCATGTTGTTAGCCCTAGCCTCGGCCAGGCGATTGTCAGAATGGGCGGCTTTGTCTTACAAAAGCCCATATTAAAATTTTCCATTTGAACAGGACAGAACTGGGACTCGTCTCCAGTTTCTTCATGAAGGGGTGTCAGCGTTTTCACCTGAAACAACCTCTTGTGGTGCCTGCGGCTACTAGGGACTTGGAGGACTCCAAGTTACTAGACGTGGTCAGGGCCCTAAAAATATATATATATATATATATATATATATATATATATATATATATATATATATATATATATATATATATATATATATATATATATATATATATATATATATATATATATAGTTAGGACGGCTGGAGTCAGAAAGTCTGACTTGCTGTTTATACTGTATACACCCAACAAGCTGGGTGCTCATGCTTCTAAGCAGTCTATTGCACGCTGGATTTGTAGTACAATTCAGCTTGCACATTCTGTGGCAGGCCTGCCACAGACGAAATATGTAGATGCCCATTCCACAAGGAAGGTGGGCTCATCCTGGGCGGCTGCCCGAGGAGTCTCGGCATTACAACTTTGCCGAGCAGCTACGTGGTCAGGGGAGAACACGTTTGTAAAATTTTACAAATTTTGATACTCTGGCTAAGGAGGACCTGGAGTTCTCTCATTCGGTGCTGCAGAGTCATCCGCACTCTCCCGCCCGTTTGGGAGCTTTGGTATAATCCCCATGGTCCTGACGGAGTCCCCAGCATCCACTAGGACGTTAGAGAAAATAAGAATTTACTTACCGATAATTCTATTTCTCGTAGTCCGTAGTGGATGCTGGGCGCCCATCCCAAGTGCGGATTGTCTGCAATGCTTGTACATAGTTATTGTTACAAAAATCGGGTTATTACTATTGTTGTGAGCCATCTTTTCGGAGGCTGCTTCGTTTTGTTATCATACTGTTAACTGGGTTCAGATCACAAGTTGTACGGTGTGATTGGTGTGGCTGGTATGAGTCTTACCCGGGATTCAAGATCCTTCCTTATTGTGTACGCTCGTCCGGGCACAGTACCTAACTGAGGCTTGGAGGAGGGTCATAGGGGGAGGAGCCAGTACACACCATGTGACCTAAAAAGCTTTTTAGATGTGCCCTGTCTCCTGCGGAGCCCGCTATCCCCATGGTCCTGACGGAGTCCCCAGCATCCACTACGGACTACGAGAAATAGAATTATCGGTAAGTAAATTCTTATTATTCCAGCATGTCAGGCGGCACTCCGTTTATAACGTAATTGCTTGATACAGCCGGTGCCCTCCAAGAGGAATAAGGACAGAGCCCTTCCCAAATGCACAACACCAGTCAGGCGGCACTCACGGCGAAAAAAAGGAAGCAGATGGCTTGCAGAGCTTATCAACGTTTCAATGCATATAAAAATACATTTTCATCAGGACAACAAGACAATAAAACATACATACCTATATAGCCCTCTCCATCTGAGCATGGCGCCGTCCGCCCGCCGCGTCCCGCTCCGTGTCCAGTGATGTCATCCGCAGGCGTCGGCGTCCGGCGTCATGACGACCAGACGAAGTTCACTAAAAACCTAAACACACACAGAGACCGCATTACGGTAAATGAAAAAACAGACACCTAAGTGAAAAAAAAGTAAAAAAAAAAAAGAATCTTAAACCAAATACATCATGTAACACATATTGGATCAAGATGCCAGCTGCGAACATCTACTAAACAGTTTCATTTAAGAAAAAAGCAGCTATACATTAGTGGCATCAATGCCGCATTATGGACAATAGTCCACAATGTGGATAATATACAGTGATCCTAGCAGCCAGAGTAATGAGCAAGGTAAATAGAGCTACTTAATGACCATACTCCACAAAAGAATCATAAAAAGAAACAAATTAAAAGAAAAATAATTTTTTTTGGGGGGGAGAACATACAAACTCCCCACCAACATATATTAAGCTACAATGTACATATATTCAAGATGTAATTGGTCACTAGGCCACAAAGTAAATTAGATAAAACATGACAGCCCTTGATGTTCATTAAGGCCTCGGGGAGACAAGGTATCTAAAAGAAAGATCCACTTCGCTTCTCTTTTTAACAGTAATAGACCCCGATCCCCCCCCCCGTTTGAGTGGAGGAATGTGGTCTATAATACGATGTCGTAGCTGGGCTAGAGAATGGCGAGCCTCAAGAAAGTGGCGCGCTATCGGCTGATCACTTTTACCTGAATTAAGAGCTGCCCTAATTGACGACCTATGTGCCGCCATCCTTTCTTTAAAGGCACACTCCGTCTTGCCTACATAATGTAGGCCACACGGACAGCTCAATACATACACCACAAATTTCGTGGTGCAAGTTACCCGGTGAAGGATCCTAAACTTTTTCCCAGTATATGGGTGATGGAAAATATCTCCCGCAATCATGTGACTGCACGTAGTGCAGCCCAAGCACTTAAAACAACCTAACCGAGCGGGATTGAGAAAACCCGTCTCCCTTCCACTACTTACTGAAGGAAATTGTATGTCCGTTTTCATTACATGATCCCTGATATTCTTACCCCTCCTATAGGCTGGCATAATTCTGGCATTGTTGAGACTCTTCAATTGTTTGTCAGATCTAACTGCAGGCCATAGGGATTTACAGAATTTATTAACCTGATTACTCTGACAGTGAAATTTATTCACCCAAATCAAGCGATCCTCAGTACTTTTCGTAGTGGGCGTAAGTGCAACAGATCTTGGAGTAGCAAGTACCTTTGACTTGGTCGCTAAGAGGTCATTCAGAGGGTAACCTCTCTGATGGAATTTGGTCACCATGGAATCTAATGTTGCCTCAACTCTACTATCATCATTGATGATTCTACGTACCCGTAACATCTGTGAATAAGGGAGACCCTTTTTGAGAGGTAACGGATGATGGCTAGATGCCAACAACATGTTATTTCTATGCTGGGGGAAGAGAGATGCAGATGCACACTCTTAGCACTAAGAACACTGATAATAAAAATAATTTAAATAAACCCTCACAATTAACATGGAGTATAATTGAAGTTCTTAGCACACATTTGCGCAAATATGCGGGCCCATGTACCGCGGCCAGGTGACCATCACATGGGTCCCTAACATCCCTAATACTATCACATTCAATAAATTTATACAGGACTTACCTCTAAATAGGGCCTTATCAATGTGTGATCTGAAATGCAGGAACCCAGCTAATTAAAACACCTGAGGGTGAATGGGAGGAGTGCCAATCCAGAGGAAGGAAGCCTTGCCTTCCAGTGTACAATATATACACAAATATAGTGGAAAAAAGGGGGAACCTGGATTGCACATTCTATTACTAAAGATATCAAGAGGTGCTATCATGCTGAGGCTTCTAATACTATGCTGGGGGAAGAGAGATGCAGATGCACACTCTTAGCACTAAGAACACTGATAATAAAAATAATTTAAATAAACCCTCACAATTAACATGGAGTATAATTGAAGTTCTTAGCACACATTTGCGCAAATATGCGGGCCCATGTACCGCGGCCAGGTGACTTCATCACATGGGTCCCTAACATCCCTAATACTATCACATTCAATAAATTTATACAGGACTTACCTCTAAATAGGGCCTTATCAATGTGTGATCTGAAATGCAGGAACCCAGCTAATTAAAACACCTGAGGGTGAATGGGAGGAGTGCCAATCCAGAGGAAGGAAGCCTTGCCTTCCAGTGTACAATATATACACAAATATAGTGGAAAAAAGGGGGGAACCTGGATTGCACATCCTATTACTAAAGATATCAAGAGGTGCTATCATGCTGAGGCTTCTAATACTATGCTGGGGGAAGAGAGATGCAGATGCACACTCTTCCAACATGTTATTTCTGTCAGTGGGCTTCACAAAGAGCCCAGTGCTAACCTTTCCATCGTTAACAGTAATGCATACGTCCAAAAAATTAACGCTCCTCTGATCAATGGTATGTGTGAGTTTCACAGGGGAATCTGACGCATTGTGTACAATAATCAGGGACTCCAGTTCAGCCCGTGAGCCCTTCCAGAGGACTAATAGATCATCAATAAACCGTAAATACAGTACGATCTTGCTACGAGTTTGTGGACATGTGAAAAACAAGGTTTCCTCCACTGAAAACATATATATATATATAATGTAGAAGAAATGAAGGTGGCACTCACGCAGGTTTTTGCAAAGGTAAAAAGGTCAGTTTTAATTTACCGACATGTTTCGGGGACTAGCCCCGTCCTCAGGGCCTTAGGACGGGGCTAGTCCCCGAAACATGTCGGTAAATTAAAACTGACCTTTTTACCTTTGCAAAAACCTGCGTGAGTGCCACCTTCATTTCTTCTACATACATACGAGGTAATTCCTCCGGGAGGGCACCGCAGTAACATCATTCACACAGAAGAGTGCCGGGACTGATATATATATATATATATTTCTCTAACGTCCTAAGTGGATGCTGGGGACTCCGTAAGGACCATGGGGAATAGCGGCTCCGCAGGAGACTGGGCACATCTAAAGAAAGCTTTAGGACTAACTGGTGTGCACTGGCTCCTCCCCCTATGACCCTCCTCCAAGCCTCAGTTAGATTTCTGTGCCCGACGAGAAGGGTGCACACTAGGGGCTCTCCTGAGCTTCTTAGTGAAAGTTTTAGTTTAGGTTTGTTATTTTCAGTGAGACCTGCTGGCAACAGGCTCACTGCATCGAGGGACTAAGGGGAGAAGAAGCGAACTCACCTGCGTGCAGAGTGGATTGGGCTTCTTGGCTACTGGACATTAGCTCCAGAGGGACGATCACAGTCCCAGCCTGGATGGGTCCCGGAGCCGCGCCGCCGGCCCCCTTACAGAGCCAGAAGAGCGAAGAGGTCCGGAAAAATCGGCGGCAGAAGACGTTCCTGTCTTCAATAAGGTAGCGCACAGCACTGCAGCTGTGCGCCATTGCTCTCAGCACACTTCATACGCCGGTCACTGAGGGTGCAGGGCGCTGGGGGGGGGGGCGCCCTGAGACGCAATAAAAAAAAACACCTTGGATGGCAAAAAATGCATCACACATAGCTCCTGGGCTATATGGATGCATTTAACCCCTGCCAGAATATACAGAAAAACGGGTGATAAGGCTGCCGAAAAGGGGGCGGAGCCTATCTCCTCAGCACACTGGCGCCATTTTCCCTCACAGCTCAGTTGGAGGGAAGCTCCCTGGCTCTTCCCTGCAGTCACTACACTACAGAAAGGGTTAAAAAAAGAGAGGGGGGCACTAATTAGGCGCAGTATTAAAACATACAGCAGCTATAAGGGGAAAAACACTTATATAAGGTTATCCCTGTGTATATATATATATATATAGCGCTCTGGTGTGTGCTGGCATACTCTCCCTCTGTCTCCCCAAAGGGCTAGTGGGGTCCTGTCCTCTATCAGAGCATTCCCTGTGTGTGTGCTGTGTGTCGGTACGTTTGTGTCGACATGTATGAGGATAAAAATGATGTGGAGACGGAGCAGAGTGTCTGTAACAGTGATGTCACCACCTAGGGGGTCGACACCTGAGTGGATGTACTGTTGAAAATTACGTGACAGTGTCAGCTCTGTATAAAAAAAACAAAACAGTGGTTGACATGAGACAGCCGGCTACTCAGCTTGTGCCTGTCCAGACGTCTCATAGGCCGTCAGGGGCTCTAAAGCGCCCGTTACCTCAGATGGCAGATACAGACGCCGACACGGATACTGACTCCTGTGTCGACGGTGAAGAGACAACCGTGATTTCCAGTAGGGCCACACGTTACATGATTGAGACAATGGAAAATGTTTTATACATTTCTGATAATACGAGTACCACCAAAAAGGGGTAGTATGTTCGGTGAGGGAAAAACTACCTGTAGTTTTCCTGAATCTGAGAAATAAAATGAGGTGTGTGATGATGCGTGGGTTTCCCCCCGATAACAATTGATAATTTCTTAAAAAGTATTGGCTGTATACCCTTTCCCGTCAGAGGTTAGGGTGCGTTGGGAAACACCCCCTAGGGGGGATAAGGCGCTCACACGCTTGTAAGAACAAGGGCTCTACCCTCTCATGAGATGGCCGCCCTTAAGGATCCTGCTGATAGAAAGCAGGAGGGTATCCAAAAATTTATTCACACACATACTGGTGTTATACTGCGACCAGCAATCGCCTCAGCCTGGAGGTGCAGTGCTGGGTTGGCATAGTCGGATTCCCTGACTGGAAATATTGATATCCTAGATAAGGATAGTATATTATTGCCTATAGAGCATTTAAAAGATGCATTTCTATATATGCAGGATGCACAGCGGAATATTTGCCGACTGGCATCAAGTATAAGTGCGTTGTCCAATTCTACCAGTAAAATGGTCAGGTGATGCGGATTCCAAACGGCATTTGGAAGTATTGCCTTTGAAAGGGGACATTTGGGGTCGGTCTTTTAGACCTGGTGGCCACGGCAACAACTGGGAAATCCACGTTTGTACTCCAGGTCGCCTCTCAAAATAAGACGCCGTATTATCAGGCGCAGTCCTTTGTTGGCAAGCGGACAAAAGGTTCCTCTTTTCTGCTCGTAACAGAGGGAGAGGAAAAAGGCTGAAGAGATTACCCAGTTCCCAGGAACAGAAATCCTTTCCCGCCTCTGCAAAGCCCTCAGTATGACGCTAGGGCCTTACAAGCTCAGGCACGGTGGGGGCCCGTTCTCAATGAATTTCAGTGCGCAGTGGGCTCACTCGCAAGTAGACCCCTGGATCCTTCAGGTAATATCTCAAGGGTACATATTGAAATTCGAGACGTCTCCCCCTCGCCGTTTCAAAAAGTCGGCTTTACCGACGTCTCCCTCTGACAGGGAGGCAGTTTTGGAAGCCATTCACAAGCTGTATTCCCAGCAGGTGATAATCAAGGTACCCCTCCTGCAACAGGGAACGGGGTATTATTCCACACTATTGTGGTACCGAAGCCAGACGGCTCGGTGAGACCGATTCTAAAATCTAAAATCTTTGAACACTTACATACAGAGGTTCAAATTCAAGATTGAGTCACTCAGAGCAGTAATTGCGAACCTGGAAGAAGGGGACTACATGATGTCTCGGGACATCAAGGATGCTTACCTTCATGTCAAAATTTACCCTTCTCACCAAGGGTACCTCAGGTTATGGTACAGAACTGTCACTATCAGTTCAGATGCTGCCGTAGGGATGGTCCACGACACCCCGGGTCTTTACCAAGGTAATGGCCGAAATGATATCCCTTCGAAGGAAGGGAATTTTAGTTATCCCTTACTTGGACGATTCCCTGATAAGGGTAAGATCCAGGGAACAGTTGGAAGTCGGTGTAGCACTATCTCAGGTAGTGTTGCGGCAGCACGATTGGATTCTCAATATTCCAAAATCGCAGCTGGTTCCGACGACTTGTCTTCTGTTTCCTAGGGATGTTCCTGGACACAGTCCAGAAAAAAGGTGTTTCTCCCGGAAGAGAAAGCCAGGGAGTTATCCGAGCTAGTCAGGAACCTCCTAAAACCGAACCAAGTCTCAGTGCATCAATGCACAAGGGTTCTGGGTAAAAATGGTGGCTTCCTACGAAGCAATCCCATTCGTTAGATTCCACGCAAGAACTTTCCAGTGGAACTTACTGGACAAATGGTCCGGGTCGCATTTTCAGATGCATCAGCGGATAACCCTGTCACCAAGGACAAGGGTATCCATCCTGTGGTGGTTGCAGAGTGCTCATCTTCTAGAGGGCCGCAGATTCGGCATTCAGGACTGGGTCCTGGTGACCACGGATGCCAGCCTGCGAGGCTGGGGAGCAGTCACACAGGGAAGGAATATTCAGGGCTTAGGGTCAAGCCTGGATACATCACTTCACATAAATATCCTGAAGCTAAGGGCCATTTACAATGCTCTAAGCTTAGCAAGACCTCTGCTTCAAGGTCAGCCGGTGTTGATCCAGTCGGACAACATCATGGCAGTCACCCACGTAAACAGACAGGGTGGCACAAGAAGCAGGAGGGCAATGGCAGAAGCTGCAGGGATTCTTCGCGGGGCGGAAAATCATGTGATAGCACTGTCAACAGTATTCATTCCGGGAGTGGACAACTGGGAAGCAAACTTCCTCAGCACGACCTCCACTCGGGAGAGTGGGGACTTCACCCAGAAGTCGTCCACATGATTAAAAAACTCGACAGGTATTGCGCCAGGTCAAGAGACCCTCAGGCAATAGTTGTAGACGCTCTGGTAACACCGTGGGTGTACCAGTCAGTGTATGTGTTCCCTCCTCTGCCTCTCATACCCAAGGTACTGAGATTGATAAGATGGAGAGGAGAAAGCACTATATTCGTGGCTCCGGATTGGCCAAGAAGGACTTGGTAACCGGAACTTCAAGAGATGCTCACGGAGGATCCGTGGCCTCTACCTCTAAGAAGGGACCTGCTCCAGCAAGGACCCTGTCTGTTCCAAGACTTACCGCGGCTGCGTTTGACGGCATGGCGGTTGAACGCCGGATCCTGAAGGGAAAAAAGGCATTCCGGATGAAGTCATCCATATCCCGATCAAAGCCAGGAAGGATGTAACCGCAAAAACATTATCACCGCAATTGGCGAAAATATGTTGCGTGGTGCGAGGCCAGTAAGGCCCGACGGAGGAAATTCAACTGGGTCGATTCCTACATTTCCTGCAAACAGGAGTGTCTATGGGCCTGAAATTGGGGTCCATTAAGGTTAAAATTTCGGCCCTGTCAATTTTCTTCCAAAAAGAACTAGCTTCAGTCCCTGAAGTTCAGACGTTTGTAAAAGGGGTACTGCATATACAGCCTCCTTTTGTGCCTCCAGTGGCACTTTGGAATCTCAATGTAGTTTTGGGTTCCAAAAGTCACATTGGTTTGAACCACTTAAATCTGTGGAGTTAAAATATCTCACATGGAAAGTGGTCATGCTGTTGGCCCTGGCCTGGGCCAGGCGCGTGTCAGAATTGGCGGCTTTATCCTGAAAAAGCCCTTATCTGATTTTCCATTCGGACAGGGCGGAATTGAGGACTCGTCCTCAGTTTCTCCCCAAGGTGGTTTCAGCGTCTCACCTGAACCAACCTATTGGTGGTGCCTGCGGCTACTAGGGACTTGGAGGCCTCCAAGTTGCTAGACGTTGTCAGTGCCCTGAAAATATGTTTCCGGGACGGCTGGAGTCAGGAAATCTGACTCGCTGTTTATCCTGTGTGCACCCAACAAGCTGGGTGCTCCTGCTTTTAAGCAGACTATTGCTCGTTGGATTTGTAGTACAATTCAGCTTGCACATTCTGTGGCAGGCATGCCACAGCCAAAAAATCTGTAAATGCCCACTCCACAAGGAAGGTGGGCTCATCTTGGGCGGCTGCCCGAGGGGTCTCGGCTTTACAACTTTGCCGAGCAGCTACTTGGTCAGGAGCAAATACGTTTGTAAAATTCTACAAAATTGATATCCTGGCTGAGGAGGACCTGGAGTTCTCTCATTCGGTGCTGCAGAGTCATCCGCACTCTCCCGCCCGTTTGGGAGCTTTGATATAATCCCCATGGTCCTTACGGAGTCCCCAGCATCCACTTAGGACGTTAGAGAAAATAAGAATTTACTTACCGATAATTCTATTTCTCATAGTCCGTAGTGGATGCTGGGCGCCCATCCCAAGTGCGGATTGTCTGCAATACTTGTACATAGTTATTGTTACAAAAATCGGGTTATTATTGTTGTGAGCCATCTTTCAGAGGCTCCTCTGTTATCATGCTGTTAACTGGGTTCAGATCACAGGTTATACGGTGTGATTGGTGTGGCTGGTATGAGTCTTACCCGGGATTCAAAATCCTTCCTTATTGTGTACGCTCGTCCGGGCACAGTATCCTAACTGAGGCTTGGAGGAGGGGCATAGGGGGAGGAGCCAGTGCACACCAGTTAGTCCTAAAGCTTTCTTTAGATGTGCCCAGTCTCCTGCGGAGCCGCTATTCCCCATGGTCCTTACGGAGTCCCCAGCATCCACTACGGACTATGGGAAATAGAATTATCGGTAAGTAAACTCTATATATATATATATATATATATATATATATATATATTTACTCATATACTCATGCCGAGCTACACGAGAGGCCCCAATTTAAAAGATCTAAGTGACCTGCAGCTATATGATTGCTGGCCGCAGGTTCACGCACCCTCATACGGGAAAAACATTACTGATTAGGCATCCGGTGACATGTACCTCGAAATATGTAATTTATTTACTCACCTGCCCCTGTGGGCTCCATTATGTTGGGAAAACAAAAAGGCAGTTCAAAGAAAGAATGGCCCAACATAGAGGCGCAATTAAGAGCAGCTATCAACGAAGTGAGGAGTGACCAGACAGTAGCACGCCACTTCCTTAGGGCCAAACATTCCATGGCAAACCTAAGATACAGAATAATAGATAAGATCCCCCCTAACTTGAGAGGAGGGGATAGAGATAGGCAGTTGCTACAACTGGAATGCAAATGGATAGACAGTTTGAATACGGTCAGCCCACATGGGCTTAATGAAGCCCTTAACCTGAGTTGTTTTTTATAAGTGGGAGTTCTGATTAGGCAAAAATAGGATGATGCATGTCTCATAGATTTAACTTGACTCATTGGGGTCAATTCTATTCGGCAACGAAAGAATAGCGCCGGGAATTAGCTCCCGACGCTATTCAATTCTGCTACTAGTTGCCCGCAATTGTCGGGAATTCTTCTCTCATCCCCGGGGGATGAGAGAAGAAACCCGACAAAAGTGCTGCCTCGCGGCCGGCGCGAGGCTGATTCTGTCGGGAATCAGCCTCGCGCCGGGTAGTTAAGTCGGAGAATGCCCGTTCTCCCGACAAAACTACCTGTTAATTTGGCGAGAACGGGACATCACCGACTTAACTTTAGCTGAATTGAATAGCGTCGGGAGCTAATTCCCGGCGCTATTCTTTAGTTGCCGAATAGAATTGACCCCATTGAGTTTAATGTTGGTATACATAGATTCCATATAGATGAGAGATATGGTCTAACGAGGTATGACCTAGATTCGATTGAGAGAATACAGTCTAAATAAGTCTGACAGATTTGTACATGATGATGATTTTATACACTAACACTTATTGTATAAGGCACTTTTTTAAATTAGGATGTGATATTTTAATTATAGTCACTAGATGGCGACAGAAAGGTTTGGAGCCATCTATTCATATCTGATTATGGTATGATCTTGTATATTCACACACATGTTTCTCTGACGTCCTAGTGGATGCTGGGAACTCCGAAAGGACCATGGGGAATAGCGGCTCCGCAGGAGACTGGGCACAACTAAAGAAAGCTTTTAGGTCACCTGGTGTGCACTGGCTCCTCCCACTATGACCCTCCTCCAAGCCTCAGTTAGATTTTGTGCCCGGCCGAGGTTGGATGCACACTAGGGGCTCTCCTGAGCTTCTAAAAAGAAAGTATATAATTAGGTTTTTTATTTTACAGTGAGACCTGCTGGCAACAGGCTCACTGCAGTGAGGGACTAAGGGGAGAAGAAGCGAACCTACCTGCTTGCAGCTAGCTTGGGCTTCTTAGGCTACTGGACATCATTAGCTCCAGAGGGATCGACCGCATGGAACTGGCCTTGGTGTTCGGTCCCGGAGCCGCGCCGCCGTCCCCCTTACAGAGCCAGAAGCAAGAAGAGGTCCGGAAAATCGGCGGCAGAAGACATCAGTCTTCACCAAGGTAGCGCACAGCACTGCAGCTGTGTGCCATTGCTTCTCATACACACTTCACACTCCGGTCACTGAGGGTGCAGGACGCTAGGGGGGGGGGGGGGGGGGCGCCCTGAGCAGCAATAAAAACACCTTGGCTGGCAAAAATACCACAATATATAGCCCCAGAGGCTATATATGTGATAATTACCCCTGCCAGAATCCATAAAAAAGCGGGAGAAAAGTCCGCGAAAAAGGGGCGGAGCTATCTCCCTCAACACACTGGCGCCATTTCTCCCTCACAGCTCTGCTGGAAGGAAGCTCCCTGGCTTTCCCCTGCAGTCTACACTACAGAAAAGGGTAAAAAAGAGAGGGGGGGGGGCACTAAATTTAGGCGCAGTATATATAACAGCAGCTATAGGGGACATAATTCAGTTAGTCCCTGCATTATATAGCGCTCTGGTGTGTGCTGGCATACTCTCACTCTGTCTCCCCAAAGGGCTTTTGTGGGTCCTGTCCTCTGTTAGAGCATTCCCTGTGTGTGTGCGGTGTGTCGGTACGGCTGTGTCGACATGTTTGATGAGGATAATGATGTGGAGGCGGAGCAGATGCCTATAGAAGGGATGTCACCCCCTGCGGGGCAGACACCTGAGTGGATGGACTTACATGGTAACATAGTATCTGAGGTTGAAAAAAGACAATTGTCCATCGAGTTCAACCTATTTGTGGTGTCCTATGCATGATGATTTGACTAAAATTTCTGACTGATGCTGCTGTCAGCCATTGCATTTTATCCCTATTTATAGTAACTATAATGCATGACTATGCACCATACCCCTGGATATCCTTTTCCAATAGGAATTTATCTAACCCATTCTTAAAGGTGTTGACAGATTCCGCCATTACAACTCCCTCGGGCAGGGAATTCCAAACACGTATTGTCCTTACCGTGAAAAAGCCTTTACGCCGTATTGTGCGGAATCTCCTCTCCTCTAACCTGAGCGAGTGTCCACGAGTCCTCTGTGTTGATCTAACCAAAAACAGGTCCGGCGCAAGCTCTGTGTATTGTCCCCTTATATATTTGTAGATGTTGATCATATCCCCTCTTAGTCTCCGCTTTTGCAATGTAAACATGCCTAGTCTTTCAAGCCTTTCCTTGTATTCCATCGTCTCCATGCCCTTAATTAGTTTGGTCGCCCTCCTCTGTACCTTTTCAAGCTCCAGGATATCCTTTTTGTAGTACGGTGCCCAGAACTGTACACAGTATTCTAGGTGTGGCCTCACTAGTGATTTATATAACGGGAGTATAATACTCTCGTCCCTAGCATCAATACCCCGTTTTATGCATGCTAATATCTTATTAGCCTTCTTTGCTGCAGTCCTACTTTGGATACTACTTCTTAGCTTGCTATCTATGAGGACACCTAAGTCCTTTTCCAGTACAGAATCCCCTAATTTTACCCCATTTAGTAGGTAGGTGTAATTTTTGTTCTTGTTACCACAGTGCATTACCTTACACTTGTCTGTGTTGAAGCGCATTCTCCATTTGGCTGCCCATGCTTCTAATTTAACTAAGTCGTTCTGAAGAGACTCTGCATCCTCCTCTGTATTTATAGCCTTACATAATTTGGTATCATCTTCTGTTAGGTCGTTAATGAAAATATTGAACAATAGCGGTCCTAATACTGAGCCTTGCGGCACACCACTTAGCACTTCAGTCCAAGTTGAAAAAGATCCATTAACCACAACGCGCTGCTTCCTATTATCTAACCAGTTTTTGACCCAAGTGCATATTGTGCTTCCTAGCCCTGATTCTTGTAGCTTGTATATAAGTCTCATGTGTGGTACAGTATCGAACGCTTTGGCAAAGTCTAAAAAGATTACATCCACGTCTTTATCCTGATCTAGGTTTGCGCTTACTGTTTCATAAAAGCCAAGTAAGTTGGTTTGACAGGATCTGTCCTTCATAAACCCATGTTGATTCCTTTTAATGACCTTATTGGTTTCAAGGAACTTCTGAATACTATCTCTTAGAATACCTTCCAATACTTTCCCCACTATAGCTGTAAGACTAACTGGTCTATAATTACCTGGTTCAGCTTTACTTCCCTTTTTGAATATAGGCACTACTTCCGCTATACGCCAGTCTTTGGGAACCATACCTGATATAACTGAATCCTCAAAGATCAAAGATAGCGGTTTTGCCAGTTCAGAGTGAAGCTCCATTAGAACCCTTGGATGAATACCATCGGGCCCCGGCTGATTTATTAATCTTTAAATGTTTTAATCGGTCACAGACTACTTCCTCGCTTAAATAAGTACCTATCAGTGTGATATTGTCATTATTGAGATTGTGTGTCAGTCCCTGAATTGGGTCCTCTCTAGTGAATACTGTTGAAAAAAACTCATTTAGTGTGTCCGCTATGTCATTATCATTTTTGCTTAAGACTCCCAACTTGTCTTTCAAAGGGCCTATACTCTCCTTTTTTTAATCTCTTGCTATTAATGTATTTAAAGAATTTTTTGGGATTCGCTTTGCTTTCCTTTGCTACTAGTTTTTCAGTTTCTACTTTAGCCGCTCTTATTTCCTTTTTGCAATTTTTGTTACATTCCTTATAGTGCTGAAATGACTCTGCATCCCCGTCAGATTTGTATTTTTTAAATGCTCGCCTTTTCTTGCCCATAAGTTCCTTAATCTTTTTGTTAAGCCACATCGGTTTATGATTTTTATTCCCTTTTTTGCTACTCATATGAATATATTTGAGTGTATATTTAGCTAGCAGGAATTTTAGTACCTCCCATTTCTCCGTAGTATTTTTTCCTAAAAACAAACCTTCCCATTCAATATCCCTGAAAAATACCCTCATCATTTCAAAGTTGGCTTTGCTAAAGTCTAAAGTCCTAGTTGAGCCAGTATAGGGCTGTTTGTAGAAACTGATATTGAATGTGACCATATTGTGGTCGCTGTTTCCTATGGGTTCCCCTACTATAATACCCGATACCAAATCCTGATTGTTTGTTAATACCAGGTCTAAGATTGCATTGTACCTAGTTGGTTCCTCAATTAGTTGGACTAGGTAGTTATCATTAAGTGTGTTTAAAAACATACTGCCCCTAGCAGTATCACATGAATCGTTTTTCCAGTTTATCTCTGGATAGTTAAAATCTCCCATCACTACTATGTCTCCTACTCCTGCTGCTTTTTCAATTTGCTTTAGTAACAATTCATCATCAGATGCGTTGATACCAGGCGGCCTATAGCATACACCTAATACTAACTTTTTTGTTCCTTTTTCCCCGCATGCAATTTCTACCCATAATGTCTCAACAGTGTCTACAGTCCCCTCCTGAAGATCTTCCCATATATTAGGTTTTAAAAACGGCTTTACGTACAGACGCACCCCTCCACCCTTTTTATTTAGTCTGTCTCTCCTAAACAGTGTATAGCCTTCTAGATTGACTGTCCAATCATGAGATTCATCCCACCAAGTTTCAGTAATGCCTATAATATCATACTGTTTGCTTGCTGCAAGTATTTCTAGTTCACCCTTTTTACCAGTAATGCTTCTGGCGTTTACATACATACAACTAAGATAAGTATTTTCCCTTGCGTTAGGGACATCTTTCACCTTATGTGGCAAGGATGACCTGTAATCGTCATTGGTTAGTGCTTTGGTAAAATCCCTTTTAGTACCCATGTTAGTAACCTTACTGCCTGCTCTTACCCTCCCCCCAACTTCTCCCCCATTTCGTTTACTACCGCCATCCCCACTATTCTCACTGCATGACCCGTAGTTTCTAGCTAAACCCTCCCCCCAGGCTCCTAGTTTAAAATCTCCTCCAACCTTCTAACCATCCTTCCCCCCAGCACCGCTGCCCCCTCCTCAGTCAGGTGCAATCCGTCACGACAAAAGAGATGGCGCCTGACTGAGAAGTCCGCCCAGTGTTCCAGGAACACAAACCCCTCTTTCCTGCACCAATCCCTAAGCCACACATTTACCTCCCTAATCTCCCTCTGCCTCCCTGGACTAGCGCGTGGCACGGGTAATAATTCCGAGAATATTACCTTAGATGTCCTTGCCTTCAGTTTCTTTCCTAAGTCCCTATAGTCTTTCTTAAGGACATCCCACCTTCCGCTAACTTTGTCATTGGTGCCAACGTGCACCAAGACCGCCGGGTCTTTGCCAGCCCCTCCCAACAATCTATCTACCCGGTCCGCGATGTGCCGTACCCGAGCACCCGGGAGACAACAGACTGTACGGCGATCACGGTCCCGGTAGCAGATTGCCCTATCTGCCTTCCTGATGATAGAATCCCCTACCACCACCATTTGACTAGGTACCTCTCTATCTTTTATCCCAACCGCGCCAGAGGGACCGCACCTCTGGATGCTAGAGGGAGCAGTCTCCTCCGGCACCGTCATTTCTTCACTATCATCCTCCGATTCTTCGTCCAATCGGGCAAATTTGTTCGGGTTTGATAGTTCGGAGATGTCGTGCCTCCCCCTCTTTTTCTTCCTTCTAACTGTGACCCAACTGGCTACCTGATCATCATCCTCTTCTACCAGTGACCCCTCCCGCAACTCCTCCACCGTTCTGTCTAAACTACGCTCGAGATTGTGAATCTCCCTCAGTCGCGTAACGGTTTGCTCTAGATCAGTTACCTGGGCTTCCAGGGCAACCGTTCGCACACACCTCGTGCAGATGTATTCACACTGGGCCGGTAGCTCCAGGTGTGCATACATCTTGCACGACATGCACTGAGTGAGGTCCTCAATCACAGCCCCTCCCATATTGTTTGCAAGGTCTAACTCCCTGTTACACTCAAAGAAAAAGCAGCAAAAATAAAAAATAGAAGACCAGCAATATCACTTATACAATAATTAAGCTGGCTTACACTTATCTATCTTTGAGCGGTTCTTGTTCCTTCACTTTTATGCAGCCGTAGTACTCTCTCCTATGGCACCTATACTCCACTTAGCAGTTGCAGTTGTTCCAGCTCACTGCTCCTCCTTTTCACTCAGCTTCCAGCTCCTGCTAAGAAAAAAAAAACTTATGGAAGGAATTGCGTGCACTCCGTACACAAAAAATTTGACGACATGCCAAATGCGGGACAGCCGGCTTCTCAGCTCGTGCCTGTCCAGGCGTCTCAAAGGCCATCGGGGGCTCTAAAACGCCCGCTACCTCAGATGGCAGACGCGGATGTCGACACGGATACTGACACCAGTGTCGACGACGATGAGTCTAGTCTAATGTCCACTAAGGCCATTCGTTGCATGATTGAAGCAATGAAAGAGGTGTTACAAATTTCTGATATAAACCCAGGTACCACTAAAAAGGGTATTATGTTTGGGGAGAAAAAACTACCCGTAGTTTTTCCCCCATCAGAAGAATTAAATGAAGTGTGTGAAGAAGCGTGGGCTTTCCCTGATAAAAGATTGGTAATCTCTAAGAAGTTACTAATGGCGTTCCCTTTCCCGCCAGAGGATAGGTCACGTTGGGAGACACCCCCTAGGGTGGATAAAGCGCTCACACGTTTGTCTAAAAAGGTGGCACTACCGTCTCCGGATACGGCCGCCCTCAAGGAACCTGCTGATAGAAAGCAGGAGGCGATCCTGAAGTCTGTATATACACACTCAGGCATTATACTTAGACCAGCTATTGCGTCAGCATGGATGTGCAGTGCTGCCGCTGCGTGGTCAGATTCCCTGTCAGAAAATATTGACACCCCAGACAGGGACACTATTCTGCTAACCATAGAGCATATAAAAGACTCAGTCTTATACATGAGAGATGCACAGAGGGAGATCTGCCGGCTGGCATCTAAAATAAGTGCATTGTCCATTTCTGCTAGGAGAGGTTTATGGACTCGCCAGTGGACAGGGGATGCAGATTCAAAAAGGCACATGGAAGTTTTGCCTTATAAGGGTGAGGAGTTATTTGGGGATGGTCTCTCGGACCTAGTTTCCACAGCAACTGCTGGGAAGTCAGCATTTTTACCCCATGTTCCCTCACAGCCTAAAAAGGCGCCGTTTTATCAGGTACAGTCCTTTCGGACTCAGAAAAACAGGCGTGGAAAAGGCGGGTCCTTTCTGTCCAGAGGTAGGGGAAAAAGGCTGCAACAAACAGCAGGTTCCCAGGAGCAAAAGTCCTCCCCCGCTTCTTCCAAGTCCGCCGCATGACGGTGGGGCTCCACAGGCGGAGCCAGGTACGGTGGGGGGCCGCCTCAAAAATTTCAGCGATCAGTGGGCTCGCTCACAGGTGGATCCCTGGATCCTGCAAATAGTATCTCAAGGGTACAAACTGGAATTCGAGGCGTCTCCACCCCACCGGTTCCTAAAATCTGCCTTGCCGTTTACTCCTTCAGACAGGGAGGCTGTGATAGCGGCAATTCACAAGCTGTATTCCCAGCAGGTGATAATCATGGTGCCCCTACTTCAACAAGGACGGGGTTATTATTCCACACTGTTTGTGGTACCAAAACCGGACGGTTCGGTGAGACCCATTTTAAATTTGAAATCCTTGAACACATACATAAAAAAATTCAAGTTCAAGATGGAATCGCTCAGGGCGGTTATTGCAAGCCTGGACGAGGGGGATTACATGGTATCCCTGGACATCAAGGATGCTTACCTGCATGTCCCCATTTACTATCCTCACCAGGAGTACCTCAGATTCTTGGTACAGGATTGCCATTACCAATTCCAGTCGCTGCCGTTTGGACTGTCCACGGCACCGAGTGTGTTTACCAAGGTAATGGCGGAAATGATGATACTCCTTCGAAAAAAGGGAGTTTTAATTATCCCATACTTGGACGATCTCCTAATAAAGGCGAGGTCCAAGGAGCAGTTGTTGGTGGGAGTAGCACTATCTCAGGAGGTGCTACACCAGCACGGTTGGATTCTGAATATTCCAAAATCACAGCTGGTTCCGACGACACGTCTACTATTCCTGGGTATGATTCTGGATACAGTCCAGAAAAAAGTGTTTCTCCCGGAGGAGAAAGCCAAGGAGCTGTCATCTCTAGTCAGAGACCTCCTGAAACCAAAACAGGTATCGGTACATCACTGCACGCGGGTCCTGGGAAAGATGGTGGCTTCTTACGAAGCAATTCCTTTCGGCAGGTTCCATGCCAGAATCTTTCAGTGGGACCTGTTGGACCAATGGTCCGGATCGCATCTTCAGATGCATCGTCTAATAACCCTGTCTCCAAGAACCAGGGTGTCTCTGCTGTGGTGGCTGCAGAGTGCTCATCTTCTAGAGGGCCGCAGATTCGGCATACAGGACTGGGTCCTGGTGACCACGGATGCCAGCCTTCGAGGCTGGGGGGCAGTCACACAGGGAAGAAACTTCCAAGGACTATGGTCGAGTCAAGAGACTTCCCTACACATAAATATTCTGGAACTAAGGGCCATTTACAATGCCCTAAGTCAGGCAAAATCCCTGCTTCTACACCAGCCGATACTGATCCAGTCAGACAACATCACGGCAGTCGCCCATGTAAATCGACAGGGCGGCACAAGAAGCAGGATGGCAATGGCAGAAGCCACAAGGATTCTCCGATGGGCGGAAATTCACGTACTAGCACTGTCAGCAGTGTTCATTCCGGGAGTGGACAACTGGGAAGCAGACTTCCTCAGCAGGCACGACCTCCACCCGGGAGAGTGGGGACTTCATCCAGAAGTCTTCACGCTGATTGTAAATCGATGGGAACGGCCACAGGTGGACATGATGGCGTCCCGCCTAAACAAAAAACTAGAGAGATATTGCGCCAGGTCAAGGGACCCTCAGGCGATAGCTGTGGACGCTCTAGTGACACCGTGGGTGTACCAGTCAGTTTGTGTTCCCTCCTCTGCCTCTCATACCAAGGGTACTGAGAATAATAAGAAAACGAGGAGTAAGAACAATACTCGTGGTTCCGGATTGGCCAAGACGAGCGTGGTACCCGGAACTTCAAGAGATGATCTCAGAGGACCCATGGCCTCTGCCGCTCAGACAGGACCTGCTGCAGCAGGGGCCCTGTCTGTTCCAAGACTTACTGTGGCTGTGTTTGACGGCATGGCGGTTGAACGCCGGATCCTGAAGGAAAAGGGCATTCCGGAGGAAGTCATTCCTACGCTGATTAAAGCCAGGAAAGATGTAACTGCAAAGCATTATCACCGCATATGGCGGAAATATGTTGCTTGGTGTGAGGCCAAAAAGGCCCCAACAGAGGAATTTAAACTGGGTCGATTTTCTGCATTTCCTACAAGCAGGAGTGACTATGGGCCTGAAATTAGGCTCCATTAAGGTACAGATCTCGGCTCTGTCGATTTTTTTTTCTTCCAGAAAGAACTAGCTTCACTACCTGAAGTTCAGACGTTTGTGAAAGGAGTTCTGCATATTCAGCCCCCGTTTGTGCCTCCAGTGGCACCTTGGGATCTCAACGTGGTGTTGAGTTTCTTTAAAATCACATTGGTTTGAGCCACTTAAAACCGTGGATCTAAAATATCTCACCTGGAAAGTGGTCATGTTATTGGCCTTGGCTTCAACCAGGCGTGTGTCAGAATTGGCAGCTTTGTCATGTAAAAGCCCTTATCTGATTTTCCATATGGATAGGGCGGAATTGAGGACTCGTCCCCAGTTTCTCCCTAAGGTGGTATCAGCTTTTCACTTGAACCAACCTATTGTGGTGCCTGCGGCTACTAGGGACTTGGAGGATTCCAAGTTACTCGACGTAGTCAGGGCCTTAAAAATGTATGTTTCCAGGATGGCTAGAGTCAGGAAAACTGACTCGCTATTTATTCTGTATGCACCCAACAAACTGGGTGCTCCTGCTTCTAAGCAGACTATAGCTCGCTGGATTTGTAGCACAATTCATCTGGCGCATTCTGCGGCTGGACTGCCGCATCCTAAATCAGTTAAAGCCCATTCCACAAGGAAGGTGGGCTCATCTTGGGCGGCTGCCCGAGGGGTCTCGGCTTTACAACTTTGCCGAGCTGCTACTTGGTCAGGGGCAAACACGTTTGCAAAATTCTACAAATTTGATACCCTGGCTGAGGAGGACCTTGAGTTCTCTCATTCGGTGCTGCAGAGTCATCCGCGCACTCCCGCCCGTTTGGGAGCTTTGGTATAATCCCCATGGTCCTTTCGGAGTTCCCAGCATCCACTAGGACGTCAGAGAAAATAAGATTTTACTCACCGGTAAATCTATTTCTCGTAGTCCGTAGTGGATGCTGGGCGCCCATCCCAAGTGCGGATTGTCTGCAATACTTGTACATAGTTATTGTTAACTAAAGGGTTATTGTTGAGCCATCTGTTGAGAGGCTCAGTTGTTTTCATACTGTTAAACTGGGTATAGTATCACGAGTTATACGGTGTGATTGGTGTGGCTGGTATGAGTCTTACCCGGGATTCAAAATCCTTCCTTATTGTGTCAGCTCGTCCGGGCACAGTGTCCTAACTGAGGCTTGGAGGAGGGTCATAGTGGGAGGATCCAGTGCACACCAAGTGACCTAAAAGCTTTCTTTAGTTGTGCCCAGTCTCCTGCGGAGCCGCTATTCCCCATGGTCCTTTCGGAGTTCCCAGCATCCACTTAGGACGTCAGAGAAAAAAAAAAAAAAAAATATATATATATATATATATATATATATATACACACACACACACACACACACACACACACACACACACACACACACACACACACACACACACACACACCCCTGCCAGATTCCATAAAAAAGCGGGAGAAAGTCTGCCGAAAAAGGGGCGGGGCTATCTCCCTCAGCACACTGGCGCCATTTTTCCCACACAGCTCCGCTGGAAGGATCGCTCCCAGGCTCTCCCCTGCAGTTTTCAAGACTAAAAAGGGTAAAAAAGAGAGGGGGGGGCACTAAATTTAGGCGCAGCAGTATATATATATAAGCAGCTATAAGGGAAAATCACTCAGTTATAGTGTTCATCCCTGTGTTATATAGCGCTCTGGTGTGTGCTGGCATACTCTCTCTCTGTCTCCCCAAAGGGCTTTGTGGGGTCCTGTCCTCTGTCAGAGCATTCCCTGTGTGTGTGCGGTGTGTCGGTACGGCTGTGTCGACATGTTTGATGAGGAGGCTTATGTGGAGGCGGAGCAGATGCCGATAAATGTGATGTCACCCCCTGCGGGGCCGACACCTGAGTGGATGGACTTGTGGAAGGAATTACGTGAACGTGTCAACTCCTTACATTAAAGGTTTGACGACATACCAAATATGGGACAGCCGGCTTCTCAGCCTGTGCCTGCCCAGGCGTCTCAAAAGCCATCAGGGGCTCTAAAACGCCCGCTACCTCAGATGTCGACACGGATACTGACTCCAGTGTCGACGACGATGAGACTAATGTAACTTCCAATAGGGCCACACGTTACATGATTGAGGCAATGAAAAATGTGTGGCACATTTCTGATGTTACCCCAGGAACCACAAAAAAGGGTATTATGTTTGGAGAGAAAAAACTACCAGTAGTTTTTCCCCCATCTGAGGAATTAAATGAAGTGTGTGAAGAAGCGTGGGCTTCCCCCGATAAGAAACTGGTAATTTCTAAAAGGTTACTAATGGCGTACCCTTTCCCGCCAGAGGATAGGTCACGTTGGGAAACATCCCCTAGGGTGGATAAAGCGCTCACGCTTGTCAAAGAAGGTGGCACTACCGTCTCCGGATACGGTCGCCCTAAAGGAGCCTGCTGATAGGAAGCAGGAGGCTATCCTGAAGTCTGTATATACACACACAGGTATTATACTGAGACCAGCTATTGCTTCAGTGTGGATGTGCAGTGCTGCAGCTGCGCGGTCAGATTCCCTGTCGGAAAATATTGATACCCTAGACAGGGACACTATATTGCTAACCGTAGAGCATATTAAAGACGCAGTCTTATACATGAGAGATGCACAGAGGGATATTTGCCGGCTGGCATCTAAAATAAGTGCAATGTCCATTTCTGCCAGGAGAGGGTAATGGACTCGGCAGTGGACAGGTGGTGCAGATTCTAAAAGGCACATGGAAGTTTTGCCTTATAAGGGTGAGGAGTTGTTCGGGGATGGTCTCTCAGACGTCGTTTCCACTGGGAAGTCAGCATTTTTACCCCATTTTCCCTCACAGCCAAAGAAAGCACCGTATTATCAGGTACAGTCCTTTCGGCCCCATAAGGGCAAGCGGGTTAAAGGCGCGTCCTTTCTGCGCAGAGGTAGAGGGAAAAAGCTGCAGCATACAGCCAGTTCCCAGGAGCAAAAGTCCTCCCCCGCTTCCTCCAAGTCCGCCGCATGACGCTGGGGCTCCACAGGCGGAGCCAGGTACGGTGGGGGCCCGTCTCAAAAACTTCAGCAATCAGTGGGCTCGCTCACGGGTGGATCCCTGGATCCTTCAAGTAGTATCTCAAGGGTACAAGCTGGAATTTGAGACGTCTCCCCCCCCGCCGTTTCCTCAAATCTGCCTTGCCTACAACTCCCTCAGGCAGGGAGGCAGTGTTAGAGGCAATACACAAGCTGTATTCCCAGCTGGAGATAGTCAAGGTGCCCCTCCTTCAACAAGGACGGGGTTACTATTCCACAATGTTTGTGGTACCGAAACCGGACGGTTCGGTGAGACCCATTTAAAATTTGAAATCCTTGAACACATATATAAAAAAATTCAAGTTCAAGATGGAATCGCTTAGGGCGGTTATTGCAAGCCTGGACGAGGGGGATTACATGGTATCACTGGACATCAAGGATGCTTACCTGCATGTCCCCATTTACCATCCTCACCAAGAGTACCTCAGATTTGTGGTACAGGATTGTCATTACCAATTCCAGACGTTGCCGTTTGGTCTGTCCACGGCACCGAGGGTATTTACCAAGGTAATGGCCGAAATGATGATACTCCTTCGAAAAAAGAGAGTTTTAATTATCCCGTACTTGGACGATCTCCTGATAAAGGCGAGGTCCAGGGAGCAGTTGTTGGTCGGGGTAGCACTATCTCGGGAGGTGCTACAACAGCACGGTTGGATTCTAAATATTCCAAAGTCACAGCTGGTCCCTACGAAACGTCTACTGTTCCTGGGGATGGTTCTGGACACGGAACAGAAAAAAGTGTTTCTCCCGGAGGAGAAGGCCAAGGAGCTGTCATCTCTAGTCAGAGGCCTCCTAAAACCAAAACAGGTGTCGGTGCATCACTGCACGCGAGTCCTGGGAAAAATGGTAGCTTCCTACGAAGCAATTCCATTCGGCAGGTTCCATGCAAGGACTTTTCAGTGGGACCTGTTGGACAAGTGGTCCGGATGGCATCTTCAGATGCATCGGCTGATAACCCTGTCTCCAAGGACCAGGGTGTCTCTGCTGTGGTGGCTGCAAAGTGCTCATCTTCAAGAGGGCCGCAGATTCGGCATACAGGACTGGGTCCTGGTGACCATGGATGCCAGCCTTCGAGGCTGGGGGGCAGTCACACAGGGAAGAAACTTCCAAGGACTATGGTCAAGTCAGGTGACTTCCCTACACATAAATATTCTGGAACTGAGGGCCATTTACAATGCCCTAAGTCAGGCAAAACCCCTGCTTCAAAACCAGCCGGTACTGATCCAGTCAGACAACATCACGGCAGTCGCCCATGTAAACCGACAGGGCGGCACAAGAAGCAGGACGGCGATGGCAGAAGCCACAAGGATTCTCTGATAGGCGGAAAATCACGTGTTAGCACTGTCAGCAGTGTTCATTCCGGGAGTGGACAACTGGGAAGCAGACTTCCTCAGCAGGCACGACCTTCACCCGGGAGAGTGGGGACTTCATCCAGAAGTCTTCCAAATGATTGTAAACCGTTGGGAAAGGCCACAGGTGGACATGATGGCGTCCCGCCTAAACAAAAAGCTAGAAAGATATTGCGCCAGGTCGAGAGACCCTCAGGCAATAGCTGTGGACGCTCTAGTGACACCGTGGGTGTACCGGTCGGTTTATGTGTTCCCTCCTCTTCCTCTCATACCCAAGGTACTGAGGATAATAAGGAGAAGAAGAGTAAGAACTATACTCATTGTTCCGGATTGGCCAAGAAGAGCTTGGTACCCGGAACTTCAAGAGAGGACCCATGGCCTCTGCCGCTCAGACAGGACCTGCTGCAGCAGGGGCCCTGTCTGTTCCAAGACTTACCGCGTCTGCGTTTGACAGCATGGCGATTGAACGCCGGATCCTGAAGGAAAAGGGCATTCCGGAGGAAGTCATTCCTACGCTGATTAAAGCTAGGAAAGAAGTGACCGCAAACCATTATCACCGCATTTTGCGATAATATGTTGCGTGGTGTGAGGCCAGGAAGGCTGCATATTCAGCCCCCTTTTGTGCCTCCAGTGGCACCTTGGGATCTCAACGTGGTGTTGGATTTCCTAAAGTCACATTGGTTTGAGCCACTTAAATCCGTGGAATTAAAATATCTCACGTGGAAAGTGGTCATGCTGTTGGCCTTGGCTCCGGCCAGGCGTGTGTCAGAATTGGCGGCTTTGTCATGTAAAAGCCCTTATCTGATTTTCCATATGGATAGGGAAGAATTGAGGACTCATCCCCAGTTTCTCCCTAAGGTGGTATCAGCCTTTCATCTGAACCAACCTATCATGGTGCCTGCGGCTACTAAAGACTTGGAGGCTTCCAAGTTGTTGGACGTAGTCAGGGCCTTGAGCATTTATGTTTCCAGGACAGCTAGTGTCAGGAAAACTGACTCGTTGTTTATCCTGTATGCACCCAACAAGCTGGGTGCTCCTGCTTCAAAGCAGACTATTGCTCGCTGGATCTGTAGTACGATTCAGCTTGCACATTCTGCGGCTGGACTGCCGCATCCTAAATCAGTGAAAGCCCATTCCACGAGGAAGGTGGGCTCTTCTTGGGCGGCTGCCCTAGGGGTCTCGGCTCTACAACTTTGCCGAGCAGCTACTTGGTCGGGGTCAAACACATTTGCTAAATTCTACAAGTTTGACACCCTGGCTGAGGAGGACCTAGAGTTTGCCCATTCGGTGCTGCAGAGTCATCCGCACTCTCCCGCCCGTTTGGGAGCTTTGGTATAATCCCCATGGTCCTTACGGAGTCCCAGCATCCACTTAGGACGTCAGAGAAAATAAGATTTTACTCACCGGTAAATCTATTTCTCGTAGTCCGTAGTGGATGCTGGGCGCCCATCCCAAGTGCGGATTGTCTGCAATACTTGTATATAGGCCCTCATTCCGAGTTGTTCGCTCGCAAGGCGAATGTAGCAGAGTTACACACGCTAAGCCGCCGCCTACTGGGAGTGAATCTTAGCTTCTTAAAATTGCGACCGACGTACGCGCAATATTGCGATTACAAACGAGTTAGCAGTTTCAGAGTAGCTCCAGACTTACTCTGCCTGTGCGATCATTTCAGTGCTTGTCGTTCCTGGTTGACGTCACAAACACACCCAGCGTTCGCCCAGGCACTCCCACCGTTTCCCCGGCCACTCCTGCGTTTTTTCCGGAAACGGTAGCGTTTTCAGCCACACGCCCCTGAAACGCCGTGTATCCGCCCAGTAACACCCATTTCCTGTCAATCACATTACGATCGCCGGAGCGAAGAAAAAGCCGTGAGTAAAAATACTTTCTTCATAGTAAAGTTACTTGGCGCAGTCGCAGTGCGAACATTGCGCATGCGTACTAAGCGGATTTTCACTGCGATGCGATGAAAAATACCGAGCGAACAACTCGGAATGAGGGCCCTAGTTATTGTTTAACTAAAGGGTTATTGTTGAGCCATCTGTTGAGAGGCTCAGTTATTGTTCATACTGTTAACTGGGTATAGTATCACGAGTTATACGGTGTGATTGGTGTGGCTGGTATGAGTCTTACCCGGGATTCAAAATCCTTCCTTGTTGTGTCGGCTCTTCCGGGCACAGTATCCTAACTGAGGTCTGGAGGAGGGTCATAGAGGGAGGAGCCAGTGCACACCAGGTAGTCCTAAAGCTTTCTTTAGTTGTGCCCAGTCTCCTGCGGAGCCGCTATTCCCCATGGTCCTTACGGAGTCCCAGCATCCACTACGGACTACGAGAAATAGATTTACCGGTGAGTAAAATTATATATATATATATATATATATATATGTGTGTGTGTGTGTGTGTGTGTGTGTGTGTGTGTGTGTATGTATGTATATATATATATATATATATATATATATATATATATATATATATATACACACACACACAGGCTGTATAGCAGACAGCGGCACTCAGAGACTGACAAAGCAAAAGTAAAGTGCTAGTGCTTTTAATTCATGGCTGGTAAATCCAACGTTTCGGGGCACGCAAGCCCCTTTTTCAAGGTGAGCCAAATACAAAGTGAAAAAAACAGTGAAAAACGTTTACCTTTATGGTGAAGAAGACCCACGTGTGGGAAAGGCTGCAGCGTCCGGGGGAGCCTGGAGCTTCCGTCCCGGATGTGATGACGTGTTAGTGCCATAGTCATGTGACCTCCAGCGTGTCTCCGGCCGCCGCGTTGCCATGACATCCCGACGCTCAATGGTTGTCATGGATGTGTAAGGCAAATGCGGGTGCCGTGATCCCGGAGGAGGCATGACTGTGGTAGACAGTGTTCAATAGTGCAATCGAATATTACGAACCCAGGAAGAAACATTGCAATATGCTGTCGCAGCACCAAGCGAATAAATAAATATAAATACCGACCTGAATAGATGGCATCATTATTGGCTGACACTAAAATTATCAAGATCGCTCTATACACGACCCATCAGCAGTGCGCTAATATACTAAACACCCACTCTGTACAATGAAATGCAAACGTTCAAAATAAATGCTGTATGGCAGGCATAAGTCACTGGAATAGGAGCTTGTAAGACTGATGTACAGCCATCAACATCAGAAGTGCAAATGTCCGTTTGATCCGTGATGGAGACTTGTGTTGAAAGATCAGAAGACGCTCCATTGTATTCTGTCATTGAGACCTTTCGGTCTCACAGTGTCCAATCTATATATCCACGTTGCCTCTCGTTTAAGTAGGGTGGCTGCTCTATCTCCGCCTCTTAAGTTGGTAGGAATGTGATCGATGATTTGGAATTGCAGGTCTTTCAGTGTGTGTTGTTTGTCGACATAGTGTCTGGCCACAGGTTGTTCCGACTTCTTGGTTAGAAGTGCTGCTTTTAATGCGGATCTATGCAAGGCAAAGCGTTCCCTGGCATTGCGTATAGTCTTGCCTACATACTGCTGTTTGCATGGACAGGTAATTAAGTAGACAACGTGTGTCGTGGTGCAAGTGAGTACATGCTTGATGTTGTAGGAAGTGCCAGTGGAGGTAGATGTAAACTTTGAGCCTGTGGTCATTGTTTTGCAGGTCTGTGATAATCATAAAAAAGAGTTGATCAAATTCAAACGGGTCAAATTATTGACAGTCCAGGAAGATTATGAAACCAACCGAGTCTACCGATGGCTCTCCGGGGGAGAACTCGGCGAACACAAGCCATATAATTATAGATCAAGATTCAGTTGGCGAAGACGAAGGGAAGCGATACAGAAAGACAATGTCACTTCTAACAGTGACAGCGATTTCGTCCTAGCCGATTCAGAAGGTCCCCCTGAAGCCCAGGAGCCCCCTTTAGGGGCAAAGCCTGCCACAGGGGCAGGCACAAAAACCAGAGGGCGCCCACCCGCAGGGGACAACAAAACAAAAGGCTCCAGAAACAAGAAGTGAATACTATTTACAATCTTTCCGATCATGAATTTACCACATTAGAAACCAAAGTATTAAATCATGGACTCTCATTCGTCCCCACAAATGAATTTGATGAATTAACTTGGCAAATCGATCTACATAAATTTACTCGCAAACTCCGTTTACAAGAGCATTTTCAAGATCAAGCACCAGCCATCAGTTGCGAACCGCACCAAACTTTTATCAATTCCGTCCGATGTTCCAAATTTGACCCACCGTCGTTCAACCCATCAATAAAGACTTTCACACGACTATTGGACGAATCCTTGACGAAATATACGTATGCCAACCAGAGCCATCATCGTAACATGTCACGCTCTGAATTTAAAGCTTTAAAACAAATGGCTACTTATAAGGATATCGTGATCCGCCCCGCCGATAAGGGGGGCGGAATAGTCATTATGAATGTGAGCGACTATAAGCATGAAACATACCGGCAGCTGGGCGATACGTCAGTCTATGAAGCACTGACCGCTGATCCAACTAAACAATTCAAAATTGAAGTGGACACGAGGGTCTGCATGTTTAAAGAAAAGTAACCGAACTCATCTCATGAGCTGACCGTTTTATTTAAAAAAGCTTGGGAGACTCCTGACATTAGACTGCAGGTTCCCAAGAGAATTATTATGGCGTATCCTTTCCCCTCAAAGGACAGGTTACGGTGGGAATCCTCGCCCGCGCTGGGCAAGGCCTTAACGCGCTGGTCCAAAAAGGTAGCACTACCGTCCCCTGATACGGCGGCCCTATAGGATCCTGCGGATTGTAAGTAGCGTCGGCATGGGTAGGTAGCGCAATTACAGCTTGGGCTGATAACTTGTCATCTGACATTGACACCCTAGATAAAGATAGTATGGTGTTGACCTTAGGTCACGTCAAGGACGCTGCACTATATATGAGAGAGGTTGCGAGAGATATTGGGCTTTTGGGTTCAAGAGCTAATGCCATGGCAGGTTCTGCTAGTAGGTCCCTGCTGACCCGTCAATGGACAGGTTATGCTGACTCAAAGAGACATATGGAGGCTTTACCTTACAAGGGTGAAGTTTTATTTGGGGAGGGCCTTGCAGACCTGGTTTCCACAGCTACCGCGGGTAAGTCGTCTTTTTTGCCTTACGTTCCCCCACAGCAACAGGAAACACCCCAATAACTGATGCAGTCCTTTCGGTCGCGTAAGTTCAGAGAGGGGCGTGGCTTTCTTTCCCCGCCAGAGGTAGAGGGAAAAGAACACCGGCTACGGCTAGTTCACAGGAAAAATGTCCTCCCCGGCCTCTACCAAATCAATCAAAGAGGTGCTTCCACACTGATTTTTCAAATCGTCCTTGCCAGCTACTTCCCCGGAGAGGAAAATAGTTTTGGCTGCCATACTAAAGCTGTGTCAACAGCAAGTGATTATCATGGTTCCCTTAGTGCAACAGGGAAAAGGGTTTTCTCTAACGTCCTAGTGGATGCTGGGGACTCCGAAAGGACCATGGGGAATAGCGGCTCCGCAGGAGACTGGGCACAAAGTAAAAGCTTTAGGACTAGCTGGTGTGCACTGGCTCCTCCCCCTATGACCCTCCTCCAAGCCTCAGTTAGATTTTGTGCCCGAACGAGAAGGGTGCAATCTAGGTGGCTCTCCTGAGCTGCTTAGAGTAAAAGTTTAAATAGGTTTTTTATTTTCAGTGAGACCTGCTGGCAACAGGCTCACTGCATCGAGGGACTTAGGGGAGAGAAACGAACTCACCTGCGTGCAGAGTGGATTGGGTTTCTTAGGCTACTGGACATTAGCTCCAGAGGGACGATCACAGGCCCAGCCATGGATGGGTCCCGGAGCCGCGCCGCCGGCCCCCTTACAGATGCTGAAGCAAGAAGAGGTCCATAAATCGGCGGCAGAAGACTTTCCTGTCTTCATAAGGTAGCGCACAGCACTGCAGCTGTGCGCCATTGCTCTCAGCACACTTCACACTCCGGTCACTGAGGGTGCAGGACGCTGGGGGGGGGCGTCCTGGGAAGCAATGAATTTACCTTAGTTGGCGAAAAATACATCACATATAGCTCCTGGGCTATATGGATGTATTTAACCCCTGCCAGTTTTCCAGAAAAAAGCGGGAGAAGAGCCTGCCGTGAAGGGGGCGGGGCCTATCTCCTCAGCACACAGCGCCATTTTTCCCACACAGCTCCGCTGGTAGGAAGGCTCCCAGAATCTCCCCTGCATCCTGCAACTACAGAAACAGGGTAAAAAAGAGAGGGGGGCACTTATTTGGCAAAATAACAGATATAAGCAGCTATAAGGGATAGACACTTATTGTAAGGTTGTCCCTGTACATATATAGCGCTCTGGTGTGTGCTGGCAAACTCTCCCTCTGTCTCCCCAAAGGGCTAAGTGGGTCCTGTCCTCTATCAGAGCATTCCGTGTGTGTGTGCTGGGTGTCGGTACGTGTGTGTCGACATGTATGAGGAGGAAAATGATGTGGAGGCGGAGCAATTGCCTATAATGGTGATGTCACCCCCTAGGGAGTCGACACCTGAATGGATGGCCGTAATTAAGGAATTACGTGACAGTGTCGGCACGTTACAGAAAACTGTTGACGACATGAGACAGCCGGCAGCTCAGTTAGTGCCTGTCCAGGCGTCTCAAACACCGTCAGGGGCTACTAAACGCCCATTACCTCAGTGGGTCGACACGGACCCAGACACAAACACTGACTCCAGTGTCGACGGTGAAGAAACAAACGTATTTTCCAGTAGGGCCACACGTTACATGATCACGGCAATGAAGGAGGTTTTGCACATCTCTGATACTGCAAGTACCACAAAAAGGGGTATTATGTGGGGTGTGAAAAAACTACTCGTAGTTTTTCCTGAATCAGATGAATTGAATGAAGTGTGTGATGAAGCGTGGGTTACCCCCGACAGAAAACTGCTAATTTCTAAAAAATTATTGGCACTATATCCCTTCCCACCAGAGGTTAGGGCTCGTTGGGAAACACCCCCTAGGGTGGATAAGGCGCTCACACGCTTATCAAAACAAGTGGCGTTACCGTCTCCAGAAACGGCCGCCCTTAAGGAGCCAGCAGATAGGAGGCTGGAAAATATCCTTAAAAGTATATACACACATACTGGTGTTATACTGCGACCAGCAATCGCCTCAGCCTGGATGTAAAGTGCTGGGGTGGCTTGGTCGGATTCCCTGACTGAAAATATTGATACCCTGGACAGGGACAATATATTACTGACTATAGAGCATTTAAAGGATGCATTCCTATATATGCGAGATGCACAGAGAGACATTTGCACTCTGGCATCAAGAGTAAGTGCGATGTCCATTTCTGCCAGAAGAGGATTATGGACGCGACAGTGGTCAGGGGATGCGGATTCCAAACGGCATATGGAAGTATTGCCGTATAAAGGGGAGGAGTTATTTGGGGGCGGTCTATCGGACCTGGTGGCCACGGCAACGGCTGGGAAATCCACCTTTTTACCCCAAGTCACCTCGCAGCAGAAAAAGATACCGCCTTTTCAGGCTCAGTCCTTTCGTCCCCATAAGGGCAAGCGGGCAAAAGGCCACTCATATCTGCCCCGGGGCAGAGGAAGGGGAAAAAGACTACAACAGACAGCTTCTTCCCACGACCAGAAGCCCTCCCCCGCTTCTGCCAAGTCCTCAGCATGACGCTGGGGCCTTACAAGCGGACTCAGGCACGGTGGGGGCCCGTCTCAAGAATTTCAGCGCGCAGTGGGCTCACTCGCAAGTGGACCCCTGGATCCTGCAGGTAGTATCTCAGGGGTACAAATTGGAATTCGAGACGTCTCCCCCTCGCCGGTTCTTGAAGTCTGCTTTACCAACGTCTACCCCCGACAGGGAGGCGGTATTGGAAGCCATTCACAAGCTGTATTCCCAGCAAGTGATAATCAAGGTACCCCTCCTACAACAGGGAAAGGGGTATTACTCCACGCTGTTTGTGGTACCGAAGCCGGACGGCTCGGTGAGACCCATTTTAAATCTGAAAACCTTGAACACTTACATAAAAAGGTTCAAGTTCAAGATGGAGTCACTCAGAGCTGTGATAGCGAACCTGGAAGAAGGGGACTACATGGTGTCTCTGGACATCAAGGATGCTTACCTCCATGTCCCAATTTGCCCTTCTCACCAAGGGTACCTCAGGTTTGTGGTACAGAACTGTCACTATCAGTTTCAGACGCTGCCGTTTGGATTGTCCACGGCACCCCGGGTCTTTACCAAGGTAATGGCCGAAATGATGATTCTTCTTCGAAGAAAAGGCGTCTTAATTATCCCTTACTTGGACGATCTCCTGATAAGGGCACGGTCCAGAGAACAGTTGGAGGTCGGAGTAGCACTATCGTAAATAGTACTACGACAGCACGGATGGATTCTAAATATTCCAAAATCGCAGCTGATTCCGACGACACGTCTGCTGTTCCTAGGGATGATTCTGGACACCGTACAGAAAAAGGTGTTTCTCCCGGAAGAGAAAGCCAGGGAGTTATCCGACCTAGTCAGGAAACTCCTAAGACCAGGCCAGGTGTCAGTGCATCAGTGCACAAGGGTCCTGGGAAAGCTGGTGGCTTCTTACGAAGCGATTCCATTCGGCAGATTCCACGCAAGAACTTTTCAGTTGGATCTGCTAGACAAATGGTCCGGATCGCATCTTCAAATGCATCAGCGGATAACCCTGTCTCCAAGGACAAGGGTGTCTCTCCTGTGGTGGTTACAGAGTGCTCATCTCCTAGAGGGCCGCAGATTCGGCATTCAGGATTGGGCCCTGGTGACCACGGATGCCAGCCTGAGAGGCTGGGGAGCAGTCACACAGGGAAAAAATTTCCAGGGCTTGTGGTCAAGCATGGAAACGTCACTTCACATAAATATCCTGGAACTAAGGGCCATTTACAATGCCCTAAGTCAGGCAAGGCCTCTGCTTCAGGGTCAGCCAGTATTGATCCAGTCGGACAACATCACGGCAGTCGCCCACGTAAACAGACAGGGCGGCACAAGAAGCAGGAAGCAGGAGGGCAATGACGGAAGTGGCAAGGATTCTTCGCTGGGCGGAAAATCATGTGATAGCACTGTCAGCAGTGTTCATTCCGGGAGTGGACAACTGGGAAGCAGACTTCCTCAGCAGACACGATCTTCACCCGGGGGAGTGGGGACTTCACCCGGAAGTCTTCCACATGATTGTAAACCGTTGGGAAAAACCAAAGGTGGACATGATGGCGTCTCGCCTCAACAAAAAACTGGACAGATATTGTTCCAGGTCAAGGGACCCTCAGGCAATAGCTGTGGACGCTCTGCTAACACCGTGGGTGTACCGGTCAGTGTATGTGTTCCCTCCTCTTCCTCTCATACCAAAAGTACTGAGAATCATAAGAAGGAGAGGAGTAAAGACTATACTCGTGGCTCCGGATTGGCCAAGAAGGACTTGGTACCCGGAAATTCAAGAGATGCTCACGGAAGACCCGTGGCCTCTACCTCTAAGACAGGACCTGCTCCAGCAGGGACCATGTCTGTTCCAAGACTTACCGCGGCTGCGTTTGACGGCATGGCGGTTGAACGCCGGATCCTGAAGGAAAAAGGCATTCCGGATGAAGTCATCCCTACCCTGATCAAAGCCAGGAAGGATGTAACCGTACAACATTATCACCGTATTTGGCGTAAATATGTTGCGTGGTGCGAGGCCAGGAAGGCCCCTACGGAGGAATTTCAACTGGGTCGATTCCTGCATTTCCTGCAAACAGGACTGTCTATGGGCCTCAAATTAGGGTCCATTAAGGTTCAAATTTCGGCCCTGTCGATATTCTTCCAAAAAGAACTAGCTTCTGTACCTGAAGTTCAGACGTTTGTCAAGGGAGTACTGCATATACAGCCTCCTTTTGTGCCTCCAGTGGCACCTTGGGATCTCAATGTAGTGTTGGGATTCCTAAAATCACATTGGTTTGAACCACTCACCACTGTGGACTTGAAGTATCTCACTTGGAAAGTGGTAATGCTGTTAGCCCTGGCTTCAGCCAGGCGTGTATCAGAATTGGCGGCTTTATCCTATAAAAGCCCTTACCTAATTTTTCATACGGACAGGGCAGAATTGAGGACTCGTCCTCAATTTCTCCCTAAGGTGGTTTCAGCATTTCACTTAAACCAACCTATCGTGGTGCCTGCGGCTACTAGGGACTTGGAGGATTCCAAGTTGCTGGACGTAGTCAGGGCCCTGAAAATATGTTTCCAGGACGGCTGGAGTCAGAAAATCTGACTCGCTGTTTATCCTGTATGCACCCAACAAGCTGGGTGCTCCTGCTTCTAAGCAGACGATTACTCGTTGGATTTGTAGTACAATTCAGCTTGCACATTCTGTGGCAGGCCTGCCACAGCCAAAATCTATAAAAGCCCATTCCACACGGAAAGGGGCTCATCTTGGGCGGCTGCCCGAGGGGTCTCGGCTTTACAACTTTGCCGAGCAGCTACTTGGTCAGGGGCAAACACGTTTGCTAAATTCTACAAATTTGATACCCTGGCTGAGGAGGACCTGGAGTTCTCTCATTCGGTGCTGCAGAGTCATCCGCACTCTCCCGCCCGTTTGGGAGCTTTGGTATAATCCCCATGGTCCTTTCGGAGTCCCCAGCATCCACTAGGACGTTAGAGAAAATAAGAATTTACTTACCGATAATTCTATTTCTCATAGTCCGTAGTGGATGCTGGGCGCCCATCCCAAGTGCGGATTGTCTGCATTACTTGTACATAGTTATTGTTACAAAAATCGGGTTATTGTTGTTGTGAGCCATCTTTTCAGAGGCTCCTTCTGTTATCATGCTGTTAACTGGGTTCAGATCACAAGTTGTACGGTGTGATTGGTGTGGCTGGTAATGAGTCTTACCCGGGATTCAAAATCCTTCCTTATTGTGTACGCTCGTCCGGGCACAGTATCCTAACTGAGGCTTGGAGGAGGGTCATAGGGGGAGGAGCCAGTGCACACCAGCTAGTCCTAAAGCTTTTACTTTGTGCCCAGTCTCCTGCGGAGCCGCTATTCCCCATGGTCCTTTCGGAGTCCCCAGCATCCACTACGGACTATGAGAAATAGAATTATCGGTAAGTAAATTCTTATTTTATTCAACCCTATATGTGGTCCCAAAGCCGGATGGCTCGGTCAGACCAACTCTGAATCTAAAATCCCTAAACCTATATTTAGAGAGGTTCAAATTCAAGATGGAATCTCTCAAGGCAAGGATATCCAGCCTGGAAAGGGGGGGATTTTATGGTGTCACTAGACATAAAGGATGCATACCTTCATGTCCCCATATATCCTCCTTATCGGGCGTACCTAAGATTCGCTGTACAGGATTGTCATTACCAGTTTCAGACGTTGCCGTTTGGGCTTTCCACGGCCCGAGAATTTTCACCAAGGTAATGGCGGAAATGATGGTGCTCCTGCGCAAGCAAGGGTTCACAAGTATCACATACTTGGACGATCTCGTGATAAAAGCGAGTTCAAGGGAACTGTTATTAAAAAGCGTGTGTCTCTCCCTGAGAGTACTACAACAGCACAGCTGGATTCTAAATCTACCAAAGTCGCAGTTGGTTCCGACAACTCGGCTGTCTTTTTTTTGGGGGGAGGCATGATTCTGGATGCGGAAAAGCAAAGGGGTTTTCCTCCTAGTGGAAAAAGCCCTGGAACTCCAGAACATGATCAAAGACCTGTTAAAGCCAAAAAGAGTGTCAGTTCATCAATGCACTCGAGTATTGGGAAAGATGGTGGCGGCCTACGAGGCCATTCCATTCGGCAGGTTCCATGCAAGGACTTTTTAGTGGGACCTTCTGGACAAATGGTTAGGGTCCCATCTGCAGATACATCGGAAGATACCCTGTCCCCGAGGGCCAGGGTCTCTCTCCTGTGGTGGCTCCAGAGTACTCCCCTTCTAGAGGGTCGCAGGTTCGGCATTCAAGATTGGGTTTTTGTGGCCACGGACGCGAGCCTCCGAGGATGGGGAGCAGTCACACAGGGAAACAATTTTCAGGGAATATGGTCAAGCCAGGAGGCTTGTCTACACATCAATGGGCTGGAATTAAGGGCCATATACAACGGCCTCCGACAGGCGGAGAACTTCTTCGCAACCTACCTGTTCTGATACAGTCAGACAACGTCACAGCCGGGGCGCATGTAAACCGCCAAGGCGGGACAAGGAGCAGAGCAGCAATGGCAGAAGCCACCAGGATTCTTCGCTGGACGGAAAATCACGTAATCGCTCTGTCAGTGGTCTTCATTCCGGGAGTAGATAACTGGGAAGCAGACTTCCTCAGCAGACACGATCTCCATCCAGGAGAGTGGGGACTTCATCAAGAAGTCTTTGCAGAGGTGACAAGTCGTTGGGGACTTCCTCAAATAGACATGATGGCGTCACGCCTCAACAGAAAGCTTCAGACGTATTGTTCCAGGTCAAGTGACCCTCAGGCAGTGGCAGTGGACGCCCTGGTGACACCGTGGATGTTTAAGTCGGTCTCTGTGTTCCCTCCACTTCCTCTCATCTCAAGGATATTGAGGATCATAAGACGAGCAAGCGTGCAGACAATTCTCGTTGTTCCAGATTGGCCTCGAAGGGCCTGGTATTCAGATCTTCAGGAAATGCTCTCAGAAGATCCGTGGCCTCGTCTCTCAGGGAGGACCTGTTAATACAGGGGCCCTGTGTGTTCCAAGACTTACCGTGGTTACGTTTGACGGCATGGCGGTTGAACACCAAATCCTAGCTAGGAAAGGTATTCCGGATGAAGTCGTCCCTACTCTTATTACAGCTAGGAAGGAGGTAACGGCAAAACACTATCACGGTATCTGGAGAAAATATGTGTCTTGGTGTGAAGCCAAGAATGCCCTACGGATGATTTTCAACTGGGTAGTTTTCTCCATTTTCTGCAGTCAGGTGTGGATATGAACCTGAAGTTAGGCTCCATTAAGGTGCAGATTTCGGCCTTATCTATATTCTTTCAGAAGGAATTGGCTTCTCTCCCAGAAGTCCAGACTTTTGTAAAGGGAGTGTTGCACATCCAGCCCCCCTTTGTGCCCCCAGTGGCACCGTGGGACCTTAACGTGGTGTTACAGTTCCTTAAATCACACTGATTTGAGCCTCTTCAAACAGTTGAATTGAAGTTTCTCACTTGGAAAGTGGTCATGGTATTGGCCTTGGCATCTGCAAGGCGGGTGTCCGAATTGGCGGCTTTGTCTTACAAGAGCCCCTATCTGATTTTCCATGCGGATCGTGCAGAGTTGAGGACTCGTTCTCATTTTCTGCCTAAGGTGGTTTCGTCATTTCATATGAACCAACCTATTGTGGTGCCTGTGGCGACGGGTGCTTTGGAGGATTCCAAGTCCCTTGATATAGTCAGGGCCTTAAAGATTTATATAGCCAGAACGGCTAGGGTTAGGAAAACAGAAGCACTGTTTGTCCTGTATGCAGCCAACAAGGTTTGCGCTCCTGCGTCTAAGCAGACTATTGCTCGCTGGATCTGTAACACGATTCAGCAGGCTCATTCTACGGCTGGATTGCCAGTTCCAAAATTCGGTAAAGGCCCATTCCACTAGGAAGGTGGGCTCTTCTTGGGCGGCTGCCCGAGGCGTCTTGGCATTACAGCTTTGCCGAGCGGCGACTTGGTCGGGTTCAAACACTTTTGCAAAATTCTACAAGTTTGATACCCTGGCTGATGAGGACCTCATGTTTGCTCAATCGGTGCTGCAGAGTCATCCGCACTCTCCCGCCCGGTCTGGAGCTTTGGTATAAACCCCATGGTCCTTACGGAGTCCCCAGCATCCTCTAGGACGTAAGAGAAAATAAGATTTTAAACCTACCGGTAAATCTTTTTCTCCTAGTCCATAGAGGATGCTGGGCGCCCGTCCCAGTGCGGACAAATTCTGCAAGGCTTGTATATAGTTGTTGCTTACATAAGGGTTATGTTACAGTTGAGATCAGTCTCTGGCTGATGCTGTTTTGTTCATGCTGTTAACTGGTTTAGTATATACCATGTTGTACGGTGTGTATGGTGTGGGCTGGTATGTATCTCGCCCTTCGATTAACAAAAATCCTTTCCTCGTACTGTCAGTCTCCTCTGGGCACAGTCCTAACTGAGGTCTGGAGGAGGGGCATAGAGGGAGGAGCCAGTGCACACCCATTCTAAAGTCTTTACAGTACCCATGTCTCCTGCGGAGCCGTCTATACCCAATGGTCCTTACGGAGTCCCCAGCATCCTCTACGGACTAGGAGAAAAAGATTTACCGGTAGGTTTAAAATCTTATTTTCTTTGTTTTAATGTTTCTATCGTGTTCATGTATTTCTTTCTACAATTAAAGTCCTTCTGTTCCAGGGCCTGGTTGGGATTGTCACTGGGGGAGCCTCTGGTCTTGGTCGGGCCACAGCGGAACGGTTAGTGCGACAGGGAGCCAGCGCCGTCATCCTAGATTTACCGAGCACTGACGGGAACAGTGTAGCGCAGTCTCTTGGAGAGAAGTGTGCATTTGCTCCGACTGATGTAGGTATATATAAATTAGAGACGTGCACTGAGCTCCGTGTTTTGGTTTTGGATCTGGATTAATTTTTGTGTTTTGGTTCTGGTTTTCTAAAACCACCCTCACAAGAAAAATGCGAAAAACAGCTAAAATCATGTAATTTGGTCCTGTTATTTGTTCCTACAGTATTATTAACCTCAGTAACATTGATTTCCAGTCATTGTCAGTGAATTTTGACCACTCACGGCTCACAATATTGTTTTCAGTAATATTGGCCAAAGGCTGCAGCCAGCTATCTGATTGAACGAAGTGACAGAGCAGCGGCACAGACACACAACAGTTTAAAAGGATATAGCAATGGCTGCCGCATATGTGTGGTTATCAGATCCTGCACGCGGTACCGGCACTGCAGCGAGCACATCGCAGGGACCGGCTCCTTTTGTAGCCCCTGTCCCTGCATCCACAGCTTCAAACATCTTCCCAAAGAAAAAGCCATCCTGCAATGCGATCTTTGTGCCAAGATCGCATTACGAATGCAATGAATGATGATTGGCTCCATAAAGGCTGGATGCTATTAATCATCGCATTTTGCATGGAGGCGTTTAGTAAAGACATATGCTTCAAAAAAATCTTAAAAAGGACAACTGTCTCTGTAAGAGCGGTCATGTGCGATACAAGGACTTCCGGGTTTATGATCCCGGAGTCCTTCTGTGCATGTGTTGGATTGGATCCTTCTCAGGGCAGATCTATTGGGAAACACCACTTACAGATGGCGTTGCATACCAGGTCCAATCTCCGGAATGTATTGCATCCCAGACCCTGAAGCATATTACTATAGCTAAACAATTGTACCAGTGAGTTTGAAAGGGGCAAATCTGAGCCCTCTGTATCTGCCTAAAACATCCCTGTATAATATAAATCCTATATAATCCACCTGGTAAAATCTGACAAGTTACATAGCACCAGTAATTGAGCGGATGTGTTGGTGCATAGGAGAGAATTCAAATTTGATTAGCTTTAACAGATTAATAATAATAATGTAAAGGAAAAGACCCATATAAGGCGGGATGTACTAAAGGAAAAATGCGGTAAACCCCCCGAAAACGGGGGTTTTACTGCATTTTCAAATGTACTAAGACCCTACCGCCGGTTTTTCGCAGTCCAGGGTATGGCGATACCTTATAGAAGCCTATGGGCTTCTTATCGCCGAACGCCGCCCCCACCGCAGATGTCACCCCCCCCCCAGGCATACCTTCCTCCAGGCAGCCCTGGTATCGGAAGGTAATCTCCTCCTCCCCCTAGCAATGCAGCCGGCAGTCTTTCTGGCTGCAGGGGGGAGTAGGAGGCGCCGGGGACAGCCTGCTGCTGCTTCCCGGCGTGCGGGCAGTGTGAAGATCCCTGGAAGATGATGGAGACTCCCGGCAGACCACCTTACAGGTATCGCGGGGGGCCTCCGTCACCGCATTGCGATATTGACCGCATATGTTAGTACATATGCGATCAACATCGCTGCGAGGGGCGGCGATGTATCTTAATAGATCCCGCCCATAATACCATAAAGAGCTTTATGGCCTCTACCTTTCATTGTGTTAGCAGTGATTACCCTGCTTCCCATATGCTGTACTGCACATTATTTGGCTCTGCACTCCTCTCTGTCTGATCCACCGGTTGCCTGTGAGACAGCCACACTCAGACAATCAGCGACCTTACCATGGTAGCGGCTGCTGATTGGATCCGACAGGAGACTGATTTATGGACCAAAACACAGAGATCCGATGCCGTTAAGAGGAAATTTTGCCTCCTTTTCGGATACGAGCCCAGTAGGAAAACCTGAGCCTGGACTCAGATCTGCTCAGAACCCCTAAGTTTGGGTGGGTTCCGTTTCCAGAAAACTGAACCCACTCACCTCTAATATAAATATAGCTCCCTGAGGTGTACTTGTGAAGCTGGTGGCCATATTAAATCATTGAAGGGCCACCTTTGACCTTAACCAAAAAAGTTTGCATGCTTCCACTTTTAAATAAATGTAAAAAAAAATTGTTTTTTTAATTTTTTTTATTCTTGCATAAATGTTAATCTGTTGTGTACTTTGCTTTCTGCTTGTGATTGAACCTAGGTGACCTCAGAGTCTGATGTGACAAATGCGTTGGAAGTGGCCCGTTCCAAGTTTGGAGGAGTGAATATTGTGGTCAACTGCGCTGGCATTGCCGTGGCTATAAAAACCTACAACAAAAGCAAACAGAGGCCGCACAGTTTGGAGGATTTCCAGAGGGTCATAAATGTAGGTTTAGATGATCACATAGAACGGGAACTTGATTATTTTATTTTTTTCTCTTGGTTGTTATAAATGCTAGTATTAAAATCTATATTTTTGAAGAATTTATACAGTTTTCAATCATGTGAGTGGTGCACAGATTATATAAGTTGCCAAAAAACTTCTTGTTTTTGAAGGTCGGATAAATTTGATTATACTATTTTGCTTGTCTCTTAGGTGAACATTGCCGGTACGTTTAATGTTATTCGTCTAGCTTCAGCAGAGATGGTGAAGAATGAGCCAGACGTTGATGGACAGAAAGGAGTTATAATAAACACGGCCAGCATCGCTGCCTATGACGGACAGGTCAGGTTTTTCATGGAATGACCTAAACTTGTGTAGCATGGAAAAGATATATTGTGCAATCTGCGCTTATTATTTACACTGTGCTTTGGATACATTCCACATGCAGTAAATTGAGGGTCTGATTGAGTTGACGTGAAGCAGTGGCAATTCCAGTGATTGGAAATCCATGCGACTATCCACCTGTATTCAGAGGCAGCTACAACTCTGCCTGTGACAGCAGCTGTCATAATGCTCCTCTGCATTTGCCCCAAACCTATCCTTGTTACGGGAGATCCGACTGAAATCAGGCCACACTATGTGTACGCTCCCCTCTAAATAGCTTGCAGCTTATCCTACATGCAACAGCCCCACTCCCACCCAGTGATGCCCATTCAGTCTTAACCTCTTCAGTGCATGCCCAGAAATCTTCCGGGCTTGACGGCGCTGGCAACCTCGGCAGAGATTTCCAGGCATACTACTGATATCCAAGGGACAGCCGTGCAGCGTGCACAACACCTGGGAATTGGTATACTCCGTTATGGAGTTTAGCCCCCCCCCGGACTCCTATTGACAGGGGGGCGGGCTTAGCAGTAAAATGCTTATGCTGATTGGCGGCTGGGAATCAACGCTAGGGCTGGCAATACCCGTGGGCGATCGTCAGGCGATTATCTTGCCCTTCCCCATCAGTCTCTCCCACTGTACCGTCCCCAAATTCCTCTCCGGGTGTAGTATGGTATGCCGGCGGCCAGGCTCCCGGCGACCAGCATACCGGCGCTGGGAGCCCGACCGCCGGCATACCGACAGCATGGCGAGTGCAAATGAGCCCCTTGCGGGCTCGCCACGCTGGTGGCATGCTATGCGCACCACGGTGTTCATTCTCCCTCCAGGGGGGTCGTGGACCCCCACAAGGGAGAATATCTGTCGGTATGCCGGGTGTCGGGATTCCGGCGCCGGTATACTGTGCGCCGGGATCCAGACATTCGGCAACCTGAAGACCACCCCTCCTCTCCCACTGTAATTTCTCTATCGTCCTAGTGGATGCTGGGGTTCCTGAAAGGACCATGGGGAATAGCGGCTCCGCAGGAGACAGGGCACAAAAAGTAAATCTTTATGATCAGGTGGTGTGTACTGGCTCCTCCCCCTATGACCCTCCTCCAAGCCTCAGTTAGGTTTTTGTGCCCGTCCGAGAAGGGTGCAATCTAGGTGGCTCTCCTAAAGAGCTGCTTAGAAAAGTTTAGCTTAGGTTTTTTATTTCTCTATCGTCCTAGTGGATGCTGGGGTTCCTGAAAGGACCATGGGGAATAGCGGCTCCGCAGGAGACAGGGCACAAAAAGTAAAGCTTTTTCCGATCAGGTGGTGTGCACTGGCTCCTCCCCCTATGACCCTCCTCCAGACTCCAGTTAGATTTTTGTGCCCGGCCGAGAAGGGTGCAATCTAGGTGGCTCTCCTAAAGAGCTGCTTAGAAAAAGTTTAGCTAGGTTTTTTATTTTACAGTGATTCCTGCTGGCAACAGGATCACTGCAGCGAGGGACTGAGGGGAGAAGGAATCAACTCACCTGCGTGCAGGATGGATTGGTTTCTTGGCTACTGGACATCAAGCTCCAGAGGGACGATCACAGGTACAGCCTGGATGGTCACCGGAGCCACACCGCCGGCCCCCTTGCAGATGCTGAAATCAGAAGAGGTCCAGAATCGGCGGCTGAAGACTCCTGCAGTCTTCTAAAGGTAGCGCACAGCACTGCAGCTGTGCGCCATTTTCCTCTCAGCACACTTCACACGGCAGTCACTGAGGGTGCAGGGCGCTGGGAGGGGGGCGCCCTGGGAGGCAAAATGAGTACCTATAAAGGCTAAAAATACCTCACATATAGCCCTAGAGGCTATATGGAGATATTTAACCCCTGCCTAATTTTTCTAAATAGCGGGAGACGAGCCCGCCGGAAAAGGGGCGGGGCCTATCTCCTCAGCACACGGCGCCATTTCCTCTCACAGCTCCGCTGGTCAGGACGGCTCCCAAGTCTCTCCCCTGCACTGCACTACAGAAACAGGGTAAAACAGAGAGGGGGGGGCACATTTATGGCGATATTTTGATATAACAAAGCAGCTATAAGGGAGCACTTATTATAAGGCTATCCCTGATATATATATAGCGCTTTTGGTGTGTGCTGGCAAACTCTCCCTCTGTCTCCCCAAAGGGCTAGTGGGTCCTGTCTTCGTTAGGAGCATTCCCGGTGTGTCTGCTGTGTGTCGGTACGTGTGTGTCGACATGTATGAGGACGATATTGGTGTGGAGGCGGAGCAATTGCCAAATATGAGGATGTCACCCCCTAGGGAGTCGACACCAGAATGGATGCCTTTATTTATGGAACTACGGGATAGTGTCAACACGCTAAAGCAGTCGTTTGACGACATGAGACGGCCGGACAATCAATTAGTGCCTGTCCAGGCGACTCAAACACCGTCAGGGGCTGTGAAACGCCCTTTGCCTCAGTCGGTCGACACAGACCCAGACACAGGCGATGACTCCAGTGGTGACGGTGACGAAGCAACCGTATTTTCCAGTAGGGCCACACGTTATATGATTTTGGCAATGAAGGAGGCGTTACATTTAGCTGATACTACAGGTACCACTAAACAGGGTATTATGTGGGGTATAAAAAAACTACCTATAGTTTTTCCTGAATCAGAAGAACTAAATGACGTGTGTAATGAAGCGTGGGTTGCCCCTGATAAAAAGCTGATAATTTCAAAGAAATTATTGGCATTATACCCTTTCCCGCCAGAGGTTAGGGAGCGCTGGGAAACACCTCCTAGGGTGGACAAGGCGCTAACACGCTTATCTAAACAAGTGGCGTTACCCTCTCCTGAGACGGCCGCACTTAAAGATCCATCAGATAGGAGGATGGAAAATATCCAAAAAAGTATATACACACATGCAGGTGTTATACTACGACCAGCTGTAGCGACTGCCTGGATGGGCAGTGCGGGGGTAGTTTGGTCAGAGTCCCTGATTGAAAATATTGATACCCTGGACAGGGACAATATTTTACTGTCGTTAGAACAAATAAAGGATGCATTTCTTTATATGCGTGATGCACAGAGGGATATATGCACACTGGCATCACGGGTAAGTGCTATGTCCATTTCGGCCAGAAGAGCTTTATGGACGCGACAGTGGACAGGCGATGCGGATTCAAAACGGCATATGGAAGTTTTGCCGTATAAAGGGGAGGAGTTATTTGGAGTCGGTCTATCAGATTTGGTGGCCACGGCTACAGCCGGGAAATCCACCTTTCTACCTCAAGTCACTCCCCAACAGAAAAAGGCACCGACTTTTCAACCGCAGCCCTTTCGTTCCTTTAAAAATAAGAGAGCAAAGGGCTATTCATATCTGCCACGAGGCAAAGGTCGAGGGAAGAGACAGCAACACGCAGCTCCTTCCCAGGATCAGAAGCCCTCCCCGGCTTCTACAAAAGCCTCAGCATGACGCTGGGGCTTCTCAAGCAGACTCGGGGACGGTGGGGGGTCGTCTCAAAAATTACAGCGCGCAGTGGGCTCACTCGCAAGTAGATCCCTGGATCCTGCAGATAATATCTCAGGGATACAGGTTGGAATTAGAGACAGATCCACCTCGCCGTTTCCTGAAGTCTGCTTTACCAACGTCCCCCTCCGAAAGGGAGACGGTTTTGGAAGCCATTCACAAGCTGTACTCTCAGCAGGTGATAGTCAAGGTCCCTCTTCTGCAACAAGGGAAGGGGTATTATTCCACTCTTTTTGTGGTACCGAAGCCGGATGGCTCGGTAAGACCTATTCTAAATCTGAAGTCCTTGAACCTGTACATAAAGAAGTTCAAGTTCAAAATGGAGTCACTCAGAGCAGTGATAGCGAACCTGGAAGAGGGGGACTTTATGGTATCCTTGGACATCAAGGATGCGTATCTCCACGTTCCAATTTACCCCTCACACCAGGGGTACCTCAGGTTCGTTGTACAAAACTGTCACTATCAGTTTCAGACGCTGCCGTTCGGATTGTCCACGGCACCTCGGATCTTTACAAAGGTAATGGCTGAGATGATGATTCTTCTTCGAAGAAAAGGCGTATTAATTATCCCATACTTGGACGATCTCCTAATAAGGGCGAGGTCCAGAGAACAGCTAGAGATGGGATTAGCACTGTCTCAAGAAGTGCTAAAACAGCACGGGTGGATTCTGAATATTCCAAAATCCCAGTTAATGCCGACAACTCGTCTGCTGTTCCTAGGGATGATTCTGGACACGGTTCAGAAAAAGGTTTTTCTCCCGGAGGAAAAAGCCAAGGAGTTATCCGAGCTTGTCAGGAACCTCCTAAAACCAGGAAAGGTGTCTGTACTTCAATGCACAAGAGTCCTGGGAAAAATGGTGGCTTCTTACGAAGCAATTCCATTCGGCAGATTCCACGCAAGAATTTTCCAAAGGGATCTGTTGGACAAATGGTCAGGGTCGCATCTTCAGATGCACCTGCGGATAACCCTGTCTCCAAGGACAAGGGTGTCTCTTCTGTGGTGGTTGCAGAGTGCTCATCTATTGGAGGGCCGCAGATTCGGCATACAGGATTGGATCCTGGTGACCACGGACGCCAGCCTGAGAGGCTGGGGAGCAGTCACACAAGGAAGAAACTTCCAGGGAGTATGGACGAGCCTGGAAACGTCTCTTCACATAAACATTCTGGAACTAAGAGCAATATACAATGCTCTAAGCCAGGCAGAACCTCTGCTTCAGGGAAAACCGGTGTTGATCCAGTCGGACAACATCACGGCAGTCGCCCATGTGAACAGACAGGGCGGCACAAGAAGCAGGAGTGCAATGGCAGAAGCTGCAAGGATTCTTCGCTGGGCAGAGAATCGTGTGATAGCACTGTCAGCAGTGTTCATCCCGGGAGTGGACAACTGGGAAGCAGACTTCCTCAGCAGACACGATCTTCACCCGGGAGAGTGGGGACTTCATCCAGAAGTCTTCCACATGCTGGTAACCCGTTGGGAAAGACCAATGGTGGACATGATGGCGTCTCGCCTCAACAAAAAACTGGACAGGTATTGCGCCAGGTCAAGAGATCCGCAGGCAATAGCTGTGGACGCGCTGGTAACGCCTTGGGTGTACCAGTCGGTGTATGTGTTTCCTCCTCTGCCTCTCATACCAAAAGTATTGAGAATTATACGGCAAAGAGGCGTAAGAACGATACTAGTGGTTCCGGATTGGCCAAGAAGGACTTGGTACCCGGAACTTCAAGAGATGATCACGGAAGATCCGTGGCCTCTACCTCTAAGGAGGGACTTGCTTCAGCAGGGTCCCTGTCTGTTTCAAGACTTACCGCGGCTGCGTTTGACGGCATGGCGGTTGAACGCTGGATCCTAAAGGAAAAAGGCATGCCGGAAGAAGTCATTCCTACTTTGATTAAAGCAAGGAAGGAAGTAACCGTGCAACATTATCACCGAATTTGGCGAAAATATGTTGCGTGGTGCGAAGATCGGAGTGCTCCGACGGAGGAATTTCAACTGGGTCGATTCCTACATTTCCTGCAATCAGGATTGTCTATGGGTCTCAAATTGGGATCTATTAAGGTTCAAATTTCGGCCCTGTCGATTTTCTTTCAAAAAGAATTGGCTTCAGTCCCTGAAGTCCAGACTTTTGTTAAGGGAGTGCTGCATATACAGCCTCCTGTGGTGCCTCCAGTGGCACCGTGGGATCTCAATGTGGTTTTGGACTTCCTAAAATCTCATTGGTTTGAACCACTAAAAAAGGTGGATTTGAAATATCTCACATGGAAAGTGACCATGCTTCTAGCCCTGGCTTCTGCCAGGAGAGTGTCAGAATTGGCAGCTTTATCTTACAAAAGCCCATATCTGATTTTCCATTCGGACAGGGCAGAACTGCGGACTCGTCCGCATTTTCTCCCTAAGGTGGTGTCAGCATTTCATCTGAACCAGCCTATTGTAGTGCCTGCGGCTACAAGTGACTTGGAGGACTCCAAGTTACTGGACGTTGTCAGAGCATTAAAAATATATATTGCAAGGACAGCTGGAGTCAGAAAATCTGACTCGTTGTTTATATTGTATGCACCCAACAAGATGGGTGCTCCTGCGTCTAAGCAGACGATTGCTCGTTGGATCTGTAGCACAATCCAACTTGCACATTCTGTGGCAGGCCTGCCACAGCCTAAATCTGTAAAGGCCCACTCCACAAGGAAGGTGGGCTCATCTTGGGCGGCTGCCCGAGGGGTCTCGGCATTACAACTTTGCCGAGCAGCTACGTGGTCAGGGGAGAACACGTTTGTAAAATTTTACAAATTTGATACTCTGGCTAAGGAGGACCTGGAGTTCTCTCATTCGGTGCTGCAGAGTCATCCGCACTCTCCCGCCCGTTTGGGAGCTTTGGTATAATCCCCATGGTCCTTTCAGGAACCCCAGCATCCACTAGGACGATAGAGAAAATAAGAATTTACTTACCGATAAATCTATTTCTCGGAGTCCGTAGTGGATGCTGGGCGCCCATCCCAAGTGCGGATTATCTGCATAAATTGTACATAGTTATTGTTAACTAATTCGGGTTATTGTTGAAGGAAGCCATCTTTCAGAGGCTCCGCTGTTATCATACTGTTAACTGGGTTTAGATCACAAGTTGTACGGTGTGATTGGTGTGGCTGGTATGAGTCTTACCCGGGATTCAAAATCCTCCCTTATTGTGTACGCTCGTCCGGGCACAGTACCTAACTGGAGTCTGGAGGAGGGTCATAGGGGGAGGAGCCAGTGCACACCACCTGATCGGAAAAAGCTTTACTTTTTGTGCCCTGTCTCCTGCGGAGCCGCTATTCCCCATGGTCCTTTCAGGAACCCCAGCATCCACTACGGACTCCGAGAAATAGATTTATCGGTAAGTAAAATCTTATTTTTACAGTGAGTCCTGCTGGCAACAGGATCACTGCAACGAGGGACTTAGGGGAGAAGAAGTGAACTCACCTGCGTGCAGGATGGATTGGCTTCTTTGGCTACTGGACATTAGCTCCAGAGGGACGATCACAGGTACAGCCTGGATGGTCACCGGAGCCTCGCCGCCGGCCCCCTTGCAGATGCTGAAAAGAGAAGAAGGTCCAGAATCGGCGGCAGAAGACTCCTCAGTCTTCTTAAGGTAGCGCACAGCACTGCAGCTGTGCGCCATTGCTCTCAGCACACTTCACACGGCAGTCACTGAGGGTGCAGGGCGCTGGGGGGGGGCGCCCTGGGAAGCAATGTAAACCTATTTTTTGGCATAAAATACCTCGCATATAGCCTCTGGGGGCTATATGGAGATATTTAACCCCTGCCAGAATCCGTTAAAGAGCGGGAGACGAGCCCGCCGAAAAAGGGGCGGGGCCTATCTCCTCAGCACACAGCGCCATTTTCCTCACACAGCTCCGCTGGTCAGGAAGGCTCCCAGGCTCTCCCCTGCACTGCACTACAGAAACAGGGTAAAACAAGAGAGGGGGGCAAAATTGTGGCAAAATTATATATATTAAAGCAGCTATATAGGGAGCACTTATTATAAGGCTATCCCTGTCATATATAGCGCTTTTGGTGTGTGCTGGCAAACTCTCCCTCTGTCTCCCCAAAGGGCTAGTGGGGTCCTGTCTTCTTTAAGAGCATTCCCTGTGTGTCTGCTGTGTGTCGGTACGTGTGTGTCGACATGTATGAGGACGATATTGGTGTGGAGGCGGAGCAATTGCCAAATATGGGGATGTCACCCCCTAGGGAGTCGACACCAGAATGGATGGCTTTATTTATGGAATTACGGGATAGTGTCAACACGCTAAAGCAGTCGTTTGACGACATGAGACGGCCGGACAATCAATCAGCACCTGTCCAGGCGCCTCAAACACCGTCAGGGGCTGTAAAACGCCCGTTACCTCAGTCGGTCGACACGGACCCAGACACAGGCACTGATTCCAGTGGCGACGGTGACGAATCAACCGTATTTTCCAGTAGGGCCACACGTTATATGATTTTGGCAATGAAGGAGGCGTTACATTTTGCTGATACTACAGGTACCACAAAACAGGGTATTATGTGGGGTGTGAAAAAACTACCTATAGTTTTTCCTGAATCAGATGAATTAAATGAGGTGTGTGATGAAGCGTGGGTTGCCCCCGATAAAAAAACTGCTAATTTCAAAGAAGTTATTGGCTTTATACCCTTTCCCGCCAGAGGTTAGGGCGCGCTGGGAAACACCTCCTAGGGTGGACAAGGCGCTCACACGCTTATCAAAACAAGTGGCGTTACCCTCTCCTGAGACGGCCGCACTTAAAGATCCAGCAGATAGGAGGATGGAAAATATCCAAAAAAGTATATACACACATACAGGTGTTATACTACGACCAGCTATAGCGACAGCCTGGATGTGCAGTGCTGGGGTAGCTTGGTCAGAGTCCCTGATTGAAAATATTGATACCCTGGATAGGGACAATGTTTTACTGTCTTTAGAGCAAATAAAGGATGCGTTTCTTTATATGCGTGATGCACAGAGGGATATTTGCACACTGGCATCACGGGTAAGTGCTATGTCCATTTCGGCCAGAAGAAGTTTATGGACGAGACAGTGGTCAGGTGATGCGGACTCAAAACGGCATATGGAAGTTTTGCCGTATAAAGGGGAGGAGTTATTTGGTGTTGGTCTATCGGATTTGGTGGCCACGGCTACAGCCGGGAAATCCACCTTTTTACCTCAAGTCACTCCCCAACAGAAAAAGACACCGACTTTTCAGCCGCAGCCCTTTCGTTCCTTTAAAAACAAGAGAGCAAAGGGATATTCATATCTGCCACGAGGCAGAGGAAAGGGGAAGAGACTGCAACAGGCAGCTCCTTCCCAGGAACAGAAGCCCTCCCCCGCTTCTACAAAAGCCTCAGCATGACGCTGGGGCTTCTCAAGCGGACTCGGGGGCGGTGGGGGGTCGTCTCAAGAATTTCAGCGCGCAGTGGGCTCACTCGCAGGTGGATCCCTGGATCCTGCAGATAATATCTCAGGGTTACAGGTTGGAACTAGAGACGTCTCCACCTCGCCGTTTCCTGAAGTCTGCTTTACCAACGTCCCCCTCCGACAGGGTGACGGTCTTGGAAGCCATTCACAAGCTGTACTCTCAGCAGGTGATAGTCAAGGTACCCCTTTTACAACAAGGAAAGGGGTATTATTCCACTCTATTTGTGGTACCGAAGCCGGATGGCTCGGTAAGACCTATTCTAAATCTGAAATCCTTGAACCTGTACATAAAAAAGTTCAAGTTCAAGATGGAGTCACTCAGAGCGGTGATAGCGAACCTGGAAGAAGGGGACTTTATGGTATCCTTGGACATCAAGGATGCGTATCTCCACGTTCCAATTTACCCCTCACACCAGGGGTACCTCAGGTTCGTCGTACAGAACTGTCACTATCAGTTTCAGACGCTGCCGTTTGGATTGTCCACGGCACCTCGGGTCTTTACCAAGGTAATGGCCGAGATGATGATTCTTCTTCGAAGAAAAGGCGTATTAATTATCCCATACTTGGACGATCTCCTAATAAGGGCAAGGTCCAGAGAACAGCTAGAGATGGGACTAGCACTGTCTCAGAAGTGCTAAAGCAGCACGGGTGGATTCTGAATATTCCAAAATCCCAGTTAATTCCGACAACACGTCTGCTGTTCTTGGGGATGATTCTGGACACGGTTCAGAAAAAGGTTTTTCTCCCGGAGGAAAAAGCCAAGGAGTTATCCGAACTTGTCAGGAACCTCCTAAAACCAGGAAAGGTGTCTGTACATCAATGCACAAGAGTCCTGGGAAAAATGGTGGCTTCTTACGAAGCAATTCCATTCGGCAGATTCCACGCAAGAGTTTTCCAGAGGGATCTGCTGGACAAATGGTCAGGGTCGCATCTTCAGATGCACCAGCGGATAACCCTGTCTCCAAGGACAAGGGTATCTCTTCTGTGGTGGTAGCAGAGTGCTCATCTATTGGAGGGCCGCAGATTCGGCATACAGGATTGGATCCTGGTGACCACGGACGCCAGCCTGAGAGGCTGGGGAGCAGTCACACAAGGAAGAAACTTCCAGGGCGTGTGGTCGAGCCTGGAAACGTCTCTTCACATAAACATTCTGGAACTAAGAGCAATCTACAATGCTCTAAGCCAGGCAGAACCTCTGCTTCAAGGAAAACCGGTGTTGATCCAGTCGGACAACATCACGGCAGTCGCCCATGTAAACAGACAGGGCGGCACAAGAAGCAGGAGTGCAATGGCAGAAGCTGCAAGGATTCTTCGCTGGGCGGAGAATCATGTGATAGCACTGTCAGCAGTGTTCATCCCGGGAGTGGACAACTGGGAAGCAGACTTCCTCAGCAGACACGACCTTCACCCGGGAGAGTGGGGACTTCAACCAGAAGTTTTCCACATGCTTGTAACCCGTTGGGAAAGACCAATGGTGGACATGATGGCGTCTCGCCTCAACAAAAAACTGGACAGGTATTGCGCCAGGTCAAGAGATCCGCAGGCAATAGCTGTGGACGCGCTGGTAACGCCTTGGGTGTACCAGTCGGTGTATGTGTTTCCTCCTCTGCCTCTCATACCAAAAGTATTGAGAATTATACGGCAAAGAGGCGTAAGAACGATACTAGTGGCTCCGGATTGGCCAAGAAGGACTTGGTACCCGGAACTTCAAGAGATGATCACGGAGGATCCGTGGCCTCTACCTCTGAGAAGGGACCTGCTTCAGCAGGGTCCCTGTCTGTTTCAAGACTTACCGCGGCTGCGTTTGACGGCATGGCGGTTGAACGCCGGATCCTAAAGGGAAAAGGCATTCCGGAAGAAGTCATTCCTACCTTGATTAAAGCAAGGAAGGAAGTAACCGCGCAACATTATCACCGCATTTGGCGAAAATATGTTGCGTGGTGCGAGGATCGGCGTGCTCCGACGGAGGAATTTCAACTGGGTCGATTCCTACATTTCCTGCAATCAGGATTGTCTATGGGTCTCAAATTGGGATCTATTAAGGTTCAAATTTCGGCCCTGTCGATTTTCTTCCAGAAGAAATATCTCACATGGAAAGTGACCATGCTACTAGCCCTGGCTTCGGCCAGGAGAGTGTCAGAACTGGCAGCTTTATCTTACAAAAGCCCATATCTGATTTTCCATTCGGACAGGGCAGAACTGCGGACTCGTCCGCATTTTCTCCCTAAGGTGGTGTCAGCATTTCATCTGAACCAGCCTATTGTAGTGCCTGCGGCTACAAGCGACTTGGAGGACTCCAAGTTGTTGGACGTTGTCAGAGCTTTAAAAATATACATTTCAAGGACAGCTGGAGTCAGGAAATCTGACTCACTGTTTATACTATATGCTCCCAACAAGTTGGGCGCTCCTGCGTCTAAGCAGACTATTGCGCGCTGAATTTGTAGTACGATTCAGCTTGCACATTCTGTGGCAGGCCTGCCACAGCCAAAATCGGTAAATGCCCACTCCACAAGGAAGGTGGGTTCTTCTTGGGCGGCTGCCCGAGGGGTCTCGGCATTACAACTCTGCCGAGCGGCTACGTGGTCGGGGGAGAACACGTTTGTAAAATTCTACAAATTTGATACCCTGGCTAAGGAGGACCTGGAGTTCTCTCATTCGGTGCTGCAGAGTCATCCGCACTCTCCCGCCCGTTTGGGAGCTTTGGTATAATCCCCATGGTCCTTTCAGGAACCCCAGCATCCACTAGGACGATAGAGAAAATAAGAATTTACTTACCGATAATTCTATTTCTCGGAGTCCGTAGTGGATGCTGGGCGCCCATCCCAAGTGCGGATTATCTGCAATAATTGTACATAGTTATTGTTACCTAAATCGGGTTATTGTTGTAGGGAGCCATCTTTCAGAGGCTCCTCTGTTATCATACTGTTAACTGGGTTTAGATCACAGGTTGTACGGTGTGATTGGTGTGGCTGGTATGAGTCTTACCCGGGATTCATAAATCCTTCCTTATTGTGTACGCTCGTCCGGGCACAGTATCCTAACTGAGGCTTGGAGGAGGGTCATAGGGGGAGGAGCCAGTGCACACCAGCTAGTCCTAAAGCTTTTACTTTGTGCCCAGTCTCCTGCGGAGCCGCTATTCCCCATGGTCCTTTCAGGAACCCCAGCATCCACTACGGACTCCGAGAAATAGAATTATCGGTAAGTAAATTCTTATTTTTAAAAACACACAACCAGGATTTGTTTTTCAATTCCAAACTTCTCATTGAAGGGGTTAAATGAGAAGCAACCGGGATGCTTTTGATTAGTTACTTGGAAGTGCTTTAGGTTGCGTACGCAGGCGCTGACTCTACAAGTATCTAGCCTTATCCCATGAGCAGATTGTGGATGCTGACAGGCGCCCCAGTGTTTTCACTTTTGAATTCTCAAATTTGCTGGTCTCTGTCTTTCCAAATCTACTGACATAAATGCACAACTTGAAGGATAACAAAACAAAGTGCAGAAAGGAAAAAAAACGAGCTGAAAAGCTAAATGTACCCGATTTCAAGGTAAATATCGTCCTGTTGGGAACCAGATTTCCCTGTAATCGGGGAAACAGCGTTTAATTAGTGAGTACTGCAGGCTTAATTCAGATTTGTGTGCACATGCCTACACAGCACTTGCTAATCATGGCGAGTGAAGCAGCCAACCAGAGAAGAACAGAGACATCCTCCTGAGCCACAGCATACATATACACCGCATCAGCGCAGAGACATTGGCTCCCTGAATGAATGTCTCTAGTCACGGAGACTGGCTGTGTCAGTAGCGACGCTGGCGCCATGTCTCTTTATGTACATGGTCGCAGCTGAATGCAGATACACTCCACAAATACAGCCTGAACACACCTGTTTCTCTTACGTCCTAGAGGATGCTGGGGACTCAGTAAGGACCATGGGGTATAGACGGGCTCCGCAGGAGACATGGGCACTATAAAGAACTTTAGAATGGGTGTGCACTGGCTCCTCCCTCTATGCCCCTCCTCCAGACCTCAGATCCTGTGCCCAGAGGAGACTGGGTGCATTACAGGGAAGCTCTCCTGAGTTTCTCTGTTTTAAAAGAATTTAGTTAGGTTTTTTATTTTCAGGTAGCACTGCTGGCAACAGGCTCCATGCATCGTGGGACTGAGGAGAGAGAAGCAGACCTACTTAAGTGATAGGCTCTGCTTCTTAGGCTACTGGACACCATTAGCTCCAGAGGGTTCGGAACGCAGGTCTCACCCTAGCCGTTCGTCCCAGAGCCGCGCCGCCGTCCTCCTTGCAGAGTCGGAAGATAGAAGCCGGATGAGTATTAGAAGAAAGAAGACATCACAGGCGGCAGAAGACTTCTGATCTTCACTGAGGTAACGCGCAGCGGTAACGTGCAGCGCCATTGCTCCCACACACAACACACACTGAGGCACGGGTGGGTACAGGGCGCAGGGGGGGGCGCCCTGGGCAGCAATATAAAACCTCTAGGCTGGCATTTTAGTATATATGGGCTGCAGAGGCAATATATATACAAATCCCCTGCCAGTATTGTATTTTTTAAGCGGGACCGAAGCCAGCCACTTAGGGGGCGGAGCTTGATTCCACAGCACTGACCTGCGCAATTTTCTCCACAGCACACTGCAGAGCTGGCTCCCCGGACTCTCCCCTGCTGAACACGGTGACAGAGGGCTTAAAAAGAGGGGGAGGGGGGGGGGCACTTAATGTGGCAGTGAATGTATGTTGAATAATAATAAAGCGCTGTGTGTCTGGGAAATTGTTTTCCAGGGTCATTGGCGCTGGGTGTGTGCTGGCATACTCTCTCTCTGTCTCTTCAAAGGGCCTTATTGGGGGACTGCCTCCAGATTGGATATTTCCCTGAGTGTGTGGGGGTGTCGGTACGCGTGTGTCGGCTTGTCTGAAGCGGAAGGCTCTTCTAGGGAGGAGGTGGAGCAAATGAGTGTGGTGTCTCCGTCGGCAACGCCGACACCTGATTGGTTGGATATGTGGAATGTTTTAAATGCAAATGTGAATATATTACATAAAAGGTTGGACAAAGCGGAGTCCAGGGAAAATGCAGGGAGTTCATCCTTGCCTTTTACTATGTCACAGAGCCCTTCTGGGTCTCACAAGCGCCCACTATCCCAAATAGCAGACACTGATACCGACACGGATTCTGACTACAGTGTCGACTACGATGATGCGAGGTTGCAGCCAAAGTTGGCCAAAAGTATTAATTATATGATTATTGCAATAAAAGATGTGTTGCATATCACGGATGACCCCTCTGTACCTGACACGAGGGTCCACTCCACATGTTTAAAGAAAAGAAACCGGAGGTTACTTTCCCCCCTTCCCATGAGTTAAATGAGTTGTTTGAAAGGGCTTGGCAAACTCCAGACAAGAAACTGCAGATTCCCAAAAGGATTCTTATGGCGTATCCTTTCCTGGCTAAGGACAGGATATGGTGGGAATCCTCCCCCAGGGTGGACAAGGTGTTAACGCGCTTATCCAAAAAAGGTGGCGCTGCCGTCGCAAGATACCGCAGCCCTCAAGGATCCTGCTGATCGCAGGCAGGAGACTACCTTGAGGTCAGTTTATACTCCTACTGGTACCTTGCTCAAACCGGCGATAGCGTCAGCTTGGGTTTGTAGCGCAGTAGCAGCGTGGACAGATACCTTGTCTGCTGACATTGATACCCTGGATAAGGATACCATTTTACTGACTTTGGGTCATATAAAGGATGCTGTCCTATATATGAGAGGTGCTCGGAGAGACGTTGGCCTACTGGGTTCCAGAGCCAACGCAATGGCGATTTCTGCTAGGCGAGCCCTGTGGACCTGCCAATGGACGGGTGATGCCGACTCAGAGGCATATGGAGGTTTTGCCTTACAAAGGTGAGGACTTATTTGGGGAAGGTCTCACGGACCTGGTTTCCACAGCTACCGCAGGTAAATCTGCTTTTTTACCTTATGTTTCCTCACAGCCAAAGAAAACGCCACATTATCAGATGCAGTCCTTTCGGTTGCATAAATCCAAAAGAGGGCGGGGATCTTCCTTTCTCGCCAGAGGCAAGGGCAGAGGGAAAAAGCTGCCAGCTACAACTAGTTTCCAGGAGCAGAAGTCCTCCCCGGCTTCTACTAAATCCACCGAATGACGCTGGGGCTCCGCTGAGGGAGTCCGCCCCAGTGGGGGCACGTCTTCGACTTTTCAGCCACGTCTGGGTTCAATCACAGGTGGATCCCTGGGCAATAGAAATTGTTTCCCAGGGTTACAAGCTGGAATTCGAAGAGGTGCCTCCTCGCCGTTTTTTTCAAATCGCCCCTACCAGCTTCTTCCCCGGAGAGGGAGGTAGTTTTAAGTGCAATTCAAAAACTGTCTTCAACGAGTGGTGGTCAAAGTTCCCCTGCTTCAACAGGGGACGGGGTACTACTCAACCCTGTTTGTGGTCCCGAAACCGGACGGTTCGGTCAGACCTATTCTGAATTTAAAATCCTTAAACCTATACTTGAACAGGTTCAAATTCAAGATGGAATTGCTCAGAGCGGTCATCGCCAGCCTGGAAGGGGGGGATTATATGGTGTCTCTGGACATAAAGGATGCATACCTTCATGTCCCCATATATCCTCCTCATCAGGCGTTCCTGAGGTTTGCTATACAGGATTGTCATTACCAATTTCAGACGTTGCCGTTTGGACTTTCCACGGCAAGGGAGTCACAATTATCCCGTACTTGGACGATCTCCTGATTAAAAGCAAGATCGAGAGAACAGTTGCTGAACAACGTGTCACTCTCCCTGAGGGTGTTGCAGCAGCACGGCTGGATTCTCAATCTACCAAAGTCGCAGTTTGTTCCAACGACCCGATTGCCTTTCTTAGGCATGATTCTGGACACGGAACAAAAAAGGGTTTAACTCCCGATGGAAAAGGCCCAGGAACTCCAGAGCTTGGTCAGGGACCTGTTGAAGCCGAAAAGGGTGTCTGTCCATCAATGCACTCTCTCAAATTCTGGGAAAGATGGTGGCTTCTTACGAGGCCATTCCCTTCGGCAGGTTCCATGCGAGGACTTTTCAGTGGGACCTTCTGGACAAGTGGTCCGGGTCCCATCTACTTATTCATCAGAAGATCAGCCTGTCCCCCATGGCCAGGGTATCTCTTGTGGTGGCGGCAGAGTACTCACCTTCTAAAGGGTCGCAGGTTCGGCATTCAAGACTGGGTTCTGGTGACCACGGACGCGAACCTCCGAGGATGGGGAGCAGTCACACTGGGAAGAAACTTCCAGGGACTGTGGTCAAGCCAGGAGGCTTGTCTACACATCAACGTACTGGAATTGAGGGCCATATACAACGGCCTCCGTCAAGCAGAGAATCTTCTTCGCGACCTACCGGTTCTGATTTAATCAGACAACGTCACAGCCGTGGCTCATGTAAACCGCCAAGGCGGGACAAGGAGCAGAGTGGCAATGGCGGAAGCCACCAGGATTCTGCGCTGGGCGGAAAATCACGTAAGCGCTCTGTCAGCGGTATTCATTCCGGGAGTGGACAACTGGGAAGCAGACTTCCTCAGCAGACACGATCTCCATCCAGGAGAGTGGGGTCTTCATCAAGAAGTCTTTGCAGAAATTGCAAGTCTTTGGGGACTTCCTCAAATAGACATGATGGCGTCACGCCTCAACAATAAGCTTCCGATGTATTGTACCAGGTCAAGGGACCCCAGGCAGTAGCACTGGACGTCCTGGTGATACCGTGGGTGTTTCAGTCGGTCTGTGTGTTCCCTCCTCTTCCTCTCATCTCAAAAATCTTGAGAATTATAAGACGAAATGGAGTACAGACAATTCTCATTGTTCCAGATTGGCCTCGAAAGGCCTGGTATCCGGATCTGCAGGAAATGCTCACAGAAGATCCGTGGCCGCTTCCTCTCAGAGAGGACCTGTTGCAACAGGGGCCCTGTCTGTTCCAAGACTTACCGCGGCTGCGTTTGACGGCATGGCGGTTGAACGCCAGATCCTAGCTGGGAAGGGCATTCCGGACGAGGTCATCCCTACTCTCATAAAGGCTAGGAAGGAGGTGGCAGCAAAACATTATCACCGTATCTGGAGGAAGTATGTCTCTTGGTGTGAAACCAAGAATGCTCCTCCGGAAGATTTCCATCTGGGCCGTTTTCTCCACTTCCTACAGTCTGGAGTGAATTTGGGCCTAAAATTAGGCTCCATTAAAGTACAGATTTCGACCCTGTCCATTTTCTTTCAGAGGGAATTGGCTTTTCTCCCAGAAGTCCAGACTTTTGTGAAGGGAGTGCTGCATATCCAGCCTCCGTTTGTGCCCCCAGTGGCACCATGGGACCTTAACGTGGTGTTACGGTTCCTGAAGTCTCACTGGTTTGAACCTCTTCAACCGGTTGAATTAAAATTTCTCACTTGGAAGGTGGTCATGCTTTTGGCCATGGCATCTGCAAGGCGGGTGTCTGAATTGGCGGCCTTGTCTCACAAGAGCCTCTATTTGATTTTCCATGTGGATAGAGCAGAGTTGAGGACTCGTCCTCAATTTTTGCCTAAAGTGGTTTCTTCATTTCATATGAACCAACCTATTGTGGTGCCTGTGGCTACAGATGACCTGGAGGATTCCAAGTCCCTGGATGTAGTCGGGGCCTTAAAAATCTATGTAGCCAGGACAGCTCGGGTTAGGAAAACAGAAGCACTGTTTGTCCTGTATGCGGCCAACAAGGTTGGCGCTCCTGCTTCTAAGCAGACTATTGCTCGCTGGATCTGTAACACAATTCAGCAGGCTCATTCTACGGCTGGATTGCCGTTACCTTATTCGGTAAAGGCTCATTCTACTACAAAGGTGTGCTCTTCTTGGGCGGCTGCCCGAGACGTCTCGCATTACAACTTTGTTGAGCGGCGACTTGGTCGGGTTCAAACACTTTTGCAAAATTCTACAAGTTTGATACCCTGGCTGATGAGGACCTCATGTTTGCTCAGTCAGTGCTGCAGAGTCATCTGCACTCTCCCGCCCGTTTTGGAGCTTTGGTATAATCCCCATGGTTCTTACAGAAGTCCCCAGCATCCTCTAGGACGTAAGAGAAAATAAGATTTTAAACCTACCGGTAAATCAATTTCTCCTAGTCGGTAGAGGATGCTGGGCGCCCGTCCCAGTGCGGACAACATTCTGCAAGACTTGTATATAGTTATTGCTTGCATAAGGGTTATGTTACAATTTGGATCGGTCTTTGACTGATGCTGTTTAGTTCATACTGTTGACTGGTTCATATATTCCAGGTTATACGGTGTGGGCTGGTATGAATCTTGCCCTTAGGTTAACAAAATCCTTTCCTCGTACTGTCCGTCTCCTCTGGGCACAGTTCTATAACTGAGGTCTGGAGGAGGGGCATAGAGGGAGGAGCCAGTGCACACCCATTCTATAGTTCTTTATAGTGCCCATGTCTCCTGCGGAGCCCATCTATACCCCATGGTCCTTACGGAGTCCCCAGCATCCTCTACGGACTAGGAGAAAAAGATTTACCGGTAGGATTTAAAATCTAATTTCTCTAACCTCCTAGTGGATGCTGGGGACTCCGTAAGGACCATGGGGAATAGACAGGCTCCGCAGGAGACTGGGCACTCTAAAAGAAAGATGTAGTACTATCTGGTGTGCACTGGCTCCTCCCTCCGGTCACTGTAGGGCGCAGGGGGGGGCGCCCTGGGCAGCAATTAAGATACCTGATGGCAAAAAGATGCATATATACAGTAGAGATGAGCGGGTTCGGTTCCTCGGAATCCGAACCCGCCCGAACTTCAGGTTTTTTTACACGGGTCCGAGCGACTCGGATCTTCCCGCCTTGATCGGTTAACCCGAGCGCGCCCGAACGTCATCATCCCGCTGTCGGATTCTCGCGAGGCTCGGATTCTATCGCGAGACTCGGATTCTATATAAGGAGCCGCGCGTCGCCGCCATTTTCACACGTGCATTGAGATTGATAGGGAGAGGACGTGGCTGGCGTCCTCTCCGTTTAGAGTGACTAGAGTACTAGAGAGAGACACAAATTTTGGGGAGCATATAGGAGGAGTACTACTTGCTGCTGATAGTGTGACCAGTGACCAGTGCCACCAGTTTAATTAATCCGTTCTCTGCCTGAAAAAAAACGATACACAGTGTGACACAGTCACACATACCATATCTGTGCTCAGCCCAGTGTGCTGCATCATATACTGTATATCATTATCTGACTGCTGAGTGCTCACTGCTCACACAGCTTAATTGTGGGGGAGACTGGGGAGCAGTTATAGCAGGAGTACATTTAAGCACAGTGCACACTTTTGCTGCCAGAGTGCCACTGCCAGTGTGACTGACCAGTGACCACTGACCACCAGTATTGTGATTGTCTGCTGACCACCAGTATATTGTGATTGTCTGCCTGAAAAAGTTAAACACTCGTCGTGTGGTGTTTTTATAAACGCATTCTGCAGACAGTGTCCAGCAGGTCCGTCATTACATAATATATACCTGTCCGGCTGCAGTACTAGTGTGATATATATATATATATTTTAATTTTATCTCATTATCATCCAGTCTATATTAGCAGCAGACACAGTACGGTAGTCCACGGCTGTAGCTACCTCTGTGTCGGCAGTCGCTCGTCCATCCATAATTGTATACCACCTACCCGTGGTTTTTTTTTTTTTTTTTCTATCTTCTTGATACTAGTAGCTTACTTTAGGAGTCTGCAGTGCTGACAGACTGTGTCCAGCAGGTCCGTCATTACATAATATATACCTGTCCGGCTGCAGTACTAGTGTGATATATATATATATATATTTTAATTTTATCTCATTATCATCCAGTCTATATTAGCAGCAGACACAGTACAGTAGTCCACGGCTGTAGCTACCTCTGTGTCGGCAGTCGCTCGTCATCCATAAGTATACTAGTATCCATTAGAGATGAGCGGGTTCGGTTCCTCGGAATCCGAACCCGCCCGAACTTCAGCTTTTTTTACACGGATCCGAGCGACTCGGATCTTCCCGCCTTGCTCGGTTAACCCGAGCGCGCCCGAACGTCATCATGACGCTGTCGGATTCTCGCGAGGCTCGGATTCTATCGCGAGACTCGGATTCTATATAAGGAGCCGCGCGTCGCCGCCATTTTACACGTGCATTGAGATTGATAGTGAGAGGACGTGGCTGGCGTCCTCTCAGTTTAGAGAAGAAATAGATAGGAGAGTGAGAGTGAGACAGTGACACTTCATTTACTGGAGCTTAGGAGGAGTACTCAGACAGAGAGTGCAGAATTTTGCTGATAGTATTAGTTAGTTATACTAGTGACAGAGTGAGACAGTGACACTTCATTTACTGGAGCTTAGGAGGAGTACTCAGACAGAGAGTGCAGAATTTTGCTGATAGTATTAGTTAGTTATACTAGTGACTGACCAGTGACCACCAGTGCAGTTTTATATTATTTAATATAATCCGTTCTCTGCCTGAAAAAACGATACACAGTGACTCAGTCACATACCATATCTGTGCTCAGCCCAGTGTGCTGCTGCATCATCTATGTATAATATCTGACTGTGCTCACACAGCTTAATTGTGGGGGAGACTGGGGAGCAGTTAGGTTATAGCAGGAGCCAGGAGTACATATTAAAATTAAACAGTGCACACTTTTTTTCTGCAGGAGTGCCACTGCCAGTGTGACTGACCAGTGACCTGACCACCAGTATATAGTATACTATATTGTATTGTGAATGTCTGCCTGTAAAAGTTAAACACACGTCGTGTGACTTGTGTGGTGTTTTTTTATTCTATAAAATAAAAAACTCATTCTGCTGACAGACAGTGTCCAGCAGGTCCGTCATTATATAATATATACCTGTCCGGCTGCAGTAGTGATATATATATATTTTTTATATCATTATTTATCATCCAGTCGCAGCAGACACAGTACGGTAGTTCACGGCTGTAGCTACCTCTGTGTCGGCACTCGGCAGTCCATCCATAATTGTATACCACCTACCCGTGGTTTTTTTTTCTTTCTTCTTTATACATACTACATCTCATTATCATCCAGTCTAAATTAGCAGCAGACACCGTACAGTACGGTAGTCCACGGCTGTAGCTACCTCTGTGTCGGCACTCGGCAGTCCGTCCATAATTGTATACCACCTACCCGTGTTTTTTTTTTTCTTTCTTCTTTATACATACTACATCTCATTATCAACCAGTCTATATTAGCAGCAGACACAGTACGGTAGTCCACGGCTGTAGCTACCTCTGTGTCGGCACTCGGCAGTCCATCCATAATTGTATACCACCTACCCGTGGTTTTTTTTTCTTTCTTCTTTATACATACATACTACATCTCTTTATCAACCAGTCTATATTAGCAGCAGACACAGTACGGTAGTCCACGGCTGTAGCTACCTCTGTGTCGGCACTCGGCAGTCCGTCCATAATTGTATACCACCTACCCGTGGTTTTTTTTTCTTTCTTCTTTATACATACTACATCTCATTATCATCCAGTCTATATTAGCAGCAGACACAGTACAGTACGGTAGTCCACGGCTGTAGCTACCTCTGTGTCGGCACTCGGCAGTCCATCCATAATTGTATACTAGTATCCATCCATCTCCATTGTTTACCTGAGGTGTCTTTTAGTTGTGCCTATTAAAATATGGAGAACAAAAATGTTGAGGTTCCAAAATTAGGGAAAGATCAAGATCCACTTCCACCTCGTGCTGAAGCTGCTGCCACTAGTCATGGCCGAGACGATGAAATGCCAGCAACGTCGTCTGCCAAGGCCGATGCCCAATGGCATAGTACAGAGCATGTCAAATCCAAAACACCAAATATCAGTAAAAAAAGGACTCCAAAACCTAAAATAAAATTGTCGGAGGAGAAGCGTAAACTTGCCAATATGCCATTTACCACACGGAGTGGCAAGGAACGGCTGAGGCCCTGGCCTATGTTCATGGCTAGTGGTTCAGCTTCACATGAGGATGGAGGCACTCAGCCTCTCGCTAGAAAAATGAAAAGACTCAAGCTGGCAAAAGCAGTAGCACCGCAAAGAACTGTGCGTTCTTCGAAATCCCAAATCCACAAGGAGAGTCCAATTGTGTCGGTTGCGATGCCTGACCTTCCCAACACTGGACGTGAAGAGCGTGCGCCTTCCACCATTTGCACGCCCCCTGCAAGTGCTGGAAGGAGCACCCGCAGTCCAGTTCCTGATAGTCAGATTGAAGATGTCAGTGTTGAAGTACACCAGGATGAGGAGGATATGGGTGTTGCTGGGGAGGAAATTGACCAGGAGGATTCTGATGGTGAGGTGGTTTGTTTAAGTCAGGCACCCGGGGAGACACCTGTTGTCCGTGGGAGGAATATGGCCGTTGACATGCCTGGTCAAAATACCAAAAAAATCAGCTCTTCGGTGTGGAGGTATTTCACCAGAAATGCGGACAACATTTGTCAAGCCGTGTGTTCCCTTTGTCAAGCTGTAATAAGTAGGGGTAAGGACGTTAACCACCTCGGAACATCCTCCCTTATACGTCACCTGCAGCGCATTCATAATAAGTCAGTGACAAGTTCAAAAACTTTGGCCGACAGCGGAAGCAGTCCACTGACCAGTAAATCCCTTCCTCTTGTAACCAAGCTCACGCAAACCACCCCACCAACTCCCTCAGTGTCAATTTCCTCCTTCCCCAGGAATGCCAATAGTCCTGCAGGCCATGTCACTGGCAATTCTGACGAGTCCTCTCCTGCCTGGGATTCCTCCGATGCATCCTTGCGTGTAACGCCTACTGCTGCTGGCGCTGCTGTTGTTGCTGCTGGGAGTCGATGGTCATCCCAGAGGGGAAGTCGTAAGCCCACTTGTACTACTTCCAGTAAGCAATTGACTGTCCAACAGTCCTTTGCGAGGAAGATGAAATATCACAGCAGTCATCCTGCTGCAAAGCGGATAACTGAGGCCTTGACAACTATGTTGGTGTTAGACGTGCGTCCGGTATCCGCCGTTAGTTCACAGGGAACTAGACAATTTATTGAGGCAGTGTGCCCCCGTTACCAAATACCATCTAGGTTCCACTTCTCTAGGCAGGCGATACCGAGAATGTACACGGACGTCAGAAAAAGACTCACCAGTGTCCTAAAAAATGCAGTTGTACCCAATGTCCACTTAACCACGGACATGTGGACAAGTGGAGCAGGGCAGGGTCAGGACTATATGACTGTGACAGCCCACTGGGTAGATGTATGGACTCCCGCCGCAAGAACAGCAGCGGCGGCACCAGTAGCAGCATCTCGCAAACGCCAACTCTTTCCTAGGCAGGCTACGCTTTGTATCACCGCTTTCCAGAATACGCACACAGCTGAAAACCTCTTACGGCAACTGAGGAAGATCATCGCGGAATGGCTTACCCCAATTGGACTCTCCTGTGGATTTGTGGCATCGGACAACGCCAGCAATATTGTGTGTGCATTAAATATGGGCAAATTCCAGCACGTCCCATGTTTTGCACATACCTTGAATTTGGTGGTGCAGAATTTTTTTAAAAACGACAGGGGCGTGCAAGAGATGCTGTCGGTGGCCAGAAGAATTGCGGGACACTTTCGGCGTACAGGCACCACGTACAGAAGACTGGAGCACCACCAAAAACTACTGAACCTGCCCTGCCATTATCTGAAGCAAGAAGTGGTAACGAGGTGGAATTCAACCCTCTATATGCTTCAGAGGTTGGAGGAGCAGCAAAAGGCCATTCAAGCCTATACAATTTAGCACGATATAGGAGGTGGAATGCACCTGTCTCAAGTGCAGTGGAGAATGATTTCAACGTTGTGCAAGGTTCTGATGCCCTTTGAACTTGCCACACGTGAAGTCAGTTCAGACACTGCCAGCCTGAGTCAGGTCATTCCCCTCATCAGGCTTTTGCAGAAGAAGCTGGAGACATTGAAGGAGGAGCTAACACGGAGCGATTCCGCTAGGCATGTGGGACTTGTGGATGGAGCCCTTAATTCGCTTAACAAGGATTCACGGGTGGTCAATCTGTTGAAATCAGAGCACTACATTTTGGCCACCGTGCTCGATCCTAGATTTAAAACCTACCTTGGATCTCTCTTTCCGGCAGACACAAGTCTGCTGGGGTTGAAAGACCTGCTGGTGAGAAAATTGTCAAGTCAAGCGGAACGCGACCTGTCAACATCTCCTCCTTCACATTCTCCCGCAACTGGGGGTGCGAGGAAAAGGCTCAGAATTCCGAGCCCACCCGCTGGCGGTGATGCAGGGCAGTCTGGAGCGACTGCTGATGCTGACATCTGGTCCGGACTGAAGGACCTGACAACGATTACGGACATGTCGTCTACTGTCACTGCATATGATTCTCTCAACATTGAAAGAATGGTGGAGGATTATATGAGTGACCGCATCCAAGTAGGCACGTCACACAGTCCGTACTTATACTGGCAGGAAAAAGAGGCAATTTGGAGGCCCTTGCACAAACTGGCTTTATTCTACCTAAGTTGCCCTCTCACAAGTGTGTACTCCGAAAGAGTGTTTAGTGCCGCCGCTCACCTTGTCAGCAATCGGCGTACGAGGTTACATCCAGAAAATGTGGAGAAGATGATGTTCATTAAAATGAATTATAATCAATTCCTCCGCGGAGACATTGACCAGCAGCAATTGCCTCCACAAAGTACACAGGGAGCTGAGATGGTGGATTCCAGTGGGGACGAATTGATAATCTGTGAGGAGGGGGATGTACACGGTGATATATCGGAGGATGATGATGAGGTGGACATCTTGCCTCTGTAGAGCCAGTTTGTGCAAGGAGAGATTAATTGCTTCTTTTTTGGGGGGGGGGTCCAAACCAACCCGTCATATCAGTCACAGTCGTGTGGCAGACCCTGTCACTGAAATGATGGGTTGGTTAAAGTGTGCATGTCTTGTTTATACAACATAAGGGTGGGTGGGAGGGCCCAAGGACAATTCCATCTTGCACCTCTTTTTTCTTTTATTTTTCTTTGCGTCATGTGCTGTTTGGGGAGGGTTTTTTGGAAGGGCCATCCTGCGTGACACTGCAGTGCCACTCCTAGATGGGCCCGGTGTTTGTGTCGGCCACTAGGGTCGCTTATCTTACTCACACAGTCAGCTACCTCATTGCGCCTCTTTTTTTCTTTGCGTCATGTGCTGTTTGGGGAGGGTTTTTTGGAAGGGACATCCTGCGTGACACTGCAGTGCCACTCCTAGATGGGCCCGGTGTTTGTGTCGGCCACTAGGGTCGCTTATCTTACTCACACAGTCAGCTACCTCATTGCGCCTCTTTTTTTTCTTTGCGTCATGTGCTGTTTGGGGAGGGTTTTTTGGAAGGGACATCCTGCGTGACACTGCAGTGCCACTCCTAGATGGGCCCGGTGTTTGTCGGCCACTAGGGTCGCTTATCTTACTCACACAGTCAGCTACCTCATTGCGCCTCTTTTTTTCTTTGCGTCATGTGCTGTTTGGGGAGGGTTTTTTGGAAGGGCCATCCTGCGTGACACTGCAGTGCCACTCCTAGATGGGCCCGGTGTTTGTGTCGGCCACTAGGGTCGCTTATCTTACTCACACAGTCAGCTACCTCATTGCGCCTCTTTTTTTCTTTGCGTCATGTGCTGTTTGGGGAGGGTTTTTTGGAAGGGCCATCCTGCGTGACACTGCAGTGCCACTCCTAGATGGGCCCGGTGTTTGTGTCGGCCACTAGGGTCGCTTATCTTACTCACACAGCGACCTCGGTGCAAATTTTAGGACTAAAAATAATATTGTGAGGTGTGAGGTATTCAGAATAGACTGAAAATGAGTGTAAATTATGGTTTTTGAGGTTAATAATACTTTGGGATCAAAATGACCCCCAAATTCTATGATTTAAGCTGTTTTTTAGGGTTTTTTGAAAAAAACACCCGAATCCAAAACACACCCGAATCCGACAAAAAAAATTCGGTGAGGTTTTGCCAAAACGCGGTCGAACCCAAAACACGGCCGCGGAACCGAACCCAAAACCAAAACACAAAACCCGAAAAATTTCCGGCGCTCATCTCTAGTATCCATCCATCTCCATTGTTTACCTGAGGTGCCTTTTAGTTGTGCCTATTAAAATATGGAGAACAAAAATGTTTAGGTTCCAAAAATAGGGAAAGATCAAGATCCACTTCCACCTCGTGCTGAAGCTGCTGCCACTAGTCATGGCCGAGACGATGAAATGCCAGCAACGTCGTCTGCCAAGGCCGATACCCAATGTCATAGTACAGAGCATGTAAAATCCAAAACACCAAATATCAGTAAAAAAAGGACTCAAAAATCTAAAATAAAATCGTCGGAGGAGAAGCGTAAACTTGCCAGTATGCCATTTACCACACGGAGTGGCAAGGAACGGCTGAGGCCCTGGCCTATGTTCATGGCTAGTGGTTCAGCTTCACATGAGGATGGAAGCACTCAGCCTCTCGCTAGAAAAATGAAAAGACTCAAGCTGGCAAAAGCACAGCAAAGAACTGTGCGTTCTTCGAAATCCCAAATCCACAAGGAGAGTCCAATTGTGTCGGTTGCGATGCCTGACCTTCCCAACACTGGACGTGAAGAGCATGCGCCTTCCACCATTTGCACGCCCCCTGCAAGTGCTGGAAGGAGCACCCGCAGTCCAGTTCCTGATAGTCAGATTGAAGATGTCAGTGTTGAAGTACACCAGGATGAGGAGGATATGGGTGTTGCTGGCGCTGGGGAGGAAATTGACCAGGAGGATTCTGATGGTGAGGTGGTTTGTTTAAGTCAGGCACCCGGGGAGACACCTGTTGTCCGTGGGAGGAATATGGCCGTTGACATGCCTGGTCAAAATACCAAAAAAATCAGCTCTTCGGTGTGGAAGTATTTCAACAGAAATGCGGACAACATTTGTCAAGCCGTGTGTTGCCTTTGTCAAGCTGTAATAAGTAGGGGTAAGGACGTTAACCACCTCGGAACATCCTCCCTTATACGTCACCTGCAGCGCATTCATAATAAGTCAGTGACAAGTTCAAAAACTTTGGGCGACAGCGGAAGCAGTCCACTGACCAGTAAATCCCTTCCTCTTGTAACCAAGCTCACGCAAACCACCCCACCAACTCCCTCAGTGTCAATTTCCTCCTTCCCCAGGAATGCCAATAGTCCTGCAGGCCATGTCACTGGCAATTCTGACGAGTCCTCTCCTGCCTGGGATTCCTCCGATGCATCCTTGCGTGTAACGCCTACTGCTGCTGGCGCTGCTGTTGTTGCTGCTGGGAGTCGATGGTCATCCCAGAGGGGAAGTCGTAAGCCCACTTGTACTACTTCCAGTAAGCAATTGACTGTCCAACAGTCCTTTGCGAGGAAGATGAAATATCACAGCAGTCATCCTGTTGCAAAGCGGATAACTGAGGCCTTGACAACTATGTTAGTGTTAGACGTGCGTCCGGTATCCGCCGTTAGTTCACAGGGAACTAGACAATTTCTTGAGGTAGTGTGCCCCCGTTACCAAATACCATCTAGGTTCCACTTCTCGAGGCAGGCGATACCGAGAATGTACACGGACGTCAGAAAAAGACTCACACCAGTGTCCTAAAAATGCAGTTGTACCCAATGTCCACTTAACCACGGACATGTGGACAAGTGGAGCAGGGCAGGGTCAGGACTATATGACTGTGACAGCCCACTGGGTAGATGTATGGACTCCAGCCGCAAGAACAGCAGCGGCGGCACCAGTAGCAGCATCTTGCAAACGCCAACTCTTTCCTAGGCAGGCTACGCTTTGTATCACCGGTTTCCAGAATACGCACACAGCTGAAAACCTCTTACGGCAACTGAGGAAGATCATTGCGGAATGACTTACCCCAGTTGGACTCTCCTGTGGATTTGTGGCATCGGACAACGCCAGCAATATTGTGTGTGCATTAAATATGGGCAAATTCCAGCACGTCCCATGTTTTGCACATACCTTGAATTTGGTGGTGCAGAATTTTTTTAAAAACGAGAGGGGCGTGCAAGAGATGCTGTCGGTGGCCAGAAGAATTGCGGGACACTTTCGGCGTACAGGCATCACGTACAGAAGACTGGAGCACCACCAAAAACGCCTGAACCTGCCCTGCCATCATCTGAAGCAAGAAGTGGTAACGAGGTGGAATTCAACCCTCTATATGCTTCAGAGGTTGGAGGAGCAGCAAAAGGCCATTCAAGCCTATACAATTGAGCACGATATAGGAGGTGGAATGCACCTGTCTCAAGCGCAGTGGAGAATGATTTCAACGTTGTGCAAGGTTCTGCTGCCCTTTGAACTTGCCACACGTGAAGTCAGTTCAGACACTGCCAGCCTGAGTCAGGTCATTCCCCTCATCAGGCTTTTGCAGAAGAAGCTGGAGACATTGAAGGAGGAGCTAACACGGAGCGATTCCGCTAGGCATGTGGGACTTGTGGATGGAGCCCTTAATTCGCTTAACAAGGATTCACGGGTGGTCAATCTGTTGAAATCAGATCACTACATTTTGGCCACCGTGCTCGATCCTAGATTTAAAACCTACCTTGTATCTCTCTTTCCGGCAGACACAAGTCTGCTGGGGTTCAAAGACCTGCTGGTGAGAAAATTGTCAAGTCAAGCGGAACGCGACCTGTCAACATCTCCTCCTTCACATTCTCCCGCAACTGGGGGTGCGAGGAAAAGGCTCAGAATTCCGAGCCCACCTGCTGGCGGTGATGCAGGGCAGTCTGGAGCGACTGCTGATGCTGACATCTGGTCCGGACTGAAGGACCTGCCAACGATTACGGACATGTCGTCTATTGTCACTGCATATGATTCTCTCCCCATTGAAAGAATGGTGGAGGATTATATGAGTGACCGCATCCAAGTAGGCACGTCACACAGTCCGTACTTATACTGGCAGGAAAAAGAGGCAATTTGGAGGCCCTTGCACAAACTGGCTTTATTCTACCTAAGTTGCCCTCCCACAAGTGTGTACTCCGAAAGAGTGTTTAGTGCCGCCGCTCACCTTGTCAGCAATCGGCGTACGAGGTTACTTCCAGAAAATGTGGAGAAGATGATGTTTATAATTCATTTTAATGATCAATTCCTCCGTGGAGACATTGACCAGCAGCAATTGCCTCCACAAAGTACACAGGGAGCTGAGATGGTGGATTCCAGTGGGGACGAATTGATAATCTGTGAGGAGGAGGATGTACACGGTGATATATCGGAGGATGATGATGAGGTGGACATCTTGCCTCTGTAGAGCCAGTTTGTGCAAGGAGAGATTAATTGCTTCTTTTTTGGTGGGGGTCCAAACCAACCCGTCATTTCAGTCACAGTCGTGTGGCAGACCCTGTCACTGAAATGATGGGTTGGTTAAAGTGTGCATGTCCTGTTTATACAACATAAGGGTGGGTGGGAGGGCCCAAGGACAATTCCATCTTGCACCTCTTTTTTCTTTAATTTTTCTTTGCGTCATGTGCTGTTTGGGGAGTGTTTTTTGGAAGGGCCATCCTGCGTGACACTGCAGTGCCACTCCTAGATGGGCCAGGTGTTTGTGTCGGCCACTAGGGTCGCTTAGCTTAGTCATCCAGCGACCTCGGTGCAAATTTTAGGACTAAAAATAATATTGTGAGGTGTTCAGAATAGACTGAAAATGAGTGGAAATTATGGTTTTTGAGGTTAATAATACTTTGGGATCAAAATGACCCCCAAATTCTATGATTTAAGCTGTTTTTTAGTGTTTTTTGAAAAAAACACCCGAATCCAAAACAGACCCGAATCCGACAAAAAAAATTCGGTGAGGTTTTGCCAAAACGCGTTCGAACCCAAAACACGGCCGCGGAACCGAACCCAAAACCAAAACACAAAACCCGAAAAATTTCAAGTGCACATCTCTAATATACAGTCAGGCACTGTATATATGTACGAGCCCCCGCCATTTTTACACATAAGAAGCGGTACAGAAGCCCGCCGCTGAGGGGGCGGGGCCTTCTTCCTCAGCACACCAGCGCCATTTTCTCTTCATAGCTCCACTGCAAGGACGCTCCCCAGACTCTCCCCTGCAGTATACAGGTGCACTAGAGGGTGAAAAAGAGAGGGGGGGGCACATAAATGTAGGCGCAGAGGTATATAAAACAGCAGCTACTGGGTAAACACTAAGGTACAGTGTAATCCCGGGGTTATATAGCGCTGGGGTGTGTGCTGGCATACTCTCTCTGTCTCCCCAAAATCCTTTGTGGGGTCCTGTCCTCAGAGCGTTCCCTGTGTGTGTGCGGTGTGTCGGTATGCCTGTGTCGACATATTTGAGGAAGGATACGTGAAGGCAGATCAAGTGCAGATAAATGTGGTGTCTCCGCCAACGGTGCCGACACCTGATTGGATGGATATGTGGAAGGTGTTAAATGATAATGTAAGCTCATTGCATAACAGATTGGATAAAGCTGTAGCCTTGGGACAGTCAGGGTCTCAACCCATGCCTGACCCTACAGCACAGAGGTCATCAGGGTCTCAAAAGCGCCCACTATCCCAGTTAGTTGACACAGATGTCGACACGGAATCTGACTCCAGTGACGATGAGGCAAAGTTGCAGCCTAAAATGACTAAAGCCATCCGCTACATGATTATAGCAATGAAGGATGTATTACACATTTCTGAGGAAAATCCTCTCCCTGACAAGAGGATTTCTATGTTTGGGGAGAAAAAGCAAGAAGTGACTTTTCCCCCGTCACATGAATTGAATAAATTATGTGAAAAAGCGTGGTATTCCCCTGATAGGAAGGTGATCATTTCCAAGAGATTACTTATGGCGTATCCTTTCCCGCCAACGGACAGGTTACGCTGGGAATCCTCCCCTAGGGTAGACAAGGCGTTGAAACGCTTGTCTAAGAAGGTGGCCCTGCCGTCTCAGGATACGGCCGCCCTAAAGGATCCTGCGGATAGAAAGCAGGAAGCTATCCTGAAGTCTGTTTGCTGAGGCCAGCAATTGCTTCGGCCTGGATGTGTAGTGCGGTAGCAGCATGGACGGATACTCTGTCTGAGGAGATAGATACCCTAGACAGGGACACTGTTCTACTGACCCTGGCACATATCAAGGACGCGGACCTACATATGCGGGATGCCCAGAGGGACATTTGCCTGCTGGGCTCTAGAGTAAACGCAATGTCCATTTCTTCCAGAAGGGTCTTATGGACTCTGCAATGGACAGGGGATACCGACTCTAAAAAACACATGGAGGTTTTACCTTATAAGGGTGAGGAATTGTTTGGGGACGGTCTCTCAGACCTAGTTCCCACAGCTACGGCTGGGAAGTCAAATTTCTTGCCTTATGTCCCCCCACAGCCTAAGAAAGCACCGTATTACCAAATGCAGTCCTTTCGTTCTCAGAAGAGCAAGAAAGTCAGAGGTGCATCCTTTCTTGCCAGAGGCAGGGGTAAAGGAAGAAGGCTGCACCATGCAGCTAGTTCCCAGGAACAAAAGTCCTCCCCGGCTTCCACTAAATCCACCGCATGACTCTGGGGCTCCACAGGCGGAGCCAGGAGCCGTGGGGGCGCGTCTCAGACATTTCAGCCACCAGTGGGTTCGCTCACAGGTGGATCCTTGGGCTATACAAATTGTGTCTCAGGGATACAAGCTGGAATTCGAGGTGACGCCCCCTCACCGTTACCTAAAATCGGCCTTGCCAGCTTCCCCCGTGGAAAGGGAGGTAGTGTTGGCGGCAATTCACAAATTTGTTCTCCAGCAGGTGGTGGTAGAGGTTCCCCCCCCTTCAACAGGGAAGGGGCTACTATTCCACTATGTTTGTGGTACCGAAACCGGATGGTTCGGTCAGACCCATTTTGAATTTAAAATCCCTGAACATTTAACTGAAGAAATTCAAGTTAAAAATGGAATCGCTCAGAGCGGTCATTGCAAGCCTGGAAGAGGGGGATTTTATGGTGTCTCTGGACATCAAGGATGCTTACTTGCATGTCCCCATTTATCCGCCTCATCAGGAGTACCTCAGGTTTGTGGTATAGGACTGTCATTACCAATTCCAGACGTTGCCGTTTGGCCTGTCCACGGCACCGAGAATATTTACCAAGGTAATGGCGGAAATGATGGTGCTCATTCGGAAGCAAGGGGTTACAATTATCCCATACTTGGACGATCTCCTCATAAAGGCGAGGACCAGAGAGCAGTTGGTGATCAGCGTAGCACACTCTCAGGAAGTGTTGCAGCAGCACGGCTGGATTCTGAATATTCCAAAGTCGCAGCTGATCCCTGCGACGCGTCTGCCCTTCCTGGGCATGATTCTGGACACAGACCAGAAGAAGGTGTTTCTCCCGGAGGAGAAGGCTCAGGAGCTCGTGACTCTGGTCAGAGATCTCCTAAAACCAAAACAGGTGTCGGTGCATCACTGCACGCGAGTCCTGGGAAAGATGGTGGTGTTATACGAAGCCATTCCCTTCGGCAGGTTCCATGCGAGGATCTTTCAGTGGGATCTGTTGGACATGTGGGCCGGATCGCATCTTCAGATGCATCGGCTGATCACCCTGTCCCCCAGGGCCAGGGTGTCTCTTCTGTGGTGGCTGCAACGTGCTCGCCTCCTCGAGGGCCGCAGGTTCGGCATACAGGACTGGGTCCTGGTGACCACGGATGCAAGCCTCCAAGGGTTGGGGGCAGTCACTCAAGGAAGAAACTTCCAAGGGCTGTGGTCAAGTCAGGAGACTTGTCTACACATAAATATCTTGGAGCTACGGGCCATATACAACGCCCTGAGTCAAGCGGAACCTCTGCTTCGAGACCAACCAGTGCTGATTCAGTTAGACAACATCACGGCAGTCGCCCATGTAAACCGCCAGGGAGGCACAAGAAGCAGGGTGGCAATGGCGACCCCCCCTTCCCGCAAACGGCACCTTCCAGTCAATCACTCTGCGGTTAAATTCTCTGTAGGAGCAGCATCGCGAAGGTACCTTGGCGCATGCGCTGTCTGCTGTTAACTGCTCAACTGTGTCCTCATCTGCGTTGCGTACAAATGTGAGTACTGTGTGTACAGCCTTTTTTTTTTTTTTTCTTCCTCCTTGCACTCTTAAGGAAACAACTCGCTCACTAAACCAGGTTTAAACACAAATGTACTTGCAGCACATGTAGGGGCCCATTTACCAATGATCGCATATGCAATTCAATCCTGGGCGCTATTATCGCGCCCAGATCGCATTATGTAATGCGGTCATATCGGGTGCATGTATCACCTGACACAGACAGTCCCTGCGATGCGCTGAGCCTGCTCTCGGGGCCGCAGCGCATGCGCAGTCATTGTGACCACCACGCACAGGAGGCCTTTCCAGAGGAGGGTTCCTGGGGAACCCTGACGGAACTACGTCCCGCAAAGTGGAGCCCGTAGGCTACAATGGGCTACCGCAATCAGAAGATTGTGATAGATGCGGGGGCCAATATCAGGAATGCTTTGCATTCCCGATATTGATACATCCAGCAGTATCGCACCCCTATAGAAACCTATTGGGAATGCGGCTGCTGGCGATAAGGGAAGGATTGCAACAGGTATTTGAGATATGTGCTGTGATCCCTCCTTCTTGACTCATAAGTTGTATACTATGCCGCTGTTGCTATGACGATGCTGCAATGCGTACTCTCAGATTGAATTGCGATTATGCTAGCGATGAAGATTCAGTTGCACATGATTGACAGGAAGCGGACGTTTTGTGAGAGGAAATGGGGAGTCGCGGTAAAAACGTGTTGGGACTGTTTTTGGGCGTGTATCAGCAACCAGCTGCAATCCTGCATACAGGAATCACGTCTCTGGTGTCTCAGTTGTGACCAGAGACTTACTCGAAAAGTTGATGTTGCAAATGTGTACACAGGGTTCTGGGGGGTGCCCTTGGAGCTGATATCTGCAGCCATGAGTTGGACGTTTGGGCAGAGGACTAAATCCTCCCAAATCCTACAAAAGAGCGCTATTAAGGAGCATTGGCTGGAATGAAACTATTCCTGTTTTCTAGCCAGAGCTGAGTCCTGCAGAGGTGATCTATATAAAGTATAGGACAACTTCTGATTTCTGGCTTCTCCAGGGCATCTATTAAAATCCAGACCATTTGCAAAAGGAAAATCCACCTGCTTACAGGGAGATCCTCTGTAATTTCCCCCTTCCACTCGTGGGATCTCGATTAAATGTCTCATCCTGCAGAAAAAAATAATGGTTTGAATTTGGGCATAATGCAAGGCACACCAGTGTGATGATCCCATATTCAGAAAGGTACGTCCTTATTGATGACCTCTTCCCCTCACAAGTTGTTACATTTTGTTTTCCGCTGAATACCGCCTCTATCTTGGCTCGCCAAACTAAGCCTAATTCAGATTTGTACCCAAACCCGATGGTTTACATGCAAATCCAATAGTGTGGGGTCTGAGCAGGCGAAAGGCCCATACTGCATATGTGCAGAGCATGTCCTGTGATAACGTTGGCAGCTGACGAGGACATGCTCTGTTGTTTGGGGGGTCGGAGCGAGGGCGGTACTGTTCTTCAGAACAGGAAGGTGTCATCCCAGTTTTGAAGGAGAGACGAGTCTAGGGTCTGTGTCGTCAGATGCAGGCTTACCAGACCTGGGTGTCCGGATCTGATAGCCAGCCTGAGTAAGCCTCAGTTTACAAAGTCTGACCGGTGCTTAAAAACAGCGCAAACTGGGACCGTTGGTCGTGATGGTGATCCGAGGCTGCGTTCTTAGACGCAGCATTCTGATTTCGCAAATGTTTGCAGGTAGTGTCTCTATCCTACAGGCGCCTCCTGCTGCATTTGAATTTTAATTACAGACTTTCACAGACTCTTCCTTGTGGTTGTACAATTCCATATCAACATGAAAGAGGCCCTGTGTACTGTGCATACAAATGGGAACCCGAACACGTGCATGACCTCGCAGGACGTCACTTGTCCTTCAGGGCTGCAATTCTGCACGATCATAATTACTTTCCCGCACTTGTTCTGCACCTTCACACGTTACTTATTCCTACACCACCAGGTAGCACAGTAGTCTGTATGTCCCCCTCCCTCCTATCATTCTTGTGTTTAGCTGAGAACTAAAAAAAAAATAATAATCATGGAACTGTACCGGATGGTGCACCAATCACAGAAACGAAGTCCTATACAAAGAATAATGTACCTTCTTATTCCGTAATATTAACGCTACAGAAACCGCGAGAGATAACATACTGTATGGTTAGTCTTTTTTTTTTTTTAATTGGATCCTGGTTTATATAAGGTGGTGAAGGGCAAGCTGATTCGCTTCTATGGGTCACACGTGCATCCCTCAAGTCTTCAAAAGAGCTGCACAATCCCCTCACTATCGGTAATAAGCGAGAAGAAATACAATCATTAACTCCAGTGTACAGTATTACATAATTGGTGTGGTGCAGCTCTCAGGGACGCATTGGGGTAAACTTACTTAGGAGGGAGGGGTTTTTTTTAGAGCTGGTGATGTTACAATCCGATTGGTTGCATCTATTAACTTCTAGAAGCAGCTAGATTTAATGTTAAGTAGAATCTGAATGGTTGCTATGGGCAACATCACCAGTTCTAAAAATAATAATCCCACCTTAGTAAATTTACCCCTTTGACTTAAAGAAAGACACAAATATGTAATAACACATCCTCAGGCCTTTTCATGAAAGATAAATATGTAATCTGGAATCAGGCGAAAGAGTATTGAGATCATGAGGCGCAAACGACACCGTCCCTCTTGCTCTAACCTGGTGCAGTGTGATCTCCCAGCATTTATATATGAAAGTTGTTTACTACAGGCAAAGATTAATAAGCCGTTAATTTCTCTATTTTATGATATGCTGAGCTTCTTCCACATCTGCTCGTCTTACTTTATAATAGCTGAGGCTTCATGTTTAGGGGAGCAGAGAACAGCAGCTGGAGGCGACCGTGTATAACACAAAGATGAGCCAGGGATGAAGGCTGGAGGGCCGCTTGTTGCTCATCACTAAAGTAATACCACACACTGCACAAACATTCTGGCCCACGTCCGTTTTGGTGGTGAGGGGTCCATGCTCATAATAGGTGTCGAAAATGCACGGTCTTGTTATTTCTATTTCATCCACTAGGGGACACTGGAACATCATATACAGCAGAGGTGTGAAGCTTGCAACCGGAGGTGTGGCACAATCTAAAAATTAGCATTGTCTGCACAGCTGGCTCCTCCCTCTTCATGCCCCTCAGCCCTCAGTTTGAAAAATTGTGCTGGAGGTACAGCACTTGGGAGCACTGAGCTCCTGACTAAAAGCATCTCCTATATATTAGCCCTGTGACTCTGTGGCTGCACTTCTAACGCTGGGCGGAGTCACAGACCCTGCCCTGTCTGTGTCAGCACACCACATGACACACCATAGCAGAAGGGACCACCAGGCAGACACACCATTCTCACTGATGGCCCACACTGCCAGGTAAGCAAGGAGACCCACACACCCTCACCCCACTCTACCCCTCCCCTGCAAACACCCACCACGGCAACACACACACCCGCTAACAAGTCCGGTGCTAGCCCCCCCCCCTACCATCTGTTACACTGCAGCCGCGCCGTTGATATACAGTCACGGCTGCACACACTGGACTTACGGACCACACCGCACAGCCAGCCTCCTTCACTTCCACCTCCCTTCAGCAGCCCCGTAACCCACACCTCACGGAGGTGCCGTACAGGACCCGCCACCGCAAAATACACTCACGGCCGCACAACTGCACACACTGCACTTAGGGAGCCCGAGCACTCCGCACAGTGACAGCCAGGCTCCCTCACTTCCACCGCCCTTCAGCAGCCCCCTCACCCACGCTCATGGAGGTGCCGTACAACACCGCACAGAACGCTCACACTGCCTGACGGAGGCGCCACACGCCGCAGCGTAACCCTCCCTCACTACCAAGCCAGCGGCACCTCCGTCACCCGCAGCGCTCTGCCTGCTACCTGCGCCTCCCGCATCGCTGTGCCTGCGCCCACCATCTGACACTCCACCATCACCCAGCACTAATCCACCCCTGCACCCCCACCCCCAACCACCTGTAGCGGACCCCCTTACCACACCTTGGGAGTAAGGCTTATATTGTTGGGGGGGGGGGGGGGGGGGGAGAGAGTTCAATTCACCATCAGCCTATCTGCTGTATATAGGAGCCACACACTTACGGCTAATCACACACCGCTCCCCACTACCGCTGCACACACTCTCACGGAGGCGCCCGACAACACACCGCCAGCCTCCCTCACTCCCAGCCACGTCACCCGCACCTGTCTTCCTGTGCGCAATAGGGCCGCACGCACCGCTTCCCCCCTCCCCACTACCGCTGCACACACTCTCGCACGGAGCTGCCCGACACCTGGCCGCCATCCTCCCTCACTACCAGCCCAGCTACCTCTGCCCTTCACCAGCCCCCTCACCTGCACCGGTTTTCCACCGCCCGACAGGCCTGCACACACCGCTCCCCCCCTCCCCACTACCGCTGCACACACTCTCTCACCAGCCTCCCTCACTAACACGCCAGCTCCCTCTGCCCTTCACCAGGCCCGTCACCCGCACCTGTCTGCCTGTGCAAGACACTCCTGTTGCCACTCCAGCAACACCCACTGCAACCTTCACCCAACACCCTCCCCATCCACCCGCAGCCCCCAACACCATCATCCACACAATAATCTATGTGGTTTATATACAAGGCAGCAGCAGCGCACCCCTCCCCCCTTCCCCACCTGGGAAGGAAGGCTGTTATGGGGACGACGACGACATAACGGAATGCCTGATATTATGGGCAAAGGGAGGGAGGGGCATGCCTTATAAAGGGGAGAAGATGACTGATATTGGGGGAGGGGGATGGCTCATGTTATGGGGGGGGGGGGGGTGCCCATCTATTCTTGTGTGCCTTTTTCCCTCTTGCCATGGTGGAGGTGCTATGATGGGAGAGGCCATCAGCCCTGTCATCCCCACCCAGGCAGCTGCTGCTGATGCTACTGTGGACGTGCGCAGGGTCCGGACGTTGTGGTGATGCCCACTCCTGAAAGAGTGTGGGACGGAATCCCCTGTATTATACACTTTCTGCTGGGGTAGTGGGGAGGCCTGGAACCTTCTTTGTAGCCCCCCTGTTTCCATCACTGTGTGACCCCAGCACACCTGTAAACCAACACATGTTGGGGGGCTTTGCAGACCTCTATGTTGCCCCTGTCTGCGCCGACGTGATGGGGAAGCTGGGTGTACTACGCTAACAACATACATCACTACCCAACACATTTTACTTACACACACACACACACACACACACACAACCACTTACCCCTCTGCAATTATACTGCAACACCTACATAACCTTCCAGACCCTCCACAATTCTGCACACCACCACACAACCCCTACTACACACCCGCCACCCTCTTTATACAGCCAATGCATTCTGACAACACAATAACACAACCATATGCCCACAATTGAGCCCCCCCCCCCCACACATGCAATAACATGCCAACTCATGTCCACCCCCCCCCCCCCAACTTCCACACACTACAATACCATATACAAAGTTCCAAAAACATACAACACACAGCCATGCCACCTTCCGGTCCCATCCACATCTTCCCCGCACCTGCCACTCCCCCAACCACAGCACCTACTAGGTGATTCACCAGGCCCTGCATGCGCTGTTCACGCCATTGCAAAGGGCTTCGACCCCTTAACCATTGCATACCCTTTGTCTGTGCAATATTGAACCACTCACACAATTATGATTGGATGTAATACTCCATATAATAAAAATATTGCACGCCACAAGGGTGTGCAAGGGTTAAGGGGGCATAGCCCCTTACGACGGTGTGAAGAGCGCCTGTAGGGCGCGATGAATCACCTAGTTAGGAGATATATATTAATGGCTGCGTCAACCTAATGAAAAGGGGGACAAGGCTGAACAACATTGGAGAGACAGAGATCCCTTTTGAAGGGAACTGCATCTCTCTGCAGGAGATCCTCTAATCCTCAGTGAGTACTGTTTTTTTATAATAAGGGCCCATGTTAGTTTTTTCTCTGACGTCCTAAGTGGATGCTGGGACTCCGTAAGGACCATGGGGAATAGCGGCTCCGCAGGAGACTGGGCACAACTAAAGAAAGCTTTAGGACTACCTGGTGTGCACTGGCTCCTCCCTCTATGACCCTCCTCCAGACCTCAGTTAGAATCTTGTGCCCTGCTGAGCTGGATGCACACTAGGGGCTCTCCTGAGCTCCTAGAAAAGAAAGTATAATTTTAGGTTTTTTATTTTCAGTGAGATCTGCTGGCAACAGACTCACTGCTACGAGGGACTAAGGGGAGAAGAAGCGAACCTACCTGCTTGCAGCTAGCTTGGGCTTCTTAGGCTACTGGACACCATTAGCTCCAGAGGGATCGAACACAGGGCCCGACCTCGATCGTCCGGTCCCGGAGCCGCGCCACCGTCCCCCTTACAGAGCCAGAAGCAAGAAGACTGTCCTGGAAATCGGCGGCAGAAGACTTCGGTCTGCAACAAGGCAGCACACAGCACTGCAGCTGTGCGCCATTGCTCCTCATGCACACCCCACACTCCGGTCACTGATGGGTGCTGGGGGGGGGGGGGGGGGGGGGGGGGGCGCGCCCTGAGCAGCAATATTAACACCTTGGCTGGCATAAAAATCACAATATATAGTCCTAGAGGCTATATATGTGAAAAATAACCCCTGCCAGAGATCCATAAAAAAGCGGGAGAAGTCCGCCGAAAAAGGGGCGGGGCTATCTCCCTCAGCACACTGGCGCCATTTTTCCCTCACAGCTCCGCTGGAAGGATCGCTCCCAGGCTCTCCCCTGCAGTTTGAAGACTACAAAGGGTAAAAAAGAGAGTGGGGGGGCACTAAATTTAGGCACAGTAGTATATATATATATATAAGCAGCTATAAGGGAAAATCACTCAGTTATAGTGTTCATCCCTGTGTTATATAGCGCTCTGGTGTGTGCTGGCACACTCTCTCTCTGTCTCCCCAAAGGGCTTTGTGGGGTCCTGTCCTCTGTCAGAGCATTCCCTGTGTGTGTGCGGTGTGTCGGTACGGCTGTGTCGACATGTTTGATGAGGAGGCTTATGTGGAGGCGGAGCAGATGCCGATAAATGTGATGTCACCCCCTGCGGGGCAGACACCTGAGTGGATGGACTTGTGGAAGGAATTACGTGAAAGTGTCAACTCCTTACATAAAAGGTTTGACGACATGGGACAGCCGGCTTCTCAGACCGTGCCTGCCCAGGCGTCTCAAAAGCCATCAGGGGCTCTAAAACGCCCGCTACCTCAGATGGCAGACACAGATGTCGACACGGATACTGACTCCAGTGTCGACGACGATGAGACTAATGTAACTTCCAATAGGGCCACACGTTACATGATTGAGGCCATGAAAAATGTGTTGCACATTTCTGATCTTACCCGAGGTACCACAAAAAAGGGTATTATGTTTGGGGAGAAAAAACTACCAGTGGTTTTTCCCCCATCTGAGGAATTAAATGAAGTGTGTGAAGAAGCGTGGGCTTCCCCCGATAAGAAACTGGTAATTTCTAAAAGGTTACTAATGACGTACCCCTTCCCGCCAGAGGACAGGATACGTTGGGAAACATCCCCTAGGGTGGATAAAGCGCTCACACGCTTGTCAAAGAAGGTGGCACTACCGTCTCCGGATACGGCCGCCCTAAAGGAGCCTGCTGATAGAAAGCAGGAGGCAATCCTGAAGTCTGTTTATACACACTCAGGCATTATACTGAACCGGCTGTTGCTTCAGCATGGATGTGCAGTGCTGCAGCTGCGTGGTCAGATTCCCTGTCGGAAAATATTGATACCCTAGACAGGGACACTATATTGCTAACCATAGAGCATATAAAAGACGTAGTCTTATACATGAGAGATGCACAGAGGGATATTTGCCGGCTGGCATCTAAAATAAGTGCAATGTCCATTTCTGCCAGGAGAGGGTTATGGACTCAGCAGTGGACAGGTGATGCAGATTCTAAAAGGCACATGGAAGTTTTGCCTTATAAGGGTGAGGAGTTGTTCGGGGATGGTGTCTCGGACCTCGTTTCCACAGCAACAGCTGGGAAGTCAGCATTTTTACCCCATGTTCCCTCACAGCCAAAGAAAGCACCGTATTATCAGGTACAGTTCTTTCGGCCCCATAAGGGCAAGCGAGTTAAAGGCGCGTCCTTTCTGCCCAGAGGTAGAGGGAAAAAGCTGCAGCATACAGCCAGTTCCCAGGAGCAAAAGTCCTTCCCCGCTTCCTCCAAGTCCGCCGCATGACGCTGGGGCTCCACAGGCGGAGCCAGGTACGGTGGGGGCCCGTCTCAAAAACTTCAGCAATCAGTGGGCTCGCTCACGGGTGGATCCCTGGATCCTTCAAGTAGTATCTCAGGGGTACAAGCTGGAATTCGAGACGTCTCCCCCCCGCTGTTTCCTCAAATCTGCCTTGCCAACAACTCCCTCAGGCAGGGAGGCAGTGCTAGAGTGAATACACAAGCTGTATTCCCAGCAGGTGATAGTCAAGGTGCCCCTCCTTCAACAAGGATGGGGTTACTATTCCACAATGTTTGTGGTACCGAAACCGGACGGTTCGGTGAGACCCATTTTAAATTTGAAATCCTTGAACACATATATAAAAAAATTCAAGTTCAAGATGGAATCGCTCAGGGCGGTTATTGCAAGCCTGGACGAGGGGGATTACATGGTATCACTGGACATCAAGGATGCTTACCTGCATGTCCCCATTTACCATCCTCACCAGGAGTACCTCAGATTCTTGGTACAGGATTGTTATTACCAATTCCAGACGTTGCCGTTCGGTCTGTCCACGGCACCGAGGGTATTTACCAAGGTAATGGCCAAAATGATGATACTCCTTCGAAAAAAGGGAGTTTTAATTATCCCGTACTTGGACGATCTCCTGATAAAGGCGAGGTCCAGGGAGCAGTTGTTGGTCGGGGTAGCACTATCTCAGGAGGTGCTACAACAGCACGGTTGGATTCTAAATATTCCAAAGTCACAGCTGGTCCCTACGACACGTCTACTGTTCCTGGGGATGTTTCTGGACACAGACCAGAAAAAAGTGTTTCTCCCGGAGGAGGAAGCCAAGGAGCTGTCATCTCTAGTCAGAGGCCTCCTGAAACCAAAACAGGTGTCGGTGCATCACTGCACGCGAGTCCTGGGAAAGATGGTAGCTTCCTACGAAGCAATTCCATTCGGCAGGTTCCATGCAAGAACTTTTCAGTGGGACCTGTTGGAGAAATTGGTCCGGATCGCATCTTCAGATGCATCGGCTGATAACCCTGTCTACAAGGACCAGGAGGTCTCTGCTGTGGTGGCTGCAGAGTGCTCATCTTCAAGAGGGCCGCAGATTCGGCATACAGGACTGGGTCCTGGTGACCACGGACGCCAGCCTTCGAGGCTGGGGGGCAGTCAAACAGGGAAGAAACTTCCAAGGACTATGGTCAAGCCAGGAGACTTCCCTACACATAAATATTCTGGAACTGAGGGCCATTTACAATGCCCTAAGTCAGGCAAGGCCCCTGCTTCAAAACCAGCCGGTACTGATTCAGTCAGACAACATCACGGCGGTCGCCCATGTAAACCGACAGGGCGCCACAAGAAGCAGGATGGCGATGGCAGAAGCCACAAGGATTCTCCGTTGTGCGGAAAATCACGTGTTAGCACTGTCAGCAGTGTTCATTCCGGGAGTGGACAACTGGGAAGCAGACTTCCTCAGCAGGCACGACCTCCACCCGGGAGAGTGGGGACCAGGCACGGATACAGAGGGGGGTCGGTGGGGGCTGTCGCCCCCCCTAGCACAATCCTGCCTACGGACAAACTGTCTATGAAGTCCTGCTCCTTAACCCCTTCCTATCTCAGCTGGCTGTCCTCTATAGTCAGTGGTGTGAGTTGCAGCAGCTCACAGCAGGTGCCCCTTCCTCCCCACTCACCCTTTTGGCCTGCACGGCAGTTAATCAATCAACATAGTTTGTTGTTTGAGATCTCCCCAGCGTCTCTGTGCTGATAACAGATCCAGGAAGTGGCTGTGTGTTGGGGGCGTGGCTTCAATTACATGACAGGCTAGTGGGCTAATAGAAACAGTATAGTGTGTTGACTTTTCTGAGAGCATGCTGGATTCCTGCACCCAGAGACCAGCCAGCTGCCAGAGGGACTTTCCTGCCAACCTGTACCATTGACCAGCCTGTGGAAAAGGGACCATCTTACCAGCCTGTTGCAGAGGAACCAGCCAGTAAGAGATCTTCTTGCTATATTCCCTAGGCAGGGTATTACAGGTTGAATCTCCCATATGTGCAACACAGTAGAACAGAGGATGTCTGTAGTAGTGTATAGGTTTTAAAACATTCTTGTATTTCATAATATTAAACATTACATAGCACGTCCTGTCGGTGAAATACTAAAATTATAGAGAGATGCGTGTAAAACTACAGAAGGAAAGTGTGCATAAAAATGCTACACAAATAATACGGTGTATGCTAATCTGTCCTCTATTTGGTTAATTTCTCATAAATAACACCATACTCCTTCTATGAGGTATCAACTTGGAATTGTCCTCACCGTATAATTCACCTACGAGGTGGCCTCACAGTAGCCTCACAAATGAGTATTAGTTACAACTGTCTTCATGTTCCTGTATAGCATTGGTCCTATAATGTGCATCAGTTTATATATCAGTGGGAGAGATCCCTTGATTATAAATGGCACCCTAATAGCTTGTAGGGATATATTGCAAGATAAACAGATGAAGGATTTGTTAGTGGGTGTTTGGTATAATAATCACTTCTACAACACATCAAATCAAAGTCCCCCAATATGACATCTATCCAAATCCCTAAAAATATTTAAATTCCTTGATATGGTGCGTCCTCGGGAACCTCACTCTCTTATAACTGATGTCATTACAGACAAGGGGCCTAATTCAGACCTGATCACTGTTGTGCATTTTCACACAGCAGCTGATAAGGTCTGAACTGCGCATGCGCTGGCACATGCCAGACAGCCGACGGCCATCTCAGTCCTGCGATCGCCTCTGTCTGATTGACAGGCAGAGGCTGTCGCTGGGCAGGAGGGTGCGGGCCGGTGGCTTTTGGCCGCCTTTTTAGGTGTGCGGCCCGGGCAACACAGGTGTGCCCGGAAGGTGCGGGGGGCAGGCTGCTGCGTGACGTCACAGCGGCTGTGACCCGGTCAGTGACTAGTAGCTCCCTGCCTGTGCGCAGGAGCTGCGCTGGTATGGAGCTACTCATCAAGTACAAAAGCATTGCCGCTATGCGATGCTTTTGAACTTGTACGGTGGGGCAAAGCCAGACATACGGGGCGGACTAGCCCTGTGCTGGGTCCCGTCCCCCCCCCCCCCCCCCCCCCCGCATGTCTGAGTAACTGATCGTAGCCGTGCAAAATTTTGCACGGCTACAATCAAGTTTGAATTATGCCCAATGTCTTGTCGCTGTTGTTGCCACAAATGCCTATTTTGATGGCCCTCTATTATACCATCCATATGTTCATCATTATTTATGACACGTCATGTACAGTTGTGATACCTACAGTATACAAAGTTGTAATTCCCTAATATTGGGGTATAGCAAAAAAATATAAAATTAAAGCAGAATGCCTGGATTAATTATGATTGACTTATTCTATATCAGCACCTCATATTAACATGAGAAACAATAACAATCTAATAATAGATATATAAAATAGACAATCCTAGCAGTGCGCACAAGCAGAAAAAAGCTTCTCGGTGAGCTCAATATTTTACTTAAAGGTATCCTCACATCTTCACCAAATATGTGCCAAAAAAGGTTGAATAGAAGTTATCCAGCGCTACTGCATACAGTATGTAGGTCATTCATAAATATACCACTTCAGATACAGCAGATGTCATACCTCACAGTATACTTCTTATCAGGCTCATTTAGATATACCCAAAATGTAAGAGATAAGCAATTATTGTGAAATACTGTTTTAATAATTGTAAGATTTAATATGAGAAAAACAAAAACATATAAACTCCACACAGATTACAGGTATTTCCAAGTGGCCAAATTTTGACAATTACCAGCTAGACATGAACTGTTTTTAAGCAGTTCAGAATGCACTTAAAACAGTGCAAGTCCTGGGTTCTCCCACTGGTGCAGGCTCAGGTTTGGCTGAAATTGACAATTATTAAACAGTACTTCACTATATTTGCTTATCCCTTTCATTTTGGGCATAGCTGAATGAGCCTAATAAGTATGTCATCTGCTGTATCTGAAGTGGTATATTTATGAACAACCTACATATGCAGTAGCACTGGCTAAATTCTATTCAACAATGTGATAATACCTATAATTCCTTAAATTAATTGTATCAATCAGAGATCTTTGGTATACTAGCAACAATTTTCTGGGGGAAAAAAAGGGTGGTGGGGGGGACTTCCCAAACCTATGTGGCACATAGATGCAAAAGGGATTTTAATCGACGGGTGAACTCCTGCGAGTATTACGTACTCTCACTTAATCCTGGTTAGTCTCAAACTCCATTATTGGACAATTACAAATGTGGAATTCATCTGTTAGGGATGGCAAGTGTTGAGTACTGTGTGGGATTATCAAATAATTGGTCTAACCCCCCAAGACTCTGTGCCTAAAATCCCCTTGGTACTATTCAGCAGTTCCCTTTATTATAATAATATAACAGGGTATTATAATATGTCTTCCCTTCCTGGTTCAGTAACACATATAGTATGCCAGTTGTTACCATTTGTATCCATAAAAGTTGCTAGTATCCCAAAAAAAGGAATTATAGGTATTATCACATTGTTACTGTTTCTCATTTTAATATAATGCGCTTATATAGAGTCAGTCAATCATCAAGGTTTATGATAATACTGTATTTCATAACGACGTTGACATATAAACCTTGATGATTGACTGTCTATATCAGTACCTCATATTAAGATGAGGGGTGTAGTATGGTATGCCGGCGGTCGGGCTCCCGACGACCAGCATACTGGTGACGGGAGCCCGACCGCCGGCATACCGACAGTGTGGCGAGTGCAAATGAGCCCCTTGCGGGCTCGCTACGTTCGCCGTGCTGCGGGCACGGTGGCAGGCTACGCTCGCCACTCTCTTTTATTGGGAGAATAAGTGTCGGTATGCCAGCTGTCGGGATTCCGGCGCCGGGATCCCGACAGCCGGCATACTGAAGACCACCCAAGATGAGAAATAGATGCAAATAATTACTCCAGACATTTTGTTTTTATTTAATTATTTTAATTTTATTTCTTTTGCTATACCCCAATATTAGGGGATTATAACTTTTTATACTGTAGGTATCAACTGTACGTATGGTGAACATAAGGAGGGATTTGGATAGATGTCATATTGGGGAACTTTGCTTTGATGTGTTGTAGAAGTGATTATTATACCAAACATCCACTAACAAATCCTTTACCTGCAATTATACCTATTTGTGTGATGGAGGAATTTGGACTGGAGAGGGGTCAAGATGGGAGAGGGGAGGAGTCAAGACTAGAGAGGGGAGGAGTTGGGACTAGAGAAGGGAGGGGTCAAGATTAGACCGTAAACCGCCCCCCCTAAAAGAAAAGTCTAGATCCGACCCTGGTGGGGACTTCATCCAGAAGTCTTCCAAATGATTGTAAACCGTTGGGAAAGGCCACAGGTGGACATGATGGCGTCCCGCCTAAACAAAAAACTAGAGAGGTATTGCGCCAGGTCAAGGGACCCTCGGGCGATAGCTGTGGATGCTCTAGTGACACCGTGGGTGTACCAGTCGGTTTATGTGCTCCCTCCTCTGCCTCTCATACCAAAGGTACTGAGAATAAGAAGAAGACGAGGAGTACGAACGGTACTCGTGGTTCCGGATTGGCCAAGAAGAGCTTGGTACCCAGAACTTCAAGAAATGCTATCAGAGGACCCATGGCCTCTACCGCTCAGACAGGATCTGCTACAGCAGGGGCCCTGTCTGTTCCAAGACTTACCGCGGCTGCGTTTGACGGCATGGCGGTTGAACACCGGATCCTAAAAGAAAAGGGCATTCCGGAGGATGTCATTCCTACGCTGATTAAAGCCAGGAAAGATGTAACCGCAAAACATTATCACCGCATATGGCGGAAATATGTTGCGTGGTGTGAGGCCAGGAAGGCCCCAACGGAGGAATTTCAGCTGGGTCGATTTCTGCACTTTCTACAGTCAGGGGTGACTATGGGCCTAAAATTGGGTTCCATTAAGGTCCAGATTTCGGCTCTGTCGATTTTATTCCAGAAAGAACTGGCTTCACTGCCTGAAGTTCAGACATTTGTTAAGGGAGTGCTGCATATTCAGCCCCCTTTTGTGCCTCCAGTGGCACCTTTGGATCTCAACGTGGTGTTGGGTTTCCTAAAGTCACATTGGTTTGAGCCACTTAAAACCGTGGATTTGAAATATCTCACGTGGAAAGTGGTCATGCTGTTGGCTTTGGCTTCGGCCAGGCGTGTGTCAGAATTGGCGGCTTTGTCATGTAAAAGCCCTTATCTGATTTTCCATATGGATAGGGCAGAATTGAGGACTCGTCCCCAGTTTCTCCCTAAGGTGGAATCAGCTTTTCATTTGAACCAACCTATTGTGGTGCCTGCGGCTACTAGGGACTTGGAGGATTCCAAGTTACTGGATGTAGTCAGGGCCTTGAAAATATATGTTTCCAGGACGGGTGGAGTCAGGAAAACTGACTCGCTATTTATCCTGTATGCACCCAACAAGCTGGGTGCTCCTGCTTCGAAGCAGACTATTGCTCGCTGGATCTATAGCACAATTCAGCTTGCGCATTCTGCGGCTGGACTGCCGCATCCTAAATCTGTAAAAGCCCATTCCACGAGGAAGGTGGGCTCTTCTTGGGCGGCTGCCCGAGGGGTCTCGGCCTTACAACTTTGCCGAGCTGCTACTTGGTCAGGGTCTAACACTTTTGCAAAATTCTACAAATTTGATACCCTGGCTGAGGAGGACCTTGAGTTTGCTCATTCGGTGCTGCAGAGTCATCCGCACTCTCCCGCCCGTTTGGGAGCTTTGGTATAATCCCCATGGTCCTTACGGAGTCCCAGCATCCACTTAGGACGTCAGAGAAAATAAGATTTTACTCACCGGTAAATCTATTTCTCGTAGTCCGTAGTGGATGCTGGGCGCCCATCCCAAGTGCGGATTGTCTGCAATACTTGTATATAGTTATTGTTAACTAAAGGGTTATTGTTGAGCCATCTGTTGAGAGGCTCAGTTATATTTCATACTGTTAACTGGGTATAGTATCACGAGTTATACGGTGTGATTGGTGTGGCTGGTATGAGTCTTAACAGGGATTCAAAATCCTTCCTTATTGTGTCGGCTCTTCCGGGCACAGTATCCTAACTGAGGTCTGGAGGAGGGTCATAGAGGGAGGAGCCAGTGCACACCAGGTAGTCCTAAAGCTTTCTTTAGTTGTGCCCAGTCTCCTGCGGAGCTGCTATTCCCCATGGTCCTTACGGAGTCCCAGCATCCACTACGGACTATGAGAAATAGATTTACCGGTGAGTAAAATCTTATTTTTTATTTTTTTATTATTATTTTATCCCCCCTGTCTGCAAGTTAGTATGTTTCTCTTTCTTCCGAAACACTAAAGTGTATAATATTAACAAAACCCCTCAAAAATAAAAATTATTTCAATTAATAATTTATGCTACTGAAGCGAGTTTGGTTATTTATAGTGTGACACATGAGCCTTGTATTGGTTCACTTAATGTCTCTGTTCTGTTGCAGGTTGGGCAGGCGGCCTACTCTGCCTCCAAAGGGGGAATTGTAGGAATGACTCTTCCTATCGCTCGGGATCTGGCTCCACTTGGGATCAGAGTCGTGACAATAGCTCCTGGTACTTTCCTTTTATATCTGTTTTACTTGTATAAAACTGATCCGCTAGGAATCGTATTTGTTTATACTTAAAGTGAACCTGACGCCTACACATAGTGGAGGCAGCCATTTTGTATGCAGCACTAATGTTCTTGAGAATGCTGCCTATCAATACATCTGGGACCAGTGCTGTATGGATAGTAGTTAGGGAATTTTTTAGTGAGGTAACTGATTGTTAGCAAATTGATAGGCTGCGCTGAGGGTCCATCCACAAAATGGCTGCCGTGAGTTTGTGCACAATAATAAAGTTGTTTGCCAGGCGTCCCTGTGAGCTCTTTTATATAGGATCCACCCGACTTATTCATATGGAAAACCTGTATTAAAGAAAGTGTCCCAATTATCTATCTTATATCACCAGTGTACATATAGTGTAGGCAGCCATTTTATGCCCTCAGCCTCTATCCATGCAAATGCAGCCAGGAAATTTATTATGAACCAGTGACCCATGACTGCCTGATTGACGATAGTGACTATTAGCAAACCATGTGATGTCACTGATTTCTCTATCGTCCTAGTGGATGCTGGGGTTCCTGAAAGGACCATGGGGAATAGCGGCTCCGCAGGAGACAGGGCACAAAAAGTAAAGCTTTACGATCAGGTGGTGTGTACTGGCTCCTCCCCCTATGACCCTCCTCCAAGCCTCAGTTAGATTTTTGTGCCCGGCCGAGAAGGGTGCAATCTAGGTGGCTCTCCTAAAGAGCTGCTTAGAAAAGTTTAGCTTAGGTTTTTTATTTTACAGTGAGTCCTGCTGGCAACAGGATCACTGCAACGAGGGACTTAGGGGAGAAGAAGTGAACTCACCTGCGTGCAGGATGGATTGGCTTCTTGGCTACTGGACATCAGCTCCAGAGGGACGATCACAGGTACAGCCTGGATGGTCACCGGAGCCTTGCCGCCGGCCCCCTTGCAGATGCTGAAGTAAGAAGAGGTCCAGAATCGGCGGCAGAAGACTCCTCAGTCTTCTAAAGGTAGCGCACAGCACTGCAGCTGTGCGCCATTTTCCTCTCAGCACACTTCACACGGCAGTCACTGAGGGTGCAGGGCGCTGGGAGGGGGGCGCCCTGGGAGGCAAAATGAAAACCTATTTTGGCTAAAAATACCTCACATATAGCCTCCGGAGGCTATATGGAGATATTTAACCCCTGCCAGAATCCGTTAAGAGCGGGAGACGAGGCCGCCGAAAAAGGGGCGGGGCCTATCTCCTCAGCACACAGCGCCATTTTCCCTCACAGAAAGGCTGGAGGGAAGGCTCCCAGGCTCTCCCCTGCACTGCACTACAGAAACAGGGTTAAAAACAGAGAGGGGGGGCACTAATTTGGCGTTAGAAATATATAAAAAAGATGCTATAAGGGAAAACACTTATATAAGGTTGTCCCTATATAATTATAGCGTTTTTGGTGTGTGCTGGCAAACTCTCCCTCTGTCTCTCCAAAGGGCTAGTGGGTCCTGTCCTCTATCAGAGCATTCCCTGTGTGTGTGCTGTGTGTCGGTACGTGTGTGTCGACATGTATGAGGACGATGTTGGTGAGGAGGCGGAGCAATTGCCTGTAATGGTGATGTCACTCTCTAGGGAGTCGACACCGGAATGGATTGCTTATTTAGGGAATTACGTGATAATGTCAACACGCTGCAAGGTCGGTTGACGACATGAGACGGCCGACAAACAATTAGTACCGGTCCAGACGTCTCAAAAACACCGTCAGGGGTTTTAAAACGCCCGTTTACTTTAGTCGGTCGACACAGACACAGACAGGGACACTGAATCCAGTGTCGACGGTGAATAAACAAATGTATTCCTTATTAGGGCCACACGTTAAAGGCAATGAAGGAGGTGTTACATATTTCTGATACTACAAGTACCACAAAAGAGGGCATTATGTGGGATGTGAAAAAACTACCGTAGTTTTTCCTGAATCAGATAAATTAAATAAAGTGTGTGATGATGCGTGGGTTCCCCCCGATAGAAAATTATGGGCGGTATACCCTTTCCCGCCAGAAGTTAGGGCGCGTTGGGAAACACCCCTTAGGGTGGATAAGGCGCTCACACGCTTATCAAAACAAGTGGCGGTACCGTCTATAGATAGGGCCGTCCTCAAGGACCAGCTGACAGGAGGCTGGAAAATATCATAAAAAGTATATACACACATACTGGTGTTATACTGCGACCAGCGATCACCTCAGCCTGGATGTGCAGAGCTGGGGTGGCTTGGTCGGATTCCCTGACTAAAAATATTGATACCCTTGACAGGGACAGTATTTTATTGACTATAGAGCATTTAAAGGATGCATTTCTATATATGCGAGATGCACAGAGGGATATTTGCACTCTGGCATCAAGAGTAAATGCGATGTCCATATCTGCCAGAAGATGTTATGGACACGACAGTGGTCAGGTGATGCAGATTCCAAACGGCACAAAGGTGTATTGCCGTATAAAGGAAGAGGAGTTATTTGGGGTCGGTCCATCGGACCTGGTGGCCACGGCAACTGCTGGAAAATCCACCGTTTTTACCCTAAGTCACATCTCTGCAGAAAAAGACACCGTCTTTTCAGCCTCAGTCCTTTCGTCCCTATAAGATCATATCTGCCCAGGGATAGAGGAAAGGGAAGAAGACTGCAGCAGGCAGCCCATTCCCAGGAACAGAAGCGTTCCACCGCTTCTGACAAGTTCTCAGCATGGCGCTGAGACTGTACAGGACCCCTGGATCCTACAAGTAGTATCCCAGGGGTACAGATTGGAATGTCGAGACGTTTCCCCTTCGCAGGCTCCTGAAGTCTGCTTTACCAAGGTCTCCCTCCGACAAGGAGGCAGTATGGGAAAAAATTCACAAGCTGTATTCCCAGCAGGTGATAATTAAATTACCCCTCCTACTACAAGAAAAGGGGTATTATTCCACACTATATTGTGGTACTGAAGCCAGAAGGCTAGGTGAGACTTATTCTAAAAAAATTTTTGAACACTTACAAAGGTTCAAATCAAGATGGAGTCACTCAGAGCAGTGATAACGAACCAGGAAGAAGGGGACTATATAGTGTCCCGGGACATCAGGGATGCTTACCTCTATGTCCCAAATTTGCCCTTCTCACTAAGGGTACCTCAGGTTCGTGGTGCAGAACTGTCACTATCAGTTTCAGACGCTGCCGTTTGGATTGTCCACGGCACCCCGGGTCTTTACCAAGGTAATGGCCGAAATGATGATTCTTCTTCGAAGAAAAGGCGTCTTAATTATCCCTTACTTGGACGATCTCCTGATAAGGGCATAGTCCAGGGAACAGTTGGAGGTCGGAGTAGCACTATCTCGGATACTGCTACAACAGCACGGGTGGATTCTAAATATTCCAAAATCGCAGCTGATCCCGACGACACGTCTGCTGTGCCTAGGGATGATTCTGGACACAGTCCAGAAAAAGGTGTTTCTCCCGGAAGAGAAAGCCAGGGAGTTATCCGAGCTAGTCAGGAACCTCCTAAAAACAGTGCATCATTGCACAAGGGTCCTGGTAAAAATGGTGGCTTCCTACGAAGCAATTCCATTCGGCAGATTTCACGCAAGAACTTTTCAGTGGGATCTGCTGGACAAATGGTCCGGATCGCATCTTCAGATGCATCAGCGGATAACCCTATATCCAAGGACAAGGGTGTCTCTCCTGTGGTGGTTATAGAGTGCTCATCTTCTAGAGGGCCGCAGATTCGGCATTCAGGATTGGATGCTGGTGACCACGGAGCCCAGCCCGAGAGGCTGGGGAGCAGTCACACAAGGAAAAAATTTCCAGGGAGTGTGATCAAGTCTGGAGACTTTTCTCCACATAAATATACTGGAGCTAAGGGTAAATTTATAATGCTCTAAGCTTAGCAAGACCTCTGCTTCAAGGTCAGCCGGTATTGATCCAGTGGGAAAAACATCACGGCAGTCGCCCACGTAAACAGACAGGGCGACACAAGAAGCAGGAGGGCAATGGCAAAAACTGCAAGGACTTTTCGCTGGGCGGAAAATCATGTGATAGCACTGTCAGCAGTGTTTCATCCCGGGAATGGAAACTGGGAAGCAGACTTCCTCAGCAGGCACGACCTCCACCCGGGAGAGTGGAAACTTCATCGGGAAGTTTTTTCCACATGATTGTAAACCGTTGGGAAATACCAAAGGTGGACATGATGGCGTCCCGTCTGAACAAAAAACGGGACAGGTATTGCGCCAGGTCAAGAGACCCTCAGGCAATAGCTGTGGACGTTCTGGTAACACCGTGGGTGTACCAGTCGGTGTATGTGTTCCCTCCTCTGCTTCTCATACCTAAGGTGCTGAGAATTATAAGACGTAGAGGAGTAAGAACTATACTCATGGCTCCGGATTGGCCAAGAAGGACTTGGTACCCGGAACTTCAAGAGATGCTTACAGAGGTCTTATGGCCTCTGCCGCTAAGAAGGGACTTGCTTCAGCAAGTACCATGTCTGTTCCAAGACTTACCGCAGCTGCGTTTGTCGGCATGGCGGTGGAACGCCGGATCCTAAGGGAAAAAGGCATTCCGGAAGAGGTCATTCCTACCCTGGTCAAAGCCAGAAAGGAGGTGACCGCACAACATTATCACCACATGTGGCGAAAATATGTTGCGTGGTGTGAGGCCAGGAAGGCCCCACAAAGAAATTTCAACTCGGTCGTTTCCTGCATTTCCTGCAAACAGGAGTGTCTATGGGCCTCAAATTGGGGTCCATTAAGGTTCAAATTTCGGCCCTGTCGATTTTCTTCCAGAAAGAATTGGCTTCAGTTCCTGAAGTCCAGAAGTTTGTCAAGGGAGTATTGCATATACAACCCCCTTTTGTGCCTCCAGTGGCACTGTGGGATCTCAACGTAGTTCTGGGATTCCTCAAATCACATTGGTCTAAAACCAGTCAAATCTGTGGATTTGAAGCATCTCACATGAAAAGTGACCATGCTCTTGGCCCTGGCCTGGACCAGGCGAGTGTCAAATTGGTGGTTTTTTCTCAAAAGAGCCCATATCTGTTTGTCCATTCGGACAGGGCAGAGCTGCGGACTCGTCCCCAGTTCTCTCCCTAAGGTGGTGTCAGTGTTTCACCTGAACCAGCTTATTGTGGTGCCTTGCACCTACTAGGGACTTGGAGGACTCCAAGTTGCTAGATGTTGTCAGGGCCCTGAAAATATGTTCCAGGACGGCTGGAGTCAGGAAAACTGACTTGCTGTTATCCTGTATGCACCCAACAAACTGGGTGCTCTTGCTTCTAAGCAGACTATTGCTAGTTGGATGTGTAATACAATTCAGCTTGCACATTCTGTGGCAGGCCTGCCACAGCCAAAATATGTAAATGCCCATTCCACAAGGAAGGTGGGCTCATCTTGGGCGGCTGCCCGAGGGGTCTCGGCTTTACAACTTTGCCGAGCGGTTATTTAGTCAGGGGCAAACACGTTTGTAAAATCCTACAAATTTGATACCCTGGCTAAGGAGGACCTGGAGTTCTCTCATTCGGTGCTGCAGAGTCATCCGCACTCTCCCGCCCGTTTGGGAGCTTTGGTATTATCCCCATGGTCCTTTCAGGAACCCCAGCATCCACTAGGACGATAGAGAAAATAAGAATTTACTTACCGATAATTCTATTTCTCGGAGTCCGTAGTGGATGCTGGGCGCCCATCCCAAGTGCGGATTGTCTGCAATACTTGTACATAGTTACAAAAATCGGGTTATTATTGTTGTGAGCCATCTTTTCAGAGGCTCCGCTGTTATCATACTGTTAACTGGGTTCAGATCACAGGTTGTACAGTGTGATTGGTGTGGCTGGTATGAGTCTTACCCGGGATTCAAAATCCTTCCTTATTGCGTACGCTCGTCCGGGCACAGTACCTAACTGAGGCTTGGAGGAGGGTCATAGGGGGAGGAGCCAGTACACACCACCTGATCGTAAAGCTTTACTTTTTGTGCCCTGTCTCCTGCGGAGCCGCTATTCCCCATGGTCCTTTCAGGAACCCCAGCATCCACTACGGACTCCGAGAAATAGAATTATCGGTAAGTAAATTCTTATTTTCCAGAAAAATCTGATTAGAGTTAATGACCGAATGGATCATAACGCAAAATGGCTGCCTCCGCTGTGTAGAAGCGACTGATGCTGTCTGAGAGACTGTTCTAGCTCAGGGGGCCTTTCCGGTTGCAGTGCCAACGCAGCAGCGATCTTTTTTTAGTGATGGAACTACAAGGCTTCGCATGTATAGCAGCTGACCACAAGTGAACAGAGACATCCACATAAGCCATCACAACATGTACAGCAACTGAGACTCAGATGCGGGGAACATCGACTCCCTGCTGCCTCCACGGCTGCGCAGAATACCTGCGGTAGTTACGACAGTGCCATGTTTTATATGTACGAGATAGCAGTCACACCCCCCCCCCCCAAAAAAATGGTCATGGCGCCTGCATTTTTTTCAGACGCTCCCCGCTACCTCCCCTATGCGTTCTCCTCCTGTCAATCACCCTCCAACTGATTACTCACTGCGCGCAGCATCACAAAAGGTACCTTGGCACGTGCGCGGTCTGCCGATAATTGCTCAGTTGCGACACCATTAAAGTTGAATCAAGCCCATGGATGTCTCCTAAGAACAGTACTGCAGAGAACATTTTTTCCAGAGGACTGGGCGTTCTTTGCTGGTTTGAAAAATCTCATGGGCTTACACTTATAAAATTGTTCCTCTTAGTAAATACTACTGTAGATATAAGTACAACTTTTCTGATTGCTGAAGTATTTTTGTTGTTGTGCTATTCTTACTGTGTGAAAGCTGTACATGATTAATGATATCCCTTTTTGGTTGTAGTGTTCCCAGTGAGGTAGGCAGCTGGACATTATGGAGTCTGGTCCCCCGCTAAGTCTGTAGAAACCCTTGTTCTATAAATGCAGCCAGGCATTGCTTCATTAATAGGTCTATAGACTGCAGTAGGAAATGGATATACTGTAGAAGTTGAGGTCAACAGTTAAATATTAACTGTGGAAGATATATTAGGACTATGCCCCATTACTCCTGCAGTAAACATGTATTTTACATTTTCCGAGTCCCGCTGCAGAGGTTTCCAACCACGGTCTTCAATGTACACCAATAGTCCAGGTTTTAAGGATAGCCATACTTAATTAGTACCTCAGTTATTTTGATTTCTCTTTCATCCACTAGGGGACACTGGAGTCCTATACAGTAGGGGTGTGAAGCCTTGAACCGGAGGTGTGGCACAATCTTAAATTAGCATTGTCTGCACAGCCGGCTCCTCCCCCTTCACATCCCTCATCCCTCAGTTTGAAAAATTGTGCTGGAGGCACAACACGTGGAGCAACTGAGCTCCTGACAAAAAAATCTAAAATGGGCTGCGTAACCCTAAGGGGACAAGGCTGCCTGATATCAGAGAGACAAAGATCCCTATTGAAGGGACCTGCATCTCTCCACAGGAGATCCTCAAAGACTCAACTAATAGTGAGTACTGGTACAAGCTTAGGCTAGGGTGTTCCAGTTAGTAAAAGGTTGTTGTTGTTTTTCTCTCTCTCTCTCTCTCTCTCTCTCTCTCTATAAATCTCTCTATCTTTATAGAGTCAGTCCATCTATTGCAGTCAAAAGCTTCCTTGATATAAACAGCGGGGAAGTAGCTAACAGGGAGGGACGGCAGAGCGACGGTGCCCGGCGTGTGGGAGCCTTAGTGCGGCGCGGGACTCGGCCTGTCTTCCCTGTGAGCAGGGAGGGACGGCAGAGCGGCGCGCTGCACAGCGAACGAGGAGACCCACAGACGGAGCCGAGCACAGGTAGTGCTATGGGAGACGTCCCGGCGCGTGCCGGCCAGCGGGTCCGGAGCGCGACGAATAGAGGACTCGGCGCGCACCAGCGACCAGCGTGTGGGGGTCAGTACAAGCAATCAGGACAAAATCAGCGCATAGAGAAGGTATGCGCAAAGCCCACACGATGAAGGGATCCCACTAATATAAACTTACATTTAGTGGTGGCCATGTTTTCTTCATTTTGGCGCCAGGCTGTGTAGAGGATGGGTCCTCCCCCCTCCCCCAGTAGTGTACATAGGGGAAGGTTTTTTTTATAAAAAAATTAGCTCCCCCTGCTGCATTGCCTGGATAGTGCAGGCAATAATATAGTAGAGGGATCGTTAGGTAACAGCTCCCTCTGCTGGTGTAATGTGTGTGTATATATACAACATATGAGGATCTCCTGAAAAGTAATCAAAATTTACAATTTATGTTTTCAAGGGACGTCTGTTTCAAAGATCCCGAAGAAAATACACGGAAGCAAGCCAACTCTAACATCGTAGCTGATTTACAGTTGGGGTGTAGAGTTGCGAATCGGCTGGTGTTTTATTTTTTATTTTTTGGCCTGGTCCTTTTATAGAGAAAAAGGGACAGGTAATTCCAGCCGAATCCAATACCTTTGCTTCCGTCATCTCCCAGTCTTTCTCTTCCTAGTTTAAAGGGTGAAAGCGCTGCGGGATACCCTAGTACAGGTTTTTTTTTTTAAAAACATGTCTAAGGCTACCAAGACCTCAAAGACCTGCTATGTTTGTACAAAATGTAACAAGAAGAGCACGCGGGTTGGCAGCTCCGGGGTGTGCGACTCCTGCTTAGACAAGGACGCTCCACCTGGGAGCAGTGCTCTGGCTAAGGCATGGGAAGACAACCTTGCTAATAGAATCTCCAAGGAGATGGCAGAATCCCGAAAACAGCAGTCGAAATGGGCTGCGGGATTTTCAAAGACGATGGAGGAATTTCTCATCAAGTTAACGCCGCCCGCACACGCAGATACAAGTGTGCGCAAGGCTGTTAAAAGAACTCTTCCTCTTATACCAGAATCTGAGGAGGAAGAGGGGTTTCTTCTGGATACGGAAGAAGGTGAGTTAATTGAACCTAACCTAGACGCCGATTTTCCCGAAGAAGACTCAGCGATCTCGGGGCTGGATTCCTTAATTGATGCGGTGAAGGACATCCTAAGCTTTAAGGAAGCGGAAATCCGGGAGCCGGAAGAATTCGATTTGTTCGAATCCCAGAAGCCGCGTTCAGCAGAGTTCCCCATTCCTAAATCCCTCCAATCTCAGATAGAAGAGGCTTGGAAACAACCTGACAAACGTTTTCAATTTCCGAAACGGTTTCAGGTAACTTACCCCCTGCCTAGGGGTGTAATGGACAAGTGGGAGTCTCCGCCGGTAGTGGATGCTTCCCTAGGAAGGTTGTCAAAGACAATCTTGCCAATTCCTAACGTAACTACTTTAAAGGATGCGTCCGACCGTAAAGTTGAGACTGCGTTAAAATCAATATTTGTAGCAGCAGGTGCAGCGCAGAGACCTGCGATCGTCTGTGCTTGGGTCAACAAGGCCATGGGTGCATGGTCCGGCCGTATAGTACAAGGTTTTGAGGAGGAAAATAGCTTAGAAGAGATTACACAGTTGGCGGAACACATTCGAGAATCTACTACATACTTGTGTCAAGCTTTTAAGGATATTAGCAGAATAGCATCGCGCATATCTGCATCGGCCATATCGGCTAGGAGGATTTTATGGCTCAGAGAATGGCAAGGAGACTCTGACACCAAGAAGGCGGTAGAATCCATCCCCTTTGGGGGTGAAGTGCTGTTCAGACCAGAGTTGGACAAGTGGATTCGCAGGCTACAGCGTGGAAGTCCACTTTTCTGCCTACTCCTTATACGAGAACCGCTCCACAAACTAGGAGAGGTTATTCGGGACCATCGTTTACTTCATTTAGATCACAGTCCTTTCGAGCCCGAGGTAGGGGTTTCGGTACACAAGCACACGGGGGCAGAGGTAGAGGCCGCTCGCAAGCAGCAACCAGAAAGCAGGATAAACCTGCTGACAAGACCGTGGCATGACGGCCTCCCAGCTCACCTGGGGTCCCCCTTGGTGGGCGGCCGACTGGAAGGTTTTCAGGACATCTGGGCCAAAACCTCACCAGAGCTTTGGGTGAACAACTTAATCTCTCAGGGATACAAACTGGAATTTCAACAGAGGCCTCAGTCAGTTTTTTACAACAGGATTGCCTCAGTGCCCTCAAAAAGCAAGGGCACTACGGGCAGCAATTCAAAAATTACTACAAGCAGAGGTCATTATTCCGGTTCCCGCTTCTAAGAGAGGAACGGGGTTCTATTCCAATCTTTTTGTCGTGCCAAAACCAGACGGGACGGTCAGACCAATTCTCAATTTAAAAGTTTTCAACCAGTTTTTAAGAGTCTACAGATTCAAGATGGAATCAATCCAATCAGTTATTGCAGGCTTAGAACCAAGCGAGTTCATGGTATCCATGGACATAAAGAATGCATATCTGCATATCCCAATCTGGACTCCTCACCAGGCTTACTTTACGGTTCGCACTGGTAGCGGAGCACTACCAATTCCGGGCCTTGCCGTTCGGTCTAGCGTCAGCCCCAAGAATTTTCACAAAGATCATGACTATCATGGTGGCAGGACTAAGACTGTTGGGGGTCACAATTTATACCTTATCTGCACGATTTACTGATCAAAGCTCCATCTCAGAATCGACTGCTCAAGGATGTTCAGACATCCCATCAATTTCTAATTCAACATGGATGGATTGTCAATTTCAAAAAGTCCAACCTCATACCGACTCAACGGATTCAATACCTCGGTCTCATCTTGGACATGGTCCTATTAAGTGTGTTCCTACCAGAGACCAAGGTACAGGACCTACAGAGATTAGTGGCTCAGGTACTGAGGACGCAGACCGTTTCTCTGCACCTCTGTGTGCAACTTCTCGGGAAGATGGTGGCGTCGTTCGAAGCTCTCCAGTACGGCAGACTTCATTCATGACCATTCCAAATGAACCTCATTGCTCAGGGAGCAGGCTCACACTGGCTTCTCCATCGGAGAATTCGACTTCAACCACAAGTAAGGGTCTCCTTGATATGGTGGTCTTTACACAAGAACCTTACAGCCGGCAAGAAATGCGGCATTTGGGATTGGAAGATCTTGACGACGGACGCCAGTCTCAGAGGTTGGGGAGCCGTCCTAGATGACCATCAGTTTCAGGGACGATGGACGCTACAGGAAAGCAAATTACCCATAAATATCCTCGAACTAAGAGCAGTCTACAATGCCATTCTCTTAGCAGAAGACCTAGTCATGAATCAAAACATCAGGATTCAGTCAGACAATGTCACGACGACGGCTTACATAAACCGTCATGGAGGAACAAAGAGCAGGATGGCGTTAAAGGAGGCCACAAAGATCTTGTTGTGGGCAGAAAGACGAGACATCATTCTCTCCGCAGTGTTCATTCCAGGTGTGGAGAACTGGGAAGCAGATTACCTCAGTCGCCAGGACATGCATCCGGGGGAGTGGTGCCTTCATCCACGGATTTTCAACATGATTGTGAGAAGATGGGGTCTACCTCAGGTGGACCTAATGGCATCCCGACAAAACAATCAACTGCCCAGATATGTGTCAAGAACTCGAGATCCAGCAGCAGAAGGAGTGGACGCATTGACACTTCCATGGTGTTACAGAAAGGTTTACATATTTCCACCATTCCCACTCATACCCAGGGTTCTGAAAAGAGTAAAGCGGGAACGAGTGTGGGTTATTCTAATCGCACCAGATTGGCCCCGCAGGAGTTGGTACACCGACCTTCGAGGGTTACTGGCGGAGGATCCTTGGAGGTTACCTCAGAGAGAGGATCTGCTATCTCAGGGACCGTTCCTGCACCCCGACCTAAACAGGCTGCGTTTGACGGCGTGGCTATTGAAACCCGGATCTTAAGAGACAGAGGGATCCCACGAACGGCCATTCCTACAATGATTGCCGCTAGGAAGCCGGTCACAGCCAGGCACTACTACAGGATTTGGAGACGGTACATGGCTTGGTGTCAGGAACGGGGATGGAATTCATCAAACTTCCATTTATCGCGACTTCTACTGTTCCTTCAGGCCGGTCTAGAGGGAGGACTCAGATTGGGCTCTTTGAAGGTTCAGATTTCGGCTCTCTCCATCCTTTTTTCAACAGCGGCTAGCATCCTTGCCAGAGATTCAAACCTTTTTACAGGTGGTTCTGAGGATTCAACCCCCTTTTCGTCCTCCCACGGCACCATGGGACTTAGGTTTGGTGTTAGAATATTTGAAGTCACCGACTTTTGAGCCGGTGACAAGTACAGACCTGAAATATCTCTCTTGGAAGGTCACGTTATTACTTGCCTTGGCTTCGGCTAGGCGGGTTTCTGAGTTGGGAGCCTTATCCTGTAAGAGTCCTTTCTCAGTTTTTCATGAGGATAGGGCGGAACTCCGTACAAGAGCAGATTTCCTTCCGAAGGTGGTTTCGGGGTTTCACATAAACCAGCCAATAATGGTCCCATCTTTCCAGGGTCTCACAGATGAGGACGTGTCATTGGATGTTGTCCGAGCTTTAAGAGTATACGTACAGGTTACGTCGTCTTTCAGAAAGTCGGACCATTTGTTTGTTCTGTATGATGGGCCAAGGAAGGGTTGGCCGGCATCTAAGCAGACTTTGTCCAGATGGATCAGACTTGCCATTCGGCAAGCTTATATTTCCTGTGGCAAACAGGTTCTGGTTCAGACGGGTGCTCATACTACCCGATCAGTGGGTGCCTCGTGGGCGGCTGCCAGGGGTGCTTCCACTACTCAACTTTGCAGAGCGGCAACGTGGTCTTCAACCCACACATTCGCAAAATTTTACAAGTTTGATACTTTTGCGGCCGGAGAATCTAAGTTCGGACGTTTAGTTTTGCAGGCCACCGACAGCACTCCCTCCCTGGGGGAAAACTTTGGGACGTCCCCTACTGTATAGGACTCCAGTGTCCCCTAGTGGATGAAAGAGAAAAGAGGATTTTGGTACTTACCAATAAATCCATTTCTCTGAATTTTCTAGGGGACACTGGACGCCCGCCTCGGTGGTGTCAACCTGCTGTATTCAAAGTTCTTGTTTTAAACAGTTCGTGCAAACAGCGTTGGTTATTCGGTTCTTGGCCGCTGTTTGATATGTTGATATGTTGTACGGTTCGGTTCCTCGCCATGGGCTAGTGTCATGTCCTATTCTCTCAGTCAAATTTTTCAAACTGAGGGATGAGTGATGTGAAGGGGGAGGAGCCGGCTGTGCAGACAATGCTAATTTAAGATTGTGCCACACCTCCGGTTCAAGGCTTCACACCCCTACTGTATAGGACTCCAGTGTCCCCTAGAGGATTCAGAGAAATGGATTTATAGGTAAGTACCAAAATCCTCTTTTAATCATCTGTTCTCAAGCATAAATATCACTAAAACCTGGACTGCTATCTATGGTGCCTTGAGGGTCAACATTGGGAAACACTGGGGCAGATGTATTAACCTGGAGAAGGCATAAGGAAGTGATAAACCAGTGATATGTGCAAGGTAATAAAGGCACCAGCCAATCAGCTCCAATATGTAAATTAACAGTTATGATCTGATTGGCTGGTGGGTTTATCACCTTGCACATATCACTGGTTTATCACTTCCTTATGCCTTCTCCAGGTTAATACATCTGCCCCAATGTGCTATATGGTGGTTTGTTTGTTTTTTCCTTCGTTAAACTTTAGTATTTTAGATAATGCCATCTTCTACCTTTTTGCTGGACTTTCTTAAGAAAGACTTTTCTGTGCTCCTGAACTGTACACTACAAAATGTAACCAGATATTCTCTCTCTTCAGGCTTATTCGCAACCCCTCTCCTCCTTGGGCTCCCTGAGAAGGCAAGAGAATTCCTGGCCAAGCAAGTTCCTTTCCCCAGCAGACTGGGCCACCCTGAAGAGTATGCCCACCTGGTACAAACCATTATAGAAAACCCCATGTTGAATGCAGAAGTAATTCGTCTGGACGGTGCCCTTCGTATGCAGCCCTAATAAAGTTAGCATCCTATGGGGAACCACCAAGCCTTCCGTCCATGTCTTAAGGCATCGTTGCTGGGTGAGCTGAGCTAGAGTGTCCTATTTGCTTGTAACGGCCGTGATGGCATTGTTATGTTGCACGTGCCAGGAATGTACCCAGAAATCTATGAATAGATTGTGATAGAAGGCGTGGAAGGCCAGCCAGGATTTATGGGAGAACATCATAAACTGTGATTGTGACCTAAATCTATTAGATTATGCGGTTTGTAGGATAAAATAAGTTTGCTTTTCTGTGAAGAAATAAATCTGATTATCTTATGCTTCTGGTCTTTACTTGATTTCATTCTTTTACATTGAACAAAACAGCGTTCATTTGATGTGGTAGGAAATGCCCCCTGTGCCATGTCTTCAGGCTTTTTTTTATCTATAATATTTTACGCGGCAAAGAGAAGGAAGTGAACTATTAATTGCCCAAATGATTTCAGCCTGTGGGCACAATAGTACTGTTGGAGGCAGGATGTAGTCATGTGACCGGCGGAAAGGAGACCTATGGCCACATAACCTCCCCGACGGTCGGCATGCCGACCAACAGGGACTTTTACCACTCACGGGTGTCCGTGACACCCAAAGAGTGTCGCCACCGAGCCTACACGTGGCGAGTGCAGCAAGCCCACAAGGGGCTTGCTGCACTCACCATCCTTGACGTCATCCCATCTCTCGCCCCTCTTCCCTCCCCCACGACCCCCATACCTGCGCTGTGGGAGTTGGGGGGGGGGGGGGGGGGCAGTCACCGGCCTCTTGAGGTGCAGAGCCGCTTCCCCGCTGCAGGACCACCGTCCTGAGGGGCTGTTTGTTCAGCGGGGCATGGTGCATTGGCTATTAAAGCCGCAGCATGCTGCACACCCCTAATACTGCCTGAAGGTGATCATCGGTGGGGAGTACACGCCGGGGACCCCGCTAGTAGGGTCCCTGGTTCACTGTGCGGTAGAAGTGCGAGTGAGTCATTCGGGTCCCTCCTGTAGCCCCAGCGAGAGACTGGCTAAATACCTTGTACCAAGCATTTATGTGATTCTACAAACACATAGGGAGACATGTATACATATCACACAGTAGCTCCGGCGCCAGTACGGGGGGCGGAGCTACATTAGAGCAGGCTCAGCGGCATTTTGGCGACTTCCTCTGCATAAGCAACAGCAGCCTCTAGTGTCTAGGGACACTTTCATATGCTGCAGAGGATTTGTCTTCCCAGGAAGACTCCATTCCATGTAATCAGAATTGCACTGTTTTAGCACAGATCCCAGCTAGAGAGCCAGAATGGTTAGTCTCTCTGAGGGGGACTATTTCTCAGATTTCTAATAGGAGTTTCTAGGACTGAGCATGCCACTCAGGTTCTCCAGTCCTCTATGGTTGTATGGTCTGATACTGCCTCCTCGGGGTTCCCTGCGGTGCATTCTCACAAACGCGCACTTGTAATTATGCAGGATGACACCGAATCTGATGCTGCAGACGGTGACGGGATGTGTTGAAGGGGACGGCATCACTTGCCAAGGGGGTGCAGTTGATGATTGAGGCTGTTAGGGATGTTTTACACATTTTGGACACAGCTCTGGAACAGGTGGAGGAGGCCTTCTTTACAGATAATAAGAAGCGCCCCCTTACTTTCCCAGCGTCCAAAAAATGAAATGCTATTTTTGAAAAGGCATGAGAAACTCCGGAAAAGAAATTCCAGATTCCCAAGAGAGTCTTGGTGGCTTTTCCCTTCCCAGAGGAAGATGGGAAAAGATGGGAGTCCCCGCCGATCGTAGACGCCTCTGTCTCCAGGCTGTCCAAACAAGTGGTATTACCGGTCCCGGGGTCTACAACGTTAAAGGACCCGGCAGATCGCAAAAGTGGATGCTACGCTGAAATCCATTTATACGGCTTCAGGGGCTATATTGCGGCCTACTATAGCCTGTGCTTGGATTGCTAAAGCTATTGCCAGGTGGTCAATTACTCTACATTGGACAAAGGTGACGTTGATTTATTTTTACGGAATATTCAGGATTCTGCAGGGTTCCTGGTGGATTCCATGAAAGACCTGGGTTCCATGGCGGCGGGGATCTCTTCCATGTCTCTCGGCTTGCAGGGGTCTCTGGCTGCGCAACTGGTCTGCCATACAGGGTCAGGCTCTCTTTGGGGAGGCGCTGGATGCGTGGATTTCCACAGCTACTGCGGGTAAGTCTCCTTTTCTCCCCTCAGCTGTACCGGCTACGAAGAAACCTTTTTCATCTGCCACGTCACAGTCCTTTCGGCCCGCGAGGCCTAGAAAGAATAAGCCTTCGAACACCTCCTTCAGAGGTTGTCGTGCCAAAGGAAAGAAACCTGCTCCTGCAGGTTCACAGACCCAGAAGCACGCTTCTGATATCCCTAAGTCCTCCGCATGATGGTGGACAGCTAGGCCTGGAGGAGGGTCAGGTGGGGGCAAGACTCCGGCAGTTCAGTCATGTCTGGGTGTCGTCGGGTCTGGACCCTGGGTTCTGGATATAGTATCCAGAGGGTACAGACTGGAGTTTCAAGATCCCCCGCCTCACCGTTTCTTCAAGTCAGGCTTGCCTGCCCTGCTGGCGGACAGGACAATTTTTCTGGAGGCCATCAGAAAATTGGTGGTGTCAGAGGTCATTGTTCCGGTCCCACTTCAGCAGCGGAACAAGGGTTATTATTCAAACCTTTTCGCAGTACCGAAACCGGATGGTTCGGTACAGCCTATTCTAAATTTAAAGTCTTTGAATCCTTACCTCAGGGAGTTCAAATTCAAGATGGAATCTCTGAGAGCTGTGATCTCAGGACTGTTGGAGGGGGAGTTCCTGGTGTCCCTGGACATCAAAGATGCTTACCTCCACATTTCCATTTGGTCGCCGCATCAAGCATATCTCAGGTTTGCGCTGATGGACGATCACTATCCGTTCCAGGCAGTGCCGTTTGGCCTCTCCACAGCACCGAGGTTCTTCACCAAGGTGGTGGCGGAGATAATGGTTCTCCTCCGCAAACGGTGGTGAACATAATTCCATATCTGGACGATCTCCTGATCAAGGCGTTGTCCAGGGAGAGGTTGTTGCATTCCATTGCACTCACGACGCGGCTGCTCAGGCGGCACGGTTGGATCCTAAACCTTCCAAAGTCTCATCCGGAGCCGACAAGGCGGCTGTCTTTCCTGGGAATGATCCTCGACACAGAAGTGCAGAGTGTATTTCACCCGGTGGAGAAAGCATTGGTGATTCAAGCAATGGTCCGGGAGGTCTTAAAGCCTGCCCGGGTATCGGTTCATCAATGCATACGCCTTCTGGGGAAGATGCTTGCTGCCTACGAGGCTCTGCAGTACGGCAGGTTTCATGCTCTGCCCTTTCAGCTGGACCTATTGGACCAGTGGTCGGGCTCTCACCTACACATGCACAAGAGGATACGCCTGTCTCCGAAAGCCAGGATTTCACTCCTCTGGTGGCTGCAACTTCCACACCTTCTGGAAGGGAGAGGGTTCGGAATTCAAGACTGGATCCTTTTAACCACAGATGCAAGTCTAAGAGGTTGGGGAGCAGTCGCTCTGGGGGAAACCTTTCAGGGACGATGGTCGGATCAAGAGTCACTTCTCCCAATAAACATTCTGGAACTCAGGGCCGTTTACAACGCCCTTCTGCAAGCAGCACACCTTCTACAGGATCGGGCTGTTTAGGTGCAGTCGGACAATGTGACCACAGTGGCCTACATAAACCGACAAGGCGTAACGAAGAGCAGTGCTGCCATGGCAGGGGGGTCAAAAATCCTCATCTGGGTAGAAAGGCATGTGGTGGCGATGTCGGCAGTATTCATTCCGGGCGTAGACAACTGGAAAGCAGACTTCCTCAGCAGACACTATCTCCATCCAGGGGAGTGGGGCCTCCATCCAGAGGTGTTCGAGGAGGTAACCGGTTTGTGGGTGGTTCCCCACATAGACATGATGGCCTCGCGCCTCAACAAGAAGCTACGGAGGTACTGTTCCAGGTCGAGAGACCCACAGGCAGTGGCGGTGGACACACTGGTAACACCGTGGGTGTTCAAGTCGGTGTATGTGTTCCCTCCACTTCCTCCTGATACCAAGGGTTCTTCAGCTCGTGAGAAGAACAAAGGTTCTGGCAATCCTCATTGCTCCGGACTGGCCAAGGAAGGCTTGGTACGCGGATTTGCTGGATCTTCTGCTGGAAGATCCACGGCCTTTACCTCTTCGGGAGGATCTGCTTCTTCAGGGGCCGTTCGCTTATCAGGACTTACCGTGCTACGTTTGACGGTTGAACGCCAGATCTTAGCTCTGAAAGGTATCCCGAGTGAGGTCATTCCTACCCTGATACAGGCCAGGAAGGGGGTAACGTCTAAGCATTACCATCGCATTTGGAAGAAATATGTTTCTTGGTGTGAGGCCAATAAGTTTCCATCTGTGGAGTTTTAAATTGGACATTTTCTCCTTTTCCTGCAAGCAGGGGTGGATATGGGTCTGAGACTGGGCTCTATCAAGGTCCAGATCTCTGCTTTGTCCATCTTCTTCCAAAGACAATTGGCTGTTCTTCCTGAGGTTCAGACCATTTTGAAAGGGGTTCTGCACATCCAGCCTCCCTTTGCGGCGCCTATGGCTCCATGGGATCTTGATGTGGTGGTGCAGTTTGATCAGCTGCAGGAAGCTGATCTCAAGTTTCTCACGTGGAAGGCGGTCACCTTGTTGGCCTTGGCTTCTGCACGACGCGTGTCGGAATTGTGGGCTTTATCTTGTAAAAGCCCCTATCTGATCTTCCATGAAGACAGGGTGGAACTTAGGTCTCGTCCATAGTTCCTACCTAAGGTTGTGTCGGCTTTCCACATCAACCAACCTATTATGGTGCCAGTGGCTACTGACTCCTCAATTACTTCAAAGGCCTTGGATGTAGTGAGGACTTTGAAAATTTACGTGAAGAGGACGGCTCGTCATAGGAAAAGTGACTGTTTGTCCTCTATGATCCAAAGAAAATTGGATGTCCTGCTTCTAAGTAGTCGATTTCCCGCTGATCAGGTTCACTATCCAGCATGCTTATTCCACGGCAGGATTGCCGTGTGCGTAATCTGTAAAGGCCCACTCTACTCGTAAAGTGGGCGGCTGCCTAGGGTGTCTCGGCTGGGTGTTTGCCAAGTTTTACAAGTTCGATACTTTGGCCTCTGATGACCTCAAGTTTGGTCAAGCAGTGTTGCAGGAGCCTCCGCGCTCTCCCTCCCGTACTGGGAGCTTTGGTACATCCCCATGGTACTAATATGGGCCCCAGCATCCTCTAGGACGTAAGAGAAAATAGGATTTTGGTTACCTACCGGTGAATCCTTTTCTCGTAGTCCGTAGAGGATGCTGGGCGCCCGCCCAGCGCTTCGATTTCCTGCATTGGTTTTATGGTTTAGTGTTACCTGGTTCCTAGGTAAGTTCTGTGTTTTTTTTTGTTTTTTTTTGTTTTTTTACTGTTTCAGCTGTTGCTGATTTGTTCCGGCATGTTGGTCGGATTCTCATGTTTGTGTGAGCTGGTATGAATCTTGCCACTATCTGTGTAATTCCTTCTCTCAAAGTATGTCGTCTCCTCGGGCACAGTTTCTAGACTGTGTCTGGTAGGAGAGGCATAGAGGGAGGAGCCAGCCCACACTATTAAACTCTTAAAGTGCCAATGCCTCCTGGTGGACCTGTCTATACCCCATGGTATTAATATGGACCCCAGCATCCTCTACGGACTATGAGAAAAGGTTTTACCGGTAGGTAACCAAAATCCTATTTTCAACTCGGGGTCCAGGGGGTCAACTTCCATACCTGGACGATCTCCTGATAAAAGCGAGTTCCAGGGAGCTTCTGTTGCTCCATAAAGATCGCACCATCCGACTTCTGTCTCACCACGGGTGGATCCTCAATCTGTAGAAGTCCCCCGTCTCAGCAGCTCCTATTTCTGGGGATGCTCTTGGATACGGTAGCACAAAAAGTGTTCCTCCCAGAGGAAAAAGTGAGAACAGTTAAAAAAAATTGTTTGCATGGTGCTGTGACCTGCTTGAGTATCCATTCATCTTTGCGTAAAATTGTTGGGATAGATGGTGGCCTCGTACGAGGCGGTACAATTCAGATAGTTTCATGCCAGACCGTTCCAATTGGATATCCTGAACAAGTGGTCCGGCTCCCATCTTCAGATGCACCGGATGATTCGGCTGTCACCCCAGGCCAGGATTTCACTCCTGTGGTGGCTACAGTCTTCCAATCTGCAGGAAGGTTGATGCTTTGGGATTCAGGATTGGATCCTCCTCACGATGGGTGCGAGTCTGAGAGGATGGTGGAGCTGTAACCCAGGTGGCGCAGTTCCAGGGCAGGTGGTCTGCCCAAGATGCCCTTCCGATCAACATCCTGGAACTTCGGGCCATCTACAATGCTCTAATTTAGGCCTCCCCTCTACTCGGGGATCGGGCGATCCAGGTACAGTCGAACAACGCCATGGCTGTGGCGTACATCAATCGACAAGGAGGGACAAAAAGTAGAGCCTGCATGCGAGAAGTGTCCAGAATACTCTTCTGGACAGAAAGAAATGCAAGAGCACTGTCCGTAATCTTCATTCCGGGGGTGGACAACTGGGAAGCGGACTTCCTCAGTCGCCGCAATCTCCACCAAGGGGAGTTGGGACTACACCCTCAGGTGTTTCAATAGATCATCCACAGATGGGGCTGCCCACAGATTGACATGATGGCCTCTCGCCTCAACAAGAAGCTTCATTGCTATTGCTCGCGAACCAGAGATTCTCAGGCGAGCGCAGTGGATGCACTGACAACGCCTTGGCCTTACCAGTTGGTCTACCTATTTCCTCCAATTCTGTTGATGCCTGATCCTCTTGAGTACCCTGGGGATCAAGGAGCCAGGCAATCTTGATTGCCCAGGATTGGCCCCGAAGAGCATGGCGCGCGGCTCTTCTGGATATGTCCGTAGAGGAACCTTGGCCTCTGCCGCTAAGAAGAGATCTTCAGTAAGGGCCGTTCATCTACCCGGACTTATGGCGGCTTCGTTTGACGGCATGGAAGTTGAGCGGAACATCCTAGCTCACAAAGGGCTTTCCAAAAAGGTCATTGCCACTATGGTGCAAGCCAGAAAACCTGTGACGTCAAAACACTATCATCATATCGGGCGGAGATACGTCTCTTGGTGCGAGGAATGCACCTATCCATCTGCGGAATTCCACTTGGGGAGATTCCTTCGTTTCCTGCAGACGGGAGTGGATAAAGGTTTAGGTCTTGGATCCATTAAGGTCCAGATCTCAGCTCTTTCTGTCTTCTTCCAGAAGAAGTTGGCTCTCCTGCCAGAAGTTCAGACCTTCTTGCAAGGGGTGCTTCGCATACAACATTAGTTTGTAGCGCCTACGGCACCTTGGGATTTGGATGTGGTGTTACGCTTTCTACAGTCCTCTTGGTTTGAACCTCTGATGGCGGTAGAAGACAAGTACCTCACGTGGAACATGGTGATGTTACTGGACCTGGCTTCTGCTAGACCTGTCTCAGAATTAGGGGCCTTCTTGTGTAGAAGTCCCTACTTGGTCTTTTACGAGAACAGAGCGGAGCTCAGGACTAGACAGCAGTTCCTGCTGAAGGTTATCTCCGCGTTTGATTGAATCAACCTATTTTGATCCCGTCCACTTCTGACACTTCTGCCCCTCCGGAGGCATTGGATGCTGTGCGAGCCTTGAAAATCTGTCAAGAGGACGGCTCAGATCAGATAGACGGGTTCCTTGTTTGTGCAGTATGATGCGCAGAAGAAGGGTTGCCCTGCTTTCGAAGCAGTCAATTGCTCATTGGATTCTGCTTACTATCCAACAGGCCTGTGTGTCGACAGCCTTACCTGTTCCACAGTCTCTGAAGGCCCACGTTACCTGATCGGTGGAATCTTCCTGAGCGGCTGCCCGTGGAGTCTCTGCTCTCCAACTGTGCCAAGCTGCTACCTGGTCGGGGAAGAACACCTTTATGAAGTTCTACAAATTTGACACCCTCGCCAGTTTGGACAGGCGGTAATGCAGACGTCTCTGCACGTTCCCACCCGTTCTGGAAGGGGTGGACATCCCCATCGTACTCATCTGTCCCCAATATCCCTTATGGATGCTAGAGAAAATAGGATTTTAAATACCTACCGGTAAATCCTTTTCTCGTAGTCCATAAGGGATATTGGGCGCCCGCCTCTGTGCGGTGACTTTCTGCAGGTTTTCTGTTAGTGTTACCTGTTCAGCTGTTGCTGGCCCGGTTATGTTTTGGTGTGTAAATCTCACCACACTTATTGATGTTATGTTCCTTCTCTCAAATATGTAATTTCTCCTTCGGGCACTGTTTTACCTATAACTGACCTGTAGGAGGAGGCATAGAGGAGAGGAGCCAACAAACCCAGTTGAAGAAATTTAAAGTACATTGGCTCCTTTGGACCCGTCTATACCGCATTGTACTAATCTGTCCCCAATATTCCTTATGGATGCTAGAGAAAAGCATTTACTGGTAGGTATTTAAAATCCTATTTTTTTTATTTATGCAGAATAGATTGATTCCACTTGCTGCACTACTTGTAGCAAGCAAGCTAACAGAAAGGGTTCCACCAACTTCCACATTGGATGTGTTAGACCAGGGGTTTGAAAGCCAATCCTGCAATGCCTCCAACGGGTTGGGAGTGGAATGCCGGCAGTCGGGATCCCGGAGGTTAGAATACAGACCCTGGGATCTTGGCCGCCAGAGTGCCGTCAGCGGGTCGAGCACTAGAAAGCCCGTTGCGGGCTCGGCTCGCTGCACTTTCCACAGGTTCTATTCCCATGTTGTGGACACCCAAGAGTGGTAATAGCCTTGGGCAGCAGTCTGTGGTTGGGATGTTTACACAGACAGAAATCCTGAAAACATGCACTGTTAGTGGTACTTAAGGAATGGAGTTGAGAACCCCTGTAGTTGACCATCCTCTAGAATTGATCGAAATTGAATGCTGAGCTGGACTGTCTGCATAGATGATACTTTTTCCTGGGATGACTTCCCCTATACATCAAAGCTCTCCTGCTGTGCACTAATGAGGAAACTAGCTCATTAGAGCGCATAAGGCATAACACCAAAAATTATTTCTCTATGATGGCCATTTTAGTGTAGAAACACGTTCTTTTTAAGTATTAATAAATTGTAAGTCTGCAGTTGACCACTAGATGCCGCTATTGCCTAGCACTTTGCATTAAACGTGGCTAAATTCACAAAGGTACTGTAGCATTAGTACGAGATAATACAAACCGTGATACAGGAAGATACTGTATTTAGTATAGGATGTATAGTTGTTTTCTCTGACGTCCTAGTGGATGCTGGGAACTCCGTCAGGACTATGGGGAATAGTGGCTCCGCAGGAGACTGGGCACAACTAAAAGAAAGCTTTTAGACTACCTGGTGTGCACTGGCTCCTCCCACTATGACCCTCCTCCAAGCCTCAGTTAGATTTTTGTGCCCGGCCGAGCTGGATGCACACTAGGGGCTCTCCTGAGCTCCTAGAAAGAAAGTTTATTTTATGTTTTTTATTTTACAGTGAGACCTGCTGGCAACAGGCTCACTGCAACGAGGGACTAAGGGGAGAAGAAGCAAACCTACCTCCTTGCAGCTAGCTTGGGCGTCTTAGGCTACTGGACACCATTAGCTCCAGAGGGATCGACCACAGGACCCGTCCTTGGTGTTCGTTCCCGGAGCCGCGTCGCCGTCCCCCTTACAGAGCCAGAAGCAAGAAGAGGTCCGGAAAATCGGCGGCAGAAGACTTCAGTCTTCACCAAGGTAGCGCACAGCACTGTAGCTGTGCGCCATTGCTCCTCATGTACACCTCACACTGCGGTCACTGATGGGTGCAGGGCGCTGGGGGGGGCGCCCTGAGGGCAATATAAACACCTTGGCTGGCAATACAATCACAATATATAGCCCCAGGGGCTATATATGTGATAAATACCCCTGCCAGATTCCATAAAAAAGCGGGAGAAATGTCTGCCGAAAAAGGGGCGGAGCTATCTCCCTCAGCACACTGGCGCCATTTCTCCCTCACAGCTCCGCTGGAAGGAAGCTCCCTGGCTCTCCCCTGCAGTCTGACACTACAAAAGGGTAAAAAAGAGAGGGGGGGGCACTAAATTAAGGCGCAGTATAATATTATAGCAGCTGTAAGGGGATATAATTCGGTTAGTCCCTGTGTTATATAGCGCTCTGGTGTGTGCTGGCATACTCTCTCTCTGGCTCCCCAAAGGGCTTTTTGTGGGGTCCTGTCCTCAATCAGAGCATTCCCTGTGTGTGTGCGGTGTGTCGGTACGGCTGTGTCGACATGTTTGATGAGGAGAGTTATGTGGAGGCAGAGCAAATGCCTGTAAATGTGATGTCACCCCCTGCGGGGCAGACACCTGAATGGATGGATTTATGGAAGGAATTACGAGCTAGTGTCGACTCCTTACATAAGAAATTTGACGACATGCCAAATGCGGGACAGCCGGCTTCTCAGCTCGTGCCTGCCCAGACGCCTCAAAAGCCATCAGGGGCTCTAAAACGCCCGCTACCTCAGATGGCAGACACGGATGTCGACACGGATTCAGATACCAGTGTCGACGACGAAGAGACTAATTTAATGTCCAGTAGGGCCATTCGTTACATGATTGAGGCTATGAAAGAGGTATTACACATTTCTGATATTACCCCAGGTACCACAAAAAAGGGTATTATGTTTGGAGAGAAAAAACTTCCAGTAGTTTTTCCCCCATCTGAAGAATTAAATGAAGTGTGTGAAGAAGCGTGGGCTTTTCCTGATAAGAAATTGGTAATCTCTAAAAAGTTACTAATGGCGTACCCTTTCCCGCCAGAGGATAGGTCACGTTGGGAAACACCACCTAGGGTGGATAAAGCGCTCACACGTTTGTCAAAGAAGGTGGCACTACCGTCCCCGGATACGGCCGCCCTCAAGGAGCCTGCTGATAGGAAACAGGAGGCCATCCTGAAGTCTGTATATACACACTCAGGCATTATATTGAGACCAGCTATTGCGTCAGCATGGATGTGCAGTGCTGCTGCTGCTGCGTGGTCAGACTCCCTGTCGGAAAATATTGACACCCTAGACAGGGACACTATTCTGCTAACCATAGAGCATATAAAAGACTCTGTCTTATACATGAGAGATGCACAGAGGGAGATCTGCCGGCTGGCATCTAAAATAAGTGCAATGTCCATTTCTGCTAGGAGAGGCTTATGGACTCGGCAGTGGACAGGGGATGCAGATTCTAAAAGGCACATGGAAGTTATGCCTTATAAGGGTGAGGAGTTGTTCGGGGATGGTCTCTCAGACCTAGTTTCCACAGCAACAGCTGGGAAGTCAGCTTTTTTGCCCCATGTTCCCTCACAACCTAAGAAAGCGCCGTATTATCAGGTACAGTCCTTTCGACCCCAGAAAAGCAGGCGGGGGAAAGGCGGGTCCTTTCTGCCCAAGGGCAGAGGTAGAGGGAAAAGACTGCCACAAGCAGCAGGTTCCCAGGAACAAAAGTCCTCCCCCGCTTCTTCCAAGTCCACCGCATGACGGTGGGGCTCCACAGGCGGAGCCAGGTACAGTGGGGGGCCGCCTCAAAAATGTCAGCGATCAGTGGGCTCGCTCACAGGTGGATCCCTGGATCCTTCAAGTAGTATCTCAGGGGTACAGGCTGGAATTCGAGACGTCTCCCCCACGCCGTTTCCTCAAATCTGCCTTGCCGACAACTCCCTCAGGCAGGGAGGCTGTGCTAGAGGCAATTCACAAGCTGTATTCCCAGCAGGTGATAGTCAAGGTGCCCCTACTTCAACAGGGACGGGGTTACTATTCCACACTGTTTGTGGTGCCGAAACCGGACGGTTCGGTCAGACCCATTTTAAATTTGAAATCCTTGAACACATACATAAAGAAATTCAAGTTCAAGATGGAATCGCTCAGGGCGGTTATTGCAAGCCTGGACGAGGGGGATTACATGGTATCCCTGGACATCAAGGATGCTTACCTGCATGTCCCCATTTACCATCCTCACCAGGAGTACCTCAGATTTGTGGTACAGGATTGCCATTACCAATTCCGGACACTGCCGTTTGGACTGTCCACCGCACCAAGGGTGTTTACGAAGGTAATGGCAGAAATGATGATACTCCTTCGAAAAAAGGGAGTTTTAATTATCCCGTACTTGGACGATCTCCTTATAAAGGCGAGGTCCAAGGAGCAGTTGTCGGTCGGGGTAGCATTATCTCGGGAAGTGCTACAACAGCACGGATGGATTCTAAACATTCCAAAGTCACAGCTGGTTCCTACCACACGTCTACTGTTCCTGGGGATGGTTCTGGACACAGACCAGAAAAAAGTGTTTCTCCCGGAGGAGAAAGCCAAGGAGCTGTCATCTCTAGTCAGAGACCTCCTGAAGCCAAAACGGGTATCGGTGCACCACTGCACGCGAGTCCTGGGAAAAATGGTGGCTTCCTACGAAGCAATCCCATTCGGCAGGTTCCATGCAAGAACTTTTCAGTGGGACCTGTTGGACAAGTGGTCCGGCTCGCATCTTCAGATGCATCGGCTGATAACCCTGTCTCCAAGGACCAGGGTATCTCTGCTGTGGTGGCTGCAGAGTGCTCATCTTCAAGAGGGCCGCAGGTTCGGCATACAGGACTGGGTCCTGGTGACCACGGATGCCAGCCTTCGAGGCTGGGGGGCAATCACACAGGGAAGAAACTTCCAAGGACTTTGGTCAAATCAAGAGACTTCCCTACACATAAATATCCTGGAACTGAGGGCCATTTACAATGCCCTAAGTCAGGCAAGGCCCCTGCTTCAAAACCGGCCGGTGCTGATCCAATCAGACAACATCACGGCAGTCGCCCATGTAAACCGACAGGGCGGCACAAGAAGCAGGATGGCGATGGCAGAAGCCACAAGGATTCTCCGATGGGTGGAAAATCACGTGTTAGCACTGTCAGCAGTGTTCATTCCGGGAGTGGACAACTGGGAAGCAGACTTCCTCAGCAGACACGACCTACACCCGGGAGAGTGGGGACTTCATCCAGAAGTATTCCAACTGCTCGTAAACCGTTGGGAAAGGCCACAGGTGGACATGATGGCATCCCGCTTAAACAAAAAGCTAGAGAGATATTGCGCCAGGTCAAGGGACCCTCAGGCAATAGCTGTGGACGCTCTAGTGACACCGTGGGTGTACCAGTCGGTTTATGTGTTCCCTCCTCTGCCTCTCGTACCAAAGGTACTGAGAATAATAAGAAGACGAGGAGTAAGGACAATACTCGTGGTTCCGAATTGGCCAAGAAGAGCTTGGTACCCAGAACTTCAAGAAATGGTATCAGAGGACCCATGGCCTCTGCCGCTCAGACAGGACCTGCTGCAGCAGGGGCCCTGTCTGTTCCAAGACTTACCGCGGCTGCGTTTGACGGCATGGCGGTTGAACACCGGATCCTAAAGGGAAAGGGAATTCCGGAGGAAGTCATTCCTACGCTGATTAAAGCTAGGAAAGAAGTAACCGCAAACCATTATCACCGTATTTGGCGAAAATATGTTGCGTGGTGTGAGGCCAGGAAGGCCCCAACAGAGGAATTTCAGCTGGGTCGATTTCTGCACTTCCTACAGCCAGGAGTGACTATGAGCCTAAAATTGGGTTCCATTAAGGTCCAGATTTCGGCTCTGTCGATTTTCTTTCAGAAAGAACTGGCTTCTCTGCCTGAAGTTCAGACTTTTGTAAAGGGAGTGCTGCATATTCAGCCCCCTTTTGTGCCTCCAGTGGCACCTTGGGATCTCAACGTGTTGTTGAGTTTCCTAAAATCACATTGGTTTGAACCACTTAAAACCGTGGATCTGAAATATCTCACGTGGAAAGTGGTCATGTTATTAGCCTTGGCTTCGGCCAGGCGTGTGTCAGAATTGGCGGCTTTGTCATGTAAAAGCCCTTATCTGATTTTCCATATGGATAGGGCGGAATTGAGGACTCGTCCCCAGTTTCTCCCTAAGGTGGTATCAGCTTTTCACTTGAACCAACCTATTGTAGTGCCTGCGGCTACTAGGGACTTGGAAGATTCCAAGTCACTGGACGTAGTCAGGGCCTTGAAAATTTATGTTTCCAGGACGGCTGGAGTCAGGAAAACTGATTCGCTATTTATCCTGTATGCACCCAACAAGCTGGGTGCTCCTGCTTCTAAGCAGACTATTGCTCACTGGATTTGTAGCACAATTCAGTTTGCGCATTCTGCGGCGGGACTGCCGCATCCTAAATCTGTAAAAGCCCATTCCACAAGGAAGGTGGGCTCTTCTTGGGCGGCTGCCCGAGGGGTCTCGGCTTTACAACTTTGCCGAGCTGCTACTTGGTCAGGGTCAAACACGTTTGCAAAATTCTACAAATTTGATACCCTGGCTGAGGAGGACCTTGAGTTCTCTCATTCGGTGCTGCAGAGTCATCCGCACTCTCCCGCCCGTTTGGGAGCTTTGGTATAATCCCCATGGTCCTTACGGAGTTCCCAGCATCCACTAGGACGTCAGAGAAAATAGGATTTTAGTCACCGATAAATCTATTTCTCGTAGTCCGTAGTGGATGCTGGGCGCCAATCCCAAGTGCGGATTGTCTTCAATACTTGTAAATAGTTATTGTTAACAAATCGGGTTATTGTTGAGAGCCATCTGTTCAGAGGCTACATCGTTATCATACTGTTAACTGGGTTTATTATCACGAGTTGTACGGTGTGATTGGTGTGGCTGGTATGAGTCTTACCCGGGATTCAAAATCCTTCCTTATTGTGTCAGCTCTTCCGGGCACAGTATCCTAACTGAGGCTTGGAGGAGGGTCATGGTGGGAGGAGCCAGTGCACACCAGGTAGTCTAAAAGCTTTCTTTTAGTTGTGCCCAGTCTCCTGCGGAGCCGCTATTCCCCATGGTCCTTACGGAGTTCCCAGCATCCACTACGGACTACGAGAAATAGATTTACCGGTGAGTAAAATCTTATTTTCTCTAACGTCCTAAGTGGATGCTGGGGAGTCCGTAAGGACCATGGGGAATAGCGGCTCCGCAGGAGACTGGGCACATCTAAAGAAAGCTTTAGGACTATCTGGTGTGCACTGGCTCCTCCCCCTATGACCCTCCTCCAAGCCTCAGTTAGATCTCTGTGCCCGAACAAGAAGGGTGCACACTAGGGGCTCTCCTGAGCTTCTTAGTGAAAGTTTTAGTTTAGGTTTTTTATTTTCAGTGAGACCTGCTGGCAACAGGCTCACTGCATCGAGGGACTAAGGGGAGAAGAAGCGAACTCACCTGCGTGCAGAGTGGATTGGGCTTCTTAGGCTACTGGACATTAGCTCCAGAGGGACGATCACAGGCCCAGCCTGGATGGGTCCCAGAGCCGCGCCGCCGGCCCCCTTACAGAGCCAGAAGGCAGAAGATGTCCGGAAAATCGGCGGCAGAAGACGTCCTGTCTTCAACAAGGTAGCGCACAGCACTGCAGCTGTGCGCCATTGCTCTCAGCACACTTCACACTCCGGTCACTGAGGGTGCAGGGCGCTGGGGGGGGGGGCGCCCTGAGACGCAATAAAAAAAAACACCTTGGATGGCAAAAAATGCACCACATATAGCTCCTGGGCTATATGGATGCATTTAACCCCTGCCAGAATACATAGAAAAACGGTAGATAAGGCTGCCGATAAGGGGGCGGAGCCTATCTCCTCAGCACACTGGCGCCATTTTCCCTCACAGCTCCGTTGGAGGGAAGCTCCCTGTCTCTCCCCTGCAGTCACTACACTACAGAAAGGGTTAAAAAAGAGAGGGGGGCACTAATTACGCGCAGTATTAAAGATACAGCAGCTATAAGGGGAAAAACACTTATATAAGGTTATCCCTGTATATATATAGCGCTTTGGTGTGTGCTGGCAAACTCTCCCTCTGTCTCCCCAAAGGGCTAGTGGGGTCCTGTCCTCTATCAGAGCATTCCCTGTGTGTGTGCTGTATGTCGGTACGTTTGTGTCGACATGTATGAGGAGAAAATTGATGTGGAGACGGAGCAGATTGCCTGTAATAGTGATGTCACCCCCTAGGGGGTCGACACCTGAGTGGATGAACTGTTGGAAGGAATTACGTGACAGTGGTTGACATGAGACAGCCGGCTACTCAGCTTGGGCCTGTCCAGACGTCTCATAGGCCGTCAGGGGCTCTAAAGCGCCCGTTACCTCAGATGGCAGATATAGACGCCGACACGGATACTGACTCCAGTGTCGACGGTGAAGAGACAAATGTGACTTCCAGTAGGGCCACACGTTACATGATTGAGGCAATGAAAAATGTTTTACACATTTCTGATAATACGAGAACCACCAAAAAGGGGTATTATGTTCGGTGAGGTAAAACTACCTGTAGTTTTCCTGAATCTGAGAAATTAAATGAGGTGTGTGATGATGCGTGGTTTTCCCCCGATAACAACTGATAATTTCTAAAATGTTATTGGCATTATATCCTTTCCCGCCAGAGGTTAGGGTGCGTTGGGAAACACCCCCTAGGGTGGATAAAGCGCTCACACGCTTGGAAGGGCTCTACCCTCTCCTGAGATGGCCGTCCTTAAGGATCCTGCTGATAGAAAGCAGGAGGGTATCCTAAAATGTATTTACACACATACTGGTGTTATACTGCGACCAGCAATCGCCTCAGCCTGGATATGCAGTGCTGGGTTGGCGTGGTCGGATTCCCTGACTGAAAATATTGATACCCTAGATAGGGACAGTATATTTTTGCCTATAGAGCATTTAAAAGATGCATTTCTATATATGCGTGATGCACAGCGGAATATTTGCCGACTGGCATCAAGTCTAAGTGCATTGTCCATTTCTACCAGTAGAAGGTTATGGACACGTCAGGGTCAGGTGATGCGTATTCCAAACTGCATTTGGAAGTATTGCCTTATTAAAGGGAGGAGTTATTTGGGGTCGGTCTTTCAGACCTGGTGGCCACGGCAACAGCTGGGAAATCCACGTTTGTACCCCAGGTCGCCTCAACATGAGAAGACGCCGTATTATCAGGCGCAGTCTTTTCGTGGACAAGCGGGCAAAAGGTTCCTCATTTCTGCCCCGTGACAGAGGGAGAGGAAAAAGGCTGCAGAAATCAGCCAGTTCCCAGGAACAGAAACCCTCTCCCGCCTCTGCCAAGCCCTCAGTATGACGCTGGGGCTTTACAAGCAGAATCAGGCACGGTGGAGGGCCCGTCTCAATGAATTTCAGCGCGCAGTGGGCTCACTCGCAAGTAGACCCCTGGATCCTTCAGGTGATATCTCAGGGGTACAAATTAGAATTCGAGACGTCTCCCCCTCGCCGTTTCCTAAAGTCGGCTTTACCGATGTCTCCTTCTGACAGGGAGACAGTTTTGGAAGCCATTCACAAGCTGTATTCCCAGCAGGTGATAATCAAGGTACCCCTCCTGCAACAGGGAACGGGGTATTATTCCACACTGTTGTGGTACCAAAGCCGGACGGCTCGGTGAGACCGATTCTTAATCTAAAATCTTTGAACACTTACATACAGAGGTTCAAATTCAAGATTGAGTCACTCAGAGCAGTGATTGCGAACCTGGAAGAAGGGGACTACATGATGTCTCGGGACATCAAGGATGCTTACCTTCATGTCAAAATTTACCCTTCTCATCAAGGGTACCTCAGGTTTATGGTACAGAACTGTCACTATCAGTTCAGACGCTGCCGTATGGATGGTCCACGGCACCCCGGGTCTTTACCAAGGTAATGGCCGAAATGATGATATTCCTTCGAAGGAAGGGAATTTTAGTTATCCCTTACTTGGACGATTCCCTGATAAGGGTAAGATCCAGGGAACAGTTGGAGGTCGGTGTAGCACTATCTCAGGTAGTGTTGCGGCAGCACGATTGGATTCTCAATATTCCAAAATCGCAGCTGGTTCCGACGACTTGTCTTCTGTTCCTAGGGATGATCCTGGACACAGTCCAGAAAAAGGTGTTTCTCCCGGAGGAGAAAGCCAGGGAGTTATCCGAGCTAGTCAGGAACCTCCTAAAACCGAGCCAAGTCTCAGTGCATCAATGCACAAGGGTTCTGGGTAAAATGGTGGCTTCCTACGAAGCAATCCCATTCTGCAGATTCCACGCAAGAACTTTCCAGTGGGACCTGCTGGACAAATGGTCCGGGTCGCATCTTCAGATGCATCAGCGGATAACCCTGTCACCAAGGACAAGGGTGTCCCTCCTGTGGTGGTTGCAGAGTGCTCATCTTCTAGAGGGCCGCAGATTCGGCATTCAGGACTGGGTCCTGGTGACCACGGATGCCAGCCTGCGAGGCTGGGGAGCAGTCACACAGGGAAGGAATATCCAGGGCTTATGGTCAAGCCTGGAGACATCACTTCACATAAATATCCTGAAGCTAAGGGCCATTTACAATGCTCTAAGCTTAGCAAGACCTCTGCTTCAAGGTCAGCCGGTGTTGATCCAGTCGGACAACATCACGGCAGTCACCCACGTAAACAGACAGGGTGGCACAAGAAGCAGGAGGGCAATGGCAGAAGCTGCAAGGATTCTTCGCTGGGCGGAAAATCATGTGATAGCACTGTCAGCAGTATTCATTCCGGGAGTGGACAACTGGGAAGCAGACTTCCTCAGCACGACCTCCACCCGGGAGAGTGGGGACTTCACCCAGAAGTCTTCCACATGATTATAAACCGTTGGGAAAAACTCGACAGGTATTGCGCCAGGTCAAGGGACCCTCAGGCAATAGCTGTAGACGCTCTGGTAACACCGTGGGTGTACCAGTCAGTGTATGTGTTCCCTCCTCTGCCTCTCATACCCAAGGTACTGAGATTGATAAGATGGAGAGGAGTAAGCACTATATTCGTGGCTCCGGATTGGCCAAGAAGGACTTGGTAACCGGAACTTCAAGAGATGCTCACGGAGGATCCGTGGCCTCTACCTCTAAGAAGGGACCTGCTCCAGCAAGGACCCTGTCTGTTCCAAGACTTACCGCGGCTGCGTTTGACGGCATGGCGGTTGAACGCCGGATCCTGAAGGAAAAAAGGCATTCCGGATGAAGTCATCCCTATCCTGATCAAAGCCAGGAAGGATGTAACCGCAAAACATTATCACCGCATTTGGCGAAAATATGTTGCGTGGTGCGAGGCCAGTAAGGCCCGACGGAGGAAATTCAACTGGGTCGATTCCTACATTTCCTGCAAACAGGAGTGTCTATGGGCCTGAAATTGGGGTCCATTAAGGTTCAAATTTCGGCCCTGTCAATTTTCTTCCAAAAAGAACTAGCTTCAGTCCCTGAAGTTCAGACGTTTGTAAAAGGGGTACTGCATATACAGCCTCCTTTTGTGCCTCCAGTGGCACTTTGGGATCTCAATGTAGTTTTTGGGTTCCAAAAGTCACATTGGTTTGAACCACTTAAATCTGTGGAGTTAAAATATCTCACATGGAAAGTGGTCATGCTGTTGGCCCTGGCCTGGGCCAGGCGCGCGTCAGAATTGGCGGCTTTATCCTGTAAAAGCCCTTATCTGATTTTCCATTCGGACAGGGCGGAATTGAGGACTCGTCCTCAGTTTCCCCCTAAGGTGGTTTCAGCGTTTTCACCTGAACCAACCTATTGTGGTGCCTGCGGCTACTAGGGACTTGGAGGACTCCAAGTTGCTAGACGTTGTCAGGGCCCTGAAAATATATGTTTCCAGGACGGCTGGAGTCAGGAAAACTGACTCTCTGTTTATCCTGTATGCACCCAACAAGCTGGGTGCTCCTGCTTCTAAGCAGACTATTGCTCGTTGGATTTGTAGTACAATTCAGCTTGCACATTCTGTGGCAGGCCTGCCACAGCCAAAAATCTGTAAATGCCCACTCCACAAGGAAGGTGGGCTCATCTTGGGCGGCTGCCCGAGGGGTCTCGGCTTTACAACTTTGCCGAGCAGCTACTTGGTCAGGAGCAAATACGTTTGTAAAATTCTACAAAATTGATACCCTGGCTGAGGAGGACCTGGAGTTCTCTCATTCGGTGCTGCAGAGTAATCCGCACTCTCCCGCCCGTTTGGGAGCTTTGGTATAATCCCCATGGTCCTTACGGAGTCCCCAGCATCCACTTAGGACGTTAGAGAAAATAAGAATTTACTTACCGATAATTCTATTTCTCGTAGTCCGTAGTGGATGCTGGGCGCCCATCCCAAGTGCGGATTGTCTGCAATACTGGTACATAGTTATTGTTACCAAAAAATCGGGTTATTGCTGTAGTGAGCCATCTTTTCTAGAGGCTCCTCTGTTATCATGCTGTTAACTGGGTTCAGATCACAAGTTGTACGGTGTGGCTGGTATGAGTCTTACCCGGGATTCAAGATCCTTCCTTATTGTGTACGCTCGTCCGGGCACAGTATCCTAACTGAGGTTTGGAGGAGGGTCATAGGGGGAGGAGCCAGTGCACACCAGATAGTCCTAAAGCTTTCTTTAGATGTGCCCAGTCTCCTGCGGAGCCGCTATTCCCCATGGTCCTTACGGAGTCCCCAGCATCCACTACGGACTACGAGAAATAGAATTATCGGTAAGTAAATTCTTATTTTTAAAGTAGTAAATATATTTTTTTTTAGAATTGATTTTTAATTTTTATATGGTAAATTGATATCCACTTTGTACAATTCAAATTACCATCTAGTGAAGGAGGAGAGGGAGCCTCACTGGTCTGAAACAGATATCAGGTGGACCGCCAGTACACAGATAAGTGTCTAACTTATTACAATGGAGGATGTGCATAAGGGCTGCATGTTTAAGGTAGTGAGTCCTGTACTTTTTTTTTGCCTCTGCAATCATGGTTCCAAATATTTATTTCTGCCCCACCCACCCATTGATGCCAATGCTACAATCTAATTATTTAAATTTAAAAAAAAAACTTTAATGAGGCACTTGGCTAATTTTTTTTGCAAATATGTCCAGTAAATGTTTATTTTTGAAAAATTTATTTGATCAGATTATGTAAATAATAGCTATTTCTCTGACGTCCTAGTGGATGCTGGGACTCCGTAAGGACCATGGGGGATAGCGGCTCCGCTGGAGACAGGGCACAAGAATAAAAGCTTTAGGATCAGGTGGTGTGCTTTGGCTCCTCCCCCTATGACCCTCCTCCAAGCCTCAGTTAGATTTTTGTGCCCGAACGAGAAGGGTGCAGGCTAGGTGGCTCTCCTGAGCTGCTTAGAATAAAAGTTTATTTTAGGTTTTTTATTTTCAGTGAGTCCTGCTGGCAACAGGCTCACTGCATCGTGGGACTAAGGGGAGAAGAAACGGACTCACCTGCGTGCAGAGTGGATCGGGTCTCTTAGGCTACTGGACATTAGCTCCAGAGGGACGATCACAGGTTCAGCCTGGATGGGTCCCGGAGCCGCGCCGCCGGCCCCCTTACAGAGCCAGAAGAGCGAAGAGGTCCGGTGAAATCGGCGGCAGAAGACGATCCTGTCTTCAGACTAAGGTAGCGCACAGCACCGCAGCTGTGCGCCATTGCTCTCAGCACACTTCACACTCCGGTCACTGAGGGTGCAGGGCGCTGGGGGGGAGCGCCCTGAGACGCAATATAACAGATGATACCTTAGGTTGGCAAAAGAATACATCACATATAGCTCTTGGGCTATATGGATGTATTTTAACCCCTGCCATTATTACAGAAAAGAGCGGGAGATAAGGACGTCGTGAAGGGGCGGAGCCTATCTCCTCAGCACACAAGCGCCATTTTCCCTCACAGCTCCGCTGGAAGGACGGCTCCCTGACTCTCCCCTGCAGACTTGCTACAGAATCAGGGTAAAAAAGAGAAGGGGGGGCACTATTGGCAGCTAAAAATTATATAAACAGCAGCTATAAGGGAATAACACTTATATAAGGTTGTCCCTGTATATATATATAGCGCTTGGTGTGTGCTGGCAGACTCTCCCTCTGTCTCTCCAAAGGGCTTGTGGGGTCCTGTCCTCTATCAGAGCATTCCCGGTGTGTGTGCTGTGTGTCGGTACGTGTGTGTCGACATGTATGAGAAGGAAAATGATGTGGAGGCGGAGCAATTGCCTGGGTTAGTGATGTCACCCCCTAGGGTGTCGACACCTGACTGGATGATCGTATTTAAAGAATTAAGTGATAATGTCAGCACTTTGCAAAAAACGGTTGATGACATGAGACAGCCGGCAAATCAATTAGTGCCTGTCCAGGCGTCTCAGACACCGTCAGGGGCCCTAAAACGCCCGTTACCTCAGTGGGTCGACACAGACCCAGACACAGATACTGAGTCTAGTGTCGACGGTGAGGAGACAAACGTAATGTCCAGTAGGGCCACACGTTACATGATCACGGCAATGAAGGAGGCATTGAACATTTCTGACACTACAAGTACCACAAAGAAGGGTATTATGTGGGGTGTGAAAAAACTACCAATAGTTTTCCCTGAGTCAGATGAGTTAAATGAGGTGTGTGATAAAGCGTGGGTTTCCCCCGACAAAAAAACTGCTAATTTCTAAAAAATTACTGCCACTATATCCTTTCCCGTCAGAGGTTAGGACGCGTTGGGAAACACCCCCTAGGGTAGATAAGGCGCTCACACGTTTATCTAAACAAGTAGCGTTACCATCTCCTGATACGGCCACCCTCAAGGAACCAGCAGATAGAAGGCTGGAAAATATTCTTAAAAGTATATACACACATACTGGTGTTATACTGCGACCAGCAATCGCTTCAGCCTGGATGTGCAGTGCTGGAGTCGCGTGGTCGGATTCCCTGACTGAAAATATTGATACCCTGGATAGGGACAATATACTGCTAACTATAGAGCATTTGAAGGATGCATTACTATATATGCGTGATGCACAGAGGGATATCTGCACCCTGGCATCAAGAGTAAGTGCTATGTCCATTTCTGCCAGAAGAGCGTTATGGACGCGACAGTGGTCAGGCGATGCGGATTCCAAACGACATATGGAAGTATTGCCGTATAAAGGGGAGGAGTTATTTGGGGCTGGTCTATCGGACCTGGTGGCCACGGCAACGGCTGGAAAATCCACCTTTTTACCCCAGGTCACTTCACATCAGCAGAAAAAGACACCGTCTTTTCAAAATCAGTCCTTTCGTTCCCATAAGTACAAGCGAGCTAAAGGCCATTCCTTACTGCCCCGGGGCAGAGGAAGGGGAAAAAGACTGCACCATGCAGCCGCTTCCCAGGAGCAGAAGCCTTCCCCTGCTTCTGCCAAGTCTTCAGCATGACGCTGGGGCTTTACAAGCAGACTCAGACATGGTGGGGGCCCATCTCAAGAATTTCAACGCGCAGTGGGCTCACTCGCAAGTGGACCCCTGGATTCTACAGGTAGTATCGCAGGGGTACAAACTGGAATTCGAGGCGTTTCCCCCTCGCCGGTTCCTGAAGTCTGCTCTACCAAAGTCTCCCTCTGACAGGGAGGCAGTTTTGGAAGCCATTCACAAGCTGTATTCCCAGCAGGTGATAATCAAGGTACCCCTCCTACAACAGGGAAAGGGGTATTATTCCACGCTGTTTGTAGTACCGAAGCCGGACGGCTCGGTGAGACCAATTTTAAATCTGAAATCCTTGAACACTTACATAAAGAGGTTCAAATTCAAGATGGAATCACTCAGAGCGGTGATAGCAAACCTGGAAGAAGGGGACTATATGGTGTCTCTGGACATCAAGGATGCTTATCTCCACGTCCCAATCTACCCGTCTCACCAAGGGTACCTCAGGTTTGTAGTACAAAACTGTCATTATCAGTTTCAGACGCTGCCGTTTGGGTTGTCCACGGCACCTCGGGTCTTTACCAAGGTAATGGCCGAAATGATGATTCTTCTTCGAAGAAAAGGCATCTTAATTATCCCTTACTTGGACGATCTCCTGATAAGGGCAAGGTCCAGGGAACAGTTAGAAGTCGGAGTAGCACTATCTCAGGTAGTGTTACGTCAGCACGGGTGGATCCTAAATATTCCAAAATCGCAGCTGATTCCTACGACACGTCTACTGTTCCTAGGAATGATTCTGGACACAGTCCAGAAAAAGGTGTTTCTCCCGGAGGAGAAGGCCAGGGAGTTATCCGAACTAGTCAGGAACCTCCTAAAACCAGGCCAGGTGTCAGTGCATCAGTGCATGAGGGTCCTGGGAAAAATGGTGGCTTCTTACGAAGCGATTCCATTCGGAAGATTCCATGCAAGAACTTTTCAGTGGGATCTGCTGGACAAATGGTCCGGATCGCATCTTCAGATGCATCAGCGGATAACCCTGTCGCCAAGGACAAGGGTGTCTCTTCTGTGGTGGCTGCAGAGTGCTCATCTACTAGAGGGCCGCAGATTTGGCATTCAGGATTGGATCCTGGTGACCACGGATGCAAGCCTGAGAGGCTGGGGAGCAGTCACACAGGGAAGAAATTTCCAGGGCTTGTGGTCAAGCATGGAAGCATCTCTTCATATAAACATTCTGGAACTAAGGGCCATTTACAATGCCCTAAGTCAAGCGAAACCCCTGCTTCAGGGTCAGGCGGTATTGATCCAATCGGACAACATCACGTCAGTCGCCCACGTAAACAGACAGGGCGGTACGAGAAGCAGGAGGGCAATGGCAGAAGCTGCAAGGATTCTTCGCTGGGCGGAAAATCATGTGATAGCACTGTCAGCAGTGTTCATTCCGGGAGTGGACAACTGGGAAGCAGACTTCCTCAGCAGACACGACCTCCACCCGGGAGAGTGGGGACTTCACCCAGAAGTCTTCCACCTGATAGTAAACCGTTGGGAAGAACCAAAGGTGGACATGATGGCGTCCCGTCTAAACAAAAAACTAGACAGATATTGCGCCAGGTCAAGGGACCCTCAGGCAATAGCGGTGGACGCCCTGGTAACGCCGTGGGTGTACCAGTCAGTGTATGTGTTCCCTCCTCTGCCTCTCATACCAAAGGTACTGAGAATCATAAGAAGGAGAGGAGTAAGAACTATACTCGTGGCTCCGGATTGGCCAAGAAGGACTTGGTACCCGGAACTTCAAGAGATGCTCACGGACGAACCGTGGCCTCTACCTCTGAGAAAGGACCTGCTCCAGCAGGGGCCTTGTCTGTTCCAAGACTTACCGCGGCTGCGTTTGACGGCATGGCGGTTGAACGCCGGATCCTGAGGGAAAAAGGCATTCCAGATGAAGTCATCCCTACCCTGGTCAAGGCCAGGAAGGACGTAACCGCAAAACATTATCACCGCATTTGGCGAAAATATGTTGCGTGGTGTGAGGCCAAGAAGGCCCCTACAGAGGAATTTCAACTGGGTCGTTTCCTCCATCTCCTGCAAACAGGACTATCTATGGGCCTAAAATTAGGGTCCATTAAGGTTCAAATTTCGGCCCTGTCGATTTTCTTCCAGAAAGAACTGGCTTCAATGCCTGAAGTTCAGACATTTGTAAAAGGGGTACTGCATATACAGCCTCCTTTTGTGCCTCCAGTGGCACCTTGGGATCTCAATGTTGTGTTGAGTTTTCTAAAGTCACATTGGTTTGAACCACTCACCACTGTGGACTTCAAATATCTCACATGGAAGGTGACGATGCTGTTAGCCCTGGCTTCAGCCAGGCGTGTGTCAGAATTGGCGGCTTTATCATATAAAAGTCCTTACTTAATTTTTCATTCTGACAGGGCAGAATTGAGGACTCGTCCTCAATTTCTACCTAAGGTGGTTTCTGCATTTCACATGAACCAACCTATTGTGGTACCTGCGGCTACTAGGGACTTGGAGGACTCCAAGTTGCTTGACGTTGTCAGGGCCCTGAAAATATATGTTTCCAGGACGGCTGGAGTCAGAAAATCTGACTCGCTGTTTATCCTGTATGCACCCAACAAGCTGGGTGCTCCTGCTTCTAAGCAGACGATTGCTCGTTGGATTTGTAGTACAATTCAGCTTGCACATTCTGTGGCGGGCCTGCCACAGCCAAAATCGGTAAAAGCCCATTCCACAAGGAAAGTGGGCTCATCTTGGGCGGCTGCCCGAGGGGTCTCGGCTTTACAACTTTGCCGAGCAGCTACTTGGTCAGGGGCAAACACGTTTGCAAAATTCTACAAATTTGATACCCTGGCTGAGGAGGACCTGGAGTTCTCTCATTCGGTGCTGCAGAGTCATCCGCACTCTCCCGCCCATTTGGGAGCTTTGGTATAATCCCCATGGTCCTTACGGAGTCCCAGCATCCACTAGGACGTCAGAGAAAATAAGATTTTACTTACCGATAAATCTATTTCTCGTAGTCCGTAGTGGATGCTGGGCGCCCATCCCAAGTGCGGATTGTCTGCAATACTTGTATATAGTTATTGTTACAAAAATTCGGGTTATTATTGTTGTGAGCCATCTTTTCAGAGGCTCCTTTTCGTTTTATCATACTGTTAACTGGGTTCAGATCACAAGTTGTACGGTGTGATTGGTGTGGCTGGTATGAGTCTTACCCGGGATTCAATATCCTTCCTTATTATGTACGCTCGTCCGGGCACAGTATCCTAACTGAGGCTTGGAGGAGGGTCATAGGGGGAGGAGCCAGTGCACACCACCTGATCCTAAAGCTTTTATTCTTGTGCCCTGTCTCCTGCGGAGCCGCTATCCCCCATGGTCCTTACGGAGTCCCAGCATCCACTACGGACTACGAGAAATAGATTTATCGGTAAGTAAAATCTTATTTTAGTCCTGTTTCAGTATGATTTTATTAACAATTTTGTAGATTTGCTAGTAAAATTATAATTAAGGGTTAAATAGACCTACACAAATTAGTCATTTAAAAAATTTACAATTGTGGGGACATGTTAAAAAAAAAAAAGTTTGGTACAGGTAAAAAAAAACACAAAAAAAAAACTTTACTTCCATGACTGCGTGGTAGAAGGGTGAGAGAGCACGGGGAGGTGGGGCTGCTGGACCATCATATCAGGATTGCCTATCGCAGCCAACCCCATTCCCTCGCCCATCCCTGAGCTTGGGTTGCAGGAAGACTGCCTTCCTGAAGCCTCGAATGGAAGGAACACTCCCTCTCTGAAGCCTTGCAGGAAGGGGCTGAGGAGAAGTTGCTGCAGCAGCTGAGGGGCTGGCAGGGTGAGCTGAGCCAGGCACTGCTGGAAAATAAGCTTCTAACAGGTGCCAACAGGCTCCTCTGAAACTGTTGTATCAGATGCCTGGTGCGGTTTCCTCTGCTGCATGGCATTTGTGTTTTCCCCACAATTGTACAAGTAGATGGTAAGTTACAGTCCTTCTCTCATTCAGTATAGGGGAAGAGTACTCCGATACTTGGTACTCCTGCGCCCAGGACCAGATTACCAATGCGGTGGATGGAGCTACACCTCAAGGCCTCCACATAAAAATAATGACAGTATGATGATGACCAGCCATTAACATTGTCATTCTATTCAAAACAATTTTCTACTTTTAAGCATCTAAGGAGACATTGGGGCTGATAGTGTAGGGGGTTTATACACCCACGTGGCACTGGCCACACCCACACAGAACTGGTGACACCTCCTCCACTGTTCACTATAGGCCATTGATTTTTTTTTTTTCAGCCTCATGTCCATGTGGCCCTTAATTAGTCCTGTGTGTGCCTCTTTACAGGGCCGCCATCAGGGGGGGACTGCAGGGACTGGGGTCCCACCCCCTGACCACGAGGGGAACTGGGTGGCAGTGGTGTGGTTTGGCACACACCACAGGCAGCCATGGAGGGACGGCACCAGTAGCATTTTAAATTTAATACAGGCCATGAGCCAATAATTGAAAGGCGGCAGGGGATCAGCGGCACGAGGACCCAGGGGTAGACTACTGAGGATGCCAGGCTTATAGTTCCATGGAGACAACCTCAGCCGCAGCAGAGACATCGGCAGTAGGGGAAAAGTGCTCAGGCCTGCTGAGTGCAGTTCAGAACTCTGCAGCAGAAAGTGAACCAGGAGCTGAAAGAAACCGCCACGAGTTAAGCCGCCTGGAGGTGAGGTTGGCCTTGGAGATGGGAGCTGTCGAGGACACAGGAGAGGATATTCCAGCGGAGGGTAAGAGGCAGCCCAGATACTAGATTCACAATAGAGGAGGTGAGGGATCTTGTTCCTGGGCGAAGGAGTGGTCTCTGAGCACCGCTTAACAGGGAGACCACTCAAGCAGTAATCAGAAGGTGAGTCCAGCTAAACTGCAATAAAGGAAGGTGAGGATGGACGCGGATAGGCCCAAGTAGTCTGCAGAGGCCAGGGATTATGCATCTGCCATGTTTGTAAAATATTTTATAGGAAGTATACACGCATGTAGAGATATTGAGAAGGCATGTATCAATAGTTTAGCAAACTGGCAGCAGATATAGGGGATAATTCTGAGTTGATCGCAGCAGGAACTTTGGCCCTCATTCCGAGTTGTTCGCTCGGTTTTTTTCATCGCATCGCAGTGAAAATCCGCTTAGTACGCATGCGCAATGTTCGCACTGCGACTGCGCCAAGTAACTTTGCTATGTAGAAAGTAATTTTACTCACGGCTTTTTCTTCGCTCCGGCGATCGTAATGTGATTGACAGGAAATGGGTGTTACTGGGCGGAAACACGGCGTTTCAGGGGCGTGTGGCTGAAAACGCTACCGTTTCCGGAAAAAACGCAGGAGTGGCCGGGGAAACGGTGGGAGTGCCTGGGCGAACGCTGGGTGTGTTTGTGACGTCAACCAGGAACGACAAGCACTGAACTGATCGCACAGGCAGAGTAAGTCTGGAGCTACTCAGAAACTGCTAAGTAGTTAGTAATCGCAATATTGCGAATACATCGGTCGCAATTTTAAGAAGCTAAGATTCACTCCCAGTAGGCGGCGGCTTAGCGTGTGTAACTCTGCTAAATTCGCAATGCGACCGATCAACTCGGAATGAGGGCCTTTGTTAGCAGTTGGGCAAAACCATGTGCACTGCAAGGGGGGGGCAGATATAACATGTGCAGAGAGAGTTAGATTTGGGTGGGTTATTTTGTTTCTGTGCAGGGTAAATACTGGCTGCTTTATTTTTTCACTGCAATTTGGATTGCAGATTGAACACACCCCACCCAAATCTAACTCTCTCTGCACATGTTATATCTGCCTCCCCTGCAGTGCACATGGTTTTGCCCAACTGCTAACAAAGTTCTTGCTGCGATCAACTGAGAATTACCCCCAAAAAGCACAGCAGCAATGAACCAATAAGGATCAAATACTGTTGCAAGAGGAGCTTATATTTTTGTTTGTTTAGATTACTAATTCCATGGTGTCTGCTTGTAAAATGATTGGCTCTGTTTGGAAATGATCACATTTCTGGGTGAAATCACTGAGGACCACTTGAAATCACTTTAAACGTGGTTGTGCTTAAACTGATGGCAAATGCAACAATATATTTTGCTGGAAAACATGGGACTCGCTTAATAGTACTTGTGTTCATAGGAATATTTTAAAATGATTGGTGTGACTACTGCTATGCATAGACCTGGTTAGTGGCTGAGGCAGCACCACGGGGATGCGGTCAGTATCACAATGATCTGTATTGGAGTAAGGGTTAGGACTAAGCTCGGGAGAGAGGCAGCGTTTGGGTTAGGCAATTGAGGAGGTGTTAGCCGTAACCGCCAACCTGTGTCTTAGCCCTAGCTGCCACCGCCACTATTTCTCTAACGTCCTAAGTGGATGCTGGGGACTCCGTCAGGACCATGGGGAATAGCGGCTCCGCAGGAGACAGGGCACAAAAATAAAGCTTTAGGATTAGGTGGTGTGTACTGGCTCCTCCCCCTATGACCCTCCTCCAAGCCTCAGTTAGGTTTTTGTGCCCGTCCGAGCAGGGTGCAATCTAGGTGGCTCTCCTAAAGAGCTGCTTAGAAAAAGTTTTTAGGTTTTTTATTTTCAGTGAGTCCTGCTGGCAACAGGCTCACTGCATCGAGGGACTTAGGGGAGAGAATTTCAACTCACTTGCGTGCAGGATGGATTGGATTCTTAGGCTACTGGACACCATTAGCTCCAGAGGGATTCGGAACACAGGTCTCACCCTGGGGTTCGTCCCGGAGCCGCGCCGCCGACCCCCCTTACAGATGCTGAAGATTGAAGGTCCGGAAACAGGCGGCAGAAGGCTCTTCAGTCTTCATGAAGGTAGCGCACAGCACTGCAGCTGTGCGCCATTGTTGTCACACACTTCACACCAAGCGGTCACGGAGGGTGCAGGGCGCTGCTGGGGGCGCCCTGGGCAGCAATATTTAATACCTTTATGGCAAAAGAATACATCACATATAGCCATTGAGGCTATATGTATGTATTTAACCCATGCCAGATATCTACAACTCCGGGAGAAAAGCCCGCCGAAATAGGGGGCGGGGCTTATTCTCCTCAGCACACAGCGCCATTTTCCTGCTCAGCTCCGCTGTGAGGAAGGCTCCCAGGACTCTCCCCTGCACTACAGAAACAGGGTAAAACAGAGAGGGGGGGCATTTTTTGGCGATATTTTGATATATTTAAGCTGCTATAAGGAACAACACTTATATAAGGTTGTTCCCATATATATTATGGCGCTTGGGTGTGTGCTGGCAAACTCTCCCTCTGTCTCCCCAAAGGGCTAGTGGGGTCCTGTCTTCGATAAGAGCATTCCCTGTGTGTCTGCTGTGTGTCGGTACGTGTGTGTCGACATGTATGAGGACGATGTTGGTGTGGAGGCAGAGCAATTGCCGATAATGGTGATGTCACCCCCCAGGGAGTCGACACCGGAATGGATGGCTTTGTTTATGGAATTACGTGATAATGTCAGCACATTACAAAAATCAGTTGACGACATGAGACGGCCGGCAAACCAGTTAGTACCTGCCCAGGCGTCTCAGACACCGTCAGGGGCTGTAAAGCGCCCTTTACCTCAGTCGGTCGACACAGACCCAGACACAGACACTGAATCTAGTGTCGACGGTGATGAAACAAACGTATTTTCAAGTAGGGCCACACGTTATATGATCACGGCAATGAAGGAGGCTTTGCATATCTCTGATACTGCAAGTACCACAAAAAGGGGTATTATGTGGGGGGTGAAAAAACTACCTGTAGTTTTTCCTGAATCAGAGGAATTAAATGATGTATGTGATGAAGCGTGGGTTAACCCAGATAGAAAAGTGCTAATTTCAAAAAAGTTATTAGCATTATACCCTTTCCCGCCAGAGGTTAGGGCGCGCTGGGAAACACCCCCTAGGGTGGATAAGGCGCTCACACGCTTATCAAAACAAGTGGCGTTACCGTCTCCTGATACGGCCGCCCTCAGGGATCCAGCTGATAGGAGACTGGAAACTACCCTAAAAAGTATATACACACATACTGGTGTTATACTGCGACCAGCCATCGCCTCAGCCTGGATGTGCAGTGCTGGGGTCGTCTGGTTGGATTCCCTGACTGAAAATATTGATACCCTGGATAGGGACAGTATTTTATTGACTATAGAGCAATTAAAGGATGCTTTCCTTTATATGCGAGATGCTCAGAGAGATATTTGCACTCTGGCATCGAGAGTAAATGCGATGTCCATATCTGCCAGAAGGAGTTTATGGACGCGACAGTGGTCAGGTGATGCGGATTCCAAACGACATATGGAAGTATTGCCGTATAAAGGGGAGGAATTATTTGGCGTCGGTCTATCGGATCTGGTGGCCACGGCAACTGCCGGAAAATCCACCTTTTTACCTCAGACCCCCTCCCAACAGAAAAAGACACCGTCTTTTCAGCCGCAGTCCTTTCGGTCCTATAAGAACAAGCGGACAAAAGGACAGTCATATCTGCCTCGGGGCAGAGGAAGGGGTAAGAGAGGGCAGCAAGCAGCCCCTGCCCAGGAACAGAAGCCCTCTCAGGGTTCTGCAAAGCCCTCAGCATGACGCTGGGGCCTTACAAGCGGACTCAGGAGCGGTGGGGGGTCGACTCAAGAATTTCAGCGCACAGTGGGCTTGCTCACAGGTGGACCCCTGGATCCTGCAGGTAGTATCTCAGGGTTACAGGTTGGAATTCGAGAAGTCTCCCCCTCGCAGGTTCCTAAAGTCTGCTTTGCCAACGTCTCCCTCAGACAGGGCGACGGTATTGGAAGCCATTCACAAGCTGTTTTCTCAGCAGGTGATAGTCAAGGTACCCCTCCTACAACAGGGAAAGGGGTATTACTCCACGCTATTTGTGGTACCGAAGCCGGACGGCTCGGTAAGACCTATTCTAATCTGAAATCTTTGAACCTGTACATACAAAAATTCAAGTTCAAGATGGAGTCACTCAGAGCAGTGATAGCGAATCTGGAAGAAGGGGACGTTATGGTGTCCCTGGACATAAAGGATGCTTACCTGCATGTCCCAATTTGCCCTTCACATCAAGGGTACCTCAGGTTCGTGGTGCAAAACTGTCATTATCAGTTTCAGACGCTGCCGTTTGGATTGTCCACGGCACCTCGGGTCTTTACCAAGGTAATGGCCGAAATGATGATTCTTCTGCGAAGAAGAGGCGTATTAATTATCCCTTACTTGGACGATCTCCTGATAAGGGCAAGGTCCAGAGAACAGCTGGAGGACGGAGTAGCACTAACCCGACTAGTGCTGCAACAACACGGGTGGATTCTGAATTTTCCAAAATCTCAGTTGACCCCGACGACACGTCTGCTGTTCCTGGGAATGATTCTGGACACGGTTCAGAAAAAGGTGTTTCTTCCGGAGGAGAAAGCCAGGGAGTTATCCGAACTTGTCAGGAACCTCCTAAAACCAGGGAAAGTGTCTGTGCATCAATGCACAAGAGTCCTGGGAAAGATGGTGGCTTCTTACGAAGCGATTCCATTCGGCAGATTCCACGCACGAACTTTTCAGTGGGATCTGCTGGACAAATGGTCCGGATCACATCTGCAGATGCATCAGCGGATAACCTTATCGCCACGGACAAGGGTGTCTCTTCTGTGGTGGTTGCAGAGTGCTCATCTGTTAGAGGGCCGCAGATTCGGCATACAGGACTGGGTCCTGGTGACCACGGATGCCAGTCTGAGAGGCTGGGGAGCGGTCACACAGGGAAGAAACTTCCAGGGAGTATGGTCAAGCCTGGAGATGTCTCTTCACATAAATATACTGGAGCTAAGAGCGATTTACAGTGCTCTAAGTCTGGCAAAACCCCTGCTTCAGGGTCAGCCGGTGTTGATCCAGTCGGACAACATCACGGCAGTCGCCCACGTAAACAGACAGGGCGGCACAAGAAGCAGGACAGCAATGGCAGAAGCTGCAAGGATTCTTCGCTGGGCGGAAGATCATGTGATAGCACTGTCAGCAGTATTCATTCCGGGAGTGGACAACTGGGAAGCAGACTTCCTCAGCAGACACGATCTACACCCGGGAGAGTGGGGACTTCATCCAGAAGTCTTCCACATGATTGTGAACCGTTGGGAAAAACCAATGGTGGATATGATGGCGTCCCGCCTCAACAAAAAACTGGACAGGTATTGCGCCAGGTCAAGAGACCCTCAGGCAATAGCTGTGGATGCTCTGGTAACACCGTGGGTGTTCCAGTCAGTGTATGTGTTCCCTCCTCTGCCTCTCATACCAAAAGTACTGAGAATTATACGGCAAAAGGGAGTAAGAACGATACTAGTGGCTCCGGATTGGCCAAGAAGAACTTGGTACCCGGAACTTCAAGAGATGCTCACGGAGGATCCGTGGCCTCTACCTCTAAGACGGGACCTGCTTCAGCAGGGACCGTGTCTATTCCAAGACTTACCGCGGCTGCGTTTGACGGCATGGCGGTTGAACGCCGAATTCTAAGGGAAAAAGGCATTCCGGAAGAGGTCATTCCTACACTGGTAAAAGCCAGGAAGGAGGTGACTGCACAACATTATCACCGCATTTGGAGGAAATATGTTGCGTGGTGTGAGGCCAGGAAGGCCCCCACGGAGGAATTTCAACTGGGTCGATTCCTACATTTCCTGCAAACAGGATTGTCTATGGGCCTCAAATTGGGGTCCATTAAGGTTCAAATTTCGGCCCTGTCGATTTTCTTCCAGAAAGAATTGGCTTCAGTTCCTGAAGTCCAGACTTTTGTAAAAGGAGTACTACATATACAGCCCCCGGTTGTGCCCCCAGTGGCACCGTGGGATCTTAATGTAGTCTTGGATTTTCTCAAATCCCATTGGTTTGAGCCGCTCAAATCGGTGGAGTTGAAGTATCTTACATGGAAAGTAACCATGCTACTGGCCCTGGCTTCAGCCAGGAGAGTATCAGAATTGGCGGCTTTATCATATAAGAGCCCATATCTGATTTTCCATACGGACAGGGCAGAACTGCGGACGCGTCCTCATTTTCTGCCTAAGGTGGTGTCAGCGTTTCACCTGAACCAGCCTATTGTGGTGCCTGCGGCTACTAACGATTTGGAGGATTCCAAGTTGTTGGACGTGGTCCGGGCATTGAAAATATATATTTCAAGAACGGCGGGAGTCAGAAAGTCTGACTCACTGTTTATATTGTATGCACCCAACAAGATGGGTGCTCCTGCTTCTAAGCAGACGATTGCTCGTTGGATTTGTAGCACAATTCAACTTGCACATTCTGTGGCAGGCTTGCCACAACCTAAATCTGTCAAGGCCCATTCCACAAGGAAAGTGGGCTCATCCTGGGCGGCTGCCCGGGGGGTCTCGGCATTACAACTCTGCCGAGCTGCTACTTGGTCAGGGGCAAACACGTTTGCAAAATTCTACAAATTTGATACCCTGGCTGAGGAGGACCTTGAGTTCTCTCATTCGGTGCTGCAGAGTCATCCGCACTCTCCCGCCCGTTTGGGAGCTTTGGTATAATCCCCATGGTCCTGACGGAGTCCCCAGCATCCACTTAGGACGTTAGAGAAAATAAGAATTTACTTACCGATAATTCTATTTCTCGTAGTCCGTAGTGGATGCTGGGCGCCCATCCCAAGTGCGGATTGTCTGCAATACTTGTACATAGTTATTGTTACAAACAAATTCGGGTTGTTATTGTTGTGAGCCGTCTGTTCAGAGGCTCCTACGTTTGTCATACTGTTAACTGGGTTCAGATCACAAGTTATACGGTGTGATTGGTGTGGCTGGTATGAGTCTTACCCGGGATTCAATATCCTTCCTTATTGTGTACGCTCGTCCGGGCACAGTATCCTAACTGAGGCTTGGAGGAGGGTCATAGGGGGAGGAGCCAGTACACACCACCTAATCCTAAAGCTTTATTTTTGTGCCCTGTCTCCTGCGGAGCCGCTATTCCCCATGGTCCTGACGGAGTCCCCAGCATCCACTACGGACTACGAGAAATAGAATTATCGGTAAGTAAATTCTTATTTTTACCTCTAGCCACCAACCCAGGTGGGTTAGGGTAGGGGGGCAGGGAATAGGTAAATTAATTACCCCATCCCCTGTTGGCATTGTAAAAGTCGGGATGTTGGCGCCGCCATACCGTTTCCGGCATTACCCGTACCAACAATTAGTTGCCCAACCCACAGAGTTGGCTCCTTTGCTGGTATAGGCAATAACGTTCTGATTCAGGACCTTGGAGAGTGGCCACATGCTTGTTCCTGAGTTCTCAGTAACAAGGACTATTGGTGAAAGTGACATTGAATATTATTGGGGATTGTTGATATGATGTGCTTAAAGAACTGTACAAGTCACACACAAAAACAAAAATCAGTATGCACTCATCATGTCTCCAGTGACCGTGTCAACAGCAGAAGGTCAACAATGTTGATGTCGACATGGTTAAAATGGCAACCTCATTAATGTTGACATCGATATAACGTTGACTTTGTCATAGTGTCAATATTTCTTTGACTGCTTATGGTTAGAGTTGCCTCTAGGGTTAGGGTTAGCATTAGGATGATTATTAGTGTTCGGGTTAGAGTTTAGGGTTAGGGTAGCCATTAGAATTGGCCAAAAAAACATAATCCACATTCTAGCAGTATCGACATAATATCAGTGTCAACATGTTTAATGTTAACATTCGACCATATCGACATTCTCATGTCAACATATTGAATGTCAACATTGTAAATGTTTAACATACCTACCGAACCCCAATTTTTCTTGTGGGAAATATGTGCAGGAATTAAAGATGAAAACTGTTTTATAGAGTGCATCCAGAAAGTATTCACAGAGATTCACTTTTTCCACATTTTGTTATGTTGCAGCCTTGTTCCAAAATAGAATTTCCCTCAAAATTCTACACACAATACCCCATAATGATAACATGAATAAAGTTTTTTTTTTTATGATTTATGCAAATTTATTAAAAATAAAAAAACTAAGAAATCACATGTACATAAGTATTCACAGCTTTTGCCATGAAGCTCAAAATTGAGCTCAGGTACATCCTGTTTCCACTGATCATCCTTGAGATGTTCCTACAGCTTAATTGGCGTCTACCTGTGGCAAATTCAGTTGATTGGACATGATTTGGAAAGGCACACACCTGTCTATATAAGGTCCCACACTTGACAGTGCATGTCTGAGCACAAACCAAGCATGAAGTCAAAGGAATTGTCCGTAGACCTCTAATACAGGATTGTCTCGAGGCACAAACCTGGGGAAGGGTACAGAAAAATATCTGCTGCTTTGAAGGTCCCAATGAGCACAGTGGCCTCTATCATCCGTCAATGGAAGAAGTTCGGAACCACCATGACTCTTCCTTGAGCTGGCTGGCCGTCTAAACTGAGCGATCGGGGAGAAGGACCCTAGTCAGGGAGGTGACCAAGAGCCAGTTGGTCACTCTGTCAGCATTCCTCTGTGGATAGAAGAGAACCTTCCAGAAGGACAACCATATCTGCAGCAATCCACCAATCAGGCCTGTATGGTAGAGTGGCCAGACGGAAAGCACTCCTTTAGTAAAAAGCACATGGCAGCCTGCCTGGAGTTTGCCAAAATGCACCTAAAGGACTCTCAAACCATGAGAAACAAAATTCTCAGGTCTACTGAGACAAGGATTGAACTCTGGCGTGAATGCCAGGCGTCATGTTTGGAGGAAACCAGGCACCGCTCATCACCAGGCCAATACCATCCCTACAGTGAAATGTGGTGGCGGCAAGCATCATGCTGTGGGGATGTTTTTCAGTGGCAGGAACTGGGAGACTAGTCAGGATAGAGGGAAAAATGAATGCAGCAATATACAGAGACATCCTAAATGAAAACCTGTTTCAGAGCGCTCTTGACCTCAGACTGGGTGTCACGATCCGGGTATCTGGGCGCCATTTCTTACCCATCAGATGCCTCCTAAGGCTGGCTCAGCGCTCCAGGACCGGATCCCATCTGTTATCCTGATGTGTACATTCCTGTATCCTCTCCTGTCACTCTGGGACGCTGTCACAGTAAACGCCATATTACACCTGGCATGGCGTCTCCCGCGGCCTCCGCCGCCGTCCCTGAACTTCTGCATGCAGAGTGTCTGAGTGGCGATTACGTCAGCCGCGGCCTCCGCTGTGTCCGCGTGGTTGGATGTGCTTCTGTCAGCCTGGCGCCTCCTGTCTCCGGTGGCCGGCGCCGCCATTACTGTTTTCATTACCACATGGATTACAAACCAAACTTCCCTCCAAGTGTCTGCATGGGCGCAGCCATCTTGGATTCTGTCAGCTGATCATTTCCACCAATCTGTTCTCAGTATTGATAATCTGCATAATTGCCTAGCCAATCCCTTCCTTGCTGCAGGTATAAATACACTGTGCCTGAGCAAGGAAGGCGTCAGTGCTTTGGTTGTCAAACCTAGTTCCTGTTTGTCTCTCTCCTGTGATTGTCTTCCAGGTTCCAGCTCCTGTCTCAAGACTTCCACCATAGAGACCCGCACCAGCATTCCACCTGCGGTGTAGCCTGACTCTCCAATCCATTGTGGATTCATCTGTTTCCAGCTACAACATTACCTGCTTCCAGCTCAGCTTCCAGCAGAGTACAGCTTCCCTTAAAGGGCCGGTGTCCTTTCTACACTTTACCACTCTCCACCGGTATTATTATTTCTCCGCTCTCAAGTTCTACATTTCAGTTCATATTTCATCGCTCCCAAGTTCATTTATTATTTAACTGGTTCCAGCCAGTATCCACTCCGTGCTAACAACAGTCTGGTTCCAGCCAGTATCCACAGCAGCTGTTTTACCTTCAGCAACCCAGCTTTTCCTGGAACACCAGCTGGCACAATCCTGGGTTATCTCCATTGCTACAGTCGGGCCTGGTAAGGACTTTCCATCTAGAAGATCATAAGAACTATCTCACACTACCAGTGCCCTGTGGCTCCTGCCATCCTGTAGTACCCAGGAACTGTATTTATTATTTGCTGACTTTTACGTTTTCTTTTACTGCTGCTGTGTTGCGGAGTTGTCATAATAAACATCATTGACTTTTATCTAAGTTGTCGTGGTCACGCCTTCGGGCAGTTATTATTCATGTTACTTACATGTCCAGGGGTCTGATACAACCTCCCAGGTTCCGGTACATCTCAGCCCCTACAACTGAGGCTGCCTCCCGTCAGCTCAGGCCCTCAGTTGTGACAGTAAGCACTGACCTAATGAATCCAGCCGGAGACCAGGATCAAGCGGCCAGGCCGATGCAAGAACTGGCAGCCCGACTAGAACATCAGGAGGCTGCACAGGGCCACATCATCCGCTGTCTCCAGGATCTCTCTACTCGGCTGGATGGGATTCAGACAACTCTCCGTGGATCAGGCGCTTCTGGTGCGTCAACCACAGTGACTCCAGCTATAACCCCACCCACCTTACCCATTTCTGCTCCACGTCTTCATCTTCCAACGCCAGCAAAATTTGACGGATCTCCAAGATTCTGCAGGGGATTTCTCAACCAGTGTGAGATTCAGTTTGAGCTACAACCTGGCAATTTTCCCAGTGACCGTACAAAAATTGCCTACATCATCTCTCTTCTCAGTGGCTCCGCCCTTGACTGGGCATCACCGTTATGGGAGAGGTCCGACACCCTGCTATCTTCTTACACTGCATTCGTGTCAACATTCAGGCGCATCTTCGACGAGCCAGGCCGGGTAACCTCAGCTTCATCCGAGATTCTCCGTTTACGCCAGGGGCCACGTACTGTAGGACAATATCTGATACAGTTCCAGATCCTGGCATCCGAACTGGCATGGAACGACGAGGCCCTGTAAGCTGCATTCTGGCATGGCTTATCTGAGCTTATTAAAGATGAGTTAGCTACCAGAGACTTACCTTCTAAGTTAGATGAGCTAATCTCACTCTGCACGAAAGTTGATTTACGTTTCAGAGAGAGAGCAACTGAGCGTGGAAGATCATCTGCTCCAAAATCTTCTGCTCCTCCTCCTCGTCAACTGTCACCATCTAAAGATGAGCCCATGCAAATTGGCCGTTCCCGTTTAACTCCTGCTGAGCGCCGAAGACGTCTCTCTGAGTCTCTTTGTCTTTACTGTGCAGCTCCGTCTCACACCATCAATGCCTGTCCCGAACGTCCGGGAAAACTCCAAACCCTAGCTCGCCCAGGAGAGGGCCGGCTAGGAGTAATGATCTCCTCTCCATCTCCTCATGATTGTAATCTCCCAGTCTCGCTTCAAGTTGCTCAACGTTATCGGAACGTCATTGCTCTCCTTGATTCCGGAGCAGCTGGGAACTTTATTACTGAAGCCTATGTTAAACGGTGGTCCCTACCCACCGAGAGACTTCCTTCCTCCTTTTCCTTAACTGCCGTGGATGGCAGTAAAATTTTTGATACTGTTATTGCTCTAAGGACTCTACCAGTTCGTCTGAGAGTGGGAGTTCTTCATTCCGAACTTATTTCACTTTTAGTGATTCCAAGAGCCACACATCCTGTGGTCCTGGGCCTTCCATGGCTCCGTCTTCACAATCCTACAATTGATTGGACGACTACGCAAATCCTGGCATGGGGTTCCTCCTGTGCAGAGACATGTTTGTTTAAAGTATTGCCTGTCTGTTCTTCCTCCCCCAGGTCGTCTGATGTTCCACCTCCTCCATATCAAGATTTCACGGATGTGTTCAGTAAAGCTTCTGCTGATATCCTTCCTCCTCATAGAGAATGGGACTGCCCGATTGATCTCGTTCCAGGGAAGGTTCCACCTCGAGGCCGAACTTATCCGTTGTCTCTGCCTGAGACGCATTCTATGGAGGAATACATTAAAGAGAACCTAGCAAAGGGGTTCATTCGACCTTCTTCTTCCCCAGCCGGCGCAGGCTTCTTTTTTGTAAAAAAGAAAGATGGTGGTCTGCGGCCGTGCATCGACTACAGAGGTTTGAACGACATTACCATCAAGAACCGTTATCCTTTACCCCTGATTACTGAGCTCTTTGACAGAGTTAGCGGAGCTACCATCTTTACAAAGCTGGACTTGCGAGGTGCATACAATCTCATCCGGATCCGTGAGGGTGACGAGTGGAAGACCGCCTTTAACACCCGTGACGGACATTATGAGTACCTCGTCATGCCCTTCGGATTGAGCAATGCTCCAGCTGTCTTCCAGCATTTTGTCAATGAGATTTTCAGAGACATTCTATACCGTCATGTCGTGGTCTATCTAGACGATATCCTCATTTTTGCCAACGATTTAGAGGAACATCGTTTTTGGGTTAAAGAGGTTCTGTCCCGTCTCCGTGTCAATCATCTCTATTGCAAATTAGAAAAATGCGTCTTTGAAGTCAAGTCCATTCCGTTTCTAGGGTACATTGTGTCCGGTTCCGGACTAGAGATGGATCCTGAGAAACTACAAGCAATTCAGAATTGGCCGGTACCCTTAACCCTCAAAGGGGTCCAGAGGTTCTTAGGGTTCGCCAATTATTACCGAAAGTTTATACGAGACTTTTCCACCATTGTGGCGCCTATTACTGCTTTCACCAAGAAGGGTGCTAACCCGTCCAAGTGGTCTGAAGAAGCCATGCAAGCTTTTCATCTTTTAAAACAGAGGTTCATCTCTGCGCCTGTCCTGAAACAGCCTGACATCGACTCTCCTTTCATCCTAGAGGTGGATGCCTCCTCCGTTGGAGTAGGAGCGGTGTTATCTCAGAGGGCTAAAGATGGCCATTTACATCCTTGCAGTTTCTTCTCCCGGAAGTTCTCCCCAGCTGAGCGCAACTATGCCATTGGCGACCAGGAGTTGCTAGCCATCAAGCTCGCTCTAGAAGAGTGGAGGTATCTGTTGGAGGGAGCTTCTCATTTAATCACCATACTTACAGACCACAAGAACCTTTTATACCTGAAGGGCGCACAATGTCTCAACCCTCGTCAGGCCAGATGGGCACTTTTCTTTTCCAGGTTCGACTTTAAACTCCAGTTCTGTCCGGGCTCTCAGAATCGCAAGGCCGATGCCCTTTCCCGCTCATGGGAGCAAGAAAATGAGTCAGAGTCTTCAGACAAGCATCCTATTATAAATCCGTTGGCATTCTCCACGGTAGGGATGGACTCTACGCCCCCATCAGGGAAAAGTTTTGTGAAGCCGATGCTAAGGAAGAAGCTCATGCATTGGGCCCATGCTTCCCGTTTTGCCGGACATACAGGTATCCAAAAAACCCTGGAGTTTATCTCTAGGTCCTATTGGTGGCCAACTCTGAAAAAGGACGTCTTGGAGTTTATTGCATCTTGCCCAAAGTGTGCCCAACATAAAGTATCCCGCCAGTCGCCTGCGGGGCAACTGGTTCCACTATCCGTTCCCCGTCGACCATGGACCCACTTGTCGATGGATTTCATTACAGACTTACCCATGTGCAACAAGTTCAATACCATCTGGGTGGTAGTTGACCGGTTCACCAAGATGGCACACTTCATTCCTCTCACCGGTCTTCCGTCAGCTTCCAAGTTGGCTCAAGTATTCATACAAGAGATCTTCCGACTCCACGGTCTTCCTGAAGAAATTATCTCAGATCGAGGAGTTCAATTCACAGCCAAATTCTGGCGAAGTTTATGTCAAGTCCTCCAAGTCAAGCTAAAGTTTTCCACGGCTTACCATCCTCAGACCAATGGTCAAACCGAGAAGGTGAATCAGGACTTGGAGGCCTTCCTCCGCATCTATGTGTCCTCCTCTCAAGATGACTGGGTTCAATTACTTCCCTGGGCCGAGTTCTGCCATAACAACCAGTATCATTCTTCATCTGCTTCAACACCATTCTTCACTAACTTTGGATTCCACCCTAAAGTTCCTGAGTTCCAACCGCTTCCAGCAACTTCTGTTCCCGCAGTGGATATCACCTTGCATCAGTTTGCCAATATCTGGAAGAGCGTACGATCAGCTCTGCTCAAGGCATCGTTCAGGTACAAGAAGTTTGCGGATAAGAAGCGTCGAGCAGTTCCTGCTCTCAAGGTGGGTGATCGGGTATGGTTATCCACGAAGAATTTGAGGTTAAGAGTTCCCAGTATGAAGTTTGCACCTCGCTATATCGGTCCTTTCAAGATTGAACAAGTCATCAATCCTGTTGCTTACAGACTCCAGTTGCCTCCCTTCTTAAAAATACCCAGGACATTCCATGTTTCCCTGTTGAAACCGCTGATCTTGAATCGGTTTCATTCCTCACTTCCTCCAACTCCGAAAGTCCAAACTCAACGAGGCGTTGAGTATGAAGTGGCCAAGATCCTGGACTCACGTCACCGTTACGGTCAACTACAATATCTTATTGACTGGAAGGGTTATGGTCCTGAGGAACGTTCATGGACCAATGCTTCTGATGTCCATGCTCCTGCCTTGGTCCGGAGATTCCATTCCAAGTTTCCTCAAAAGCCAAAGAAGTGTCCTGGGGCCACTCCTAAAGGGGGGGGTGCTGTCACGATCCGGGTATCTGGACGCCATTTCTTACCCATCAGATGCCTCCTAAGGCTGGCTCAGCGCTCCAGGACCGGATCCCATCTGTTATCCTGATGTGTACATTCCTGTATCCTCTCCTGTCACTCTGGGACGCTGTCACAGTAAACGCCATATTACACCTGGCATGGCGTCTCCCGCGGCCTCCGCCGCCGTCCCTGAACTTCTGCATGCAGAGTGTCTGAGTGGCGATTACGTCAGCCGCGGCCTCCGCTGTGTCCGCGTGGTTGGATGTGCTTCTGTCAGCCTGGCGCCTCCTGTCTCCGGTGGCCGGCGCCGCCATTACTGTTTTCATTACCACATGGATTACAAACCAAACTTCCCTCCAAGTGTCTGCATGGGCGCAGCCATCTTGGATTCTGTCAGCTGATCATTTCCACCAATCTGTTCTCAGTATTGATAATCTGCATAATTGCCTAGCCAATCCCTTCCTTGCTGCAGGTATAAATACACTGTGCCTGAGCAAGGAAGGCGTCAGTGCTTTGGTTGTCAAACCTAGTTCCTGTTTGTCTCTCTCCTGTGATTGTCTTCCAGGTTCCAGCTCCTGTCTCAAGACTTCCACCATAGAGACCCGCACCAGCATTCCACCTGCGGTGTAGCCTGACTCTCCAATCCATTGTGGATTCATCTGTTTCCAGCTACAACATTACCTGCTTCCAGCTCAGCTTCCAGCAGAGTACAGCTTCCCTTAAAGGGCCGGTGTCCTTTCTACACTTTACCACTCTCCACCGGTATTATTATTTCTCCGCTCTCAAGTTCTACATTTCAGTTCATATTTCATCGCTCCCAAGTTCATTTATTATTTAACTGGTTCCAGCCAGTATCCACTCCGTGCTAACAACAGTCTGGTTCCAGCCAGTATCCACAGCAGCTGTTTTACCTTCAGCAACCCAGCTTTTCCTGGAACACCAGCTGGCACAATCCTGGGTTATCTCCATTGCTACAGTCGGGCCTGGTAAGGACTTTCCATCTAGAAGATCATAAGAACTATCTCACACTACCAGTGCCCTGTGGCTCCTGCCATCCTGTAGTACCCAGGAACTGTATTTATTATTTGCTGACTTTTACGTTTTCTTTTACTGCTGCTGTGTTGCGGAGTTGTCATAATAAACATCATTGACTTTTATCTAAGTTGTCGTGGTCACGCCTTCGGGCAGTTATTATTCATGTTACTTACATGTCCAGGGGTCTGATACAACCTCCCAGGTTCCGGTACATCTCAGCCCCTACAACTGAGGCTGCCTCCCGTCAGCTCAGGCCCTCAGTTGTGACACTGGGGCGACGGTTCATCTTTCAGCAGGACAACAACTCTAAGCACACAGCCAATATATCAAAGGAGTGGCTTCAGGACCACTCTGTGAATGTCCTTGAGTGGCCCAGCCAGAGCCCAGACTTGAATACGATAGAACATCTCTGGATAGATCTGAAAATGGCTGTGCACCGACACTTCCCATCCAACCTGATGGAGCTTGAGCGGTGCTGCAAAGAGTAATGGGCGAAGCTGCCCAAAGATAGGTGTGCCAAGCTTGTGGCATCATATTAAAAAAGATTTGAGGCTGTAATTGCTGCCAAAGGTGCATCAATAAAGTATTGAGCACAGACTGTGAATACTTATATACATGTGATTTCTTAGTTTTTTTATTGTTAATAAATTTGCAAAAATCTAAAAAAAAATTTCACATTGTCATTATAGAGTATTGTGTGTAGAATTTTAAGGGGAAAAAAATAATTTATTCAAGTTTGGAATAAGGCTGTAACATAACAAAATGTGGAAAAACTGAAGCGCTGTGAATACTTTCCGGATGCACTGTATGTGATAGCACAAAGTGAGCTGCAATATTATAACAGATAGTACTTGTTGTTATTGTATTGGATTACACCACATATACACCCCAGAAATCACAAATTGACATTATTGTTGTTAATTAGTTATTGTGTATATTAATTGAGCAATAGTAAGATTGATACAGACAAATAGACCTGTAATACCTCAATGATTTGTCACATGTGGCCTCTGGATTAGAACACACTGAAATTGTGATTATAGCAGTTAGTATAATATGCACTTAATGGTGTTAGTACACACGGGGCCTAATTCAGATCTGATCGCAGCAACAAATTTGTTCGCTAATGGGAAAAACCATGTACACTGTAGGGGGGGGGACAGATGTAACATGTGCAGCGAGAGTTTGATTTGGGTGGGGTGTGTTCAAACTGAAATCTAATTTGCAGTGTAAAAATAAAGCAGCCAGTATTTACCCTGCACAGAAACAATATAACACACCCAAATCTAACGCTCTCTGCACATGTTACATCTGCCTCCCCTGCAGTGCACATGGTTTTGCCCATTAGCTAACAAATTTGCTGCTGAGATCAGGTCTAAATTAGGCCCAAAGATACACAGGGTGTGATGCATTAATCCTTGGGGAGAGGTAAAGTAGAGACGTGGCTCTTAGCAGTCAGTCATGCTATTTATCTAGCACAGTATTTACATGCCAGTTAGAGCTGATTGTTTATGCTTTGGGCAACTTCTCCATTTTATCTCTCTCCAACAGGCCTGTTCATCATTCACAATTGGCCCATTATACATGCATAGCTCCCCTGTCATGTAGCACACGTGCACAGTAATACATGGCGGAGAAGCGGCATCAATGCACTTAATGGGTGCTGATACCACTTCCCCCCCCATAATGACTAATAATCCATCTACCCCACAGTAGAGAACGGCTCTCGAGTCTCCTCATCAGCATCACATGACACATCACATCCATTTAACTGATTAGGAGATTTGTGGAGCTGCTCTGCACTGTGTCCACAGTCAGAATAATGGGAGGTAAGTACTTGGGGTGTAGGTGGACATGGGGGGGGAAGGGGTGCGCTGTGCAGCATACAGGGGTCACTGTGACCACATTGAAGGGGCAAGGCAAGGGGCCATTTTATTGGAGGGGGCCCTCAATAGCCTTAATCCGATCGTGCATGTGCAGTTGGCCAGCTCCGGAGGGGTAAGTAACACTGCTAGTGTTACTGGTCACCGGGGCAGCTGCTTTTCTGAGCAACTGTCCTCGCACAGGAGCAACTTGTTATTCATTACTTAAGTATCCACCGCCATCTGTCCAACGGTGAAGAAGAAGAAGAATATGCCCTCAAGGCTTGTTACATGCTGCCCACAGTCTTGTTCACATCTTGATCCAATCAAATTGTATATTTTATGATCAGAAATGGATTAAAAGCCGCAGGGACAGGTAGAGACATTACCAGCCTGTATGTCACCTGTGGTGTGATCATTGTTTCACTATTTGTTACATATTGGTATATGACACTTCCTGAGTAACTAAAGATTTTTCTCTAACGTCCTAGTGGATGCTGGGGACTCCGTAAGGACCATGGGGAATAGACGGGCTTCGCAGGAGACAGGGCACTTTAAGAAAGAATTTGGATACTGGTGTGCACTGGCTCCTCCCTCTATGCCCCTCCTCCAGACCTCAAGTTTGAATCTGTGCCCGGACGAGCTGGGTGCTATTTAGTGAGCTCTCCTGAGCTTGCTATAAAAGAAAGTATTTTGTTAGGTTTTTTTATTTTCAGAGAGATCTGCTGGCAACAGACTCTCTGCTACGTGGGACTGAGGGGAGAGAAGCAGCCCTACTCACTGAAGATAGGTCCTGCTTCTTAGTCTACTGGACACCATTAGCTCCAGAGGGATCGTACACAGGATCACACCCTTTGTCGTCCGATCCCGGGGCAGCGCCGCCGCCCCCCTCGCAGAGCCGGTAGACAGAAGGCGGGTAAAAGAAACAAGAAGACTTCGAAATCGGCGGCAGAAGACTCCAGTCTTCATACTGAGGTAGCGCACAGCACTGCAGCTGTGCGCCATTGCTCCCACACTACACCCGCATACTCCGGTCACTGTAGGGTGCAGGAGGGGGCGCCCTGGGCAGCAATTAGAGACCTCTTGGCAAAAGTGGGCATATATACAGTTGGGCACTGTATGTATGCAAGAGCCCCCGCCATATTTTTACACAGAAACGCGGGACAGAAGCCCGACTTTTGTCAAATTTGACTTTTCTGCAATGATACAAATGCGGAAATTCGACAAAAGTATATTCAATTGAAGTTTGGAAATTCGACAACAGTGCTTTTAGACAGTAAATTCGTAATTTTCAATCCGCCACACTTTGGTGGGTGAAACTAATAAAACAAATTTAAAACATGTTTTTTTGGTGTTTTTTTCATTAGTAATAGCATATCTATTTATATAAGAAGGGATTAGTTACTTGGTTTGTCTTTTTTTATTATTTTTTTTAGGTGGAATGGTAAAATCCCGGGAAAAAAATGGCGTGGGGTCCCCCCTCCAAAACATAACCAGCCTCGGGCTTTTCGAGCTGGTCCTGGTTCTAAAAATCCAGGGAAAAAATGGACAGGGGATCCCCCGTATTTTTAAAACCAGCACCGGGCTCTGCGCCTGGTGCTGGTGCAAAAAATACGGGGAACAAAAAGAGTAGGGGTCCCCCGTATTTTTTACACCAGCATCAGGCTCCACTAGCTGGACAGATAATGCCACAGCCGGGGGTCACTTTTATACAGCGCCCTGCGGCCGTGGCATTAAATATCCAACTAGTCACCCCTGGCCTGGGTACCCTGGGGGAGTGGGGACCCCTTCAATCAAGGGGTCCCCCCTACCAGCCACCCAAGGGCCAGGGGTGAAGCCCGAGGCTGTCCCCCCCCATCCAAGGGCTGCGGATGGGGGGCTGATAGCCTTGAGAAAATGTCCAGAATATTGTTTTTTCCTGTAGTACTACAAGTCCCAGAAAGCCTCCCCCGCAAGCTGGTACTTGGAGAACCACAAGTACCAGTATGCGGGAGAAAAATGGGCCCGCTGGTACCTGTAGTACTACTGGGAAAAAAATACCCAAATAAAAACAGGAGACACACACCTTGAGAGTATAACTTTATTACACACCTGCCGACACACACATACTTACCTATGTTGTCCCGCCGACAGCCACGTCTCCCTCGTCACTGAAGAATCCGGGGTACCTGTGAAAAAAATTATACTCACCTGATCCAGTGTCCAGATTATAATCCACGTACTTGGCTAAAAAACAAACCGCATTAACCCGAACCACGGACTGAAAGGGGTCCCATGTTTACACATGGGACCCCTTTCCCCGAATGCAGAGACCTCACCGTGACAGCTGTCACAGAAAGGTCTCTTCAGCCAATCAGCGAGTGCAACGTCCTTGCACTCTGCTGATTGGCTATGCGCGTCTGAGCTCAGACAGCGCATCGCACAGCTCCCTCCATTACTTTCAATGGTGGGAACTTTTCCATCAGCGGTGGGGTTACCCGCGGTCAGCCGCTGACCGCGGGTGACCTCACCCCTAACCGCAAAGTTCCCACCAAGACTTGTAGTACTACAGGAAAAAACAAAATTCTGGACATTTTCTCAAGGCTATCAGCCCCCCATCTGCAGCCCTTGGATGGGGGGGGGCAGCCTCGGGCTTCACCCCTGGCCCTTGGGTGGCTGGGGGGGGTCCCCTTGATTGAAGGGGTCCCCAATCCCCTAGGGTACCCCGGCCAGGGGTAACTAGTTGGATATTTAATGCCACGGCCGCAGGGCGCTGTATAAAAGTGACCCCCGGCTGTGGCATTATCTGTCCAGCTAGTGGAGCCCAATGCTGGTGTAAAAAATACGGGGGACCCCTACTCTTTTTGTCCCCCGTATTTTTTGCACCAGCACCAGGCGCAGAGCCCGGTGCTGGTTTTAAAAATACGGGGGATCCCCTGGCCATTTTTTCCCCGGATTTTTAGAACCAGGACCAGCTCGAAGAGCCCGAGGCTGGTTATGCTTTGGAGGGGGGACCCCACGCAATTTTTTTTCGGATTTTTACAGTTTTTTCCCGTTTTTTAAAAATCGCGGCAAAATCCGTCAAATCGGCCGTTTTTCGACAGCGGGACTGTCGAATCCGTTTTTTTATTGAATATGGTCAATTTCGGCACCCACTTGCCGAAAATTGACGGTCAAATTATGTCGCATTAAAAAACGGGCGAAAAATTGCCGCGATTCGCCGCTATTTGCATATACCCCTAAATTGGATAAAGCCATCTGTTATATGATTATAGCACATCACAGAGGAAACCCCAGTCCCTGACAAGAGGGTTTATATGTATGGGGAAAAAAGGCAAGAGGTGATCTTTCCCCCTTCACATGAGCTAAATGAGTTATGTGAAAAGGCTTGGGAATCTCCAGATTTCCAAACGGATGCTTATGGCGTATCCTTTCCCGTCAACGGACAGGTTACGCTGGGAATCCTCCCCTAGGGTAGACAAAGCTTTAACACGCTTATCCAAGAGGATAGCCCTGCCGTCACAGGATACGGCCACCCTAAAAGATGCTGCGGATAGAAAGCAAGAGGGTACCCTGAAGTCCATTTATACCCATTCAGGTACCTTACTAAGGCCGGCGATTGCGTCGGCCTGGATGTGTAGCGCTGTTGCAGCATGGACGGATACCTTATCTGAGGAACTTGATACCTTGGACAAGGTTACTATATATTACTGACCCTGGGGCATATAAAAGACGCTGTCCTATATATGAGAGATGCTCAAAGAGACATTAGCGTTCTGGGCTCTAGAATAAATGCAATGTCGATTTCTGCCAGAAGGGTCCTGTGGACTCGGCAATGGACAGGCGATGCCGACTCAAAACATGGAGGTTTTACCTTACAAGGGTGAGGAGTTGTTTGGGGAAGGGTCTCTCGGACCTGGTCTCCACAGCTACGGCTGGAAAGTCACTTTTTTGCCATATGTTCCCTCACAACCTAAGAAAGCACCGTATTACCAAATGTAGTCCTTTCGATCACAAAAAGGCAAGAAAGTCCGAGGTGCGTCCTTTCTTGCCAGAGGCAGGGGTAGATGGAAGAAGCTGCACAACACAGCTAGTTCCCAGGAACAGAAGTCCTCCCCGGCTTCCAATAAATCCACCGCATGACGCTGGGGCTCCACAGGCGGAGCTAAGCCCGATGGCCTCCGAAATTTCAGCCACAAGTGGGTTCACTCCCAGGTGGATCCCTGGGCAATAGAGATTGTGTCTCAGGGATAAAAGCTGGAATTCGAAGAGATGCCCCCTCACCGATACCTCAAATCAGCCCTGCCAGCTTCCCCCTTAGAGAGGGAAATAGTGTTAGCTGCGATTCACAAATTGTATCTTCAGCAGGTGGTGGTCAAGGTTCCCCTCCTTCAACAAGGAAGGGGTTATTATTCGACCATGTTTGTGGTACCAAAACCAGACGGTTCGGTCAGACCCATATTGAATTTAAAATCCCTGAACATATACCTAAAAAGGTTCAAGTTCAAGATGGAATCGCTCAGAGCGGTCATCGCAAGCCTGGAAGGGGGGGATTTTATGGTGTCTCTGGACATAAAGGATGCTTACCTTCATGTCCCCATTTATCCACCTCATCAGGCGTACCTCAGATTTGTGGTACAGGATTGTCATTACCAATTCCAGACGTTGCCGTTTGGTCTCTCCACGGCACCGAGAATATTTACCAAGGTAATGGCGGAAATGATGGTGCTCCTGCGAAAGCAGTGGGTCACAATTATCCCATACTTGGACGATCTCCTCATAAAGGTGAGGTCCAGAGAGCAGTTGCTGATCAGCGTAGCACGCTCTCGGGAAGTGTTACAACAGCACGGCTGGATTCTAAATATTCCAAAGTCGCAGTTGATTCCTACGACTCGTCTCCCCTTCCTGGACATGATTCTGGACACAGGCCAGAAGAGGGTCTATCTCCCGATGAAGAAGGCTCAGGAGCTAATGACACTGGTCAGAGACCTATTGAAACCAAAACAGGTGTTGGTGCATCACTGCACCCGAGTCCTGGGAAAGATGGTGGCATCATACGAGGACATTCCCTTTGGCAGGTTCCATGCGAGGACCTTTCAATGGGATCTGTTGGACAAGTGGTCCGGATCACATCTACAGATGCATCGGCAGATCACCCTATCCCCCAGGGCCAGGGTGTCTCTCCAGTGGTGGCTGCAGAGTGCTCACCTTCTAGAGGGCCGCAGATTCGGCATTCAGGACTGGGTCCTGGTGACCACGGATGCAAGCCTCCGAGGGTGGGGGGCAGTCACACAGGGAAGAAATTTCCAAGGTCTGTGGTCAAGTCAGGAAACTTGCCTTCACATCAATATCCTAGAATTAAGGGCCATATACAACGCCCTAAGTCAAGCGGAGAACCTGCTTCGCGACAAATCGGTGCTGATTCAGTCAGACAACATCACAGCAGTGGCTCATGTAAACCACCAAGGTGGCACAAGGAGCAGAGTGGCGATGGCGGAAGCCACCAGAATTCTTCGCTGGGCAGAGAATCACGTAAGAGCACTGTCAGCAGTGTTCATTCCAGGAGTGGACAACTGGGAAGCAGACTTCCTCAGCAGGCACGACCTCCACCCGGGAGAGTGGGGACTTCATCAAGAAGTCTTCACGCAGATTGCAAGGCAGAGGGAACTGCCACAGGTGGACATGATGGCATCCCGCCTCAACAAAAAGCTACAGAGATATTGCGCCAGGTCAAGAGACCCTCAGGCGATAGCTGTAGACGCACTGGTGACACCGTGGGTGTTCCAGTCGGTTTATGTATTTCCTCCTCTTCCTCTCATACCAAAGGTGCTGAGAATCATAAGAAAAAGAGGAGTGAGAACAATACTCATTGTTCCGGATTGGCCAAGAAGGACTTGGTATCCAGATCTGCAAGAAATGCTCACAGAGGACCCAAGGCCTTTGCCTCTAAGACAGGACTTGTTGCAGCAGGGGCCCTGTCTGTTCCAAGACTTACCGCGGCTGCGTTTGACGGCATGGCGGTTGAACGCCGGATCCTAGCAGAAAAAGGCATTCCGGGTGAGGTTATTCCTACGCTGATAAAGCTAGGAAGGACGTGACGGCTAAACATTATCACCGTATATGGCGAAAATATGTTGCTTGGTGTGAGGCCAGGAATGCCCCTACGGAGGAATTCCAGCTGGGCCGTTTCCTTCACTACCTACAGTCGGGAGTGACATTGGGCCTGAAATTGGGTTCCATTAAGGTCCAGATTTCGGCCGTATCCATTTTCTTTCAAAAAGAACTGGATTCTCTTCCTGAAGTCCAGACGTTTGTAAAGGGAGTGCTGCATATTCAGCCCCCTTTTGTGCCTCCAGTGGCACCTTGGGATCTTAATGTGGTGTTGAGTTTCCTGAAGTCACACTGGTTTAAGCCACTTAAAACCGTGGAGTTAAAATTTCTCACGTGGAAGGTGGTCATTCTATTAGCCTTGGCTTCGGCTAGGCGTGTATCAGAATTGGCGGCTATGTCACATAAAAGCCCCTATCTGGTTTTCCATATGGACAGAGCAGAATTGCGGACCCGTCCACAATTTCTGCCAAAGGTGATATCATCTTTTCATATGAACCAACCTATTGTGGTGCCTGTGGCTACTCGTGACTTGGAGGATTCCGAGTTACTGGATGTGGTCAGGGCTTTGAAGGTTTATGTAGCCAGAACGGCTAGGGTCAGGAAAACTGAGTCGCTGTTTATCCTGTATGCATCCAACAAGTTGGGTGCTCCTGCTTCAAAGCAAACTATTGCTCGCTGGATCTGTAACACGATTCAGCAGGCTCATTCTGCGGCTGTATTGCCGCTGCCAAAATCAGTAAAAGCCCACTCCACAAGGAAGTTGGGCTCTTCTTGGGCGGCTGCCCGAGGGGTCTCGGCATTACAGCTTTGCCGAGCAGCTACTTGGTCAGGTTCAAACACTTTTGCAAAGTTTTACAAGTTTGATACCCTGGCTGAGGAGGACCTTGTGTTTGCTCATTCGGTGCTGCAGAGTCATCCGCACTCTCCCGCCCGTTTAAGAGCTTTGGTATAATCCCCATGGTCCTTACGTAGTCCCCAGCATCCACTAGGACGTTAGAGAAAATAAGATTTTACTTACCGGTAAATCTATTTCTCATAGTCCGTAGTGGATGCTGGGCGCCCGTCCCAAGTGCGGACTTCTTCTGCAATACTTGTATATAGTTATTGCTTAAATAAGGGTTATATTATGGTTGCATCAGGGTTGATCTGATGCTCCGTTGTTGTTCATACTGTTAACTGGGTAAGTTTATCACAAGTTATACGGTGTGATTGGTGTGGCTGGTATGAGTCTTGCCCTGGATTCCAAAATCCTTTCCTTGTACTGTCAGGTATTCCGGGCACAGTTTCTCTAACTGAGGTCTGGAGGAGGGACATAGAGGGAGGAGCCAGAGCACACCAGTATCCAAATTCTTTCTTAAAGTGCCCTGTCTCCTGCGGAGCCCGTCTATTCCCCATGGTCCTTACGGAGTCCCCAGCATCCACTACGGACTACGAGAAATAGATTTACCGGTAAGTAAAATCTTATTTTAATATCTAATAAAAGTTTAAGTCTTAACAGATTCTTATTGGGTGCATCTGCTAAAGCTGGTTATCATTTACTTTCCTTTTCACTAAATTTTAGCTTACTCCTAGCTCTGCATTGCCCCCATTGTGCCCTCATAGCCCACCTTCTGCCTGTGTGAGAATGACCATTATAACCATGTTCCACCTCCTAGGTTGCATTGACCAATTGCATGCACCGAGTCTTGGAACATGTGCAGTGAAAAGTACCACAAAATACAGTCCGCATCCGCCCCTCTGTGCTCTGTGGCTGAGAGAAGAGATGACAGATCACCCCCTACATCAGGGGTTCTCAAACTCGGTCTTCGTGGGCCCACACAGTGCATGTTTTGCAGGTCTCCTCATAGAATCACAAGTGAAATAATTAGCTCCACCTGTGAACCTTTTATAATGTGTCAGTGAGTAATTAATACACCTGTGCACCTGCTGGGTTACCTGCAAAACATGCACTGTGTGGGCCCACGAGGACCAAGTTTGAGAACCTCTGCCCTACATTATCACTGCAACATGTGTTCATCTATCCAGTGGCTCATTACCAATATCTGCCTGGAAGGTCTTGTGTGCAATGGCGTCTTTTAATTTGTTGTACCTCTGTTATCTATATAGTTAGTAAATCGATAAGAGATACGTAACAACATAAAGATTGGTTTCCCAATGCTGTACTCACACTCACTGCAAGAAAGCACACTGAGAGCAATTTTGTGACCGGGATACGGTCGTTAGGTCGACACAACTTAGGTTGACAGTCATTAGGTCGACATGTACTAGGTCGACAGGTCAAAAGGTCTACATGAGTTTTCCACTTCTTTTCACTTTTTGTACTTTTTCATACTTTATGATCCACGTGGACTACAATTGGAAACGGTAACCTTGCCCGAAGCATTGCAAGCCATGTGAGGGGACACGGTGCACTAATTGGGGTTCCCCGTCACTTTACGAAAACGACACCAAAAAAAAAGTCCAAAACCCCATGTCGACATTTTCACCTGTCGACCTAGTACGTCGACCTAATGCTCATGTCAGCCTTCAGTGGTCGACCTAATAACTGTCAACATAAGTTGAGTCGACCCAACGACCCATACCCGTGTGAGCTCCACTGACCCCATAACTGCAAATACAAAGAATAGATACTGTATATCAAATAATAAGAATTTACTTACCGATAATTCTATTTCTCGTAGTCCGTAGTGGATGCTGGGACTTCCGTAAGGACCATGGGGAATAGCGGCTCCGCAGGAGACTGGGCACAAAGTAAAAGCTTTAGGACTAGCTGGTGTGCACTGGCTCCTCCCCCAAGCCTCAGTTAGGATACTGTGCCCGGACGAGCGTACACAATAAGGAAGGATTTTGAATCCCGGGTAAGACTCATACCAGCCACACCAATCACACCGTACAACCTGTGATCTGAACCCAGTTAACAGTATGATAAAACTTAGGAGCCTCTAAAAAGATGGCTCACAACAATAAACAACCCGATTTTTTGTAACAATAACTATATACAAGTATTGCAGACAATCCGCACTTGGGATGGGCGCCCAGCATCCACTACGGACTACGAGAAATAGAATTATCGGTAAGTAAATTCTTATTTTCTCTGACGTCCTAGTGGATGCTGGGACTTCCGTAAGGACCATGGGGATTATACCAAAGCTCCCAAACGGGCGGGAGAGTGCGGATGACTCTGCAGCACCGAATGAGAGAACTCCAGGTCCTCCTCAGCCAGGGTATCGAATTTGTAAAATTTTGCAAACGTGTTTGCCCCTGACCAAGTAGCTGCTCGGCAAAGTTGTAAAGCCGAGACCCCTCGGGCAGCCGCCCAAGATGAGCCCACTTTCCTTGTGGAATGGGCTTTAACAGATTTTGGCTGTGGCAGTCCTGCCACAGAATGTGCAAGCTGAATTGTACTACAAATCCAACGAGCAATCGTCTGCTTAGAAGCAGGAGCACCCAGCTTGTTGGGTGCATACAGGATAAACAGCGAGTCAGATTTTCTGACTCCAGCCGTCCTGGAAACATATATTTTCAGGGCCCTGACTACGTCCAGTAACTTGGAGTCCTCCAAGTCCCTAGTAGCCGCAGGTACCACAATAGGTTGGTTCATGTGAAACGCTGAAACCACCTTAGGGAGAAATTGAGGACGAGTCCTCAATTCTGCCCTGTCTGAATGAAAAATTGGGTAAGGGCTTTTATATGATAAAGCCGCCAATTCTGAGACACGCCTGGCTGAAGCCAGGGCTAACAGCATTACCACTTTCCATGTGAGATATTTCAAGTCCACAGTGGTGAGTGGTTCAAACCAATGTGATTTTAGGAACCCTAAAACTACATTGAGATCCCAAGGTGCCACTGGTGGCACAAAAGGAGGCTGTATATGCAGTACTCCCTTGACAAACGTCTGAACTTCAGGCACTGAAGCCAGTTCTTTCTGGAAGAAGATCGACAGGGCCGAAATTTGAACCTTAATGGATCCTAATTTTAGGCCCATAGACAGTCCTGCTTGCAGGAAATGTAAGAAACGACCCAGTTGAAATTCCTCTGTGGGGGCCTTCTTGGCCTCACACCACGCAACATATTTTCGCCAAATGCGGTGATAATGTTTCGCGGTTACATCCTTCCTGGCTTTGATCAGGGTAGGGATGACTTCATCTGGAATGCCTTTTTCCATCAGGATCCGGCGTTCAACCGCCATGCCGTCAAACGCAGCCGCGGTAAGTCTTGGAACAGACAAGGTCCCTGCTGGAGCAGGTCCTTTCTTAGAGGTAGAGGCCACGGATCCTCCGTGAGCATCTCTTGCAGTTCCGGGTACCAAGTTCTTCTTGGCCAATCCGGAGCCACGAGTATAGTTCTTACTCCTCTCTTTCTTATGATTCTCAGTACTTTTGGTATGAGAGGCAGAGGAGGGAACACATACACCGACTGGTACACTCTGCTGAGGAAGTCTGCTTCCCAGTTGTCCACTCCCGGAATGAACACTGCTGACAGTGCTACCACATGATTTTCCGCCCAGCGGAGAATCCTTGCAGCTTCTGCCATTGCCCTCCTGCTTCTTGTGCCGCCCTGTCTGTTGACGTGGGCGACTGCCGTGATGTTGTCCGATTGGATCAATATGACCCTGAAGCAGAGGCCTTGCTTGACTTAGGGCATTGTAAATGGCCCTTAGTTCCAGGATATTTATGTGAAGAGACGTTTCCATGCTTGACCACAAGCCCTGGAAATTTCTTCCCTGTGTGACTGCTCCCCAGCCTCTCAGGCTGGCATCCGTGGTCACCAGCATCCAATCCTGAATGCCGAATCTGCGGCCTTCTAGAAGATGAGCCCTCTGTAACCACCACAGGAGAGACACCCTTGTCCTTGGAGATAGGGTAATCCGCTGATGCATCTGAAGATGCGATCCGGACCATTTGTCCAGCAGATCCCACTGAAACGTTCTTGCATGGAATCTTCCGAATGGAATCGCTTCGTAAGTAGCCACCATTTTTCCCAGGACTCTCGTGCATTGATGCACTGACACCTGGCCTGGTTTTAGGAGGTTCCTGACTAGCTCGGATAACTCCCTGGCCTTCTCCTCCGGGAGAAACACCTTTTTCTGGACTGTGTCCAGAATCATCCCCAGGAACAGTAGACGTGTTGTTGGAATCAGCTGTGATTTTGGGATATTTAGAATCCACCCGTGCTGACGTAACACTACCTGAGACAGTGCTACTCCGAACTCTAACTGTTCCCTGGACCTTGCCCTTATCAGGAGATCGTCCAAGTAAGGGATAATTAAGACGCCTTTTCTTCGAAGAAGAATCATCATTTCGGCCATTACCTTGGTAAAGACCCGGGGTGCCGTGGACAATCCAAACGGCAGCGTCTGAAACTGATAATGACAGTCTTGTACCACAAACCTGAGGTACCCTTGGTGAGAAGGGAAGATTGGGACATGGAGATAAGCATCTTTGATGTCCAGAGATACCATATAGTCCCCTTCTTCCAGATTCGCTATCACTGCTCTGAGTGATTCCCTCTTGAACTTGAACCTTTTTATGTAAGTGTTCAAGGATTTTAGATTTAAAATTGGTCTCACCGAGCCGTCCGGCTTCGGTACCACAAACAGCGTGGAATAATACCCCTTTCCCTGTTGTAGGAGGGGTACCTTGATTATCACCTGCTGGGAATACAGCTTGTGAATAGCTTCCAATACTGCCTCCCTGTCGGAGGGAGACGTTGGTAGAGCAGACTTCAGGAATCTTCGAGGGGGAGACGTCTCGAATTCCAATTTGTACCCCTGTGATACTACCTGCAGGATCCAGGGGTCCACTTGCGAGTGAGCCCACTGCGCGTTGAAATTTTTGAGACGGGCCCCCACCGTGCCTGAGTCCGCTTGTAAAGCCCCAGCGTCATGCTGAAGACTTGGCAGAAGCGGGGGAGGGCTTCTGCTCCTGGGAAGAGGCTGCCTGGTGCAGTCTTTTTCCTCTTCCTTGTTCTTATGGGAACGAAAGGACTGAGTTTGAAAAGACGGTGTCTTTTTGCTGCTGAGAGGTGACCTGGGGTAAAAAGGTGGACTTTCCAGCCGTTGCCGTGGCCACCAGGTCTGATAGACCGACCCCAAATAACTCCTCCCCTTTATACGGCAATACTTCCATATGTCGTTTGGAATCTGCATCACCTGACCACTGTCGCGTCCATAACGCCCTTCTGGCAGAAATGGACATCGCACTCACTCTTGATGCCAGGGTGCAAATATCCCTCTGTGCATCACGCATATATAGTAATGCATCCTTTAAATGCTCTATAGTTAATAATATACTGTCCCTATCCAGGGTATCAATATTTTCAGTCAGGGAATCCGACCAAGCCACTCCAGCGCTGCACATCCAGGCTGAGGCGATTGCTGGTCGCAGTATAGCACCAGTATGTGTGTATATACCTTTTAGGATATTTTCCAGCCTTCTATCAGCTGGTTCCTTGAGGGCGGCCGTATCAGGAGACGGTAACGCCACTTGTTTTGATAAGCGTGTGAGCGCCTTATCTACCCTAGGGGGTGTTTCCCAACGTGCCCTAACCTCTGGCGGGAAAGGGTATAGTGCCAATAATTTGTTAGAAATCAGCAGTTTTTTATCGGGGGAAACCCACGCCTTATCACACACCTCATTTAATTCATCTGATTCAGGAAAAACTACTGGTAGTTTTTTCACACCCCACATAATACCCTTTTTTGTGGTACTTGTAGTGTCAGAAATGTTCAATGCCTCCTTCATCGCCGTGATCATGTAACGTGTGGCCCTTCTGGACATTACGTTCGTCTCCTCACCGTCGACACTGGATTCAGTATCCGTGTCTGGGTCTGTGTCGACCATCTGAGGTAACGGGCGTTTTAGCGCCCCTGACGGTGTCTGAGACGCCTGAATAGGCACTAACTGATTTGCCGGCTGTCTCATGTCGTCAACAGTTTTTTGTAAAGTGCTGACATTGTCACGTAATTCTTTAAATACAACCATCCAGTCAGGTGTCGACTCCCTAGGGGGTGACATCACTAACACAGGCAATTGCTCTGCTTCCACATCATTTTCCTCCTCATACATGTCGACACAATCGTACCGACACCCAGCACACACACAGGGAATGCTCTGACAGAGGATAGGACCCCACTAGCCCTTTGGGGAGACAGAGGGAGAGTTTGCCAGCACACACCAGAGCGCTATATATATATTCAGGGATAACCTTATATAAGTGTTACTCCCTTTATAGCTGCTGTATTATATATTAGCTGCCAATAGTGCCCCCCTCTCTTGTTTTACCCTGTTTCTGTAGTGTAGTCTGCAGGGGAGAGTCAGGGAGCCGTCCTTCCAGCGGAGCTGTGAAAGAAAATGGCGCTTGTGTGCTGAGGAGATAGGCTCCGCCCCCTTCACGGCGGCCTTTTCTCCCGCTTTTTTCTGGAAAACTGGCAGGGATTAAATGCATCCATATAGCCCAGGAGCTATATGTGATGCATTTCTTTAGCCACATAAGGTTTTTATCAAGTTCTATTGCGTCTCAGGGCGCTCCCCCCCAGCGCCCTGCACCCTCAGTGACCGGAGTGTGAAGTGTGCTGAGAGCAATGGCGCACAGCTGCAGTGCTGTGCGCTACCTTATCTGAAGACAGGAACGTCTTCTGCCGCCGCTTTCTCCGGACCTCTTCGCTCTTCTGGCTCTGTAAGGGGGCCGGCGGCGCGGCTCCGGGACCCATCCAGGCTGAACCTGTGATCGTCCCTCTGGAGCTAATGTCCAGTAGCCAAGAAGCCCAATCCACTCTGCACGCAGGTGAGTTCGCTTCTTCTCCCCTTAGTCCCGCGCTGCAGTGAGCCTGTTGCCAGCAGGACTCACTGAAAATAAAAAACCTAAGTATACTTTTACTTCTAAGCAGCTCAGGAGAGCCACCTAGATTGCACCCTTCTCGGCCGGGCACAAAATCTTAACTGAGGCTTGGAGGAGGGTCATAGGGGGAGGAGCCAGTGCACACCAGCTAGTCCTAAAGCTTTTACTTTGTGCCAAGTCTCCTGCGGAGCCGCTATTCCCCATGGTCCTTACGGAAGTCCCAGCATCCACTAGGACGTCAGAGAAACAAGCAATAGAAATAGCAAAGCTTGGAGAGAGATAAAGTGTCAGTCGTCAAACACAGAATGTAACATAACAGAACCTGATTGGTTGGTACTTTACCTCTCTCCACTTTCTATCTCTCCAAGGTTTGATTCATCTCACCCCAGAGACTGATGTGTCTGAAAGTCTTTTTTTTTCCTTTTCCCACAAAATGATATACTTATAATATAAACCCCAGTAACATGTATAGTACAGTATATAAGTTTCTATTCCACAGTGCAAATGTACCATGCCTATCTCCAGCCATTTAAGTATCGCAAATGTTGGCAGAGGAACAAATGACAAACGCTGCGACACACCACGGGTGCTATCTGTAATCACTAGCAATATGATCTCCTCTTATGGCTCAGGAGTGATCACATGCATTGGAGGGGTTCTGCTGCCAAGGATACTGGCTGCATCTGATTACAGATGCTTTTTGGGAAAACCTGATACTTTGTTTCCAAGGTCCCAGGACGGAACAAACACAAGATTCTGCCCATGTCTGAGACCGGCGATGTGTGGAGCGAGGTGATAGTAGCTAGGGCAGAAGACTGCTAATCATTGACTATTCAAGGTCATCGAAGGTGAACTGAGATCACAGAAGAAATACAGTCCCAAGTATCTGAGACCAGTGCAGTCCTTTGATGATTATTTCAACACATGAACTTTAGATTAGAATGTAAGCTCTCACGAGCAGGGTCCTCAAACTCATGTGCTTATCCTTCGGTAACTTAAACCGTCTTAAACGGCACCAAATCCTGCGGTTTTCTGCCACCCTTATACTTATGTCAGTGTCGTCTGCTGCTGTAGCTATGTTTACATACCCTGTACTTGTCCTGTATTGTCTACAGCTGTAAGTCACTATTTTCATGTTTTGATTATTTTGTTTATATAATCCATAATTGGGCGCTGCGGATCCCGTGTAGCGCCATAAAAAAAAAGGATGAAAATAATAATGAACTACAGTTTGCTATTAAATGTATCGACTTTGTTTTTGCTATTTTTCTTTGTGTTGACCTTTCGCATTTTGATTATTTGGGGTCGACCTACTGTCTGTTTACCGTCCAGTCCTTTGGACTTGGTGATCTACTCTAAAGGCCAAAAATTTTTGCAATCCACCATAGTACATGGGGGGTCATTCCGTCCCGTTCGCACGTAGCGGTTCTTCGCTGCGGTGCAAAAGGGTTGGAAAAGTGCATGCGCATCATTGGGGTCGCGACGCCGCCAACGAGAAAAGTGATTGCAGCGGCGATCACAAGAAGACGGACAGGCGGGAGGCGTTTTGGGGCAGATACCGTTTTCCAGGCGTGGTGAGTCCAACGCGGGCGTGTCCAGGCGTTTGGAGGGCAGATGTCTGACGTCACAGCTGGGACCTTCATCGCTGGATCCGTCACACAGGGTAAGTAGCTGCAGGGCTAGTCTTGTTTTACTTGAAACTTTTTTAGCATAGCAGGGCTGCACAAGCAATCGCAGCCTTCTATGCTAACATACACTCCCCCATAGGCCGCGTCAGGTTGATCGCATGAGCAGCAAAAAGTTGCTACTGTACGTGCAATCAACTTGGAATGACCCCAATAATGCGATCGTTTTTCGGGCTATGGGTCAATGAAACGTAAACTAACAAATGTTATGTAGCAGAATAAGTTATCATACACTGCACATGCCTACCCACAGGATCATCAGACCTCTCTGCTTGCCCCTTACATGCTATCAGACTGCCCCCACATACCACCAGACTGCCTGCAACATGGTATCAGCCTGCACACACATGCTATCTGACCTCGAACATGTCATTAGACTGCCTCTACTTGCCACTTACCTTGCTGCTTGCACCCAGCTCAGCTACTCATGCAGGTCTCAGCAGTGCGGGAGAAAGACTCACATTTATCACCTACCTACCGCACCCTCCCTTTTAACTGTCCAGGTCCTGACTTCAACATTGCAAGAGAAGATCAGATAGCAATGCTGCAGAATCACTCAGACACCACCGGTGGCAGCAGTGAGTAGCTCTTAAACGATGGCCGGTGACAGAGTCGGCCATAGGCATAGGCAAACTAGGCAATTGCCTAGGGCATTTGATATGCCTAGGGGCATCAGCAGCTTCTGCTGATTAAAATGATATGTGGCATGCCTATATTCTGTGTGTAGCATTTCATATGCAGATACAGCCACAGTCTCACACAGTATATAGGCATGCTGCATATCATTTTAATCAACAGAAGCTGCTTGTGCATCCTAGCCACATAGCAATGCAAATAAGATGCATTTTCATAAAAAAAGGTGCCCGACATTAGCATTGAGGCAAGATTTATGAGGACACATCTGTATCCAAGCAGAGGCAGAGGTCACAGTGTTAGTAGCAGTGTGAGTGCTGTGTGCATGTGAGTGGGTTGGTTGTGCAGTAGTGTTCGGAATATGTGTAAGGAGCATTATGTGTGTCATGTAAAAATGCATTAATAATGTGCAACATATGTGTAAGGGGAACCTATGTGTGTTATGTGTATAAAGGCATTAATAATGTGCGGCATATGTGTAACAGGGTACTACTGTATGTGTCATTATGTGTATAGGGATACTAATAATGTGCAGCAAATGTGTAGGGGGCACTATGTGTGTCATTATGTGTATAAGGGCATTAATAATGTGCGGCATATGTGTAAGGGACATTATGTGTAAAAGGGCATTAATTAAGGTTGTCATAATGTGTAAGGTGCATTATGTTTATAAGGACATTAATAATGTGTCTCATGTGTAAGGGGCATTACTTTGTGAATTATGTGTATAAATGCATTACTAATGTGTGGCATTATGTGTATAAGGTGCTCTACTATGTGGCGTTGCATATAGAAAGGGCACTACTGTGTCATCTAATGTGAATAAAGAGCAATAGAGTGTGGTGTAATGTGAATAAGGAGCAATTCAGTGTGATATAATGTGAATAAGGGGCACTACTGTGAGGAGCAACGTTTATAAGGTAAAGTGATACTGCTGTGGGATGTAATATGAATTATGGACACTATTGCATGATCAAATGTGAATAAAGTGCAGTACTGTGTGGCATAATTGGAATTGGGGTTACTATCGTGTGGCCATGCCCCTTGCCAGCAAAAACACACCCCTTTTTGGGCTGTGCGCCAAATGTGCGAACTGTTCCTATTTAAAATATAGGGGGTACAAACACCAAAATAAGGACTGCTATAGGTGAGAGGTGATGGTGCTGGGAAAGAAGTGCAAGGTCAGAGGCGGAACCAGCAGTGGTGCTAGGGGGCACCAGCCAAAATTTTGCTATTGGTTAGGGCTGGCTCTGGCCGGCAACTACACTGGGGGTCTTATTCATGTTTGTACGCAATGCCAGTGTTTTTGTAATGTAACGATTGTCAGCAGACTGCTCATGAGCCGCGATCGCATTGCACACGTGCTAAGGTACATTTGCGATGGCGCTCACACTGATATTTTATACGCAGGGTGATTGAGAGGAAGGGACGGCTTGGGGGAGTTCACGTGGGAATGGCAGCATAATTGCAGACGTGTCATGGTCATTTTCGAGGTGTGTATCTGCCTTCAGCTGCAATCAGGTACATAGAGAAACATAGTCTGCATAACCATAGGTCAACGCTAGGAGTAGACGTTCCTCGTTATTGCGTCAGTGCTGCATATATATTTGCTAAGGCTCTGGTGGGTGTCTATCATGTTCCCTGGACGGCATCAGCACTTGCGATGAGTAGCAGTTCTGTGACTTAGAAAATGCAGCTGTGTAGGTATTTGAGTAGAAACGTGAATTAGGCCCTGGAATCGGTGGCCGGAGTAACAGTCGGTGGCTGGGTCTAAGTGCTGTGCGGGCGCCCACACTGCACAACCTGTGCACAGGCCACTCACCTCCGGCAGCGGGTAGCTGACCGACATCTACAGCTTGAGCGGCCGCAATCAACTTGTAGATAGTGAACAACACTTTGGCCCCCCAACTGGCCTAGTAGTCCATAACAACTATCGGTAGTCCATAACAGTCATCAAATGACCTGTTGGATGCCAAATGCAGTAAACTTATTTCTAGTCATACTCTACTGGTGGCCGTGTAATCTAACATCTCCTGTCGCTGCATATCACGTCGATAAGAAATTATTTTCTGTGCCCATTTCTGAAAAAGGGTTTGGGAAATGCCCGGATGGCAGTCCTCATACAGAGTAATGGGGTCTGTGATCTGCATAGTGTGCCTACTGCAGGAGGTATCTCTGCGTTAGGATCTTCTTAATTTGCCCTGGTCCATATACCATGTGGAAACAGCTGTTTGCCCATTGGCTTTAGTTTGAAGAGATCTGGCCCGGTCATATTGGCTGTAACCACTGTCAGATGGGCATCCCATGTGACCATGCCCACCTCCTCCATACCTATACATTTCGGAATGAAATTGGTTATACACGTGTGTGGATATATTGGTCTCTGACCGCTGACATTATTCCCAATTGTGCCCCTTACAAATGTTTTGCAAATAGCATTTCTGAGTGTGTGCACTGAGTAGGTTATATTCCATAATTGTCTACTCTTCAGGTCTCCTCTCTGGGAGGAGGAGGATGGGAGACGCTGCTTGGCACTTCGGTGAATGGGGCTGGGTTGTCGCATTACTAGTCCCCGCCCCTAAAGTGACGCAATTCACATGTTTGCAGGAGGGGTGGGGCTAATGACGCAAATTCCCGTAGTAAGCCCTGTCCCCTGCCGCAATTTCCCTGTCTAATCTCCTTATCCTGCCCGTTTCACTAGGCAGCGGGTGGGTTGTGGGAGAGCTGGTCACTCTTCCATGGGTGTGGGGGACTGCCTGAAAAATCCTGAGCCTCCCGCTATTTACAGAAGAGTTGGCAAACATGTTATATTCTAGAGCAAAGAAGGGAATGAATATCCCCTACTGGGCACTGTTCACTGATCTCTGCACTCTGAGGGCAGACATCAACTGGGGGAAGTATGATCAGCCCTACTGATCTCTGCATGATGGCTGGATTGAGGGAAATGCTGGTGGTGGGGGAGTACAGATGCTCGGGGAGAGCTTTGGACAATGAGAAGGGGGGGGGGGGGTGTATCTATTGACATGGGGATTAAAGTGCCATGGGGTTGTGGGGGAGTAACATTGGGGGTAATTCCAAGTTGATCACAGCAGGATTTTTGTTAGCAATTGGGCAAAACCATGTGCACTGCAGGGGAGGCAGATATAACATGTGCAGAGAGAGTTAGATTTGGGTGGGGTGTGTTCAATCTGCAATCTAATTTGCAGTGTAAAAATAAAGCAGCCAGTATTTACCCTGCACAGAAATAAAATAACCCACCCAAATCTAACTATCTCTGCAAATGTTATATCTGCCCCCCCCTGCAGTGCACATGGTTTTGCCCAACTGCTATCAAAAATCCTGCTGCGATCAACTCAGAATTACCCCCATTATACTAGAGACATATGGACACCGGGGAGAGGGGTGGTGCAAGACACTCCCTAGGCATAGGCATTGGTTTAAAAGTATGTTCTTGACTTATAAAACAAGGAATTAACTATTTTTGAAAACAAAAAAGACAAGTGATTAATAAATAGACCCCTACATACAGTGTGTATGTATGTATATATGTGTGTGTGTGTGTGTGTGTGTGTGTGTGTGTGTGTGTGTGTGTGTGTGTGTGTGTGTGTGTGTGAGTGATAGGACCCCCCATGTGCTGCAGTCCTAGCAGCGTTCTGGCCCCTGTTCTCTTCAGCACCTGCCAAAGTTCATGCGCAATGCATCTGGATGGCATCACGACCGGCACAAGCTCATAAATGCCGGCTTCTAGGGACTGTACCAGCCTACCCCTAACCTACTCCCTTAATGCCTGACCCTAACCCCCCACCCAGTGGTGGCTGACCCTAACCCCCCCTCCCCTACATCCATCCTCACCCTAAACACCCCCCTTCCCCTTTGCCCTAACCCAGCCGCTATACTTACGGACGAGATGCCGGCTGTCAAGATTCTGGCATCAGTCTCCTGACCCAGTCGGGATTCTGATGGCTGTCGGGATTCCATCATCTGCATCCCGCCGCGATCCCAACAGCCGGCATTTTGTCCGCATCCTGAAGCCGGTTAGGTCTGGAAAGGCAGAGGAGTGGCTTCCCATTGGAATTACTCTTTCTGTTATCGTGGCCAGGACTGGCAGTCCCATGAGGAGAAAACACTTTCCCCCTGGGACTGCCTGTCTGGAGTTTGATTAGCAGATAGGGTTTCTAATAGGAAGCCACTGCCAGAAGATTCACTCTGTCACTGGGGGGAGGCAGATTTTTCCCTGCAGCCCCTTGGTAAATTCCACCACTGTATATGGTGCGTAAATATTTTTTTAAAAAAAATTCTCCTTTTACCCATTCGCTCTCTTACTATTAATGTGTCATGCTTTGTGACTTATCCATCATGAACACCCCTGTTCATGCCAGGTGCCCAGTGGTCCCGACTTGCACATGTGCTGAACAGGCCTGGCGACAGGGGGGGGATAAAGGGGACACTTGTGAAGACCCCCGAGGTTCAGGGGGCCCCCAAGGGAGGCTCCCGAAAATCGTGTGACCCTCCCGGCCCCACGGAAGAACAGACAAGTCTCCCGGTTTTTAATTTCCCCCCTGCCCGGCCGCCCACTTTGAGAGTAAAGTGGGTGGTCTAGACAGTAGATGACGCGATTCTTGTTGAATCGCGTCATCATAGTCACGCCCCCTGCTGTAAAATGCCAGTTATTGCGGGATTGCAGAGCGGGGGGCGTGATTTAGATGTTGCGACGTTGGAACCCTGCCCTCGTTTCGCCTCTGCCCCTCCTCCGCCACGCCCCGTTCCGCCTCCTCCTCTCATCATTGTCCAGCCCCGCCCCTCCACTGAGCCGTCCTGGCAGCTCTCTCCCAGAGAGAGCTGCCAGAAAGTAGGCAAGTATGGTTATTATGTATGTAGTGTATGGCAAGAAAATATCTGCGAATCCAGCAGTACCGTAAGTGCGGTATATACCTGCACTTACTCGCGGGGCGAGAACTTCTCCCCTAATTGAATTCAGCTCTGTGAATAGAGGTGTGATCCCTGTGCAGCAGTCAAAGAAAGGGTTAATCTCTGCAGCTTGTCACTCACATTACATTGTTGCATCTCTGAACATGAGATGGGAGCTGTAACCCACAGACCAGCTTCAATAAATAAGCTGGGTACAGAGATGTGCACTTGAAATTTTTCGGGTTTTGTGTTTTGGTTTTGGGTTCGGTTCCGCGGCCGTGTTTTGGGTTCGACCGCGTTTTGGCAAAACCTCACCGAATTTTTTTTGTCGGATTCGGGTGTGTTTTGGATTCGGGTGTTTTTTTCAAAAAACCCTAAAAAACAGCTTAAATCATAGAATTTGGGGGTCATTTTGATCCCAAAGTATTATTAACCTCAAAAACCATAATTTCCACTCATTTTCAGTCTATTCTGAATACCTCACACCTCACAATATTATTTTTAGTCCTAAAATTTGCACCGAGGTAGCTGTGTGAGTAAGATAAGCGACCCTAGTGGCCGACACAAACACCGGGCCCATCTAGGAGTGGCACTGCAGTGTCACGCAGGATGGCCCTTCCAAAAAACACTCCCCAAACAGCACATGACGCAAAGAAAAAAAGAGGCGCAATGAGGTAGCTGTGTGAGTAAGATAAGCGACCCTAGTGGCCGACACAAACACCGGGCCCATCTAGGAGTGGCACTGCAGTGTCACGCAGGATGGCCCTTCCAAAAAACACTCCCCAAACAGCACATGACGCAAAGAAAAAAAGAGGCGCAATGAGGTAGCTGTGTGAGTAAGCTAAGCGACCCTAGTGGCCGACACAAACACCGGGCCCATCTAGGAGTGGCACTGCAGTGTCACGCAGGATGGCCCTTCCAAAAAACACTCCCCAAACAGCACATGACGCAAAGAAAAAAAGAGGCGCAATGAGGTAGCTGTGTGAGTAAGCTAAGCGACCCTAGTGGCCGACACAAACACCGGGCCCATCTAGGAGTGGCACTGCAGTGTCACGCAGGATGGCCCTTCCAAAAAACACTCCCCAAACAGCACATGACGCAAAGAAAAAAAGAGGCGCAATGAGGTAGCTGTGTGAGTAAGCTAAGCGACCCTAGTGGCCGACACAAACACCGGGCCCATCTAGGAGTGGCACTGCAGTGTCACGCAGGATGGCCCTTCCAAAAAACACTCCCCAAACAGCACATGACGCAAAGAAAAATTAAAGAAAAAAGAGGTGCAAGATGGAATTGTCCTTGGGCCCTCCCACCCACCCTTATGTTGTATAAACAGGACATGCACACTTTAACCAACCCATCATTTCAGTGACAGGGTCTGCCACACGACTGTGACTGAAATGACGGGTTGGTTTGGACCCCCACCAAAAAAGAAGCAATTAATCTCTCCTTGCACAAACTGGCTCTACAGAGGCAAGATGTCCACCTCATCATCATCCTCCGATATATCACCGTGTACATCCCCCTCCTCACAGATTATCAATTCGTCCCCACTGGAATCCACCATCTCAGCTCCCTGTGTACTTTGTGGAGGCAATTGCTGCTGGTCAATGTCTCCACGGAGGAATTGATTATAATTCATTTTAATGAACATCATCTTCTCCACATTTTCTGGAAGTAACCTCGTACGCCGATTGCTGACAAGGTGAGCGGCGGCACTAAACACTCTTTCGGAGTACACACTTGTGGGAGGGCAACTTAGGTAGAATAAAGCCAGTTTGTGCAAGGGCCTCCAAATTGCCTCTTTTTCCTGCCAGTATAAGTACGGACTGTGTGACGTGCCTACTTGGATGCGGTCACTCATATAATCCTCCACCATTCTTTCAATGGGGAGAGAATCATATGCAGTGACAGTAGACGACATGTCCGTAATCGTTGACAGGTCCTTCAGTCCGGACCAGATGTCAGCATCAGCAGTCGCTCCAGACTGCCCTGCATCACCGCCAGCGGGTGGGCTCGGAATTCTGAGCCTTTTCCTCGCACCCCCAGTTGCGGGAGAATGTGAAGGAGGAGATGTTGACAGGTCGCGTTCCGCTTGACTTGACAATTTTCTCACCAGCAGGTCTTTGAACCCCAGCAGACTTGTGTCTGCCGGAAAGAGAGATCCAAGGTAGGTTTTAAATCTAGGATCGAGCACGGTGGCCAAAATGTAGTGCTCTGATTTCAACAGATTGACCACCCGTGAATCCTTGTTAAGCGAATTAAGGGCTCCATCCACAAGTCCCACATGCCTAGCGGAATCGCTCCGTGTTAGCTCCTCCTTCAATGTCTCCAGCTTCTTCTGCAAAAGCCTGATGAGGGGAATGACCTGACTCAGGCTGGCAGTGTCTGAACTGACTTCACGTGTGGCAAGTTCAAAGGGCAGCAGAACCTTGCACAACGTTGAAATCATTCTCCACTGCGCTTGAGACAGGTGCATTCCACCTCCTATATCGTGCTGAATTGTATAGGCTTGAATGGCCTTTTGCTGCTCCTCCAACCTCTGAAGCATATATAGGGTTGAATTCCACCTCGTTACCACTTCTTGCTTCAGATGATGGCAGGGCAGGTTCAGGCGTTTTTGGTGTTGCTCCAGTCTTCTGTACGTGGTGCCTGTACGCCGAAAGTGTCCCGCAATTCTTCTGGCCACCGACAGCATCTCTTGCACGCCCCTGTTGTTTTTTAAAAAATTCTGCACCACCAAATTCAAGGTATGTGCAAAACATGGGACGTGCTGGAATTTGCCCAGATTTAATGCACACACAATATTGCTGGCGTTGTCCGATGCCACAAATCCACAGGAGAGTCCAATTGGGGTAAGCCATTCCGCGATGATCTTCCTCAGTTGCCGTAAGAGGTTTTCAGCTGTGTGCGTATTCTGGAAACCGGTGATACAAAGCGTAGCCTGCCTAGGAAAGAGTTGGCGTTTGCGAGATGCTGCTACTGGTGCCGCCGCTGCTGTTCTTGCGGCGGGAGTCCATACATCTACCCAGTGGGCTGTCACAGTCATATAGTCCTGACCCTGCCCTGCTCCACTTGTCCACATGTCCGTGGTTAAGTGGACATTGGGTACAGCTGCATTTTTTAGGACACTGGTGACTCTTTTTCTGAGGTCTGTGTACATTTTCGGTATCGCCTGCCTAGAGAAATGGAACCTAGATGGTATTTGGTACCGGGGACACAGTACCTCCAACAAGTCTCTAGTTGGCTCTGCAGTAATGATGGATACCGGAACCACGTTTCTCACCACCCAGGATGCCAAGGCCTCAGTTATCCGCTTTGCAGCAGGATGTCTGCTGTGATATTTCATCTTCCTCGCAAAGGACTGTTGGACAGTCAATTGCTTGGTGGAAGTAGTAAAAGTGGTCTTACGATTTCCCCTCTGGGATGACCATCGACTCCCAGCAGCAACAACAGCAGCGCCAGCAGCAGTAGGCGTTACACGCAAGGATGCATCGGAGGAATCCCAGGCAGGAGAGGAATCGTCAGAATTGCCAGTGACATGGCCTGCAGGACTATTGGCATTCCTGGGGAAGGAGGAAATTGACACTGAGGGAGTTGGTGGGGTGGTTTGCGTGAGCTTGGATACAAGAGGAAGGGATTTACTGGTCAGTGGACTGCTTCCGCTGTCGCCCAAAGTTTTTGAACTTGTCACTGACTTATTATGAATGCGCTGCAGGTGACGTATAAGGGAGGATGTTCCGAGGTGGTTAACGTCCTTACCCCTACTTATTACAGCTTGACAAAGGCAACACACGGCTTGACAAATGTTGTCCGCATTTCTGTTGAAATACTTCCACACCGAAGAGCTGATTTTTTTGGTATTTTCACCAGGCATGTCAACGGCCATATTCCTCCCACGGACAACAGGTGTCTCCCCGGGTGCCTGACTTAAACAAACCACCTCACCATCAGAATCCTCCTTGTCAATTTCCTCCCCAGCGCCAGCAACACCCATATCCTCCTCATCCTGGTGTACTTCAACACTGACATCTTCAATCTGACTATCAGGAACTGGACTGCGGGTGCTCCTTCCAGCACTTGCAGGGGGCGTGCAAATGGTGGAAGGCGCATGCTCTTCACGTCCAGTGTTGGGAAGGTCAGGCATCGCAACCGACACAATTGGACTCTCCTTGTGGATTTGGGATTTCGAAGAACGCACAGTTCTTTGCGGTGCTTTTGCCAGCTTGAGTCTTTTCATTTTTCTAGCGAGAGGCTGAGTGCTTCCATCCTCATGTGAAGCTGAACCACTAGCCATGAACATAGGCCAGGGCCTCAGCCGTTCCTTGCCACTCCGTGTGGTAAATGGCATATTGGCAAGTTTACGCTTCTCCTCCGACAATTTTATTTTAGATTTTGGAGTCCTTTTTTTACTGATATTTGGTGTTTTGGATTTGACATGCTCTGTACTATGACATTGGGCATCGGCCTTGGCAGACGACGTTGCTGGCATTTCATCGTCTCGGCCATGACTAGTGGCAGCAGCTTCAGCACGAGGTGGAAGTGGATCTTGATCTTTCCCTAATTTTGGAACCTCAACATTTTTGTTCTCCATATTTTAATAGGCACAACTAAAAGGCACCTCAGGTAAACAATGGAGATGGATGGATACTAGTATACTTATGGATGGACGAGCGACTGCCGACACAGAGGTAGCTACAGCCGTGGACTACCGTACTGTGTCTGCTGCTAATATAGACTGGATGATAATGAGATGAAATCAATATATATTATATCACACTAGTACTGCAGCCGGACAGGTAGATATATTTATTATGTAATGACTGATGATGGACCTGCTGGACACTGTCAGCTCAGCAGCACCGCAGACTGCTACAGTAAGCTACTATAGTAGTATGTATAAAGAAGAAAGAAAAGAGAAAAAACCCACGGGTAGGTGGTATACAATTATGGATGGACGAGCGACTGCCGACACAGAGGTAGCTACAGCCGTGGACTACCGTACTGTGTCTGCTGCTAATATAGACTGGATGATAATGAGATGAAATCAATATATATTATATCACACTAGTACTGCAGCCGGACAGGTAGATATATTTATTATGTAATGACTGATGACGGACCTGCTGGACACTGTCAGCTCAGCAGCACCGCAGACTGCTACAGTAAGCTACTATAGTAGTATGTATATAGAAGAAAGAAAAAAAAAACCACGGGTAGGTGGTATACAATTATGGATGGACGAGCGACTGCCGACACAGAGGTAGCTACAGCCGTGGACTACCGTACTGTGTCTGCTGCTAATATAGACTGGATGATAATGAGATGAAATCAATATATATATATATAATATCACTAGTACTGCAGCCGGACAGGTAGATATATTTATTATGTAATGACTGATGACGGACCTGCTGGACACTGTCAGCTCAGCAGCACCGCAGACTGCTACAGTAAGCTACTATAGTAGTATGTATAAAGAAGAAATAAAAAAAAAAAAAAAACACGGGTAGGTAGTATACAATTATGGATGGACGAGCGACTGCCGACACACAGGTAGCTACAGCCGTGGACTACCGTACTGTGTCTGCTGCTAATATAGACTGGATGATAATGAGATGAAATCAATATATATATATAATATCACTAGTACTGCAGCCGGACAGGTAGATATATTTATTATGTAATGACTGATGACGGACCTGCTGGACACTGTCAGCTCAGCAGCACCGCAGACTGCTACAGTAAGCTACTATAGTAGTATGTATAAAGAAGAAAGAAAAAAAAAAACCACGGGTAGGTGGTATACAATTATGGATGGACGAGCGACTGCCGACACAGAGGTAGCTACAGCCGTGGACTACCGTACTGTGTCTGCTGCTAATATAGACTGGATGATAATGAGATGAAATCAATATATATATATATATATATATAATATCACTAGTACTGCAGCCGGACAGGTATATATATATATTATGTAATGACTGATGATGGACCTACTGGACACAGTCAGCTCAGCAGCACCGCAGACTGCTACAGTAAGCTACTATAGTAGTATGTATAAAGAAGAAAGAAAAAAAAAAACCACGGGTAGGTGGTATACAATATTATATATATATTATATACAATTATATATATATATATATATATATTAAACTGGTGGTCAGGTCACTGGTCACACTATCAGCAACTTGCAAGTAGTACTCCTAAGCAGACAATCACAATATATATTATACTGGTGGTCACAGTGTGGTCACAATGGCAGTGTGGCACTCTGGCAGCAAAAGTGTGCACTGTACGTTATATGTACTCCTGAGTCCTGCTCTCAGACTCTAACTGCTCCCCACTGTCAGTGTCTCCCCCACAAGTCAGATAATATACAGTCACACTATCTATCACTTCAGCAAGTAACTAGTACTCCTCCTAATGCTCCCCAAAATTACTACTGTGTCTCTCTCTACTGTCTCACTCTCTTCTCTATAAACGGAGAGGACGCCAGCCACGTCCTCTCCCTATGAATCTCAATGCACGTGTGAAAATGGCGGCGACGCGCGGCTCCTTATATAGAATCCGAGTCTCGTGATAGAATCCGAGCCTCGCGAGAATCCGACAGCGGGATGATGACGTTCGGGCGCGCTCGGGTTAACCGAGCAAGGCGGGAAGATCCGAGTCGCTCGGCCCCGTGTAAAAAAACATGAAGTTCGGGCGGGTTCGGATTCCGAGGAACCGAACCCGCTCATCCCTAGTACACACTAGACCAGTGGTTCTCGCCCTGGGGTGCCTCAGAACACTTACAGGGGTGTCTTGGATTGGTGGTCCAGGACCAATTCAAATTATTTATAGTCAATGTTATAGGTAAAACCAGTGCTGATGGCTGTTAATCATAAATATGTGCACACTGCGCAAGCAGAAGCAAATCCTGTCCCCCACCATATAACTGATCCTAAGGATGATTTTATATCTCCTATATATTTGCCCTGTGACTGTGTGTGCCTGGCCCTCTAACGCTGGGTGGAGTCACAGTGGTGGGCGGAGTTAGCAGCTCCTCCCCTGTCCCAGCACACCACTAGCAGGACGGAGCTGCAGACACATAATCCGCCCACCAGCCTAATGAGGAGAAGCTTATGCAGCAGCTTCTTTCTCGTTACGCTGTCCGAGTGGCTGCTGCTGCTGGCTGCCTGTAGGGGGAGCTGCAGCGGAAGCGCGCAGCTCCTCTCAGGCAGTTCAAGGGGCCATGAGACAGAGCTACGTGAGGCAGTGGCTGATGTCTTCGGCTCCCACTGTAGTGTAAGGTGAGGAGGGGGTTCTGTTCAATGTTACTGGATGTGTGTATTGCTATGTAAATGTATAGTGTGTGTGTATTAATGTATGTATGCTAAGTACATGTATAGTGTGTGTGTAACTATGTATGTATGCTGTGTGCATATATAGTGTGTGTATATATATATATGCTGTATGCATGTGTACTGTGTGTATCTACAGTATGCTGTGTGCATGTATAGTGTGTAACTATGTATGCTGTGTGTGTATGTATATATGCTGTATGCATGTGTACTGTGTGTCTGTTGTGTGCATGCATACCCTCCAACATGACCCGCCCCACTAGGTACAAAATGCTCTGTTCCTGGACTTCCCTCTTAATTTATTATTGCCATCACCTGTGAAGAAACAGCTTTCTTATCATTTAACTAGTTCAAAACAGGTGATGGAAATCATAAATTAAGAGGGAAGTCCAGGAACAGAGCATTTTGTACCTAGTGGGGCGGGTCATGTTGGAGGGTCTGGTGCATGTATACTGTGCGTGTGGCTGTGTGCATGTATACTATGTTTGTATGTTTGCATGTATACTGTTAGTATGTATACTGTGTATGATGTGTGCATGTAAACTGTGTGCACACATGTATGCTGTGTACAGTATGTGTGTATGTGCAGATGTTCTGTGTACGTACGTACGTACGTACGTACGTACGTACGTACGTGTGTGTTTGTGTATATATGTATATATATTATATATATATATATATATATATATATATATACACACACACACACACACACACCTTGTGCAGTGTGCTGGCTACTCAATTACGAGCACACACACACACACATACACGCGCGCGCACGGAAACCCCCCCATGAAAATCCTGCGTTTTGCCACTGAGCCAGAAGCCACCGGGGCATGGACACCCCACACTGCCTGGTAACAACAGACCCCTCCCGTGCCACCTACACCCCAATGCCACCCGCACCATACACCCCAAACCCCCCTCCAGCAGCCACTGACAGCCCAGACACCCCCGACGCCTGCATAACTCACCAGCACACACTGCCCAGCCTAACCCACCGCACCAAACCCACACGCCGCACCTCCCACAGCCATCCACGCCATGGACACGGTGGCCGCAGTGCCGTTTCTAGCGGCGGGTGAGCCGTGCAACCGCACGGGGCGCCCGCCGCGGCACTTTAAGTGTTATTTCCCCTCTCCTCCCTCTCCCCGAGCGCTCCTGCTCGGGGGGCGGAGTTTCGCGAAATGATGCGTCTGCGTCGTGACGTCATGACGCAAACGCGTCATTCCACGAAGCCCCGCCCCCCGAGCAGGAGCGCTCGGGGAGAGGGAGGAGAGAAGCCTGGAAGGAGACGGCGGCGGCCGGCGCGAGGGACGTCCGGCGGCGGGATCCGAAGAGCGGAACATGTAAGTATATCTCTCTCTCTCCCCCTTCCTTCCCCCCCACCACTTGACACCTGCCTGCCACACTGGGGATACCTGCCTGCCACACTGGGGATACCTGCCTGCTGCACTGTGTAAAATGGGGACACCAGCCTGCCACGCTGTGTAAAATGGGGGCCTGCCTGCCGCACTGTGTAAAATGGGGACACCTGCCTCACTGTGTAAAATGGGGACACCTGCCTGCCTCACTGTGTAAAATGGGGACACCTGCCTGCCGCACTGTGTAAAATGGGGGCACCTGCCTGCCGCACTGTGTAAAATGGGGACACCTGCCTGCCGCACTGTGTAAAATGGGCGCCTGCCTGCCGCACTATGTAAAATGGGGACACCTGCCTCACTGTGTAAAATGGGGACACCTGCCTCACTGTGTAAAATGGGGACACCTGCCTCGCTGTGTAAAATGGGGACACCTGCCTGCCGCACTGTGTAAAATGGGGATACCTGCCTGCGTACTGTGTAAAATGGGGATATCTGCCTTCCGCACTGTGTAAAATGGGGATACCTGCCTGCCGCACTTTGTAAAATGGGGATACCTGCCTGCCGCGCTGTGTAAAATGGGGATATCTGCCTGCCGCACTGTGTAAAATGGGGATACCTGCCTGCGTACTGTGTAAAATGGGGATATCTGCCTGCTGCGCTCTGTAAAATGGAGACACCTGCCTGCCGCACTGTGTAAAATGGGGACACTTGGCTGCTGTAATGTGTAAAATGGGGACTTTTTTTATTTTTTCCCCCCTGTGGTGGGCGTGATGATATCAGATGAGGCCACGCCTTGTCGGGAGCGCGCGCGCATACTTTTCTCTAACGTCCTAGTGGATGCTGGGAACTCCGTAAGGACCATGGGGAATAGCGGGCTCCGAAGGAGGCTGGGCACTCTAGAAAGATCTTAGACTACCTGGTGTGCACTGGCTCCTCCCACTATGACCCTCCTCCAAGCCTCAGTTAGATTTCGTGCCCGGCCGAGGTTGGATGCACACTAGGGGCTCTCCTGAGCTCTTAGAAAGTTATAGTCTTAGAATTTGTTATTTTCAGTGAGACCTGCTGGCAACAGGCTCACTGCAGCGAGGGACTAAGGGGAGAAGAAGCGAACTCGCCTGCTTGCAGCCGGATTGGGCTTCTTAGGCTACTGGACACCATTAGCTCCAGAGGGATCGACCGCAGGCCCAGCCTTGATGTTCGGTCCCGGAGCCGCGCCGCCGTCCCCCTTACAGAGCCAGAAGCAAGAAGATGGTCCGGAAAATCGGCGGCATGAAGACTCTGTCTTCACCAAGGTAGCGCACAGCACTGCAGCTGTGCGCCATTGCTCCTCTCACACACTTCACACTCCGGTCACTGAGGGTGCAGGGCGCTGGGGGGGGCGCCCTGAGGCAGCAATAAAAACACCTTGGCTGGCTAAAATACCTCAATATATGGCCCCAGGGGCTATATATGAGGTAAATACCCCTGCCAGAATTCCATAAAAAACGGGAGAATAGGCCGCAAAAAAGGGGCGGAGCCTATCTCCTCGGCACACTGGCGCCATTTTTCCCTCACAGCTCGGCTGGAGGGAAGCTCCCTGGCTCTTCCCTGCAATTCTACAGTACAGTAAGAGGGAAAAGAGAGGGGGGGCATTAAAATTGGCACTGTATACAGTATAAAAGCTATTAGGGACATAACTCAGTTAGTCCCTGTATATAGATAGCGCTCTGGTGTGTGCTGGCATACTCTTACTCTGTCCCCCCAAAGGGCTTTTGTGGGTCCTGTCCTCGTTTAGAGCATTCCCTGTGTGTCTGCGGTGTGTCGGTACGGCTGTGTCGACATGTTGAATGAGGAGGCTTATATGGTGACAGAACAGAGGCCGATATATGTGATGTCGCCCCCTGTGGGGCCGACACCAGAGTGGATGGATAGGTGAAAGGTATTAACCGACAGTGTCAACTCCTTACATAAAAGGGTGGATGACGTAACAGCTGTGGGACAGCCGGCTTCGCAGCCCGCGCCTGCCCAGGCGTCTCAAAGGCCATCAGGGGCTCAAAAACGCCCGCTCTCTCAGATGGCAGACACAGATGTCGACACGGAGTCTGACTCCAGTGTCGACAAGGTGGAGACATATACACAATCCACTAGGAACATCCGTGACGTGATCCCGGCAATAAAAAATGTGTTATACATTTCTGACTTTAACCCAAGCACCTCTAAAAATGGGTTTTAGGTTTGGGGAGAAAAAACAGGCAGTGTTTTGTTCCCCCATCAGATGAATAAATGAAGTGTGTGAAAGCGTGGGTTCCCCCGTTAAGAAACTGGTAATTTATAAAAAGTTACTGATGGCGTACCCTTTCCCGCCAGGTGGATAAGTTACGCTGGGAGATATCCCCTAGGGTGGATAAGGCGCTCACACGTTTGTCAAAAAAGGTGGCACTGCCGTCTTAGGATACGGCCACTTTAATAGGTACCTGTTGATAAAAAACAGGAGGCTATCCTGAAGTCTGTATTTACACACTCAGGTACTAGACTGAGACCTGCAGATAGTGCTGCTGCAGCGTGGTCGGTGACCCTGTCAAACAGGGATACTAGTTGGCAAACATAAAAACATATTAAAGACGTCGTCTTATATATGGGGGATGCACAGAGGGATATTTTGCCGGCTGGCATCCAAAATAAATGTAATGTCCATTCTGTCAGGAGGGTATTAGAGACCTGTCACTGGACAGGTGATGCTGACTTAAAAAGCGCATAGAGAGCCTTATAAGGGTGAGGAATTATTTGGGGATGGTCTCTGGGACCTCGTATCCACAGCAACTGCTGGGAAGAAATAATTTTACCTCCGGTTTCCTCACAGACAAAGGTACAGTCCTTTCGGCTTCAGAAAAGCAAGCGGGTCAAATGGCGCTTCCTTTCTGTACAGAGACAAGGGTAGAGGGAAAAAAGCTGCGCCAGTCAGCCTGTTCCCAGAATCAAGATTCTTCCCCCGCCTCCTGTGAGGCCACACCATGACGCGGGTGCTCCACAGGTGTAGCCAGGTACGGTGGGGGGCCGTCTCAAAAAATTTCAGCAATTAGTGGGCTCGCTCACAGGTGGATCCCTGTTTCTTTCAAGTAGTATTTCAGGGGTACAAGCTGGAATTCGAGATGTCTCCCCCCAGCCGTTTCCTAAAATATGCCTTGCTGACAACTCCCTCAGGCAGGGAGGCTGTGCTAGAGGCAATTAATAAGCGGTATTCCCAGCAGGTAATACTCAAGGTGCCCCTACTTCAACAAGGACGGGGTTACTATTCCACACGGGTTGGGGTACCGAAACCGCATGGTTCGGTGTGACCCATTTTATATTTAAAATCCTTGAACACAAAAATTCAAGTTCAAGATGGAATCGCTCAGGGCGGTTATTCCAAGCCTGGACGAGGGGGATTACATGGTATCCTGGGACATCAAGGATGCTTACCTGCATGTCCCCATTTACCATCCTCGCCAGGAGTACCTCAGATTTGTGGTACAGGATTACCATTACCAAGTCCAGACACTGCCGTTTGGACTGTACATGGCACCGAGGGTGTTTTATCAAGGTAATGGCCGAAATGTTGATACTCCTTCAAAAAAAGGGAGTTGTAATTATCCCGTACTTGGACAATCTCGTTATAAGGGCGAGGTCCAAGGAGCAGTTGGTAGTCGGGGTAGCATTATTTTGGAAAGTGCTACAACAGCATGGTTGGATTCTAAACAGTCCAAAGTCACAGCTGGTTCCTATGACACGTCTACTGTTCCTGGGGATGGTTCTGGACATAAACCAGAAATAGTGTTTCTCCCGGAGGAGAAAGCCAAGGAGTTGTCATCTCTAGTCAGAGACCTCCTGAAGCCAAAATAGGTAGCGGTGCATCATTGCACGCGAGTCCTGGGAAAAATGGTAGCTTCCTACGAAGCAATCCCATTAGGCAGGTTCCATACAAGAACTTTTCAGAGGGACCTGTTGGACAAGTGGTCCGGATCGCATCTTCCGATGCATAGGCTGATAACCCTGTCTCCAAGGACCAGGGTATCTCTACTGTGGTGGCTGCAGAGTGCCCATCTTCAAGAGGGCCGCAGGTTCGGCATACAGGACTAGGTCCTAGTGACCATGGATTCCAGCCTTTGAGGCTGGGAGGCAGTCACACAGGGAAGAAATTTCCAGGGACTTTGGTCAAGTCAGGTTATTTCCCTACACATAAATATTCTGGACCTGAGGGCCATTTACAATGCCCTGAGGCCGGCAAGGCCTCTGCTTCAAAACCAGCCGGTACTGATCCAATCAGACAACATCACGGCAGTCGCCCATGTAAACCAACAGGGCGGCACAAGACGCAGGATGGCGATGGCAGAAGCCACAAGGATTCTCCGATAGGCGGAAAATCATGTGTTAGCACTGTCAGCAGTGTTCATTCCCGGAGTGGACAACTGGGAAGCAGATCTTCTCAACAGACACGACCTCCACCCGGGAGAATGGGGACTTCCTCCAGAAGTCTTCCAATAGGATTGTACACCATTGGGAAAGGCCACAGGTGGACATGATGGCGTCCCGCCTCAACAAAAAGCTATAAAAGATATTGCACCGGGTCAAGGGACCCTCAGGCGATAGCTATGGACGCTCTGGTAACACCGTGGGTGTACCAGTCGGTTTATGTGTTCTCCCCTCTGCCTCTCATACCAAAGGTACTGAGAATAATAAGAAGGCGAGGAGTAAGAACGATACTCGTGGATGGCCAAGAAGAGCTTGGTACCCAGAACTTCAAGAATTTATATCAGAGGACCCATGGCCTCTGCCACTCAGACAGGACCTGCGGCAGCAGGGGCCCTGTCTGTTCCAAGACTTACCGCGGCTGCGTTTGTCGGCATGGCGGTTGAACGCCGGTTCCTGAAGGAAAAGGGCATTCCGGAGGAAGTCATTCCTACGCTTACTAAAGCCAGGAAAGAGGTTACAGCAACTCATTATCACCGCATATGGCGAAAATATGTTGCATGGTGTGAGGCCGAAAGGGCCCCAACAGAGGAATTTCAACTAGGTCGATTTCTGCATTTCCTGCAAGCAGGAGTGACTATGGGCCTTAAATTGGGTTCCATTAAGGTACAGATCTCGGCTCTGTCGATTTTCTTTCAAAAAGAACTAGCTTCAGTACCTGAAGTTCAGACATTTATAAAAGGAGTGCTGCAGAGTCAGCCCCCGTTTGTGCCTCCTGTGGCACCTTGGGATCTCAACGTGGTGTTGAGTTTCTTAAAATCACATTGGTTTGAACCACTAAAAACCGTGGATCTGAAATATCTCACGTGGAAGGTGGTTATGTTATTGGCCTTGGCTTCTGCCAGGCGAGTATCAAAGTTGGCGGCTTTGTCTTGTAAAAGCCCTTATTTGATTTTCCATATGGATAGGGCAGAATTGAGGACTCGTCCCCAGTTTCTCCCAAAGGTGGTGTCAGCGTTTCACCTGAACCAGCCTATTGTGGTGCCTAGGCTACTAGGGACTTGGAGGACTCCAAGTTGCTAGACGTTGTCAGGGCACTGAAAATATATGTTTCCAGAGCGGCTAGAGTCAGAAAATCTGACTCGCTGTTTATCCTATATGCACCTAACAAGCTGGGTGCTCCTGCTTCTAAGCAGACTATTGCTCGTTGGATTTGTAGTACAATTCAGCTTGCACATACTGTGGCAGGCCTGCCACAGCCAAAAATCTGTCAATGCCCATTCCACAAGGAAGGTGGGCTCATCTTGGGTGGCTGCCCGAGAGGTCTCGGCTTTACAACTTTGCCGAGCAGCTACTTGGTCAGGGGCAAACACGTTTGCAAAATTCTACAAATTTGATACCCTGGCTGAGGAGGACCTGGAGTTCTCTCATTCAGTGCTGCAGAGTCATCCGCACTCTCCCGCCCGTTTGGGAGCTTTGGTATAATCCCCATGGTCCTTACGGAGTTCCCAGCATCCACTAGGACGTTAGAGAAAATAAGAATTTACTCACCGGTAATTCTATTTCTCGTAGTCCGTAGTGGATGCTGGGCGCCCATCCCAAGTACGGTTTATCTGCAATACTTGTACATAGTTATTGTTAACTAAATCGGGTTATTGTTGAGCCATCTGTTGAGAGGCTCTATTGTTTCATACTGTTAACTGTGTTTCATATCACGAGTTGTACGGTGTGATTGGTGTGGCTGGTATGAGTCTTACCCGGGATTCAAAATCCTTCCTTATTGTGTACGCTCGTCCGGGCACAGTACCTAACTGAGGCTTGGAGGAGGGTCATAGTGGGAGGAGCCAGTGCACACCAGGTAGTCTAAGATCTTTCTAGAGTGCCCAGCCTCCTTCGGAGCCCGCTATTCCCCATGGTCCTTACGGAGTGCCCAGCATCCACTACGGGCTGCGAGAAATAGAATTACCGGTGAGTAAATTCTTATTTTTCTTTTTATAGCTATATGGGGGGGGCGCAATTTTTTTTATAGCAATGGGGGGGGGGGCGCATTTTTAAATCTCGCACTGGGAGCCAAATTGTCTAGAAACGGCCCTGGGTGGCCGGGCCCTGCCGCCCGCACTACGGCCGACCAGACAGCCGCAGCCCGCACCACCCTTCCCGCCCTCCACATACCCCCAACGCCAGCTCCCGCACTGCAGCAGCACCTGGGACCCACTGTCCCGCCAGACGCCGTCCGCACAACGGACGAAGAGATTGCAGTTATGGCGCAGCATCACCCGCGCCTGTAACTGCTGCCTCCACCGCCATACACATCAGGAGGGACGGATGGTGCAGGAGAAGGCTTCATAGCCCCCCCTGCGCCGGTACAGACACCCGCTGCCTCCTCCACACACCGAACACAACGCTGCCTCCCACCATCCCCAGATTCCCGGACTGTACACCACAGGGCCTGGGCTGCCGGCTCCACAGGCCAGAGACGGGGAACAGCGCGCCTGCTAATGTGGCAGCTACACCAGCTTCACAGGTGAGAGTGCACAGGCAGCTCCGCCTCTCTGCGTCCCCTCCCAGCCGCCTGCGTCTCTGCGTCCCTTCCCTGCCGCCCCCGCGTCTCTGCATCCCCTCCCTGCGTCTCTGCGTCCCCTCCCTGCCGACCCGCTTCTCTGCATTCCCTCCCTACCGCTCTGCGTCCCCTCCCTGCCGCCCGGCGTCTCTGCGTCCCCTCCCTGCCGCCCGGCGTCTCTGCGTCCCCTCCCTGCCGCCCGGCGTCTCTGCGTCCCCTCCCTGCCGCCCGGCGTCTCTGCGTCCCCTCCCTGCCGCCCGGCGTCTCTGCGTCCCCTCCCTGCCGCCCCGCGTCTCTGCGTCCCCTCCCTGCCGCCCCGCGTCTCTGCGTCCCCTCCCTGCCGCCCCGCGTCTCTGCGTCCCCTCCCTGCCGCCCCGCGTCTCTGCGTCCCCTCCCTGCCGCCCCGCGTCTCTGTGTCCCCTCCCTGCCACCCCGCGTCTCTGTGTCCCCTCCCTGCCACCCCGCGTCTCTGCGTCCCCTCCCTGCCGCCCGCATCTCTGCGTCCTCACCCTGCCGCCCGCATCTCTGCGTCCCCTCCCTGCCGCCTGCGTCTCTGCATCCGCTCCCTGCCACCCGCGCCTCTGCGTCCCCTCCCTGCCTCCCCACGTCTCTCTATCCCCTCCCTGCCGCCCGCGCCTCTGCGTCCCCTCCCTGCCGCCCCGCGTCTCTGCGTCCCCTCCCTGCCGCCCCACGTCTCTGCGTCCCCTCCCTGCCGCCCGCGTCTCTGCGTCCCCTCCCTGCCGCCCACGTCTCTGCGTCCCCTCCCTGCCGCCCACGTCTCTGCGTCCCCTCCCTGCCGCCCGCCTCTATGCGTCCCCTCCCTGCCGCCCGCCTCTCTGCGTCCCCTCCCTTCCGCCCGCGTCTCTGCGCCCCCTCCCTGCCGCCCGCATCTCTGCGTCCCCTCCCTGCTGCCCCGCGTCTGTGTCCCCTCCCTGCGTCTCTGCGTCCCCTCCCTGCCGCCCGTGTCTCTGCGTCCCTTCCCTGCCGCCCCGCGTATCTGCCTCCCCTCCCCTCCCTGCCGCCCGCCTCTGTGTGTCCCCTCCCTGCCGCCTCTCTGCGTCCCCTCCCTGCCTCCCCACATCTCTGCGTCCCCTCCCTGGTACCCTGCGTCCCCTCCCTCCCCGTGTCTCTGCGTCCCCTCCCTGCCGCCCCGTGTCTCTGCGTCCCCTCCTTGCCGCCCGCGTATCTGCCTCCCCTCCCTGCCGCCCACCTCTCTGCTTCCCCTCCATGCCACCCCGCCTCTCTGTATCCCCTCCCTGCCACCCTGCATCTCTGTGTCCCCGCCCTGCGTCTCTGTGTCCCCGCACCGCATCTCTGTGCCCCTCCCCGCCGCCCCGCGTCTTCGTGTCCCCTCCCCGACGTCCCGCGTCTCTGCAGGGGTTAAAGAGACGCAGCCCCTTCCGACGGTGTGAAGAGTATCCCATATACGGAATATTCCGAAATAGAGTGAGATTGTGAAACCTTTGTTTTCTGATGGCTCAATGTACACAAACTTTGTTTAATACACAAAGTTAGTAAAAATATTGTATTAAATGACCTTCAGGCTGTGTGTATAAGGTGTATATGAAACATAAATGAATTGTGTGAATGTAGACACACTTTGTTTAATGCACAAAGTTATAAAAAATCTCCTATATAATAGCCCAGATCTGTGACTTTGTGATTCATTTGCTAACGCTGGGCGGAGTCACAACACTGGTCGGAGTTAGACAAATGAGTCACAGATCTGGCCAAATCTATAGGAGACTAGGAGCAGAAGCAGATAGTATGGGCATAGCACAGGCAGGGGTGCACACCTCCCAGCTTTCTTCAGGAAGAAGGAGGGACACACACACACACACACACACACACACAGCGAAAAGGGGGCGTGACTTCACGGGAGGGCCCCCGTTTTCGTCAGTGAGGGGGCTTGCCCAACGCTCTGTGAGCTGCTGGCATGCCCCCAGGGGCTGATTATGAGTCCGGGGGGCACAGGGTACTTGAGATAGGGGGGCCCTATCTCATTGCTGTGCCTGCTGTGGGGCTGGGGGCGTGGCCTAATCGCGATCCGCTAAGCCACGCCCCCTTATGAAAATTCCGGGATTTTTCTCTGACGTCCTAGTGGATGCTGGGACTCCGTAAGGACCATGGGGAATAGCGGCTCCGCAGGAGACAGGGCACAAGAATAAAAGCTTTAGGATCAGGTGGTGTGCACTGGCTCCTCCCCCTATGACCCTCCTCCAAGCCTCAGTTAGATTTTTGTGCCCGAACGAGAAGGGTGCAGGCTAGGTGGCTCTCCTGAGCTGCTTAGAATAAAAGTGTATTTTAGGTTTTTTATTTTCAGTGAGTCCTGCTGGCAACAGGCTCACTGCATCGTGGGACTAAGGGGAGAAGAAACGGACTCACCTGCGTGCAGAGTGGATTGGGTTTCTTAGGCTACTGGACATTAGCTCCAGAGGGACGATCACAGGTTCAGCCTGGATGGGTCCCGGAGCCGCGCCGCCGGCCCCCTTACAGAGCCAGAAGAGCGAAGAGGTCCGGTGAAATCGGCGGCAGAAGACGATCCTGTCTTCAGACTAAGGTAGCGCACAGCACCGCAGCTGTGCGCCATTGCTCTCAGCACACTTCACACTCCGGTCACTGAGGGTGCAGGGCGCTGGGGGGGAGCGCCCTGAGACGCAATATAACAGATAATACCTTAGGTTGGCAAAAGAATACATCACATATAGCTCTTGGGCTATATGGATGTATTTTAACCCCTGCCATTTTTACAGAAAAGAGCGGGAGATAAGGACGTCGTGAAGGGGCGGAGCCTATCTCCTCAGCACACAAGCGCCATTTTCCCTCACAGCTCCGCTGGAAGGACGGCTCCCTGACTCTCCCCTGCAGACTTGCTACAGAATCAGGGTAAAAAAGAGAAGGGGGGGCACTATTGGCAGCTAAAAATTATATAAACAGCAGCTATAAGGGAATAACACTTATATAAGGTTATTCCTGTATATATATATATAGCGCTTGGTGTGTGCTGGCAGACTCTCCCTCTGTCTCTCCAAAGGGCTTGTGGGGTCCTGTCCTCTATCAGAGCATTCCCGGTGTGTGTGCTGTGTGTCGGTACGTGTGTGTCGACATGTATGAGGAGGAAAATGATGTGGAGGCGGAGCAATAGCCTGGGTTAGTGATGTCACCCCCTAGGGAGTCGACACCTGACTGGATGATCGTATTTAAAGAATTAAGTGATAATGTCAGCACTTTGCAAAGAACGGTTGATGACATGAGACAGCCGGCAAATCAATTAGTGCCTGTCCAGGCGTCTCAGACACCGTCAGGGGCCCTAAAACGCCCGTTACCTCAGTGGGTCGACACAGACCCAGACACAGATACTGAGTCTAGTGTCGACGGTGAGGACGTAATGTCCAGTAGGGCCACACGTTACATGATCACGGCAATGAAGGAGGCATTGAACATTTCTGACACTACAAGTACCACAAAGAAGGGTATTATGTGGGGTGTGAAAAAACTACCAATAGTTTTCCCTGAGTCAGATGAGTTTAAATGAGGTGTGTGATAAAGCGTGGGTTTCCCCCGACAAAAAACTGCTAATTTCTAAAAAATTATTGCCACTATATCCTTTCCCGTCAGAGGTTAGGACGCGTTGGGAAACACCCCCTAGGGTAGATAAGGCGCTCACACGTTTATCTAAACAAGTAGCGTTACCGTCTCCTGATACGGCCACCCTCAAAGAACCAGCAGATAGAAGGCTGGAAAATATTCTTAAAAGTATATACACACATACTGGTGTTATACTGCGACCAGCAATCGCTTCAGCCTGGATGTGCAGTGCTGGAGTCGCGTGGTCGGATTCCCTGACTGAAAATATTGATACCCTGGATAGGGACAATATACTGTTAACTATAGAGCATTTGAAGGATGCATTACTATATATGCGTGATGCACAGAGGGATATTTGCACCCTGGCATCAAGAGTAAGTGCTATGTCCATTTCTGCCAGAAGAGCGTTATGGACGCGACAGTGGTCAGGCGATGCGGATTCCAAACGACATATGGAAGTATTGCCGTATAAAGGGGAGGAGTTATTTGGGGCTGGTCTATCGGACCTGGTGGCAACGGCTGGAAAATCCACCTTTTTACCCCAGGTCACTTCACATCAGCAGAAAAAGACACTGTCTTTTCAAACTCAGTCCTTTCGTTCTCATAAGTACAAGCGAGCTAAAGGCCATTCCTTCCTGCCCCGGGGCAGAGTAAGGGGAAAAAGACTGCACCATGCAGCCGCTTCCCAGGAGCAGAAGCCCTCCCCTGCTTCTGCCAAGTCTTCAGCATGACGCTGGGGCTTTACAAGCAGACTCAGACATGGTGGGGGCCCGTCTCAAGAATTTCAACGCGCAGTGGGCTCACTCGCAAGTGGACCCCTGGATTCTACAGGTAGTATCGCAGGGGTACAAACTGGAATTCGAGGCGTTTCCCCCTCGCCGGTTCCTGAAGTCTGCTCTACCAAAGTCTCCCTCCGACAGGGAGGCAGTTTTGGAAGCCATTCACAAGCTGTATTCCCAGCAGGTGATAATCAAGGTACCCCTCCTACAACAGGGAAAGGGGTATTATTCCACGCTGTTTGTGGTACCGAAGCCGGACGGCTCGGTAAGACCAATTTTAAATCTGAAATCCTTGAACACTTACATAAAGAGGTTCAAATTCAAGATGGAATCACTCAGAGCGGTGATAGCAAACCTGGAAGAAGGGGACTATATGGTGTCTCTGGACATCAAGGATGCTTATCTCCACGTCCCAATCTACCCGTCTCACCAAGGGTACCTCAGGTTTGTAGTACAAGACTGTCATTATCAGTTTTCAGACGCTGCCGTTTGGGTTGTCCACGGCACCTCGGGTCTTTACCAAGGTAATGGCCGAAATGATGATTCTTCTTCGAAGAAAAGGCATCTTAATTATCCCTTACTTGGACGATCTCCTGATAAGGGCAAGGTCCAGGGAACAGTTAGAAGTCGGAGTAGCACTATCTCAGGTAGTGTTACGTCAGCACGGGTGGATCCTAAATATTCCAAAATCGCAGCTGATTCCAACGACACGTCTACTGTTCCTAGGAATGATTCTGGACACAGTCCAGAAAAAGGTGTTTCTCCCGGAGGAGAAGGCCAGGGAGTTATCCGAGCTAGTCAGGAACCTCCTAAAACCAGGCCAGGTGTCAGTGCATCAGTGCACGAGGGTCCTGGGAAAAATGGTGGCTTCTTACGAAGCGATTCCATTCGGAAGATTCCATGCAAGAACTTTTCAGTGGGATCTACTGGACAAATGGTCCGGATCGCATCTTCAGATGCATCAGCGGATAACCCTGTCGCCAAGGACAAGGGTGTCTCTTCTGTGGTGGCTGCAGAGTGCTCATCTACTAGAGGGCCGCAGATTTGGCATTCAGGATTGGATCCTGGTGACCACGGATGCAAGACTGAGAGGCTGGGGAGCAGTCACACAGGGAAGAAATTTCCAGGGCTTGTGGTCAAGCATGGAAGCATCTCTTCATATAAACATTCTGGAACTAAGGGCCATTTACAATGCCCTAAGTCAAGCGAAACCCCTGCTTCAGGGTCAGGCGGTATTGATCCAATCGGACAACATCACGTCAGTCGCCCACGTAAACAGACAGGGCGGCACGAGAAGCAGGAGGGCAATGGCAGAAGCTGCAAGGATTCTTCGCTGGGCGGAAAATCATGTGATAGCACTGTCAGCAGTGTTCATTCCGAGAGTGGACAACTGGGAAGCAGACTTCCTCAGCAGACACGACCTCCACCCGGGAGAGTGGGGACTTCACCCAGAAGTCTTCCACCTGATAGTAAACCGTTGGGAAGAACCAAAGGTGGACATGATGGCGTCCCGTCTAAACAAAAAACTAGACAGATATTGCGCCAGGTCAAGGGACCCTCAGGCAATAGCGGTGGACGCCCTGGTAACGCCGTGGGTGTACCAGTCAGTGTATGTGTTCCCTCCTCTGCCTCTCATACCAAAGGTACTGAGAATCATAAGAAGGAGAGGAGTAAGAACTATACTCGTGGTTCCGGATTGGCCAAGAAGGACTTGGTACCCGGAACTTCAAGAGATGCTCACGGATGAACCGTGGCCTCTGCCTCTGAGAAAGGACCTGCTCCAGCAGGGGCCTTGTCTGTTCCAAGACTTGCTGCGTTTGACGGCATGGCGGTTGAACGCCGGATCCTGAGGGAAAAAGGCATTCCAGATGAAGTCATCCCTACCCTGGTCAAGGCCAGGAAGGACGTAACCGCAAAACATTATCACCGCATTTGGCGAAAATATGTTGCGTGGTGTGAGGCCAAGAAGGCCCCTACAGAGGAATTTCAACTGGGTCGTTTCCTCCATTTCCTGCAAACAGGACTATCTATGGGCCTAAAATTAGGGTCCATTAAGGTTCAAATTTCGGCCTTGTCGATTTTCTTCCAGAAAGAACTGGCTTCAATGCCTGAAGTTCAGACATTTGTAAAAGGGGTACTGCATATACAGCCTCCTTTTGTGCCTCCAGTGGCACCTTGGGATCTCAATGTTGTGTTGAGTTTTCTAAAGTCACATTGGTTTGAACCACTCACCACTGTGGACTTCAAATATCTCACATGGAAGGTGACGATGCTGTTAGCCCTGGCTTCAGCCAGGCGTGTGTCAGAATTGGCGGCTTTATCATATGAAAGTCCTTACTTAATTTTTCATTCTGACAGGGCAGAATTGAGGACTCGTCCTCAATTTCTACCTAAGGTGGTTTCTGCATTTCACATGAACCAACCTATTGTGGTACCTGCGGCTACTAGGGACTTGGAGGACTCCAAGTTGCTTGACGTTGTCAGGGCCCTGAAAATATGTTTCCAGGACGGCTGGAGTCAGAAAATCTGACTCGCTGTTTATCCTGTATGCACCCAACAAGCTGGGTGCTCCTGCTTCTAAGCAGACGATTGCTCGTTGGATTTGTAGTACAATTCAGCTTGCACATTCTGTGGCAGGCCTGCCACAGCCAAAATCGGTAAAAGCCCATTCCACAAGGAAAGTGGGCTCATCTTGGGCGGCTGCCCGAGGGGTCTCGGCTTTACAACTTTGCCGAGCAGCTACTTGGTCAGGGGCAAACACGTTTGCAAAATTCTACAAATTTGATACCCTGGCTGAGGAGGACCTGGAGTTCTCTCATTCGGTGCTGCAGAGTCATCCGCACTCTCCCGCCCGTTTGGGAGCTTTGGTATAATCCCCATGGTCCTTACGGAGTCCCAGCATCCACTAGGACGTCAGAGAAAATAAGATTTTACTTACCGATAAATCTATTTCTCGTAGTCCGTAGTGGATGCTGGGCGCCCATCCCAAGTGCGGATTGTCTGCAATACTTGTATATAGTTATTGTTACAAACATTCGGGGTATTATTGTTGTGAGCCATCTTTTCAGAGGCTCCTTTTCGTTTTATCATACTGTTAACTGGGTTCAGATCACAAGTTGTACGGTGTGATTGGTGTGGCTGGTATGAGTCTTACCCGGGATTCAATATCCTTCCTTATTATGTACGCTCGTCCGGGCACAGTATCCTAACTGAGGCTTGGAGGAGGGTCATAGGGGGAGGAGCCAGTGCACACCACCTGATCCTAAAGCTTTTATTCTTGTGCCCTGTCTCCTGCGGAGCCGCTATTCCCCATGGTCCTTACGGAGTCCCAGCATCCACTACGGACTACGAGAAATAGATTTATCGGTAAGTAAAATCTTATTTTTTTTTTTTTTTTCTTTTTTATGGAATTTTGGCCCCTCAGCTAGGGCTAAATCCAGAGGAGGTGGTCGCTCCCCCTTACACACCTGCACAGGCAGAAGAAAGCAGGGAGGCTGCTGCCTCCCTGCAACACCACAGACCTGCCAACACGCAGCAGCGTGTGCTGACTGTAACACAATGCTGCTGCTGTTGCTGGGGGAGCTTCTGAGCTGGGACAGAGCTACTCGAGCCGGGGGGACCCCTAAAACTGTGGGGCCAACGGTACGTACCGCCTGTCCCCCCCCCCCCTTATTCCGGCTCTGCTGCTGGAACCCCCCCCTTAATCCGTACCCCTGATGCCCCCTCTCCCTCTGTCTCCACTATTCACTGCTGCTCTGCTAAGCAGAACAGCGAGTACAGGAGCTTCCCAACTGCCCCCCCCCACCGCAGGACACTGCGACCCGCGGGTGGGACAGCGGGACAGACCCCCAAAAATGGGACTGTCCCACGAAAATCGGGACATTTGGGAGGTATGTGGGTGTGTGAGGGGGTATGCCGTACTTGACCCCCCACATCAGCACACTCAGCAGGGTCTCTCTGACGCTGAGGAGCGTCACTTTCTGGCACACTCCACGCTTCTTAGCTGCCGTTTTGTGGGTCACCAGCCGCTGTGCACTTTCCGTACTGCCTCTGTTATCTCCAGCCCCGGCAACCCCACCGCTAGCTGCAGCGCTGCCACCCGCAGTGAGGTGCGCCCAGCTCCTTCTCACAATTTAGCCGGCGGGTAGCGCTGCAGAAGTCCGCGCTGCTTGCAGGCTCTGACCCCCTCCTCCCTCCAGCCGCAACGTCTCCTGGGAGCTAACCAGTCACTCCCAGTCTCCCCTTACCACTGTGCCCAGCAGCCGCGAGGTCCGCGCCACGTGCATGCTATGACCCCCTCCTCCCTCCAGCCGCAGCATCTCCTGGGGGCTAACCAGTCACTCCCAGTCTCACCTTACCACATTGCCCGGCAGCTACGCGAGGTCTGCAGTGTGTGACTGAGGAGGGGGGGGAGTGATGCGGACGGGCAGAGGAAGCAGGACTACAGCCTAAGAGAGTCAGCCATGCCAAGTCTCCACCAGCAGCAGATCCCAACAGGTTGGAGTGGAACAGCAGCAGCCAGCAGCAGTGACTCCGGTGAGACACATCTGTCTGTCACCACTGTTTTGTCCCTAATACCAATCTCTCCCGTGCCCTGTGTTCTGTCATGTCCCTGTCACCCCTGGCCTTGACCTGCCACCCTTATCCTGGCCCTGTCACCCTTATCCTGGCCCTGTCACCCTTATGCTGGCCCTGTTACCCCTATCCTGGCCCTGTCACCCCTGTGCTTGCCCTGTCAACCCTATACTGGCGCTGTCACCCCTATACTGGCCCTGTCACCCCAGTCCTGGTCCTGCCGCCCCTATGCTATCCCTGTCATTTCTATCCTGGCTCCGTCGCCCGTGTCCTGGCCCCGTCACCCCTGTCCTGGCCCCGTCACTCCTGTTCTGACCCTGTCACCCCTGTCCTGGTCCAGTCAACCCTGTTCTGACCCTATCACCCCTGTCCTGGCCCTGTTACTGCATACCCTCCAACTACCTTTTTGGCAGGTACAGTACCCGCAGCACCTCCAGACCTCTCCCCAATGCACCACACCTCCGCACCTTCCCCTCCACCACATGCGGCACTCCACCCCTCCCCCACATGCTGTGCCTCCAGAGCCCCTACACCACCCGCGGCTCCCACTCCTCCGCCCCTTCACCACCCCCAGCACCTCCAGGCCCCCTCCACCATTCACCCCCCTTATATTTCTCCCCCACACCTGCCCCTCTCCACCCGCAGCATCTACAGACACCCTCCTCCATCCGCGGTCCCTCCTTCACCCACCCCTTCCCCACCAATGGCACCCCCGCACCTGCCCCTCCACCACCTGCAGCACCTCCGGACCTCCTTCCCCATCCGCCGCAACACCCGTACCTGCCCCTCCCCTACCCATGGCGCCTGCGGACCCCTACCCCACCAGCGGCACTCCTGCCCCTTCCCATCCCACAGCACCTCCGGAACCCTTCACCCATCCACAACATCCCCACACCTGCCCCTCTCCCACCCATGGCACCTGCAGTGCCTCCGGACCCCTCCCCCATCTGCATCCCCCACTCCTCTGCCTCTCCCCCACCCGCAGCACCTCCCGACCCTTCCCCATCCGGGCCCGACCCCCACTTCCGCCCCCCCTCCACCCGCAGCACCTACAGACACCATCCGCAGTCCCCCCCGCACCCGCTACATTCTGTACATCGTGCCCTGCAGGTGCTGTTCACGCCGTCGCACACCCTTTCATTGTGCAATATTTAACCACTAACAAAGGAATGCAGGTAATACTCCATATAATACAAATATTGAACCCCAGAAAGGCATGCAAGGGTTAAGGGGGCGTAGCCCCTTGCGACGGTGTGAAGAGCGCCCGTAGGGCGCGATGAAGCACCTAGTATTGGCTATAATGACCTTCCGGCTGTGTGTATAAGGTGTATATGTAACATAAATGCATTCTGTGCTCAGATTTAGGTCCCATCGCCATGATCTCTCATTATGGTATGCAATTATTCCAAAATACGGAAAAATCCGATATCCAAAATACCTCTGGTCCCAAGCATTTTGGATAAGGGATACTCAACCTGTGTATATGTATGTATGTGTATATATATATATATATATATATAAGTATGGTATGTAGGCGGCACTCGTGGACTTAATTCAAATAAGAAACCCGGACACTCCTGGGTTGAATACAACGTTTCGGATTTATTATCCTTCGTCAGGTATATAACAAATGCAAGAAATCAAGCTTACCTTTATGCAGTTAAGAAACACCAAGTGAAAGTGAAAGTAAGTGCAAAAACACTCCCCATGCTGCTGCTGCTGACGTCATCACCAATAGACGGCGCCTGAGCAGTGACTGGGACAAAGTGAAAATGAAAGTGAAAGTAAAAACCGTTACCATGGTTACAATGATACATTGTACAAACGGACATTACTACAAATGATCTTACAGCAATACTACAAAAAATAGCAACATAACCATTATAAGAAACAATTAAAGGAAATCATTTCATTCAGTCCATGCGGGGAAACGGTATTCAAAAGATGTATCCATTTAATTTCTAACTGCAGAAGGATCTTTCCTCTATCACCCCCCCTGATATCTTCCTTGACATGGTCCAACATCATGTAGCGTAATGAGGAGAGACTGTGCTTGCAAGTTTTAAAATGTTTGGCAACAGGCTGATCTACGTTTTTCCCTTCCAATATCTGCTTAATGGCACTGCGGTGTTGTGCCATTCTTTCTTTGAACTGGCACACCGTTTTGCCTATGTAATATAAGCTGCAAGGGCACCTAATGCAGTAGATATATATATATATATATAGTAGATAGACTAGTTTTTTTAAAGCCCCACCCTGCCAAGTTACGGGGGGTTGTGGGAGCCCCAGAGATATCGGTGTACCAGGCCCCAAGACATCTGTTTCCGGCCCTGATGCCCAGTGGCGCTGAGGGTGGGGGAGCGGGGTAGTCTTTACCCGGGCCCAGGCCTGTTGGAGAGGCCCGTGTCCTGCTGCCCCATTCCTTGTTGCTGAGCGGTGCAGGGAGAGAGAGAACTGACTAACGCTGCAGCAGCTTCTCTCCCTAGCCCAGCAAGCGGTGCTCAGTGCTGTGGAAAAGAGGCAGCGACATTCAATCCTCTCTCTCCCTGCATGGGGGAACAGAGCAATCATTCCTACATCCGCACCCTGCTGCCCGCCGGATTGAACCTCGGTGGCCCCCCTGTGTGGAGCGTGTGGCTAATTTGCGCCTGCATCGGGAACATCATTTCTAATTTTTTAAAGGAGGGGGCCATGTTTCCGGAGACCTGTACATGCGCAGTAGACTCCAGCTCAATGCCGGGGCCTATGGCGCCGTGGAGAGGAGGGGGCCCACCTGTAGTCTGCACATGGGCCCCCTCTTCTCTTAAGATGCCCCTGGTCTGGGCTCCCTCCTCTCTGGCCAGTAGCGCTGTACAGCTCTGGCCACTAGGGGACCATACCGTAGTCCCAGAGTCTAGAGCGCATGCGCAAATCACTGGGAAAATGGTGTGGTGGCCATTTTCCCAGTGATTTTCCTATACGTGAATAACCTGGAAAATGGCACCGCACCATTTTCCCAGTGATTTCTGCAGTGCTGCTGCTGCGCCATGGGACGCCGGAGGGTAAGTATTTAATTTAATCGGTGCAGGGTGTGCGGTGTGGGTGCCCATGGACACCTAGGGGTCTGTGTGCACCGCACACACTGCACCCATTATTAATATGCCAGTGTCTGATGTAGATTGGGGGGGGGGGGGGGGGGGGGAACAGTTGATGTAAACCCATGCTGTACTGCAGGTAGGGCAGATTTCAAATGTGCAGATAGATTTAGATTTGTGAGGGCCGTATCCAAACTTAAATCTGTATTGTAGTATAAAAATAAAGTTGTCCAGCATTTACGTTCATTTTTAGAAATCATTTTGTATTGGCTATGATGGATTGCTGAATATGGTGCATACCGTGTGTAAAGTAACCTTGATGAGAAAAATCAGTCCTGTTGTTATGGGAGTTGGGTGCGCTCACATTTACCCCCATCATCCCTGTCCTGTGTGAATGCGATATATCCACTTCCGACCAAGTATACAGTTGTGCTCATAAGTTTACATACCCTAGCAGAATTTGTGATTTTCTGTCCATTTGTCAGAGAATATGAATGATAACTCACAAACTTTTCTTTCACTCATGGTTAGTGGTTGGGTGAAGCCATTTATTGTCAAACAACTGTGTTTACTCTTTTTAAATCATAATGACAACAGAAACTACCCAAATTACCCTGATGAAAAGTTTACATACCCACATCTTAATACCGTGTATTGCCCCCTTTAACATCAATGACAGCTTGAAGTCTTTTGGGGTAGTTGTGGATGAGGCTCTTTATTTTCTCAGATGGTAAAGCTGCCCATTTTTCTTGGCAAAAAGCCTCCAGTTCCTGTAAATTCTTGGGCTGTCTTGTATGAACTGCACGTTAGAGATCTCCCCAGAGTGGCTCAATGATATCGAGGTCAGGAGACTGAGATGGCCACTCCAGAACCTTCACGTTATTCTGGTGTAGCCAATGACAGCTCGACTTGGCCTTGTGTTTTGGATCATTGTCATGTTGGAACGTCCAAGTACGTCTCATGCACAGCTTCCGGGCTGATGAGTGCAAATTTTCCTCCAGTATTCATCTTGCCATCAATTTTGGCCATGTTTCCAGTGCTTTTGTAGCTCACACATCCCCAAAACATCAGCTATCCACCTCCGTGTTTCACAGTAGAAATGGTGTACCTTTCATCATAGTCCTTGTTGACTCCTCTCCAAATGTAACGTTTATGGTTGTGGCCAAAAAGTTAAATTTTGGTCTCATCGCTACAAATGACTTTGGTCCAGAAGTTTTGAGGCTTGTCTCTGTGCTGTTTGGAGTATTGTAAGCGGGATGCTTTGTGGTATTTGCGTAGTAATGGCTTTCTTCTGGCGACTCGACCATGCAGCCCATTTTTCTTCAAATGCCTCCTTATTGTGCATCTTGAAACAACCACACCACTTTTTTTTAGAGAGTCCTGTATTTCAGCTGAAGTTATTTGTGGATTTTTCTTTGCATCCCGAACAATTTTCCTGGCAGTTGTGGCTGAAATTTTTGTTGGTCTACCTGACCGTGATTGGGTTTCCACAGAATCCCTCATTTTACACTTCTTAATTAGATTTGAACACTGCTGATTGGTATTCTCAATTGCTTGGATATTTTTTTTATATCCCTTTCCTGTTTTATACAGTTCAATTACCTTTTCCCGCAGATCCTTTGACAATTATTTTGCTTTCCCCATGACTCAGAATCCAGACACGTCAGTGCAGCACTGGATGAAAGATGCAAGGGTCTTTCAGGAGTCCAGAAACTCACTGATCTTTTTTACACACACACTTATTACAAGCAAACAGATCACAGGTGAGGATGGTTACCTTTAGTAGCCAGTCAAACCAGTTTGTGTCAACTTGTGTGCATGTTATCAGGCCAAAATCTCCAGGGTATGTAAACTTTTGATCAGGGTCATTTGGGTAGTTTCTGTTGTCATTATGATTTAAAAAGAGTAAACATAGTTGTTTGACAATAAATGGCTTCACCCAACAACTAACCATGAGTGAAAGAAAAGATTGTGAGTTATCATTCATATTCTCTGACAAATGGCCAGAAAATCACAAGTTCTGCTAGGGTATGTAAACTTATGAGCACAACTGTTTATGGCACTGGTAGCAGTAGGCATAGGTAAATTTACTATTGATTTGTGCACCAAATTCTTCTACTACTTCCAGCTAATCAATTTATATCTTCACCAATTATGATCCAAAAAGGTAGACGTCAGGGATGCCCGCTCTCCCCTATGTTATTTGCTTTAATACTGAAACCTTTGGCGATCTCATTGATACCCCTTTTACACCGGCAGCATGTAACACGGGTTATTGCATATGAATGTGCATAACCCGTGTTGCTGCTCGGTGTAAACGGGCAGAGTTGGAATAATCTGGGTCGAGTGACCCGGTATTCCAACTCGGGTAGTTTGTGGGGTTGAACACATGTTCAACTCGGCAAACTGTACAGTGTAAACGGGAGCCGGATCGCGCAACCCGGCTTCCCGTTTACACTCTATGGCCCTCATTCCGAGTTGTTCGCTCGCTAGCTGCTTTTAGCCGTGCAAACGCTAAGCCGCCACCCTCTGGGAGTGTAGCTTAGCAGAAGTACAAACGAAAGAATCGCAGAATGACAACAAAGTATTTTCGAGCAGTTTTCTGAGTAGCTCCAGACCTACTCCTAGCTTGCGATAACTTCAGACTATTTAACACGCCCTGCGTTCGGACAGCCACGCCCACATTTTCTCAGGCACGCCTGCGTTTGTATCTGACATGCCTGCGTTTTTCAGCGCACTCCCGGAAATGGTCAGTTCCCTCCCAGAAATGCCCCTTTCCTGTCAACCACTCAGCCACCAGCAGTGCGACTGAAAAGCGTCGCTAGACCTTGTGTGAAACTGCATCGGCTTTTGTGAAAGTACATCACGTGTGCGCATTGCACTGCATACACATGCGCAGAACTTCCGCTTTATGACCTAATCACCACGCTGCGACCGAAAACAGCTAGCGACCAAATCGGAATGACCCCCTATGTGCGGGGGCGCCGGGCGGCGCTTGGAGATCATGTGATCTACAAGCGCCACCCCTGTTGCGTCACCGGCAACGTCACCAACCCGGCAACATGCCGGGCTGGTGACTCCGGTGTAAATGGGGGCTGAAGCGGGTCACAGCCGGGTAGCTCCCGTGACAGGGCTCCCGGATGCGACCCGCTTCAGTTGGTCTAAAAGCGGTATGAGAAGACAATCCATTTACAAAGGTATATATGTCAGTTGAAATTGCCACTATTTACTGATGATATGGTCCTGTTTATCTCTAACCCCACTGTTCCGATACCTGCTATTATAGAGTAGATTGAACATTTCAGTCTTTTTTAAAAGTCAGAAATTCTTCCTCTAACACGTCCTGACCTGTTGCATTAATATCCTCTTTCCCAGTCTAGCTTTCCCACTTCAATGTTCCCTATTTATCTTTCTTCTTCTGATAATAAATTATGCATGAACCTATTTCAATCCATTATTTGGAAAGGGAAAAATCCTAGAATTGCTAGACCTAGGTTGATTTTGCCAAAAGCTAAGGGAAAATTAGGAATACTAGATTTGAAAACTCCCTGTTGTGCAGCGGCATTCTGCTATATAGTATCTGACTGGTGTTTGAGACTTGCCCATTTTACAAACCTGCAGATAGAAAATGCCTTGTTTCACCCTTATTCTCCAGTGGCAATCCTTCATATGCCTGGCTCTAAGACATATATTACCATTCTACATAAGATACTACCTAAAGACACATATAAGCCTTGGCTAACCATTCATAAAAAGTTGGCCTCTGATCTCAAATTTACTAAATACCTTCCATTATGGGGCAATGCGGCCTCTTCACCATCCCCAACCATCTCTCACTATAATACTTGAGAGCAAAAAGACACAGCAATGATTTGAGACGTATTCGATCATGGAGGAAACTTATTCTTTTCAAGCGTTTCAGAGTAAGTATAATATACCACAGTCACAATTTTTTCTATATTTACAAGGTAGGCATTTTATTTTTGGTAGGTTACCCTCTGGCACCAAATGATTGTACATATCGTTCTTGCTAACACATCAACCAAATGTAAATCACGTTATCTCTGTGCTGAGTTATTCTTCTCCAATGGTGTTCATTTGTGGGATGGTGTGTGGAGAAGGCTTGGTCAACTGATGTCCCTGATTTTGATGCTTCTAAAACGCTGATTTCAATGCTACCATGTACTATGAGTTCACTTGGATCTGCAAAATGACAAGAAGGTCATGTTTAATGTTTAAACAGAGCTTATATGTGGCAAGCTGAAACACCTGCGATTTCACATGAAGTCTCAGGTAGTTGCCCAAAATAGCACTTTTCTTCTGCAACATGTATACATAACATATGGCATTGCTCCAAAGTTAAACAGCTCTGGCGCAAATTACATAATTTTATAGTAGATATGATAGGAATAACACTACCGTTGTCATGAGCAACACTATTGTCGGTAGATTTTAGTTCATGGCTACAAACATCTCCACCTAAAAAATATATTCCTGTCCTCTCTATATTGCTTACAATTGCAGGAAAGGCTATCCTGCAAAAAAGGCTGTGCCCGAATCCACCATCTATTACTATGGTGAAAATAAGATTTTACTTACCGATAAATCTATTTCTCGTAGTCCGTAGTGGATGCTGGGACTCCGTAAGGACCATGGGGAATAGCGGCTCCGCAGGAGACGGCACAAAATAAAAGCTTAAGGATCAGGTGGTGTGCACTGGCTCCTCCCCCTATGACCCTCCTCCAAGCCTCAGTTAGGATACTGTGCCCGGACGAGCGTACATAATAAGGAAGGATATTGAATCCCGGGTAAGACTCATACCAGCCACACCAATCACACCGTACAACTTGTGATCTGAACCCAGTTAACAGTATGATAAACGCAAAGGAACCTCTGAAAAGATGGCTCACAACAATAATAACCCGAATCTTTGTAACAATAACTATATACAAGTATTGCAGACAATCCGCACTAGGGATGGGCGCCCAGCATCCACTACGGACTACGAGAAATAGATTTATCGGTAAGTAAAATCTTATTTTCTCTGACGTCCTAGTGGATGCTGGGACTCCGTAAGGACCATGGGGATTATACCAAAGCTCCCAAACGGGCGGGAGAGTGCGGATGACTCTGCAGCACCGAATGAGAGAACTCCAGGTCCTCCTCAGCCAGGGTATCAAATTTGTAGAATTTAGCAAACGTGTTTGCCCCTGACCAAGTAGCTGCTCGGCAAAGTTGTAAAGCCGAGACCCCTCGGGCAGCCGTCCAAGATGAGCCCACTTTCCTTGTGGAATGGGCTTTCTCTAACGTCCTAGTGGATGCTGGGACTCCGTCAGGACCATGGGGAATAGCGGGCTCCGCAGGAGACAGGGCACATCTAAATAAAGCTTTTAGGATCACATGGTGCGTACTGGCTCCTCCCCCTATGACCCTCCTCCAAGCCTCAGTTAGGTTTTTGTGCCCGTCCGAGAAGGGTGCAATCTAGGTGGCTCTCCTAAAGAGCTGCTTAGACAAAGTTTTTTTAGGTTTAAATCTCAGTGAGTCCTGCTGGCAACAGGATCACTGCATCGAGGGACTTAGGGGAGAGATTTCCAACTCACCTGCGTGCAGGATGGATTGGAGTCTTAGGCTACTGGACACTTAGCTCCAGAGGGAGTCGGAACACAGGTCCTCCTGGGGTTCGTCCCGGAGCCGCGCCGCCGATCCCCCTTACAGACGCTGAAGACGGAGGTCCGGAAAGCAGGCGGCAGAAGACTCCTCAGTCTTCATGAAGGTAGCGCACAGCACTGCAGCTGTGCGCCATTGTTGCTACACGTCTCACTGATTCAGTCACGGAGGGTGCAGGGCGCTGCTGGGGGCGCCCTGGGCAGCAATATTAAATACCTTTAGTGGCAAAATAAATACATCACATATAGCCATTAAGGCTATATGTATGTATTTAACCCAGGCCAGTTTTCTTAAAACCCGGGAGAAAGGCCCGCCGAAAAAGGGGCGGAGCTTATTCTCCTCAGCACTCAGCGCCATTTTCCTGCTCAGCTCCGCTGGTGAGGAAGGCTCCCAGGACTCTCCCCTGCACTGCACTACAGAAACAGGGTAACAAAGAGAAGGGGGGCATAATTTGGCGATATTGATATATTAAAAGCGCTTATATCAAAAACAACACCTTCTAGGGTTGTTTATATACATTTATAGCGTTTTTGGTGTGTGCTGGCAAACTCTCCCTCTGTCTCCCCAAAGGGCTAAGAGGGTCCTGTCTTCGATTAGAGCATTCCCTGTGTGGCTGCTGTGTGTCGGTACGTGTGTGTCGACATGTATGAGGACGATGTTGGTGTGGAGGCAGAGCAATTGCCGGTAATGGTGATGTCACCCCCTAGGGAGTCGACACCGGAATGGATGGCTTTAGTTATAGAATTACGTGATAATGTTAGCACATTACAAAAGTCAGTTGACGAAATGAGACGGCCGGAAAACCAGTTAGTACCGGCTCAGGCGTCTCAGACACCGTCAGGGGCTGTAAAACGTCCCTTACCTCAGTCAGTCGACACGGGTACCGACACAGATGAATCTAGTGTCGACGGTGAAGAAACAAACGTATTTTCCAATAGGGCCACACGTTATATGATCACGGCAATGAAGGAGGCTTTGCAGATCTCTGATACTGCTGGTACCTCAAAAAGGGGTAATATGTGGGGGGTGAAAAAACTACCTGTAGCTTTTCCAGAATCAGAGGAATTGAATGACGTGTGTGACGAAGCGTGGGTTAACCCAGATAGAAAACTGCTAATTTCCAAGAAGTTATTGGCATTATACCCTTTCCCACCAGAGGTTAGGGCGCGCTGGGAAACACCCCCTAGGGTGGATAAGGCGCTCACACGTTTATCAAAGCAAGTGGCGTTGCCGTCTCCTGATACGGCCGCCCTCAAGGATCCAGCAGATAGGAGGCTGGAAACTACACTGAAGAGTATATACACACATACTGGTGTTATACTGCGACCGGCAATAGCCTCAGCCTGGATGTGCAGTGCTGGGGTAGTGTGGTTGGATTCTCTGACTGAAAATATTGATACCCTGGATAGGGACAGTATTTTATTGACTCTAGAGCAATTAAAGGATGCTTTTCTTTATATGCGAGATGCTCAGAGAGATATTTGTACTCTAGCATCAAGAGTAAGCGCGATGTCCATATCTGCCAGAAGAAGTTTATGGACGCGACAGTGGTCAGGTGATGCGGATTCCAAAAGGCATATGGAAGTATTGCCATATAAAGGAGAGGAATTATTTGGGGTCGGTCTTTCGGACCTGGTGGCCACGGCAACTGCCGGCAAATCCACTTTTTTACCTCAGACCCCCTCCCAACAGAAAAAGACACCGTCTTTTCAGCCGCAGTCCTTTCGCTCCTAGAAAAACAAGCGACCAAAAGGACAGTCTTATCTGCCGCGAGGCAGAGGAAAGGGTAAGAGAGGGCAGCAAGCAGCCCCTGCCCAGGACCAGAAACCTGCCCCGGGTTCTACAAAGCCATCAGCATGACGCTGGGGCTTTACAAGCGGACTCAGGAGCGGTGGGGGGTCGACTCAAGATTTTCAGCAATCAGTGGGCTCGCTCACAAGTGGACCCGTGGATCCTGCAGATAATATCTCAGGGTTACATGTTGGAGTTCGAAAGGTCTCCCCCTCGCCGGTTCCTAAAGTCTGCTTTACCAACGTCTCCCTCAGAAAGGACGTCGGTTTTGGAAGCCATTCACAAGCTGTATTCTCAGCAGGTGATAGTCAAGGTACCCCTCCTACAACAGGGGAAGGGGTATTATTCCACACTATTTGTGGTACCGAAGCCGGACGGTTCGGTAAGACCTATTCTAAACCTGAAATCCTTGAACCTGTACATACAGAAATTCAAGTTCAAGATGGAGTCACTCAGAGCAGTGATAGCGAATCTGGAAGAAGGGGACTTCATGGTGTCCCTGGACATAAAAGATGCTTATCTGCATGTCCCAATTTACCCCTCACACCAAGGGTATCTCAGGTTCGTGATACAAGACTGTCATTATCAGTTTCAAACGCTGCCGTTTGGTTTGTCCACGGCCCCTCGGGTCTTTACCAAGGTAATGACCGAAATGATGGTTCTTCTACGAAGAAAAGGCGTATTAATTATCCCTTACTTGGACGATCTCCTGATAAGGGCAAAGTCCAGAGAACAGCTGGAAGTCGGTGTAGCACTAACCCAGGTAGTGCTTCAGCAACACGGGTGGATTCTGAATCTTCCAAAATCTCAATTGACCCCGACAACTCGTCTGCTGTTCCTGGGAATGATTCTGGACACGGTTCAGAAAAAGGTGTTTCTCCCGGAGGAGAAAGCAAGGGAGTTATCCGAACTTGTCAGGAACCTCCTAAAGCCAGGAACTGTGTCAGTACATCAATGCACAAGAGTCCTGGGAAAGATGGTGGCTTCTTACGAAGCGATTCCATTCGGCAGATTCCATGCACGGACATTTCAGTGGGATCTGCTGGACAAATGGTCCGGATCGCATCTGCACATGCATCAGCGGATAACACTGTCACCAAGAACAAGTTTGTCTCTCCTGTGGTGGTTGCAGAGTGCCCATCTGTTAGAGGGCCGCAGATTCGGCATACAGGACTGGGTCCTGGTGACTACGGATGCCAGCCTACGAGGCTGGGGAGCAGTCACACAGGGAAGAAACTTCCAGGGCGTGTGGTCAAACCTGGAGACGTCCCTTCACATAAATATACTGGAGCTAAGAGCGATCTACAATGCTCTAAGCCTGGCAAAATCGCTGCTTCAGGGTCAGCCGGTGTTGATCCAGTCGGACAACATCACGGCAGTGTCACGAACCTCGGGCAGCGGCGACCGCGCTTGTCCCTGCGGGTGGCCTGGTCTGCCCGGCGCCTCTCTTCCCCTGACGGTCTCCGGCTTCAGCGGCGGGTCGGCGCTGCTCTCCGGCGGCTTCCCGGAAGCAAGGACGCCGCCATCACAAGCGAGGGCAAGGAGGCGGAGCAGGTCTGACGTCACCTGCCTGCTCCGCCAATCAGGCTAGGGCGGGGAATTTAAAATCAGATACCAGGCAGAGATCCGGTGCCTGAGTATCTTCGTTTCTCCTGCGGAAGCTGTGATTCCAGAGCTCCCTCGTCCCTGCAAGCATCCTGTGCTTCCAAGCATCCTGTGCCTCCAAGCATCCTGTGCCTCCAAGCATCCTGAGCCTCCAATTACCTCCGTGCCTCCAATTATCTCCGTGCCTCCAAGCACCTCCGTGCCTCCAAGCACCTCCGTGCCTCCAAGCACCTCCGTGCCTCCAGTTACCTCCGTGTCTCCAAGCACCTCATCCCTCCAAACACCTCGGTGTCTCCAAACACCTCCGTGCCTCCAAGCACCTCCGTGCCTCCAAGCACCTCCGTGCCTCCAAGCACCTCCGTGCCTCCAGTTACCTCCAAGCACCTCGTGCCTCCAAGCACCTCATCCCTCCAAACACCTCGGTGTCTCCAAACACCTCCGTGCCTCTAAGCACCTCCGTGCCTCCAAGCACCTCCGTGCCTCCAAGCACCTCCGTGCCTCCAGTTACCTCCAAGCACCTCGTGCCTCCAAGCACCTCATCCCTCCAAACACCTCGGTGTCTCCAAACACCTCCGTGCCTCTAAGCACCTCCGTGCCTCCAAGCACCTCCGTGCCTCCAAGCACCTCCGTGCCTCCAGTTACCTCCGTGTCTCCAAGCACCTCGTGCCTCCAAGCACCTCATCCCTCCAAACACCTCGGTGTCTCCAAACACCTCCGTGCCCCAAGCACCTTCGTGCCTCCAAGCACCTCCGTGCCTCCAAGGGCCTCCCTGCACTCCCTGTACTCCCAGCACCTCAGTGCCTCCAATACCACAGTGTCTCCAATATCTCAGTACCCCAGCCTTCAGTATTTCTACAAGTCTTGTCTTACAGGAGACCTTCAAGAATTCCTCTGGGCCTCCCGCCTGCCGTCTTAGTCCTGCATGAGGAAGACCTACATCCGGCCATCTCTACTACGACCCAGTGGCGGTTCCTCTTCCCGGTCATCGGAAGAAGCCCCGAGTCCACAACACTCCCAAACCAGGTCAGTGACAGTATACTCAGGCCACATGGACTCGGGGAATCGGAACACGGACTCGAGTGCCATTCAGAACCTGGCTTCTCGAGTGCAAAGTCAGGAAGCAGCGCAAGGCCAGGTGATGCAGTACCTCCAGCAGTTGTCCGGGCGTCTGGATCAGATTCAGGCGTCTCTGGCCTCAGTAATTCCGGCACCTGTTCCAGTAGTCGCACCAGTTGCCGTTGCCAGCAATGTTCAACCATCGGGCGGTGTCTCTCCACGCCTTCAGTTGCCTACTCCGTCCCGCTATAATGGGAATCCCAAAAATTGTCGTGGTTTCTTGAACCAATGCGAGGTACATTTCGAGCTACTTGCACACAACTTTCCTACAGACCGGTCCAAGGTAGCATATATTATTTCTCTGTTGGAAGGTTCTGCTTTGGATTGGGTGTCTCCATTATGGGAACGATCTGATCCCATGGTTTCCAACTACACCAACTTCATCTCGTCCTTTCGAAGGATTTTCGACGAGCCCGGCAGAATGACCACTGCTTCTTCCGATTTGCTCCGTGTTCGGCAGGGCGCCCGTTCCGTGGGCCAGTACGTGGTTCATTTCCAGACCATTGCTTCCGAACTACGCTGGAATAATGACGCCCTGAGAGCTGCCTTCTGGAACGGTCTTTCCGACCGGCTGAAAGATGAGCTGGTTACTAGAGATCTGCCGGATCCATTAGAAGATTTGATTTCCCTTTGCGTCAAGGTGGATCTTCGGATGCAAGAGCGTGGAAGAGAACGTAGCCGTTCGGATCGTTCCAGGTTCCGGAATCCTACTCCTAGGCCGGTGGCCTTACCCAGCTCAGATGAGCCCATGCAAATTAACCGCTCCCGACTGTCTCCGGAAGAACGACAGCGTCGTCGTGAGGGTAAACTCTGCCTTTACTGTGGAGCCGCAGATCATTTTCTTAAATCTTGTAAAGCCCGTCCGGGAAACGGGCAGGCCTAGCTTGTTCCGGAGGAGTCAAGCTGGGAGTTACGACAAAAGCTTCTCCAACTTCGGACTGCTTGCTTCCAGTAACTCTAGTCTCCAATTCAGTCTCCAGGTCTTGTGAAGCCCTATTGGATTCCGGAGCTGCAGGGAACTTCGTTTCTTCTTTCTGTGCCCAAAGTTTGGGTTTAAAGTTACGGCCTATTGAGCGGCCAATTTCACTGACGGCTATCAACGGGACTAGAATTTCCAAAGGTCTTATAATGTGGCGCACGGGGCCAGTTAAGCTGCAGGTCGGGGCTCTACATCAGGAAGATTTGGAACTCTTGGTAATCCCAGAAATGCCTCATGATCTGGTTCTTGGAATGCCTTGGCTGAAAAGTCATAATCCCCACATCGACTGGAAGTCGTCACAAATTCTGTCCTGGAGTCCCTTTTGTCACACTAATTGTCTTACTCCTGTTTGTCCGCTCCGTGTTACCTCCAAAACGGATGAAGAGCACATTCCGGAGGCATATCAAGGGTACAAGGACGTATTTTCGGAACAAGCTGCTGACCTGTTACCACCTCACAGGCCTTGGGACTGCCCTATTGACCTTGTCCCAGGGAAGACGCCACCTCGTGGTCGCACATATCCTCTGTCTCTTCCCGAGACTCAAGCCATGTCGGAGTATATTAAGTCCAATATGCTCAAGGGATTCATTCGCCCCTCTTCCTCCCCTGCCGTTGCAGGCTTCTTTTTCGTGAAGAAAAAGGACGGGGGGTTGAGACCATGCATCGACTACCGCGGCCTAAACGACATTACTATTAAGAATAAATACCCCTTGCCACTAATCACAGAGTTATTTGATAGGGTTCGTGGTGCCCGCATTTTTTCAAAACTCGACTTGAGAGGAGCTTACAATCTTATACGCATCCGAGAGGGGGATGAATGGAAGACTGCCTTTAATACCCGAGATGGGCATTACGAATACTTGGTGATGCCGTTTGGTCTTAGTAATGCTCCCGCGGTTTTCCAGGGGTTCGTCAACGAAATCTTTCGTGATATGCTGTATCAGAGCGTTGTGGTATATCTGGACGACATACTGATTTTTTCCAAGAATCTTGTCGAACACAGGACTCAAGTCAAAGAGGTGCTACACCGTTTACGAGAGAATCATCTCTACGCCAAGCTTTCCAAATGTACCTTTGAAGTAACATCTATTCCGTTCCTCGGTTATGTCATCTCGGGGACGGAGCTTCGCATGGATCCGGAAAAGTTGTCGGCCATTCGTGACTGGACTCAGCCTCTTTCCCTGAAAGCAATACAAAGGTTCCTGGGCTTTGCGAACTACTACAGGAAATTCATTAAGGGTTTCTCCACCATTGTTGCGCCCATTACTGCCCTGACGAGGAAGGGTTCTAATCCTAGTTTGTGGCCTCCGGAAGCCATTGTAGCTTTTTCTCGCTTAAAGTTAGCTTTCATGACGGCTCCAGTTCTCCAACAACCAAATTTCGAGGAACCCTTCTTCTTAGAAGTTGATGCATCTTCAGTCGGGGTTGGGGCTGTTCTCTCCCAGTATTCCTCTGATAAAAAATTACATCCGTGTGGCTTCCATTCTCGTAAATTCTCTCCAGCCGAACGAAATTACACTATTGGAGACCAGGAACTCTTGGCAATCAAATCTGCCTTGGAAGAATGGAGATATCTTCTAGAAGGGGCCAAACATGTGTTTACCATCTACACGGATCACAAGAATTTGCTGTACATCAAATCCGCACAATGCTTGAATCCTCGCCAGGCGAGATGGGCACTTTTATTTTCCCGATTCTCGTTCATTATCAAGTACCGGGCCGGGACTCTCAATATTAAAGCAGATGCGCTTTCTCGTTCACAAGTTCCCACAGACGAGGATGAACCTCCGGAGCGGGGTTTAATTCTGAATCCAGTTTCTGTCTCTGCTGCTTTAACTACTCCAGCTCCTCCTCCTGGAAGAATGTCCGTGCCAGCTAGATTCCGCCCAGGAATACTACTGTGGGCCCATAACTCCAAGTTTTCCGGTCATCCCGGCGCTCAGAAGATGTACAAGTTTCTGCAAAGGTCTTACTGGTGGAACACCATGAGGAAGGATGTACAAGATTGCGTTAATTCGTGTCCCCAATGTACACAACATAAATCTCCTCGTCTGCCTCCTGCAGGGTTACTTCGTCCTCTGCCTATCCCTGTGAGACCCTGGACTCACATTTCCATGGACTTCATCACTGACTTGCCCTGTTCCAAGGGTTGCAACACCGTTTGGGTTATCGTTGACCGTTTTTCGAAGATGGCACACTTTGTGCCCTTGACTGGTCTCCCGACAGCACCGAAACTGGCTCTATTGTTTATCCGAGAACATTTTCGTTTGCATGGGTTGCCACAAGAGATTGTTTCTGACCGTGGAGTACAGTTCACCGCCAGGTTTTGGAAAGCCCTTTGTTCAACTCTACACATTAAACTTAAGTTTTCGTCTGCTTATCATCCCCAAACTAATGGGCAAACGGAACGAGTCAATCAAGATCTAGAGACTTTTCTTCGTTTGTATCTCTCTCCTTCACAGGACAACTGGGTGGAGTTGTTGCCTTGGGCGGAGTTTGCCCATAACCATTTGTTTCATTCTTACACTGGGGAATCGCCATTTTTCGTCAACTACGGGTTCCATCCCCGTGTTCCGGAATTTCCAAGCCTTCCGATAATAGAGGTTCCTGCTGTAGTGTCCACTCTACGACACTTTGGACAAATTTGGAGAAAGGTTCATGCTAATCTTAAGCAGGTTTCTGTTCGGTACAAGTTCTTCGCAGATAAGAAACGGCAAGCCGCACCTCAATATAAAGTTGGGGACAGGGTATGGCTGTCCACACGGAATCTCCGGTTGAAGGTGCCCACCATGAAATTCGCTCCAAGGTTCATCGGTCCTTACCCTGTGCTACAAGTCTTAAATCCTGTGGTCTGTAAACTGGGTTTGCCTGCCCATCTTCGAATACCTAACGCCTTTCATGTTTCTCTACTCCGTCCCCTCATTCTGAATCGGTTCCACTCAGCACTCCCTAGGCCAACGTCCGTAGTGGCAGAAGCTGGAGCGGAGTTTGAAATCAAAACTATTCTTGACTCTCGTTATCTTCATAAAAAATTACAGTACTTGGTGGACTGGAAGGGTTATGGTCCTGAGGAGAGAAGTTGGATTGGGGCTACTGAAGTAACGGCTCCTCGTCTGATTCGGATCTTCCACTGCAGACATCCGACGAAGCCCGGGAAGTGTCCAGGGGCCACTCCTGGAGGAGGGGGTACTGTCACGAACCTCGGGCAGCGGCGACCGCGCTTGTCCCTGCGGGTGGCCTGGTCTGCCCGGCGCCTCTCTTCCCCTGACGGTCTCCGGCTTCAGCGGCGGGTCGGCGCTGCTCTCCGGCGGCTTCCCGGAAGCAAGGACGCCGCCATCACAAGCGAGGGCAAGGAGGCGGAGCAGGTCTGACGTCACCTGCCTGCTCCGCCAATCAGGCTAGGGCGGGGAATTTAAAATCAGATACCAGGCAGAGATCCGGTGCCTGAGTATCTTCGTTTCTCCTGCGGAAGCTGTGATTCCAGAGCTCCCTCGTCCCTGCAAGCATCCTGTGCTTCCAAGCATCCTGTGCCTCCAAGCATCCTGTGCCTCCAAGCATCCTGTGCCTCCAAGCATCCTGAGCCTCCAAGCATCCTGTGCCTCCAATTACCTCCGTGCCTCCAATTATCTCCGTGCCTCCAATTACCTCCGTGCCTCCAATTATCTCCGTGCCTCCAATTATCTCCGTGCCTCCAATTATCTCCGTGCCTCCAAGCACCTCCGTGCCTCCAAGCACCTCCGTGCCTCCAAGCACCTCCGTGCCTCCAGTTACCTCCAAGCACCTCGTGCCTCCAAGCGCCTCATCCCTCCAAACACCTCGGTGTCTCCAAACACCTCCGTGCCTCCAAGCACCTCCGTGCCTCCAGTTACCTCCAAGCACCTCGTGCCTCCAAGCACCTCATCCCTCCAAACACCTCGGTGTCTCCAAACACCTCCGTGCCTCTAAGCACCTCCGTGCCTCCAAGCACCTCCGTGCCTCCAGTTACCTCCGTGTCTCCAAGCACCTCGTGCCTCCAAGCACCTCATCCCTCCAAGCACCTCATCCCTCCAAACACCTCGGTGTCTCCAAACACCTCCGTGCCCCAAGCACCTCCGTGCCTCCAAGGGCCTCCCTGCACTCCCTGTACTCCCAGCACCTCAGTGCCTCCAATACCACAGTGTCTCCAATATCTCAGTACCCCAGCCTTCAGTATTTCTACAAGTCTTGTCTTACAGGAGACCTTCAAGAATTCCTCTGGGCCTCCCACCTGCCGTCTTAGTCCTGCATGAGGAAGACCTACATCCGGCCATCTCTACTACGACCCAGTGGCGGTTCCTCTTCCCGGTCATCGGAAGAAGCCCCGAGTCCACAATACTCCCAAACCAGGTCAGTGACAGGCAGTCGCCCACGTAAACCGACAAGGCGGCACGAGAAGCAGAAGAGCAATGACAGAAGCTGCAAGGATTCTGCGCTGGGCGGAGAATCATGTCATAGCACTGTCAGCAGTGTTCATCCCGGGAGTGGACAACTGGGAAGCAGACTTCCTCAGCAGACACGACCTTCACCCGGGAGAGTGGGGACTTCATCCAGAAGTCTTCCACATGATTGTGAACCGTTGGGAAAAACCAAAGGTGGACATGATGGCGTCTCGCCTCAACAAAAAATTGGACAGATATTGCGCCAGGTCAAGAGACCCTCAGGCAATAGCTGTGGACGCTCTGGTAACACCGTGGGTGTACCAGTCAGTGTATGTGTTCCCTCCTCTGCCTCTCATACCAAAGGTACTGAGAATTATACGGAAAAGAGGAGTAAGAACAATACTGGTGGCTCCGGACTGGCCAAGAAGAACTTGGTATCCGGAACTTCAAGAGATGCTCACGGAGGATCCGTGGCTTCTACCTCTAAGAAGGGATCTGCTTCAGCAGGGACCTTGTATGTTCCAAGACTTACCGCGTCTGCGTTTGACGGCATGGCGGTTGAACGCCGGATTCTAAAAGAAAAGGGCATTCCAGAGGAAGTTATTCCTACCTTGATTAAGGCTAGGAAGGAAGTGACTGTACAACATTATCACCGCATTTGGCGGAAATATGTTGCGTGGTGTGAGGCCAAGAAGGCTCCAACGGAAGAATTTCAATTGGGTCGATTCTTACATTTCCTGCAAGCAGGATTGTCTATGGGCCTAAAATTGGGGTCCATTAAAGTTCAAATTTCGGCCTTATCAATCTTCTTCCAGAAGGAATTGGCATCAGTGCCTGAAGTACAAACTTTTGTCAAAGGTGTACTACATATACAACCCCCAATAGTGCCTCCAGTGGCACCGTGGGATTTGAACGTAGTTTTGAATTTTCTCAAATCTCATTGGTTTGAGCCTCTAAAATCGGTAGATTTAAAATACCTTACATGGAAGGTAACCATGCTATTGGCCCTGGCTTCAGCCAGGAGAGTTTCAGAGTTGGCGGCTTTATCATACAAAAGCCCATATCTGATTTTCCATTCGGACAGGGCAGAACTGCGGACACGTCCTCATTTTCTCCCTAAGGTGGTTTCGGCTTTTCACTTGAACCAGCCTATTGTGGTGCCTGCGGCTACTAGCGACTTGGAGGACTCCAAGTTACTGGACGTTGTCAGAGCATTAAAAATATATATTTCAAGGACAGCTGGAGTCAGAAAATCTGACTCGTTGTTTATATTGTATGCACCCAACAAGATGGGTGCTCCTGCGTCTAAACAGACGATTGCACGTTGGATCTGTAGTACAATCCAACTTGCACATTCTGTGGCAGGCCTGCCACAGCCTAAATCTGTAAAGGCCCACTCCACAAGGAAAGTGGGCTCATCTTGGGCGGCTGCCCGAGGGGTCTCGGCATTACAACTTTGCCGAGCAGCTACGTGGTCAGGGGAGAACACGTTTGTAAAATTTTACAAATTTGATACTCTGGCTAAGGAGGACCTGGAGTTCTCTCATTCGGTGCTGCAGAGTCATCCTCACTCTCCCGCCCGTTTGGGAGCTTTGGTATAATCCCCATGGTCCTGACGGAGTCCCAGCATCCACTAGGACGTTAGAGAAAATAAGAATTTACTTACCGATAATTCTATTTCTCATAGTCCGTAGTGGATGCTGGGCGCCCATCCCAAGTGCGGATTGTCTGCAATACTTGTACATAGTTATTGTTACAAAGATCGGGTTATTACTATTGTTGTGAGCCATCTTTTCAGAGGCTACTTCGTTTTTTGTTATCATACTGTTAACTGGGTTCAGATCACAAGTTGTACGGTGTGATTGGTGTGGCTGGTATGAGTCTTACCCGGGATTCAAGATCCTTCCTTATTGTGTACGCTCGTCCGGGCACAGTACCTAACTGAGGCTTGGAGGAGGGTCATAGGGGGAGGAGCCAGTACGCACCATGTGATCCTAAAAGCTTTATTTAGATGTGCCCTGTCTCCTGCGGAGCCCGCTATTCCCCATGGTCCTGACGGAGTCCCAGCATCCACTACGGACTATGAGAAATAGAATTATCGGTAAGTAAATTCTTATTTTTACTGATTTTGGCTGTGGCAATCCTGCCACAGAATGTGCAAGCTGAATTGTACTACAAATCCAACGAGCAATCGTCTGCTTAGAAGCAGGAGCACCCAGCTTGTTGGGTGCATACAGGATAAACAGCGAGTCAGATTTTCTGACTCCAGCCGTCCTGGAAACATATATTTTCAAGGCCCTGACAACGTCAAGCAACTTAGAGTCCTCTAAGTCCCTGGTAGCCGCAGGTACCACAATAGGTTGGTTCATGTGAAATGCAGAAACCACCTTAGGTAGAAATTGAGGACGAGTCCTCAATTCCGCCCTGTCAGAATGAAAAATTAAGTAAGGGCTTTTATATGATAAAGCCGCCAATTCTGACACACGCCTGGCTGAAGCCAAGGCTAACAGCATCGACACCTTCCATGTGAGATATTTTAAGTCCACAGTGGAAAGTGGTTCAAACCAATGTGACTTTAGAAAACTCAACACCACATTGAGATCCCAAGGTGCCACTGGAGGCACAAAAGGAGGCTGTATGTGCAGCACCCCTTTTACAAATGTCTGAACTTCAGGTACTGAAGCCAGTTCTTTCTGGAAGAAAATCGACAGGGCCGAAATTTGAACCTTAATGGACCCTAATTTTAGGCCCATAGACAGTCCTGTTTGCAGGAAATGAAGGAAACGACCCAGTTGAAATTCCTCTGTAGGGGCCTTCTTGGCCTCACACCACGCAACATATTTACGCCAAATGCGGTGATAATGTTTTGCGGTTACGTCCTTCCTGGCTTTGACCAGAGTAGGGATGACTTCTTCTGGAATGCCTTTTTCCCTCAGGATCCGGCGTTCAACCGCCATGCCGTCAAACGCAGCCGCGGTAAGTCCTGGAACAGTCAAGGCCCCTGCAGTAGCAGGTCCTTTCTTAGAGGTAGAGGCCACGGTTCGTCCGTGAGCATCTCTTGAAGTTCCGGGTACCAAGTCCGTCTTGGCCAATCCGGAACCACGAGTATAGTTCTTACTCCTCTCCTTCTTATGATTCTCAGTACTTTTGGTATGAGAGGCAGAGGAGGGAACACATACACCGACTGGTACACCCACGGCGTTACCAGAGCGTCCACTGCTATTGCCTGAGGGTCCCTTGACCTGGCGCAATATCTATCCAGTTTTTTGTTTAGACGTGACGCCATCATGTCCACCTTTGGTTTTTCCCAACGGTTTACAATCAGGTGGAAGACTTCTGGGTGAAGTCCCCACTCTCCCGGGTGAAGGTCGTGTCTGCTGAGGAAGTCTGCTTCCCAGTTGTCCACTCCCGGAATGAATACTGCTGACAGTGCTATCACATGATTTTCCGCCCAGCGAAGAATCCTTGCAGCTTCTGCCATTGCCCTCCTGCTTCTCGTGCCGCCCTGTCTGTTTACGTGGGCGACTGACGTGATGTTGTCCGATTGGATCAACACCGCCTGACCCTGAAGCAGAGGTTTTGCTTGACTTAGGGCATTGTAAATGGCCCTTAGTTCCAGAATGTTTATATGAAGAGACGTTTCCAAGCTTGACCACAGGCCCTGGAAATTCCTTCCCTGTGTGACTGCTCCCCAGCCTCTCAGGCTGGCATCCGTGGTTACCAGGATCCAATCCTGAATGCCAAATCTGCGGCCCTCTAGTAGATGAGCACTCTGCAGCCACCACAGGAGAGACACCCTTGTCCTTGGCGACAGGGTTATCCGCTGATGCATCTGCAGATGCGATCCGGACCATTTGTCCAGTAGATCCCACTGAAATGTTCTTGCATGGAATCTTCCGAATGGAATCGCTTCGTAAGAAGCCACCATTTTCCCCAGGACCCTCGTGCACTGATGCACTGAGACCTGTCCTGGTTTTAGGAGGTTCCTGACTAGCTCGGATAACTCCCTGGCCTTCTCCTCCGGGAGAAACACCTTCTTCTGGACTGTGTCCAGAATCATTCCTAGGAACAGTAGACGTGTCGTTGGAATCAGCTGCGATTTTGGAATATTTAGAATCCACCCGTGCTGACGTAACACTACCTGAGATAGTGCTACTCCGACTTCTAACTGTTCCCTGGATCTTGCCCTTATCAGGAGATCGTCCAAGTAAGGGATAATTAAAATGCCTTTTCTTCGTAGAAGAATCATCATTTCGGCCATTACCTTGGTAAAGACCCGAGGTGCCGTGGACAATCCAAACGGCAGCGTCTGAAACTGATAATGACAGTTTTGTACTACAAACCTGAGGTACCCTTGGTGAGAAGGGTATATCGGGACGTGGAGATAAGCATCTTTGATGTCCAGAGACACCATATAGTCCCCTTCTTCCAGGTTTGCTATCACTGCTCTGAGTGACTCCATCTTGAATTTGAACCTTTTTATGTAAGTGTTCAAGGATTTCAGATTTAAAATTGGTCTCACCGAGCCGTCCGGCTTCGGTACCACAAACAGCGTGGAATAATACCCCTTTCCTTGTTGCAGGAGGGGTACCTTGATTATCACCTGCTGGGAATACAGCTTGTGAATGGCTTCCAAAACTGCCTCCCTGTCGGAGGGAGACTTTGGTAAAGCAGACTTCAGGAAACGACGAGGGGGAAACGCCTCGAATTCCAGTTTGTACCCCTGCGATACTACCTGTAGAATCCAGGGATCCACTTGCGAGTGAGCCCACTGCGCGTTGAAATTTTTGAGACGGGCCCCCACCATATCTGAGTCTGCTTGTAAAGCCCCAGCGTCATGCTGAAGACTTGGCAGAAGCAGGGGAGGGCTTCTGCTCCTGTGAAGCGGCTGCATGGTGCAGTCTTTTTCCTCTTCCTCTGCCCCGGGGCAGAAAAGAATGGCCTTTTGCTCGCTTGTACTTATGGGAACGAAAGGACTGAGTTTGAAAAGACGGTGTCTTTTTCTGCTGATGTGGAGTGACCTGGGGTAAAAAGGTGGATTTTCCAGCCGTTGCCGTGGCCACCAGGTCCGATAGACCAGCCCCAAATAACTCCTCCCCTTTATACGGCAATACTTCCATGTGCCGTTTGGAATCCGCATCCCCTGACCACTGTCGCGTCCATAACGCTCTTCTGGCAGAGATGGACATAGCACTTACTCTTGATGCCACGGTGCAAATATCCCTCTGTGCATCACGCATATATAGTAATGCATCCTTTAAATGTTCTATAGTTAACAAAATATTGTCCCTATCCAGGGTATCAATATTCTCGGTCAGGGAATCCGACCATGCGACTCCAGCACTGCACATCCAGGCTGAGGCGATTGCTGGTCGCAGTATAACACCAGTATGTGTGTATATACTTTTTAGGATATTTTCCAGCCTTCTATCAGCTGGTTCTTTGAGGGTAGCCGTATCAGGAGACGGTAACGCTACTTGTTTTGATAAACGTGTGAGCGCCTTATCTACCCTAGGGGGTGTTTCCCAACGCGCCCTAACCTCTGGCGGGAAAGGATATAATGCTAATAATTTTTTAGAAATTAGCTGTTTTTTATCGGGGGAAACCCACGCTTTTTCACACACCTCATTTATTTCCTCTGACTCAGGAAAAAATATTGGTAGTTTTTTCTCACCCCACATAATACCCTTCTTTGTGGTACTTGTAGTGTCAGAAAGGTTCAATGCCTCTTTCATTGCCGTGATCATGTAACGTGTGGCCCTACTGGACATTACGTTTGTCTCGTCACCGTCGACACTAGACTCAGTATCTGTGTCAGGGTCTGTGTCGACCCACTGAGGTAACGGGCGTTTTAGCGCCCCTGACGGTGTCTGAGACGCCTGGACAGGCACTAATTGATTTGCCGGCTGTCTCATGTCGTCAACAGTTTTTTGCAAATTGCTGACATTATCACTTAATTGTTTAAATACAATCATCCAGTCAGGTGTCGACTCCCTAGGGGGTGACATCACCAACACAGGCAACTGCTCCGCCTCCACATAATTTTCCTCCTCATACATGTCGACACACGCGTACCGACACACAGCACACACACCGGGAATGCTCTGATAGAGGACAGGACCCCACTTAGCCCTTTGGAGAGACAGAGGGAGAGTCTGCCAGCACACACCCAGCGCTATATATATATATACAGGGATAACCTTATATAAGTGTTACTCCCTTATAGCTGCTGTTAATATATTTATTTGCTGCCAAACGTGCCCCCCCTTCTCTTTTTTACCCTGATTCTGAAGCAGGACTGCAGGGGAGAGTCAGGGAGCCGTCCTTCCAGCGGAGCTGTGAGGGAAAATGGCGCTTGTGTGCTGAGGAGATAGGCTCCGCCCCTTCACGACGTCCTTATCTCCCGCTTTTTTGTGTAAAATGGCAGGGGATTAAAATACATCCATATAGCCCAGGAGCTATATGTGATGTATTCTGTTTTGCCACCTAAGGTATTCTGTTATATTGCGTCTCAGGGCGCTCCCCCCCCAGCGCCCTGCACCCTCAGTGACCGGAGTGTGAAGTGTGCTGAGAGCAATGGCGCACAGCTGCGGTGCTGTGCGCTACCTTAGTCTGAAGACAGGATGTCTTCTGCCGCCGATTTCACCGGACCTCTTCGTCTCTTCTGGCTCTGTAAGGGGGACGGCGGCGCGGCTCCGGTGACCCATCCAGGCTGAACCTGTGATCGTCCCTCTGGAGCTAGTGTCCAGTAGCCTAAGAAACCCGATCCACTCTGCACTCAGGTGAGTCCGTTTCTTCTCCCCTTAGTCCCACGATGCAGTGAGCCTGTTGCCAGCAGGACTCACTGAAAATAAAAAAACCTAACTAAACTTTTATTCTAAGCAGCTCAGGAGAGCCACCTAGATTGCACCCTTCTCGGCCGGGCACAAAAATCTAACTGAGGCTTGGAGGAGGGTCATAGGGGGAGGAGCCAGTGCACACCACCTGATCCTTAAGCTTTTATTTTGTGCCCTGTCTCCTGCGGAGCCGCTATTCCCCATGGTCCTTACGGAGTCCCAGCATCCACTAGGACGTCAGAGAAATCTGAATTGCTCTCTACATTATATTTTGACCGACGCAGAGCTCTTGTATAAAGGGTATTATCCATTTTCCTAGGAAATGGGAGCTCTATTTGGAATACTGTTTCTTCCTTCTGAAACCTTAGGATCAGTGGCGTGCGGTGGGGTGAGGAAGGGCTTTTCCTGTTATACTAACGTTTGTGCCAGAGTTTTTACTGTATAAAGTATATGAAAAATACAAAGAATATATTAGAAATATCTTTTTTGCATTAATCTAGTCATTTTTATAGTCAAAACTCTGCCTCCCCTGCCTATCTTTCCACACATCTCTGATCAAACACACCAAATTTCCAGCAGTATACACTGCTAAACCTGTGTATAATGCTCATATGTATATACTGCTGCACCTGTGTGTAATGCCCACATGTATATACTGCTGCACCTGTGTATAATGCCCACATGTATATACTGCTGCACCTGTGTATAATGCCCACATGTATATACTGCTGCACCTGTGTATAATGCCCACATGTATATACTGCTGCACCTGTGTATAATGCCCACATGCACTATTAGGCTCATCTATTCGGCGAGATGTAATGCCGCCAAAATCCGGTGGCCATGCGAGATCCCCGCCAAACTTGAATGTTTTTTTAAAGGGGCAACCACTTACAAGGCATTGTTTTGCCTTGCAAGTGATTGCCCCTTTAAAAAAAGTCAGAGTTCAGCCGGCATCCCTATGGCTGCTGGACTCGGGCTGCATTACGTCTAGCTGATTGTGTGTAGATCTGGCTCTAGTACTAGCCAGTGCCTTCTGAGTCATTTACCTCACCGCATGTCCCGTCCTAGGACATATTATGAAGATCTTTGAAAATAGTTCATAGTCATTACTGCGCAATATTACCTGAAATTTAGACTATATGTCCTTTTATATGCATATGTGTAATCCTGATAAAGCCTCTCCCTGACCCCTTCTATCTGGGATCCAGTCTGAAGATCGACAGTGTCTAGGTCGACAATGTTTAGGTCGACCAATATAGGTCGACAGTCACTAGGTCGACATGGATGGAAGGTCGACAGGGTTTCTAGGTCGACATGTGCTAGGTCGACATGAGTTTTTCACATTTTTTTTCTTTTTGGAATTTTTTCATACTTAACGATCCACGTGGACTACGATTGGAACGGTAAAGAAAAAAAATCCTCATGTCGACCTTTAGACCTGTCGACCTAGCACATGTCGACCTTCCATCCATATCGACCTAGTGACTGTCGACCTATAGTGGTCGACCTAAACATTGTCGACCTAGACACTGTCGATTTGATGAACCACACCCTTCTATCTTTCCCCTCGTTTTCATCAATATCCTTTCTTCTATTTTTCTCTATCGTCCTAGTGGATGCTGGGGTTCCTGAAAGGACCATGGGGAATAGCGGCTCCGCAGGAGACAGGGCACAAAAGTTAAGCTTTAGGATCAGGTGGTGTGCACTGGCTCCTCCCCCTATGACCCTCCTCCAAGCCTCAGTTAGGTTTTTGTGCCCGGCCGAGAAGGGTGCAATCTAGGTGGCTCTCCTAAAGAGCTGCTTAGAAAAGTTTAGTTTTAGGTTTTTTATTTTACAGTGAGTCCTGCTGGCAACAGGATCACTGCATCGAGGGACTTAGGGGAGAAGAAGTGAACTCACCTGCGTGCAGGATGGATTGGCTTCTTAGGCTACTGGACATTAGCTCCAGAGGGACGATCACAGGTACAGCCTGGATGGGTCACCGGAGCCGCGCCGCCGGCCCCCTTGCAGATGCCGAAAAGAGAAGAGGTCCAGAAATCGGCGGCAGAAGACTCTTCAGTCTTCTTAAGGTAGCGCACAGCACTGCAGCTGTGCGCCATTGCTCTCAGCACACTTCACACGGCAGTCACTGAGGGTGCAGGGCGCTGGGGGGGGGGGCGCCCTGGGCAGCAATGGAAACCTGTTATTTGGCAAAAAATACCTCACATATAGCCTCCGGGGGCTATATGGAGATATTTAACCCCTGCCAGAATCCGTTGAAGAGCGGGAGACGAGCCCGCCGAAAAGGGGGCGGGGCCTATCTCCTCAGCACACAGCGCCATTTTCCCTCACAGAAAGGCTGGAGGGAAGGCTCCCAGGCTCTCCCCTGCACTGCACTACAGAAACAGGGTTAAAACAGAGAGGGGGGGCACTAATTTGGCGTTAGACATATATATAAAGATGCTATAAGGGAAAACACTTATATAAGGTTGTCCCTATATAATTATAGCGTTTTTGGTGTGTGCTGGCAAACTCTCCCTCTGTCTCTCCAAAGGGCTAGTGGGTCCTGTCCTCTATCAGAGCATTCCCTGTGTGTGTGCTGTGTGTCGGTACGTGTGTGTCGACATGTATGAGGACGATGTTGGTGAGGAGGCGGAGCAAATTGCCTGTAATGGTGATGTCACTCTCTAGGGAGTCGACACCGGAATGGATGGCTTATTTAGGGAATTACGTGATAATGTCAACACGCTGCAAGGTCGGTTGACGACATGAGACGGCCGACAAACAATTAGTACCGGTCCAGACGTCTCAAAAACACCGTCAGGGGTTTAAAACGCCCGTTTACCTTAGTCGGTCGACACAGACACGGACACTGAATCCAGTGTCGACGGTGAATAAACAAACGTATTCCTCATTAGGGCCACACGTTAAGGGCAATGAAGGAGGTGTTACATATTTCTGATACTACAAGTACCACAAAGATGGGTATTATGTGGCAGTGAAAAAAAACTACCGTAGTTTTTCCTGAATCAGATAAAATAAAATGAAGTGTGTGATGAGGCGTGGGTTTACCCCGATAGCAAATATTGGCGTTATACCTTTTCCCGCCAGAAGTTAGGGCGCGTTGGGAAACACCCCTTAGGGTGGATAAGGCGCTCACACGCTTATCATGTGGCGTTACCGTCTCCAGATACGGCCGCCCTCAAGGAGCCAGCTGATATGAAGCTGGAGTAATATCCTAAAAAGTATATACACACATACGGTGGTTATACTGCGACCAGCGATCGCCTCAGCCTGGAAATGCAGTGCTGGGTTGGCTTGGTCGGATTCCCTGACTGAAAATATTTTAGTGATATAGAGCATTTAATAGGATGCAGTCTATATATATATATATATATATATATATACGAGATGCACAGAGGGATATTTGCACTCTGGCATCAAGATAAGTGCGTTGTCCATATCTGCCAGAAGATGTTATGGACACGACAGTGGTCAGGTGATGCAGATCCCATACGGCACATGAAAGTATGGTCGTATAAAGGAGAGTAGGTACTTGGGGTCGGTCCATCGGACCTGGGGCCACGGCAACAGCTGGGAAATCCAACCTTTTTACCCCAAGTCACATCTCAGCAGAAAAAGACACTGTCTTTTCAGCCTCAATCCTTCCGTTCCCATAAGGGCATGCGGGCAAAAGGCCAGTCATATCTGCCCAGACATAGAGGAAAGGGAAGTAGACTGCAGAAGGCAGCCCCTTTCCAGGAACAGAAGCCCTCCACCGAGTCTGCCAAGTCCTCAGCAGGACGCTGGGGCCGTGCAAGCTGACTCACGTGAGGTGGGGGGTCGTCTCAAGAGTCTCAGCGTGCAGTGGGATCACTCGCAAGTTGACCCCTAGATCGTACAAAGTATTATCCCAGGGGTACAGTTTGGAGATTCGAGACATCTTTTCCTCGCAGGTTCCTGAAGTCTGCTTTACCAAAGGCTCCCTCCGACAGGGAGGCAGTATTGGGAAAAAAATTCACAAGCTGTATTTCCAGCAGGTGATAATCAAAGTACCCCTCCTACAATCAAGGAAAAGGGTATTAGTCTTCCACACTATATTGTGGTACTGAAGCCAGACGGCTTGGTGAGACATATTCTAAATCTGAAATTTTTGACCACTTACATACAAAGGTTCAAATCAAGATGGAGTCACTCAGACAGTGATAGCGAACCGGAAAAAAGGGGACTATATGGTGTCCCTGGACATCAAGGATTACCTCCATGTCCAAATTTGCCCTTCTCAACAAGGGTACCTATGGTTCGTGGTACAGAACTGTCAATATCAGTTTCTGACGCTGCCGTTGAATTATCCACGGCACCCCGGGCCTTTACCAAGGTAATGGCCGAAAAGATGATTCTCTTCAAAGAAAAGGGCATCTTAATTATCCCTTACTTGGACGATATCCTGAAAAGGGAAAGGTCCAGAGAACAGTTGGAGGTCGGAATAGCACTATCTAAAGTAGTTCTATGACAGCACGAGTGGATTCTAAATATTCCAAAAATCGCAGCGTTTTTCCGACGATACGTCTGCTGTTCCTAGGAATGATTCTGGGCATAGTCCAGAAAAAGGTGTTTCTCCTGGAGGAGAAAGCCAGGGAGCTATCCGAACTAGTCAGAAACCTCCTAAAACCAGGCCAAGTATCAGTGCATCAATGCACAGGAGTCCTGGGAAAAATGGTGGCTTCTTACGAAGAAATTCCATTCGGCAGATCTCACGCAAAAAATTTTCAGGGGGATTTGCTGGACGAATGGTCCGGATCGCATCTTCAGATGCATCAGCAGATAATCCTGTCTCCAAGGACAAGGGTGTCTCTTCTGTGGGGGCTGCAGAGTGCTCATCTTCTAGAGGACAGCACATTCAGCATTCAGGACTGTGTTCTGGTGACCACGGATGCCAGCCTGAGAGGCTGGGAAGCAGTCACACAGGGAAGAAATTTCCAAGGAATGTGGTCAAGTCTGGAGACTTTTCTCCACATGAATATACTGGAGCTAAGAGCAATTTCCAATGCTCTGAGCCTAGGAAGACCTCTGCTTCAAAGTCAGTCGGTGCTGATCTGGTCGGACATCATCATGGCAGTCGCCCACGTAAACAGACGGGGCGGCACAAGAAGCAGGAGGGCAATGACAGCAAGAACTTTTCACTGAGCAAAAAAATCATTTGATAACACTGTCAGCAGTGTTCATTCCGGGAGTGGAAAACTGAATTTCCTCAGCAGGAATGAATTCCACTCGGAAAAGTGGGAACTTCATCTGGAAGTTTCCACATGATTGTAAACCGTGGGAAAGACCAAAGGTGGTCATAAGATGGTGTCCCACCTGAAGCGCCAGGTCAAGAGACCCTCAGGCAATAGCTGGGTCGCTCTGGTAACACCGTGGGTCTACCAGTCGGGTATGTGTTCCCTCCTCTGCCTCTCATACCCAGGGTATTGAGAATTATAGGAAGGAGAGGAGTAAGAATTATACTCGTGGCTCCGGTTTGGCCAAGAAGGACTTGGTAACCGGAACTTCAAGAGATAAGAAGGGTCTTGATTCAGCAAGAATCATGTCTGTTCCAAGACTTACCGCAGCTGCGTTGACGCAGGGGCGGGTGAACGCCGGATCCTAAGGGAAAAAGGCATTCCGGAAGAGGTCATCCCTACCCTGGTCAGAGCCAGGAAGGAGGTGACCGCACAACATTATCACAGTTTAGGTGAAAATATGTTCCATGGTGTGAGGCCAGGAAGGCTCCACGGAAGAATTTCAACTAGGTTAATTCCTATATTTCCTGCAAACAGGAGTGTCTATGGGCCTCAAATTGGGGTCCATTAAGGTTCAAATATCGGCCTGTCGATTTTCTTCCAGAAAGAATTGGCTTCAGTTCCTGAAGTCCAGAAGTTTGTCAAGGGAGTACTGCATATACAACCCCTTTTGATGTCTCCAGTGGCACTGGGGGATCTCAACGTAGTTTTGGGGATTCCAAAAATCACATTGGTTTAAACCACTCAAATCTGTGGATTTGATATATCTCACATGGAAAGTGAACATGCGGTTGGTCCTGGCCTCGGCCAGGCGAGTGTCAAAATTGGCGGTTTTGTCTCACAAAGCCATATCTGATTGTCCATTCGGACAGAGCAAAGCTGCGGACTCGTCCCCAGTTTATCCCTAAGGTGGTGTCAGCGTTTTACCTGAACCAGCTTATTGTGGTACCTGCGGCTACTAGGGACTTGGAGGACTCCAAGTTGCTGGATGTTGTCAGGGCCCTGAAAATATAGTTTTCCAGGTCGGCTGGAGTCAGGAAATCTGACTTGCTGTTTTATCCTGTATGCACCCAACAAGCTGGGTGCCCCTGCTTCTAAGCAGACTATTGCTCGTTGGATTTGTAGTACAATTCAGCTTGCACATTCTGTGGCAGGCTTGCCACAGCCAAAAATATGTAAATGCCCATTCCACAAGGAAGGTGGGCTCATCTTGGGCGGCTGCCCGAGGGGTCTCGGCTTTACAACTTTGCCGAGCGGCTACGTGGTCGGGGGAGAACACGTTTGTAAAATCCTACAAATTTGATACCCTGGCTAAGGAGGACCTGGAGTTCTCTCATTCGGTGCTGCAGAGTCATCCGCACGCTCCCGCCCGTTTGGGAGCTTTGGTATAATCCCCATGGTCCTTTCAGGAACCCCAGCATCCACTAGGACGATAGAGAAAATAAGAATTTACTTACCGATAATTCTATTTCTCGGAGTCCGTAGTGGATGCTGGGCGCCCATCCCAAGTGCGGATTATCTGCAATACTTGTACATAGTTATTGTTAACTAAATCGGGTTATTGTTGTAGTGAGCCATCTTTCAGAGGCTCCTCTGTTCTCATACTGTTAACTGGGTTCAGATCACAGGTTGTACAGTGTGATTGGTGTGGCTGGTATGAGTCTTACCCGGGATTCAAAATCCTTCCTTATTATGTACGCTCGTCCGGGCACAGTATCCTAACTGAGGCTTGGAGGAGGGTCATAGGGGGAGGAGCCAGTGCACACCACCTGATCCTAAAGCTTAACTTTTGTGCCCTGTCTCCTGCGGAGCCGCTATTCCCCATGGTCCTTTCAGGAACCCCAGCATCCACTACGGACTCCGAGAAATAGAATTATCGGTAAGTAAATTCTTATTTTTTCTTCTTTACTTCTTTCTTTGTTTATTAAAATATAATATATTGGTATTGGAAATCTGATTTTGCGATATCTACTTTGCACTATGGGGGTAATTCAGATCTGATTGCTGTTCTGCTAACTTTGCTGTCCTGCGCTCAGATAGTCGCCGCCCCCAGGGGGAGTATAAATTCGCTGTGCAAGTGTGCGATCGCATGTGTACGCCGAGCTGCAAAAATCCACCATGTGCAGTCTCTGCACAGCCCAGGACTTACTTCTACAGTGCGATGAGAACAGGCTGATCGGGGCCGGTGCTGGTGTCACACACCCTCCCTGAGAACACGTGGGAATGCCTGCGTTTTTCCAGACACCCCCAGTAAACGGTCAGTTACTACCCACGAACAGCCTCTTCTTGGCAATCACTTTGCGAACGCGTATGGGATCGGAATTTTCACACCATCTTGTCACTGACCGGCAATGCCTGTTGTTGTTGGTCAATGCGGTGCATACACATGCGCAGTTATGACCTGATCGTCCGCTGTGCGAAAACACACAGCAGCGATCGGGTCTGAATCACCCCCCATATTTCACAACGATTATACTGTTTTTTTCAGTCTATATTTCTATGTGTACATTATTATATCATCGTTGTCTCTTACATGTACTGTATGGCCACAGCTATACTTTGATAAGTAAACATCATTTTGTTTCACTGTCTTTTCTGATTTCTATGTTGCCAATAATAAATGTTTTTGTTTTGTTTTTTAAATGACTGTACCTGAAGTAGAATCCATATAACCGCAGACAGCAGGTTCCACCACGTCTCTCAGCACAGGAAGCACCGGAAACTGAAGTGCGCCCGCAGGAGCTGTAGATCCACACTAGCACTACAGCGTCAGCACAGAGTCCGTGTAGGAAGATGCATGTAGCAAGAATGTCCACGAAGTCAAGGTATGAAGTCTTTCAATGATGGAGCTGACAGCAGAGGATGGTACTGTGCTCTGTATGGTTAGGACCACTGTGAGCATACAAAGGAGAAACCCGGGATGAGATGGGCATCTTCTGGAGAGATGTTATGTCCTGGGGACTCTAGAAAAGAGTGGGCAGCAGGCAGGTCTACATAGTTGGATTGCTGCATTGTCTGTGGGTGGAATGGTGGTGTGTTTGCCAGGCTTTCTACCTTCTCCCAGGAAATGCTGGCATAAAATGGGTGCTGGCGTATGTTTCCATACCAGCCAAGGCGACAGTGCCGTTCCTTTTTGAGCAATTTAGGCAAGATGTCTACAGCCTCATTGCTCAGATCTTCTGGATATCTGGGTTCATCTCTCAGTATTGATTTTTTAATACTTTCAATTGAATCCCCATCGAATGGAAACTTTCCTGTTAATATTCTGAAAAGTATGATTCCAAAAGCCCACCAGTCTGCCGAAGAGCCATATGGTTCATGACTGACCATTTCTGGTGGCCGGTAGAGCAGCGTTCCTGCAACTCCCATAATTGTTTTTGCCCCAAACACATTTTCTACTGCCAGACCAAAATCACAGATCTTGACGTGTCCTTTTCTGTCAATGATGATGTTTTCTGGTTTTAGGTCTCTGTGGATTATTCTCAGATGATGTAAAAACTGAATCCCACACACAATCTCAGCAGTAGATATTAATGCAGTGCTATTGTCCAGGGAGCCCTTACTAGTTATCTGTTCTTCTAGAGTCCCGCCACTTAGGTGTTCCATTACTATAAAGGCATATTTGGTGTTCTGAAAGGTGGCATAACAGTCACAGAGGTATGGTTTCCCGGATACTACCTGCAGTATGCGTTTTTCTCTGAGCAGGCTTTCCGTGTTTTTCTTGAGAATGACTTTTACAGCTACTGGGATATTGTTGCAAGGTGTGGATGCCAGCATCACACTCCCAAATGATCCTCGGCCGAGCTCTTGGTGGAACCGGTATTGGGATGCAATAAGTGGTAGAGACCTCCCCAGGGTTCTGGCTGCTTCATTCTCAGACTTTGCTTTTTTGCTGTCTTCCTCCTGATGACTATCACTCTCCAGCCTTCTTTTCCCGAGTATAGGTCTTTCAGGTCTCTCTGTGTATGCTCTGCCATCGCTGTGTTTCTCTCCATTATTTTTCTTCTTCTGAAGACTTGTGGCTTCTATATCTCTCTTTCTGCAACACTTTTTTGTTACAGAACTAAGATGATGTTCAGTATCTCTACTCCTCTTTACGCTTCCTCTCTGTCCATCAGTACACACATTCCTCCTCCGCTTTATACTTTCTCTCTGTTCATCACTACATACGTCTCTGCTCCTCTTTGCCGTACCTTTCTGTCCATCACTACATCCATCTCTCTTCTTTATGCTTCCTCTCTCTCCATCATGGCTTTGCTTTCTTTTTTTTTCAAGGCCATGGCTACTCCTGTCTCCTCCAGAGGGTCGCTCTTTGATGCTCTTAGATGTTCTGGCATCATTGCTACCCTTTTTCATTTTTGTTCTCTAAGCTACGTCACCGTATGCTCAAAGTCCAACATCCACAATAGGAATGAACCAATGTTTAGAATGTTCACTGCTTGGATATGTCAAATTACCAGTGATGTCATAGTGAAGCACTGTTGGGTGCTTCAGTCAATCAGCTACTAAATGTCATGTGTTTAAAAGAAAAATAACTGACAATTGAGAGCTGATTGGCTTGAGCACCATTTATCATACACAATGAGATTTAAATAGCTAAAACTAAATACTGATCAAGAAATAAATGGACCCCTTATATGTTATATAAACTAGTTCCTCATATTTTAGCTTCAATTAAATAAACATTTATTTTGTGTTCCTTATTGCGTATACTGTACATATCTTATCAATTCTGTTAGATACAAATTAGCTACATATATGAAATGAATCTTTAGATCACAGATTTGATGAGGGGTTTAACCATCCCCTCAGTGGTAACTTCCTAGTATGAAAGGCACTAGCTCTCTTCACAATGTAACAATAAACCTTAGGGGACATTTACTAAGCAGTGATAAGAGCGGAGAAGTGAGCTAGTGGAGAAGCTGCCCATGGCAACCAATCAACACTGAAGTAACATCTATACTTTGCATACTATAAAATTATACAGAGCTGCTGATTGGTTGATGCAGAGGTGTAGCAAGGTGTCATGGTGCCTGGAGCAAGGTATGTTTCGGCGCCCCCTCCCCTGTACTGAATTGGGGGTGTGGCCTCCAGGGCCTGTTGTAGACCAAGTGACATCCAGGGCGAAAGTTTCCTTTGGCACGTCCCCCCCCTCCCCCCCACACACACACAGAGGGTAAGCATAGTGCGCGCGAAGGCGCGCGGCAAAAAATAGGAGCGTGGCTTCATAGGGAAGGGGCATGGCCACAGTTATGCCCCCTGTAGTTATGGACCCAGTAGTTGTGCCCCCAGTAGATTTGCCCCCAGTAGTTGTGCCCCCTGTAGATTTGCCCCCAGTAGATGTGCCCTGAGTAGTTGTGTCCCCTGTAGCTGTGCCCCCAGTGGGTGTGCCTCTTGTAGCTGTGCCCAGAGTAAATGTGCACCCTGCTCTGTGCCCCCTGTAGCTGTGCCCCCTATAGATTTGCCCCCAGTAGTTGTGCCACCTGTAGATTTGCCCACAGTAGATGTGCCCCCTGTAGCTGTGCCCCCAGTAGGTGTGCCCCCTGTAGCTGTGGCCCCAGTAGGTGTGCCCCCTATAGATTTGCCCCCAGAAGCTGTCCCCCCTATAGATTTGCCCCCAGTAGCTGTGACCCCTATAGATTTTCCCCCAGTAGTTGTGCCCCCTGTAGATTTGCCCCCTGTAGCTGTGCCTCTAGTAGGTGTGCCTCCTGTAGTCGTGGCCCCAGTAGGTGTGCCCCCTATAGATTTGCCCCCAGTAGTTGTGCCCCCTGTAGCTGTGCCCCCAGTAGGTGTGCCCCCTGTAGCTGTGCCCCCTGGTAGCGCCAAAAACAGAAAATAAAAAACAAAACAAACATAAAATACTCACCTGCCCGCTCCTGCTTCCTGACTGCTGCTGGCCGCGTCACCGCTGTCCGTGCGAGTGACGCGTGATGTCACACTCAAGTAACGGACCAGAGGGGAGCCTGGCCTCGGCTGATCCAGCTATCTTCATGTCCCCAGCCAGACCAGCCTCCTCCACTCTGCCCCAGCCAGTGGGACAAGAAAGCATGCAGGGGGAAGAAATCATCCTGGAGGTTCTTCCCCTAGCCACATCCTGCCAGGAACGGTAAATTAACAGGGTGTGCCAGCATTTAATACACACACACACACTACACCTTGCTCACAAACACACACACACACACACACACACTACAACTTGCTCTCTCTCTCTCTCACACACTACACCTTGCTCTCACACACACACACACACACACACACACACACACACACACACACACACACACACACACACACACACACACTACAACTTGCTCTCTCTCTCTCTCACACACTACACCTTGCTCTCACACACACACACACACACACACACACACACACTACAACTTGCTCTCTCTCTCTCTCTCTCTCTCTCTCTCTCACACACTACACCTTGCTCTCTCTCACACACACACACTCACACACACACACACACTACAGAGCCTGGGCATCTGCCCCTCATACTGGTACACTTATAGGCACTTGGCTGTCTGTCTGGAAGCAGGCAGAGGATGCTCACCACTCTCATTGTTATAATTATAACACAATCTGTCTGCCAGACAAATGACAAGTCCATTCACATTAGGATGGCCATTGGCTGTCAATGGTTTTGCAATTGCTTGGGAGGTCAGATGGTAAAAAGCTGACCACTTTTTTTTGTACTGTTCATCTCCTTAATTTGCGCATGTGATGCAGGGAACAATTTATTCAGTATAGAGACATAGGGGTATATGCAATTGCGGTCGAATTCCGGCTGGAATCCGACCGTTTTTAAATTCGACACAATTCGACAGTCGAATTCCGTCCGGGGGGTGCCGGAATTCGACATATTCAATACAAAACGGATTTGACAGTCCCGCTGTCGAAAAATGGAGGAATTGACGGATAAGTGCGTCCTGGATTCGACTTTTCCGAAGGTGCAGAAATGGTTAAAAAACACTGGAAAAAAATGCGTGGGGTCCCCCCTCCTAAGCATAACCAGCCTCGGGCTCTTTGAGCCGGGCCTGGTTGCAAAAATACGGGGGGAAAAATGACAGGGGATCCCCCGTATTTTTACAACCAGCACCGGGCTCTGCGCCTGGTCCTGGTGCAAAAAATACGGGGGACAAAAAGCGTAGGGGTCCCCCGTATTTTTTGTACCAGCACCGGGCTCCACTAGCTGGACAGATAATGCCACAGCCGGGGGACACTTTTATACCGCTCCCTGTGGTCGTGGCATTAAATACCCAACTAGTCACCCCTGGCCGGGGTACCCTGGAGGAGTGGGGACCCCTTAAATCAAGGGGTCCCCCCCCAGCCACCCAAGGGCCAGGGGTGAAGCCCGAGGCTGTCCCCCCCATCCAAGGGCTGCGGATGGGGGGCTGATAGCCTTGTTGAAATGAAAGAATATTGTTTTTTTGCAGAAGAACTACAAGTCCCAGCAAGCCTCCCCCGCAAGCTGGTACTTGGAGAACCACAAGTACCAGCATACGGGGGGGGAAACGGGCCCGCTGGTACCTGTAGTTCTTCTGCAAAAAAATACCCAAATAAAAACAGGACACGCACACCTTGAAAGTACAACTTTATTACATACATGCCGACACATACATACTTACCTATGTTGACACGCCGACTCTGTCCACGTCTCCAATGTCAACGACAATCCGGGGTACCTGAAAATAAAATTATACTCACCTAAATCCAGTGTCCAGTGATATTTGTAATCCACGTACTTGGGGGGGGGGGGGGGGGGACGCATATCCGATCCACACGGACTGAAAGGGGTCCCATGTTTACACAAATTTGAGTCATTTGAGGGCAGGTTGCAGTTGTGAGGGGAAGTCTGTGATCTTATTGGCCCTGGCACCACTCTAATTAAAGAGTTTATTTAGGTCCATGCATAGCCAGTAGCGCTGTTATTGATCCCTCCCATCTTCGTCACTCTACGTAACCTATTCATGCCGGGAAATCCAAATATGCTTTGGCTACGGTTCCTTAGACCAGGCCTGTAGTGATGAGTGCTGTTGTGCATTGTGTGTGTGTACTAAGACAGTATTGGGGCACACATGCTTGTATCACAAAGGGATATGGGGAATTTGCAAAGCAGGTATTATTGCAGACCACCTATCCCTAACACAAGGTCCAGTCACAACAACATGTACAGGCGGCTGCAGCACAAGTGTGTACATGGGTGGTCATGCCGAGTTGATCGCTAGCTGCTTTTGTTCGCAGTGCAGCGATCAGGCTAAAAAATGGCAGTTCTGCGCATGCGTATGTGGCGCAATGCGCACGCACAACGTACGGGCACAACGAACGATGTCGTTTTGCACAGGGTCTAGCGATGCATTTCAGTCGCACTGGTTGCCGCAGAGTGATTGACATGAAGTGGGTGTTTCTGGGTGGCAACTGGCCGTTTTCAGGGAGTGTGTGGAAAAACGCAGGCGTGCCAGGGAAAACGCAGGCGTGGCTGGACGAACGCTGGGCGGGTGTGTGATGTCAAATCCGGAACTGAATAGTCTGAAGTGATCGCAAGCGCTGAGTAGGTTTTGAGCTACTCTGAAACTACACAAAAATTTTTTGCAGGCGCTCTGCGATACAACCGTTCGCACTTCTGCTAAGCTAAAATACACTCCCAGTGGGCGGCGGCATAGCGTTTGCATTATAATTATGGACTGCAAATCTCCTCATTAAATAAGTTATTTTAACTGTTTACATTATTACTGTTTAGTAAATTATTGTATTAATTTCTAATGATATTCTACATTCTATGTGTGTTTTATAGATACAGGTTGAGTCTCCCTTATCCAAAATGCTTGGGACCAGAGGTATTTTGGATATGGGATTTTTCCGTATTTTGGAATAATTGCATACCATAATGAGATATCATGGTGATGGGACCTAAATCTAAGCACAGAATGCATTTATGTTTCATATACACCATATACACACAGCCTGAAGGTAATTTTAGCCAATATTTTTTATAACATTGTGCATTAAACAAAGTGTGTGTACATTCACACAATTTATTTATGTTTCATATACACCTTATACACACAGCCTGAAGCACATTTAATACAATATTTTTAATAACTTTGTGTATTAAACAACGTTTGTGTACGTTGAGCCATCAGAAAACAAAGGTTTCACTATCTCACTCTCACTCAAAAAAGTCCGTATTTCGGAATATTCCGTATTTCGGAATATTTGGATATGGGATACTCAACCTGTACTATTAAATCTATATATTTTATACTAGCGCTCCTTAACTGTTTTTATATAAAAATAAGCATTTCTTTGGCAGTGTTCATTCCGGGAGTCCTCAACTGGGAAGCGGACTTCCTCAGTCGTCAGGACATACATGCCGGAGAGTGGAGCCTTCATCCGGAAGTCTTTCAACTCCTAGTGGACAAGCGGGGCCTACCAGATGTAGACCTGATGGTGTCTCGACACAATAATAAGGTTCTGGTCTTCGGAGCAAGAACAAGGGATCCTTAAGCAGCGTTCCTGGACGCGCTGGCAATTCCATGGAACTTTTGCTTGCCGTATGTGTTCCCTCCAGTGTCACTCCTGCCTGGGGTAATAAGGAAGTTCAAGCAAGAAAGAGGAAGACTACTTCTAATCGCTCCAGCGTGGCCCAGACGGCACTGGTTCTCAGACCTGCAGGGTCTCTCGATAGAGTGTCCTCTTCTACTTCTGTAACGCCCAGACTTCCTCGTTCAGGGCCTTTGTGTCTACCAGGATTTGGCCCGGCTGGCTTTGACGGCGTGGCTCTTGAAGCTTCTGTACTACGAGCCAAAGGAATTTCTGAGGCAGTCATTCAAACTATGTTAAAGGCCCGTAAATTGGAGTCTGCTCGGATTTATTATAGGGTCTGGAATTCTTACTTCGCCTGGTGTGCAACTAACCACTTTGATGCATACAAGTTCAGTACTGCCAAGCTTTTGGCGGCTTTCCTGCAACAGGGCCTGGACTTAGGACTTCGTCTGGCCTCCTTCAAGGTTCATATTTCTGCCTTGTTGATATGGTTTCAGAGAAAAATTGCGACTCTGCCTGATGTTCATACATTCACTCAGGGTGTTTTACGGATTCAACCTCCCTATGTCCCGCCTGTTGCTCCTTGGGATTTTTCAGTTGTTCTGGATGCCTTACAAGAGTCTCCGTTTTAACCTCTTGAGTCTGTGGACCTTAAGTGGCTTACTCTTAAGGTCTTGTTCTTGCTGGCTATTGCCTCTGCTAGACGGGTTTCAGACTTGGGTGCCGTGTCCTATCGGTCACCCTTTCTGATTTTTCACTGTGACCGGCCGGTTCTTAGAACTCGTCCTGGTTATTTGCCTAAGGTGGTGTTGTCTTTCCACCTTAACCAGGAGATTGTGATTCCGGCATTTACCTCCACAGGTTTGTCCTCCAAAGAGCAGTCTTTGGATGTATTACGGGCTCTCCGTATTTATGTGAAGAGAACAGCTTCTCTTAGAAGATTTGATTCTCTCTTTGTTCTGTTTGGTTTTCACAGATGTGGCTGGCCTGCTAATAAGCAGACCTTGGCTCGATGGATTAGAATGGCGATTGCACATACTTATGTACAGGCTGGTCTTCCAGCTCCTGCTACCATCAAAGCCCATTCTACTCGGTCTGTTGGACCTTCTTGGGCGGCCCGCCGTGGTGCGACCCTTGAACAATTGTGCAAGGCGGTTACGTGGTCCTCAGTGAATACGTTCATAAGGTTCTATGCCTTCGATACTCCCGCCTCCCAGGATGCCTCCTTTGGACGCTGGGTTCTTGTGCCCGCTACAGTGCGTCCCCTCCCATGAGAAACTGCTTTAGGAAATCCCTGATGTTATCCCTGTGGAACCCCAGTGTACCCCGCTGCAGAAAAGGAGATTTATGATAAGAACTTACCTTTGTTAAGTATCTTTCTGCGCGGTACACTGGTTTCCACAGGGCGCCCACCTTGACGCATTTAGCTTCTTTGGGTTTGTATGGCATTAGCAGCTGGTACCTTCTCCTGTCACGAGAATGTGGTATATGTGGCTACTAACGATTGTTGTCTCTTTTACCTACTACTGCATTAGACTGGTTAACAAAACTGAGCTCCTGTGCACGGAGGCGGGGTTATAGAGGAGGCTAAGCATCCTGGTGACAGTCAAAGCTTTTAGCCTGTTGGTGCCTCGGATCAAGATCCAACTCTACACCCTAGTGTTATCCCTGTGGAGCCCAGTGTACCTCGCAGAAAGAGATTTAACAAAGGTAAGTTCTTACCATAAATCTCCTTTTTCCTCCACCATTGGGATATACAGCGGTGCAAGTGTGCGGGTACGGGTGGGTACGGCGTACCCTTAAGAATTTAGCTGTGGGTACGCCGTACCCACACCGACGGGCCGCCACTCCCCGTCCCTCCCTCTGCTGCTCACCGCCGCTCCCCACCGCACCGCTGCTCCCCACCGCACCGCCGCTCACCGCCGCTGATGTGAGGGGAGGAGAGCGCAGCCTGCGCCTCTCCTTCCCCTCAGTGTCCGGCGGGTGCAAGTGGCTCAGTTCAATTCAGTGCCGCCCGTGAGCCAATCAGAGCTCGCGGACCGGCAGCCAAGGCTGCCGGACCGCGAGCTTTGATTGGCTCACGGATCGGCGCTGAATTGAACTGAGCCACCCGCACCCGCCGGACACTGAGGGGAAGGAGAGGCGCAGGCTGCGCTCTCCTCCCCTCACACACACAGGACAGCAGCGCCAGCAGCAGCGGTGAGCAGCAGGGGAGGGGGAGCTCATTGTACAACTGGCACTGGGGGCATGTATACCTGGCACTGGGGGCATATCTGGCACTAGGGGGACATGTGTATCTGGCACTGGGGGGGCATGTATATCTGGCACTGGGGGCATATCTGGCAATGGGGGGACATGTGTATCTGGCACTGGGGGGGCATGTATACCTGGCACTGGGGGCATATCTGGCACTGGGGGATATCTGACACTGGGGGCATATCTGGCAATGGGGGGACATGTGTATCTGGCACTGGGGGGCATGTATACCTGGCACTGGGGGCATATCTGGCACTGGGGGATATCTGGCACTGGGGGCATATCTGGCACTGGGGGCATATCTGGCAATGGGGGGACATGTATATCTGGCACTGGGGCATATCTGGCACTGGGGGATATCTGACACTGGGGGCATATCTGGCAATGGGGGGACATGTGTATCTGGCACTGGGGGGGCATGTATACCTGGCACTGGGGGCATATCTGGCACTGGGGGATATCTGGCACTGGGGGCATATCTGGCAATGGGGGGACATGTATATCTGGCACTGGGGCATATCTGGCACTGCGGGGACATGTGTATCTGGCACTGCGGGGACATGTGTATCTGGCACTGGGGGCATATCTGACACTGAGGACATATCTGGCACTGGGGGGACATGTGTATCTGGCACTGGGGGCATATCTGGCACTGTGGGTGCATTTCTGTATCTGGCACTGGGGGGCAATGTATATCTGACACAGTGGGGGCATTTGTGTATCTGGCACTGTGGGGCAATGTGTATCTGGCACTGTGAGGTAATGTATATCTGGCACTCTGGGGGCATTTGTGTATCTGGCACTGTGGGGCAATGTGTATCTGGCACTGTGAGGCAATGTATATCTGGCACTCTGGGGGCATTTGTGTATCTGGCACAGTGAGGCAATGTGTATCTGGCACAGTGAGGCAATGTGTATCTGGCATTGTGGGGCAATATATATCTGGCACTGTGGGGCAACGTGTATCTGGCACTATTGGGGTCATATGTGTATCTGCCCCTTCCCCCATATGTGTATCACGCCCCCATTTCATTGGCCACGCCACATGTGGCATTTGGCCACACCTATTTTTTGGCGCGCATTTTTTCTACTTGCACCACTGGGGCTATATGACATTATTCACTAAGAGGACAAACAGACATAATTTTGCCATATTTATTCATCCCTTATATATGATCTCTGAAAGTACATCCCTGCAGCGTAGTACAGGGGAGCTGCTGCCGGAGAACACAGAGGCTTGCAGGACACATTTGTGAATGGATTTATTCTCCATTATATCACAGCCTTGTTCCACAGATAAGAGTAGTTGCTGCTGTGCCTTGATGAGCCGCAGGTTAATACTTGTCTGCCTGCAAAGTATTTCTGTCTGTCCCACAGCTGTTCCTGGAATGTAAAGAACAGCTCCCCATAGCGGAGAATCCCCTGAAGAAATCTCAGACAATTTACAAACTACTCCTCTATTCAGAGGGTTGGGGGGATGTCTGTGTAAACACCGGGGGATGCAACAAATGTATAGATTTTTAGGAAGTCTAATGGGCCCTACACACTGGTCGATAAAAGTGAAAGATATGAACAATCTCATTCATTAATGAACGAGATACCGTTCATATCTTTCAGTGTGTAGGCACCAGCGATGAACGATGCGCGGCCCCGCGCTCGTTCATCGCTGGTGCCGGCTCGTTTAAACATGCAGGCCAATATGGATAATTTCATCCATATTAGCATGCAGTGCTATGGAGCCGGGTGATGGGGGGAGTGAAGAAACTTCACTCCCCCCATCACCCACCCCCACCACCGGGTCGCCCATGTACCGTATCGGCTGTCGGGCAGCTTGGCGGTGGGGCACTAGGTGTGTAGGGCCCTTATAGCATAGTCAGCGATAAGTATCTGTGTGAGACACAATCATTGCCATGGTTTGGAAATATTTTTCTTCCTTTTTTAAATATAATTATAAACTACTTATGTTATAATAATGTATAAACGCCTATCTGGAGTATCTTTATAAATAATGTTGTTGACTTGTTGTGTTTTTTAGTGTCATTACAGTTTTCAGCTGTGATAGCATTACTTCAGCATTCAGTTGTGATGCCATTACTTGATTGTATACCTGTGATGTCATTTCTTCATCATTCACCTGTGATGTCAGGACTTTGGCATTCACCTGTGATGTCATTACTTCAGCATTCTCCTGTGATATCATTACTTCAGCATTCGGCTGTGATGTCATATCTTCAATATTTTTACGTCAGCATTCACCTGTGATGTAATTACTTCAGTATCCACCGGTGATATCATTACTTTGGCATTTACCAGTGATGTCAATACTTCTGCATTCACAAATAATGTTATTACTTCGGCATTCACCTGTGATGTCATTACTTCAGTAGACACCTGTGATGCTATTACTTCAGCATTCACCTGTGATGTCAATACTTATGCATTCACCAATAATGTTATTAATTCGGCATTCACCTGTGATGTCATTACTTTGGCATTCACCTGTGATGTCAATACCTCTGCATTCACCAATAATGTTATTTAATTAATTATTTTTATTGAAGCAATACATGCAATACATGAACATTCACTATATTTCAAAACATCAGTATAAGGGTGTCATGTGAAAATAGAGCAAAGAAGAATACAATTGAGTCTTTAAGCAAGGGACACTTTCAGTATAAGCAAACAATAACATTGCATCTGCATGAAACAAGTCCCCGGAGACCATTTGCTCCACTGATTTAAAGTGTGGTGCAATCGATTGACCCAAAGTTATACATTCGAAGATGAGAGAAGAATAAAAACAAGAAATAAAAACACAAACAAAAGTGCCCGCGTCCGTGCCTGGTTCCCCCCCCCCCATCGGCCCACAAGACCCCGACTGTTATTCAATTTTCAAGCACAATCGGCGGATCTCCAGCAGCCAATCTAGTCAGAAACGATTCTGTGCTTGACAACGAGTCATGGAGTTGTTTCCTAACCGTTAACGATAAAGTCGTTATATAACTCTCCCACACTTCAAAAAAATTATGTATCTTGGTGTCTTTTTCTAGCAAAACGCCTATCCATTCCATCCTAAAGAGATAGAATAGTTTGGCTTTAAATAATGATAGAGTAGGTGGATCCTTCGCTATCCACACCTGCAAAATGGCTTTCCTAGCCGCTATACTAACTGCCAGCAGCAGTTTTTTACTGCCCAAAGAGAGGCGTTGATTCGGTGGTAGGATACCGAAAAGCGCCCACTCCGGAGACAACCTCCAATAGTTCACCAGATTGGCCGTCAGGTAGTTTCTTATATATATCCAAAACTGTCTGATTATAGGGCATGTCCACAGGCAGTGAAATAGATCTGCCTGAAGAGTGCCACATTTCCAACATGCATGTGTGTCAGCAAGTCCTATCATGTGTCGTCTGTGGGGCGATAAATAAGTCCTATGCAAAATATTAAGAGACATTTCTTTATACCTAGAAGAGGGAAATAGTTTGCAGACCTTAGCATGTGCCGCAAGTAAATCCGTAATCTCAATGTCTGGGAGGCAGTCCCTCCAAGACATAGGGGTATATGCAATTGCGGTCGAATTCCCGAAATTGTCGAATTTCGGGTCATTTTCGACCAAAAAAAAAAAATCGCCTATGCAATTCAGTGCTTTCCGACCAAAAAACGGACTTTCAAAATTCGACTTTTTGAAATTCGAATTTTTGCAAATTCGACTTTTCTGCAATGATACAAGTGCTGCAATTCGACCAAAGCATATTCAATTCAAGTTTGGAAATTCGACAGCAGGGCTTTTAGACAGCAAATTCGTCATTTTCAATCCGCCACACTTTGGAGGGTGAAAACAAATAAAAAAATTTTAAACATGTTTTTTTTTGTGTTTTTTTGGGGGGGAATAGCAGATCTATTTATATTAGAAGGGATTAGGTACTTTTTTTTTTTTTTTGGAGGCACAAATATTATTTATATATTTTTTAAAATATTATTTTTTTAATTTTTTTTTTTTAATGCTGGAACGGTAAAATCATAAAAAAAATGGCGTGGGGTCCCCCCTCCAAAGCATAACCAGCCTCGGACTCTTCGAGCTGGTCCTGGTTCTAAAAATGCGGGGAAAAAATTGACAGGGGATCCCCCGTATTTTTAAAACTAGCACCGGGCTCTGCGCCTGGTGCTGGTGCCAAAAATACGGGGGACAAAAAGAGTAGGGGTCCCCCGTATTTTTAACACCAGCATCGGGCTCCACTAGCTGGACAGATAATGCCACAGCCGGGGGTCACTTTTATGCCGTGCCCTGCGGCCGTGGCATTAAATATCCAACTAGTCACCCCTGGCCGGGGTACCCTGGGGGAGTGGGGACCCCTTCAATCAAGGGGTCCCCCCCCCCAGCCACCCAAGGGCCAGGGGTGAAGCCCGAGGCTGTCCCCCCCCATCCAATGGGCTGCGGATGGGGGGGCTGATAGCCTTTTGTGATAATAAAAAGATATTGTTTTTTCCAGTAGTACTACAAGTCCCAGCAAGCCTCCCCCGCAAGCTGGTACTTGGAGAACCACAAGTACCAGCATGCGGGAGAAAACCGGGCCCGCTGGTACCTGTAGTACTACTGGGAAAAAATACCCAAATAAAAACAGGACACACACACCGTCGACAGTAAAACTTTATTACACACTACCGACACACACATACTTACCTATGTTCACACGCCGACATCGGTCCTCTTCTCCATGTAGAATCCACGGATACCTGAAAAGAAAAGATCAATATACTCACCTCAGCCATGGTCCAGAGATACATCCACGTACTTGGCAAAAAAACAAACCGCAAATACCCGACCACCGGACTGAAAGGGGTCCCATGCTGACACATGGGACACCTTTCCACGAATGAGACCTGTCAGTGACAGCTGTCACAGACAGGTCTCTAAGCCAATCAGGAAGCGCAACTTCGTTGCGCTCACCTGATTGGCTGAGCGCTGTCTGTACTGTGACAGCGCCTCGCACAGCTCCCTCCATTATATTCAATGGTGGGAACTTAGCGGCTAGCGGTAAGGTCACCCGCCGGTCAGCGGCTGACCGGCGGGTGACCCCACCGCTACCCGCAAAGTTCCCACCATTGAAAGTAATGGAGCGGCTTTGCGATGTGCTGTCACAGTACAGACAGCGCACAGCCAATCAGGTGAGCGCCACGGAAGTAGCGCTTCCTGATTGGCTGAAGGGACGTCAGTGACAGGAGTCACGTGATGTCCCGGCATTCGGGAGAAAGGGGTCTGATGTGAAAACATTGGACCCCTTTCATTAGTCCGCTGGATCGGTGTTCGTTTTTTTTTTTTGCCAAGTACGTGGATTAGCTCTCTGGACCTGGATGTACCTCTGGACGCTGGAAGGTGAGTATAATTTTTTTACAGGTACCTCGGATCGTCGGAGACCGTGGCAGTCGGCGTGTCAACATAGGTAAGTATGTGTGTGTCGGCGTATGAAATAAAGTTTTACTATCAAGGTGTGTGTCTCCTGTTTTTATTTGGGTATTTTTTCCCCAGTAGTACTACAGGTACCAGCGGGCCCGTTTTTCTCCCGCATGCTGGTACTTGTGGTTCTCCAAGTACCAGCTTGCGGGGGAGGCTTGCTGGGACTTGTAGTACTACTGGAAAAAACAATATCTTTTTATTATCACAAAAGGCTATCAGCCCCCCCATCCGCAGCCCATTGGATGGGGGGGGACAGCCTCGGGCTTCACCCCTGGCCCTTGGGTGGCTGGGGGGGGGACACCCCTTGATTGAAGGGGTCCCCACTCCCCCAGGGTACCCCGGCCAGGGGTGACTAGTTGGATATTTAATGCCACGGCCGCAGGGCGCTGTATAAAAGTGACCCCCGGCTGTGGCATTATCTGTCCAGCTAGTGGAGCCCGATGCTGGTGTTAAAAATACGGGGGACCCCTACTCTTTTTGTCCCCCGTATTTTTGGCACCAGCACCAGGCGCAGAGCCCGGTGCTGGTTTTAAAAATACGGGGGATCCCTGCCCAATTTTTCCCCTGCATTTTTAGAACCAGGACCAGCTCGAAGAGCCCGAGGCTGGTTATGCTTTGGAGGGGGGACCCCACGCCATTTTTTTTCCGGGTTTTTCCCGTTTTTCCCCGTTTTTTAAAATCGCGGCAAAATCCGCCAAATCGGCCGATTTTCGCCCGCGACTCTGGCGAATCCGTTTTTCATTGAATATGGTGAATTCCGGAAGCCACCTTCCGGAATTCACCTGGCGAATTTGGTCGAATTAAAAAACGGCGAAAATTGCCGCGAATTCGACCGCAATTGCATATACCCCATAATACCTCCCTGTCCCCTCGCGTAGTCTAGGACATTTCTAAAATACCCATATGCAGTTGATATTGCCTTACGAACCTTAGGGGTTTGTTTCAGCATTCTATCCAACGGATTGTCCCAGTCCCCAGGTGAAAAGCATCTAATAATGGATGAAACATAGTGTTGAGCCAAAAGAAAGGCCACAGGATAGGCCATCAAAGCTGGATATTTAGTAGTGGCCTCCTGGAACGTGAGCGGCCTCGAGCCCCGCACATCCACCAAATCACCGATCTTAGACACGCCCCCCACCCGCCATATATTAAACGGATATTGTGCCTGACCATCCTGGAAGTCAGGATTAGCCATGAACGGAAGATATAATGATTTGTGGGCATTTAGATCAAATTTATGTCGCATATCTGTCCATAGCTTCTTAATGTTCCACAGTAGTGGGTTTCTCCTCAGCTCCTCGGGCACCTCTCCAGCGTGCAGATGTAGAAAGGTAACCAGATCCCCCTCTTGTAAAAATTCCCTATCTAAGTCTGTGTTTGTGTATGTGTTGTCATTGTGCATCCAGTCCTGTAGGTACCTTAGTTGGGCCGCCTGTGAGTACCAGAGAATATTGGGGAAGTTAATTCCCCCATTTCCTGCAGTCTGTTGGAGTTTGATTAATGCTATGCGCGGCCTCCCTCCCTGCCAGATAAATTTTCTAAAAAGAAAATTGAGACGTTGAACGTCTTTAGGTAGAAGTACATGCGGCATGGCTTGAATGAAGTACATCAAACGGGGGAATGATATCATCTTAATCAAGCTAGCCCTCCCCATATACGATAAAGGCATAGATTTCCAGGTTTCTAGTTCTGTTTCAATTGTTCGGATGGCCGAGGTAAAATTTAGGGCATATAATCGCTCCGGCTTTCTCGATACTCTAATCCCTAGATAAGTTATGTGGTCTGAACTCCATTGCAATGGTAGGTTCCTCACTCCATGCTTCAAAAATGAACCATTCCCCAATCTGAGTGCTACCGATTTTGCCCAGTTAACACTGAAGCCCGAGATATGTCCATAAGCCTGCAGCAAATTAAATATATGGGTCAATGAAGCCTCCGGGTCTGAAATATAAAGCAGTAGATCATCGGCAAATGCAGTAAGTTTTAGGTCTCTGCGACCGACCTGAATTCCATGAAACTGAGTATCATTTAATAGCAAACGATGCAGGGGATCTATGGCCAAATTGAACAGCAGGGGAGACAAGGGGCAACCTTGCCGCGTGCCACGGCGCATAACCACCGGGCTGCTAATATGTCCATTAAGTAAGAGGGTAGTAGAGGGGGAATCGTATAAGTAACGAATAATATCAATGAAGTCTTGGTGGAATAGTCTACGTTCTAAGACCTTGAATAGATGGGGCCAAAGTACTGTATCGAAGGCCTTAGTGGTGTCTAAACTGAGGAGTATATTCCTGGACTGGGGCACTTGAGCAGACGCTATAACTGCAGCGACCGCCGCCCTAATTCCCTTAACCGAATGTGTATTACGAACAAAGCCAAGCTGGTGATTAGTTAAAGTGTGGGGGAGAATAGTTTGTAGCCGATCTGCCAAAATCTTAGTAAATAGTTTTATGTCGGTATTTAATAACGTAATGGGCCTGTATGAGGTCACCAATTGTGGGTCCTGTGTGGGTTTAGGGATTAAAATAGTATGTGCTGTTGTGAAGTGATGAAAGGGGGTGCGGTGTTGCAAAAGGCCGTTGAACAATTCCAGCAGAGACGGAACTACGTGAGGCTGAAGGATCTTATAAAATTCACTGGAGAGGCCGTCAGGGCCTGGAGACTTGTGCAGTTTAAGTTTGGACATTGCCGAGACTAGTTCCTCCTCAGTGATAGCTCTCACCAGTAAGTCCGACTGTGCATTCGTTATAGGTGGCACTACTGTGTCTGGTAGGAGCGTGGTATGGGTAGTGTCGTTGAAGGGGAGATCAGAGTATAAGTCAGAAAAATAAGATTCAAAATGTTCTAATATGGCAGGGGAGCTGGTAAGGAGTTGTCCCGTGGCTCGGTGTCTAATCGCTGTTATGAATTTGCGAGTGGTTTTTTTCCTAGCCATATTTGCCAGTAGTCGACCGGGTTTATTTCCCCATCGGTAATATTTATGAGAAGAAAATACCACGTCACGCTTTGCTTGCGCTAACAAGTGGTCATTTAAGAGTTGCTTAGCCTGTAGATAAAGCTGCAAAGACTCCTCAGTCAGCAGGGTAAGGTGACGCCGCAGTGTATCAGTTAATTCTGATTGTAAAGCGTTATAGATTGCCAAATTTTTCTTTTTCAGTCTATGAACATACTCAATAATTTGACCCCTTAGAACTGCTTTAGCCGCACCCCAAAGGATAGTTGGGCGGTCCTAATGCTCCAGGTTATCGTCTAAATAGTTGGCCCAATTCACTATCAAAAATTTCCTAAAATCATCACAATTATAAAGATAACTCGGAAATCTCCAAATCCTGGAGCCTCCCGACTGAAGAGTTCTTTGCAGCGTCAATGTCACAGGAGCATGGTCCGATATCAAAATGTTGTGTATATCAGCTTGCGCGACTTGCGTAACTAGGGAGTCTGCAACCAAGATTGAGTCAATCCTGGACCAGGATTTATGCACCCCGGAAAAGAAAGTAAATGATCTGTCAGAGGGATTGAGGAGACGCCAAATATCAGTAATCTGAAGGGAGGCTTTTAACTCTTGGAGATGTGTCCAAAAAGAAGAACCAGAAGTACGCGGGACAGGACGTTTATCAATAGTGGGATCATCAACTGTATTCCAGTCGCCTCCCAGGATGAATTGAAAATGATCACGTTGTAACAGCTGAGAGCTGAATTCTTGGAGAAAAGCAGCTGTCTCTCCATTGGGTGCGTATACGTTAACCAGTGTGTATTTGTTACCCCAAATTTCTACATCCAAAATTAAATAACGCCCCTCCGGGTCAGTAACAGAGTTTAAAACAGTGTAGTGTAGGTGTTTGCTAAATAGGATTGCCACCCCCCTAGTCTTCCTCGCGTTGTCTGCAGAAACACAGCTATCTAACCATGGTGCCCGAAGAGCAGAGGAGGTGCCCGACATCCAGTGGGTCTCTTGGAGAAATGTAATTTGAGGTTTAAACCGCTTCAAGTGTGTGACAACTCTTTTACGTTTTATTGGGGAGTTAAGGCCGCCCACATTCCAGGACAAAATCTTAAAGCATGAATCGGATGAGGAGGTCTTTACACTAGGATCAGTCATTAGTTTATTAACCTACACCCACCCGAGGGTGACATTTCAGCGGGAACATCACGTCACAGAGTCGTCCTCCTCCTTCCCAGCGAGCGGAGAGGAACGACCGAAACCATATTGGACCACAGATCTCAAGAACAGACCAGGTGAGGAAGGCACGGCACGGGCAAAACGAAAAAAGACAAAACAAAAAAAACACACATTGCTTCACATAACATTTTTCATTTTTTCCAAACCAAACTAATAACAACGCAAGTGCTAAACCCTCCGGTAGCACTGGCGAGAAACCTATTAGAAGTAGTTGCAACATTTAAATTCCAGCTGAGTAGCATATAATGAGACTAAATGTCTCTCTCATGTGAGAGTTACACCGACTCAGGGCGTAAAGTATAGATCAACAAAATGTCTAGTATTGGTGTGGTGAATTGCCAGGGTTCAACATTTGTGTAACATGGGATTTAGCAGTGGCAGGATCGACAAATAGCAGTGTGCGACCACTGTCATGAATGCGTAATTTAGCGGGATACATCAATGCGAATCTAGTATTGCTCTCATGGAGTATTTTGCAAACATCCGAGAATTCCCTTCTCTTCTGCGCAACAGAGGCCGAGAAATCCTGAAAAATCAAAATACGTTTTCCCTACACTACCAATTGTGGAAGTTTGCGATAAGAGCGCAATACATGTTCCTTCATACGAAAGTCCATGAATTTCGCAATGACTGGTCTCGGCTTTGTTTCAGCATCAGGTTGAGCAGGACCAATTCTATGCACCCTTTCAATATGTGATAAGAATGGGGCATCTGTGATTCCCAAAGCCTGGAATATATCAGTCGTTACAAAATCTGACAATTGTCTGTCTTTAATTGCTTCGGGGATGCCCACAAAGCGTAGATTCGATCTTCTATCCCTGTTTTCAAGCTCATCTATTTTTGCCTGCAAAGTTTTAAGAGAGGAATCTTGAGTGTCAGTGGAGCGCTGGAGTGTGTGTATCTGATCCTCCCCATCACTAACCCGCTGCTCCAATGAGGTGATCCGTGAGGTGTTATGGTCAATTTTCGCCAATGTCGAATCAAGTAGTGTCTGTATCTGCTCAAGCCTTTTGTCAATTAAAGGGATATTTTCAAGTTTCTTGTCAATTTGGGGCATGGGAAGCCGGGAGAGCTCTTGGGCCATATGTAATAAAGAGGGCTGCTCAGGCAGCGCCTCCACCTCATGAGTTTGGTCTCGGGAGTTCCCTATCTCCGGGGGAGAAGGGCGGTTAGGTTTTCCCACCGTGTTTTTGTTCTTACTCATTCTTGTAGCGACTGAGGACTGGGAGGATCTAACCGCTGGAGTTTTATGGACGTATTTGTCCATCCCCCGGTCCGTAGACCACTCTATGTAATAAGTCGGGGACTCTTATGCAAACACACTGCAATATATGATAATAAAACACCTCACGTAAGGGTCTGAGTCAGCAGATATGTCAGAGCTACTCAGCTAGGGAGCAAAAACAAAATTTAACTAGACATTAACACACATATAATACATGTAAAGGTAATGTGGAGGCATTGCACCGTGAGACCTTCGGGTTGCAGCCTATGTCAGGGCATTAGCAGTTGTGAGACAGATATTAGGAGAGATATTATACATTGCCCCAGGAGAAAGGCTTTGTAAAGATAACAGTGGATTAATATAGCCGATTAAATGTTAAAACGAATCAGCCACCAGGTGGCGGTGCAACCTCAGAAATCCCTGCACAGGGGCTACAGAGATTTCAATAGCTCATGTGGCAGTGTCGCCCGAGGCAGCCTCCCACATTACCAACAATTACAACAGTGATGGTGGGCCAATAGGGAAAGAAAACTGAAAAGAAATAGAAGAGGAGAGTCTAACAAGATACCGAAGGAAAAACACGAGGGAGGCCAGGGTTCCCACTCCTTAGAAGGAGAGACTGAGCACCTCTCCGGAAGGAGGTATGAGGTTTTACAAGGAGTTTTAGGGAGAGGCTCACCACAGGAAGGTTTTAAGCAGTGTACCAGGGGGCTGAATAAGTCTCATGTAGATATGCAGTCCCGGATAGTAGGACCACGCAGCCCGTGGTCAGCGACGGGCAGGACCCCAAACCGCCACTATCCTCCAAAGTATTACTCACAATGCCAGCTTGTACTCCCACACAGTTCCCAGTCTCTTAGTCCAGCCAATATCAAGCGGTCTAATCGAGCCGGCACAGGGCTGACCTCAACGCTCACCGCTGCTGCAGTGTCTAAGGGGCTAAAGAGGAGCCGCAACACCCCGGGCGCCGAGGGCAGTAGCGTCCACCCCACAGGGATCAATCTGCTTCTGATCAGCAGGCTCTCACCTCACCCGCATGGCCAGTTGCCTCCTGGGGTCTTCTGTCCCTGCTCCGTCAGCTCCCGTCCCGGCAGCCGATCACCGCCGCTTCTCCCCGTCTCTCCTCCAGGCACTGCAGCACAGATATAGACGCAGGGGGGGAGTCAGGTCCGCGTCCTCCGCTCCAGGGGCCGTCTCCGTTTCAGCGCCTCACTGTCGTCAGCCAAAGCTCGTCCGTTCGGTCCCGTCCCCAGACACTGTCGCCCAGCCTTGGGATCAGAAGCAGGGGGAGCCGGGCCAGTTCCACCTCTTCAGCGATCGCCGCCGGTGTAGCGTTACACTGCAGCCAGCCGCGGGAGTTTGCACAAGCGTCCCGGGGCAGCAGGGGCAGTCGAGTCCCAGGGAGCAGTAGTCGCCGGGTCGCCAGCAGGACACGGAGCCTCCGCACCTTCACCAAGCGGACGAGTCACCACCAAAGGGCCGCAGGTAATGGGAGATCCCCTCATGAACGGCGGAGGATGGGTATTACCAGGCCTCCATTTTTTTTTCGCGCCACGCCGGCGGTCATGCAGGCCGTCTCTTTGAGGGCCAGACTTCGGGGGCATATATCACGCTCCTACCCTTGCAGGGTATCTCCAGGTTCCCTACGATGTGGGGATTGTTATAGAGGGTCTCTCAGGAAAATAGAGGGCAGATAGCAGGGGATGCTGGTAGATTTCCAACCTGCAAGCCGGAGCCCAGCTAAAAAGCAGCCATGCTGGATGGCCCGCCCACCGGAAGTCACCAATAATGTTATTACTTCGGCATTCACCTGTGATGTCATTACTTCAGTAGACACCTGTGATGCCATTGCTTCAGCATTCACCTGTGATGTCATTACTTCAGTGTATACCTGTGATGTCATTACTTCAGTATTCACCTGTGATGTAATTACTTCAGTATTCACCTGTGATGTCATTACTTCTGCATTTACCAGTACTGTCATTACTTAGGCATCCACCTGTGATGTCATTACTTTGGAATCCACCAATAATGTTATTACTTCAGCATTCACCTGTGATGTCATTACATCAGTATATACTGTACCTGTGATATCATGACTTCAGTATTCACCTGTGATGCCATTACTTCTGCATTCACCAATAATGTAAATACTTAGGCATCCACCTGTGATGTCATTACTTCTGCATTTACCAGTAATGTCGTTACTTAGGCATCCACCTGTGATGTCATTACTTTGGAATCCACCAATAATGTTATTTCTCTAACGTCCTTGAGGATGCTGGGACTCCGTAAGGACCATGGGGAATAGAAGGGCTCCGCAGGAGATAGGGCACTTTAAGAAAGCTTTGGACTCTGGGTGTGCACTGGCTCCTCCCTCTATGCCCCTCCTCCAGACCTCAGTTTTACACTGTGCCCAGAGCAAGATGGGTGCACTGCAGAGAGCTCTCCTGAGTTCTCTGCCTAGAAGCATTTTTGTTTGGATTTTTTTCTACTTTTTTACAGGGAGCACTGCTGGCAACAGGCTCCCTGCATCGAGGGACTGAGGAGAGAGGGGCAGACCTTCTTGTCTAAGATAGGCTCTGCTTCCTCAGCTACTGGACACCATTAGCTCCAGAGGAGGTGAACACAGGTTCTTACTGGGCGTCCACCCCCAGAGCCGCGCCGCCGTTCTCCTCACAGAGCCAGAAGAACCGAAGTCAGAAGACGTCAGGCGGCAGAAACCTTCAGCTTCACTGAGGTAACGCACAGCACTGCAGCTGTGCGTCATTGCTCCCATACACCTCACATACTCCGGTCACTGTAAGGGTGCAGGGCGCAGGGGGGGCACCCTGGGCAGCAATATAACACCTCTATTATGGCAAAAGACAATATACATGTACAGGTGGGCACTGTACATGTATATAAAAGAGCCCCCGCCATATTTTACTAAGTTTGAGCGGGACAGAAGCCCGCCGCCGAGGGGGTGGGGCTTCTCCCTCAGCACTCACCAGCGCCATTTTCTCTCCACAGCACCGCTGAGAGGAAGCTCCCCGGACTCTCCCCTGCTTACACACGGTGAAGGGGTGTTTAAAAGAGAGGGGGGCCCATAATTGGCGGATAACATATTATACAGCACGGCTGGGGGAAAAACATTTTGTGTTGGTCTCCAGGGTCATTGCGCTGGGGTGTGTGCTGGCATACTCTCTCTCTGTCTCTCCAAAGGGCCTTGAAGGGGATACTGTCTTCAGAAAAGAGGTTCCCTGTGTGTGTGAAGTGTGTCGGTACGCGTGTGTCGACATGTTTGATGAGGAAGGCTCGCTTAATGTGGAGGGGGAGTGCTTGAATGTCATGTCGCCGTCGGCAACACCGACACCGGAATGGGTGGATATGCTGAATGTCTTGAATGCAAATGTCAATCTATTGCATAAAAGGTTAGACAAAGCTGAAGCTAGGGATCAGTCAGGTAGCCAGTCCATGCCTGTCCCTGTGGCGCCAGGCCCTTCAGGGTCTCAGAAGCGCACCATATCCCAGATCGATGACACAGATACCGACACGGATACTGACTCTAGTGTCGACTATGAAGATGCAAAATTACAGCCGAGGGTGGCAAAAGGTATTCGGTACATGATTATTGCCATTAAAGAGGTTTTGCATATTACTGAGGAACCCCCTGTCCCTGACACGAGGGTACACATGTATAAAGGGAAAAAGCCTGAAGTCACCTTTCCGTCCTCATTTGAACTAAGTGAATTGTGCGAAAAGGCTTGGGAATCTCCGGATAGGAGACCACAAGTTCCCAAAAGGATTCTTATGGCGTATCCTTTTCCACAAACGGATAGGATACGATGGGAATCTTCGCCTAAAGTAGACAAGGCGCTGACACGCTTGTCCAAAAAGGTGGCACTGCCTTCTCAGGATACGGCTTCCCTCAAGGATCCTGCTGATCGCAGGCAGGAAATTACCACGAAGCACATTTACACTCATTCAGGTACTATTGTTAGACCGGCTATGGCATCGGCCTGGGTTTGTAGTGCGGTTGTGGCATGGGCAGATTCCTTATCTACGGAGATTGACACCTTAGATAGGGATGCCATTCAAATGACCATAGAGCATATCAGAGATGCTGCCTTGTATATGAGAGATGCTCAGAGAGACATTTGTTTATTAAGCTCCAGAATAAACGCTATGTCTATTTCTGCTAGGCGGCTCTTGTGGACCCGACAGTGGACGGGAGACGCCGATTCAAAGCGGCATATGGAGTCCTTGCCTTACAAAGGGGAGGAGTTGTTTGGAGACGGCCTCTCGGACCTTGTCTCTACTGCTACGGCTGGTAAGTCGAATTTCTTACCTTATGTCCCCCCGCAGCATACAAAAAAGGCACCTCATTATCAAATGCAGTCCTTTCGTTCCAATTAAAACAAAAAGGTACGGGGATCGTCCTTTGTTGCCAGAGGGAAAGGCAGGGGAAAGAAGCTGCACACAGCTAGTTCCCAAAAGCAGAAGTCCTCCCCTGCGTCTGCAAAGTCCACCGCATGACGCTGGGGCTTCCCGGGGGGAGGCAGATCTAGTGGGGGCTCGCCTTCGGTTTTTCAGCCACGTCTGGGTTCACTCGCAGGTGGATCCCTGGGCATTAGAGATTGTTTCTCAAGGATACAGGCTGGAATTCGAAGACTTGCCTTCTCGCCGGTTTTTCAAATCGGCTCTGCCGGCTTCCCCGTCAGAGAGGGAGCTAGTGTTGGCAGCAATCCAAAAATTGTATATTCAACAGGTGATTGTCACAGTTCCTCATCCCCAGCAAGTGGAGGGATATTACTCAACCCTGTTTGTGGTCCCGAAAACCGGACGGTTCGTTCAGACCCATTTTAAACCTAAAATCCCTGAACCTGTACTTGAAGAGGTTCAAGTTCAAAATGGAATCACTCAGGGCGGTCATCGCCAGCCTGGAGGGGGGGGGGTTGGATGGTGTCCCTGGACATAAAGGATGCTTACCTTCATGTTCCGGTATTCTCCCCTCATCAGGCGTTCCTGAGATTTGCAGTGCAGGACTGTCACTACCAATTTCAGACGTTAGCGTTTGGGCTGTCCACGGCCCCGAGAATTTTCACCAAGGTAATGGCGGAAATGATGGTGCTCCTGCGCAGGCAGGGGGTCACAATTATCCCATACTTGGACGATCTCCTCATAAAGGCGAGATCTCGGGAGAAGTTGCTGGACAGCGTGTCTCTGTCCATGAAGATGTTGCAGTTATACGGCTGGATTCTTAATATATCAAAGTCCCAGCTAGTCACTACAACGCGTCTAACTTTTTTGGGCCTGATTCTAGACACAGACCAGAAAAAGGTTTTTCTTCCGGTCGAAAAGGTTCAGGAGCTCATAGCCCTGGTCAGGAACCTATTAAAACCAAAACAGGTTTCAGTGCATCATTGCACGCGGGTCCTGGGGAAGATGGTGGCTTCATACGAGGCCATCCCTTTCGGCAGGTTCCATGCAAGGACTTTTCAATGGGACCTCTTGGACAAGTGGTCCGGGTCCCATTTACAAATGCATCGAAGGATCACCCTGTCTCCCAGGACCAGGGTATCTCTCCTGTGGTGGCTGCACAGTGCTCACCTACTAGAGGGTCGCAGGTTCGGCATTCAGGACTGGGTCCTGGTGACCACGGACGCAAGCCTCCGAGGCTGGGGAGCAGTCACACTGGGAAGAAATTTCCAAGGTCTCTGGTCAAATCTAGAGACTTGTCTCCACATCAACGTCCTGGAGTTGAGGGCCATATACAACGCCCTGCGTCAAGCGGAGGAATTGCTTCGGGAAAAACCGGTTCTGATTCAGTCAGACAATGTCACGGCAGTGGCTCATATAAACCGCCAAGGCGGAACGAGGAGCAGAGTGGTCATGGCAGAAGCGACCAGGATTCTACGCTGGGCGGAAGGCCATGTAAGCGCACTATCAGCAGTGTTCATCCCAGGGGTGGACAACTGGGAGGCGGACTTCCTCAGCAGGCACGACCTGCATCCGGGAGAGTGGGGACTTCATCAAGAAGTCTTCGTACAGATCACGGGTCGGTGGGGACTGCCTCAAATAGACATGATGGCATCCCATCTCAACAAAAAGCTAAAGCGGTATTGCGCCAGGTCAAGGGACCCTCAGGCGGTAGCGGTAGACGCTCTGGTGACACCTTGGGTGTTCAGATCGGTTTATGTGTTTCCTCCTCTTCCTCTCATACCCAAAGTGTTGAGAATAATAAGAATAAGCAGGGTCAGAACAAGCCTCATTGTTCCAGATTGGCCATGGAGGACTTGGTATCCGGAGCTGCAAGAGTTGCTCACAGAAGTTCCGTGGCCTCTTCCTCTAAGGCAGGACCTGCTGCGGCAGGGGCCCTGTCTGTTCCAAGACTTACTGCAGCTGCGTTTGACGGCATGGCGGTTGAACGCCGGATCCTAGCGGAAAAAGGGATTCCGGAGGAGGTCATTCCTACCCTGATCAAGGCTAGGAAAGACGTGACGTTAAAACATTATCACCGTATATGGCGAAAATATGTTTCTTGGTGTGAGGCCAGAGCTGCTCCTACGGAGGAGTTCCATTTGGGCCGTCTACTCCACTTCCTTCAAACAGGAGTGACTTTGGACCTAAAATTAGGGTCCATAAAGGTCCAAATTTCGGCCTTATCCATTTTCTTTCAAAGAGAATTAGCCTCTCTTCCTGAGGTACAGACTTTTGTTAAGGGTGTGCTGCATATTCAGCCTCCCTTTGTGCCTCCGGTGGCGCCTTGGGATCTTAACGTGGTGTTACGTTTCCTCAAGTCACCTTGAACCACTCAAAACTGTGGAGTTGAAATACCTCACGTGGAAAGTGGTCATGTTGTTGGCATTGGCTTCGGCAAGACGTGTTTCAGAATTGGCGGCTTTATCACATAAAAGCCCATACTTGGTTTTTCACGTGGATAGGGCAAAGTTGAGGACTCGTCCTCACTTTCTGCCAAAAGTGGTCTCATCTTTTCATGTGAACCAACCTATTGTCATGACTGTGGCTACACGGGACTTGGAGGATTCCGAGTCCCTGGATGTGGTCATGGCTTTGAAGATTTATGTGACCAGCATGGCTAGAATCAGGAAGACTGAAGCTCTGTTTGTTCTGTATGCGGCCAACAAGGTTGGCGCTCCTGCTTCAAAGCAGACTATTGCTCGCTGGATCTGTAATACGATTCAGCAGCCGCATTCTACGGCAGGATTGCCATTGCCTAAATCGGTTAAGGCCCATTCCACTAGGAAAGTGGGCTCTTCTTGGGCGGCTGCCCGAGGGGTCTCGGCATTGCAATTGTGCCGAGCTGCTACTTGGTCGGGTTCAAATACCTTTGCAAAATTCTACAAGTTTGATACCCTGGCTGAGGAGGACCTCATGTTTGCTCAATCGGTGCTGCAGAGTCATCCGCACTCTCCCGCCTGTTTGGGAGCTTTGGTATAATCCCCATGGTCCTTACGGAGTCCCAGCATCCTCAATGACTTTAGAGAAAATAAGATTTTACTTACCGGTAAATCTATTTCTCGTAGTCCGTAGAGGATGCTGGGCGCCCGTCCCAAGTGCGGACTTATTCTGCAAGACTTGTATATAGTTGTTGCTTACATCAGGGCCGGCTCCAGGCCTACTAGCACCCTGAGCGAGAAAATGTAAAAGCGCCCCCCCCCCCATGCGCGCGCCGAAGGCGCGCGCGCTCCCGGAAAAGTGGGTGTGGCCTCTGGAAAAGTGGGCGTGGCCTCATAACTTCATATCATCAAACTATAAACATATTTTCACACAATTAGCAGCCTTACACATAGCCACAGTAGTGTTCCTTACACACAATGTCTCCAGTATAGTGCCAGATACACGACATGCCCCGCAGCAGTGCCAGCTACACATGACATGCCCCGCAGCAGTGCCAGCTACACATGACATGCCCCGCAGCAGTGCCAGCTACACATGATAGTGTTCACTTTTTAGGGCATGGTGCTGATCACAGGGAGGGCACATTTTTAAGTTAGGAGGGCAAAATGATGTACATACTGCTTGTTGTTCCCATACCTATATGTCAAAGAATGGACAGTGCGCGCCGAAGGCGCGCAGCAAAAATTAAGGGGAGTTACTTCGTGGGGAAGGTACGTGGCCACATAATAGTGGCAATTTGCATTACACCACACAGTAGTGCAGCTAATACACACTGCACCAGGTAGAACCTCCTATACACTTTGCGCCAGGCACAGCACTGAGACACATTGCCTAGCCACAGACGCCTAGCGGGAACACTACATGACACGCCCCCCAGCAGTGCCAGCTACACGCGACAAGCCCCCCAGCAGTGCCAGCTACACGCGACATGCCCCCCAGCAGTGCCAGCTACACGCGACATGCCCCCCAGCAGTGCCAGCTACACGCGACATGCCCCCCAGCAGTGCCAGCTACACTCGACAAGCCCCCCAGCAGTGCCAGCTACACGCGACAAGCCCCCCAGCAGTGCCAGCTACACGCGACATGCCCCCCAGCAGTGCCAGCTACACGCGACATGCCCCCCAGCAGTGCCAGCTGCACGCGACATGCCCCCCAGCAGTGCCAGCTACACGCGACATGCCCCCCCCAGCAGTGCCAGCTACATAAATGGCCACAGAGTGCCAGATACATAAGTGCCCACACAGTGCCAGATATAAAAATGCCCACACAGTGCCAGATATGTCCCCACAGTGCCATATATAAAATTGCCCCCACAGTGCCAGATATGCCCCCACAGGGCCAGATACATAAATGCCCCCAGTGCCAGATACATAAATGCCCACACATTGCCAGATGCATAAATGCCCCCAGTGCCAGATGCATTATTGCCCCCCACAGTGTCAGATACATTAATGCCCCCAGTGCCAGATATGCCCCCACAGTGCCAGATATGCCCCCACAGTGCCAGATATGCCCCCCCAGTGCCAGATATGCCCCAGTGCCAGATATGCCCCCACAGTGCCAGATAAATAAATGCCCCCCACAGTGCCAGATAAATAAGTGCCCCCACAGTGCAGATATACCCCCACAGTGCCAGATACATAAATACCCCCACAGTGCCAGATACATACATGCCCCCACAGTGCCAGATACATACATGCCCCCACAGTGCCAGATACATACATGCCCCCACAGTGCAGATACATAAATGCCCCCACAGCGCAGATATGCCCCCACAGTGCCAGAAATGCCCCCACAGTGCCAGATACATTAATGCCCCCTCACAGTGCACAGATAAATGCCCCCCCCCCCGCAGTGCCAGATAAATGAATGCCCCCCACAGTGCCAGATAAATGCCCCCACAGTGCCAGATACATAAATGCCCCCACAGTGCAAGATTCATAAATGCCCCCACAGTGCAGATATGACCCCACAGCGACAGATATGCCCCCACACTGTGCCAGTGCCCCCACAGTGCAGATATGCCCCCACACAGTGCCAGTGCCCCCACAGTGCAGATATGCCCCCACACAGTGCCAATGCCCCCACATAGTGCCAATGCCCCCACAGTGCAAGATTCATAAATGCCCCCACAGTGCAGATATGACCCCACAGCGACAGATATGCCCCCACACTGTGCCAGTGCCCCCACAGTGCAGATATGCCCCCACACAGTGCCAGTGCCCCCACAGTGCAGATATGCCCCCACACAGTGCCAGTGCCCCCACACAGTGCCAGTGCCCCCACACACAGTGCCAGTGCCCGGCCCCGACGATCCCAACATACCTGCGGCGACGCTGGGAGGGGACGTGCTGCTGTTGAGCCTGAGGGCCACCGACTGTTCCCGGCCGCTTGGTGCGCGCTGCGCGGCGTCTGACGTCAGACGCCGGCGCCGCGCAGCGCACAGTTTTGAAAGGCCGGGGACGGCGGGGAGAGCTGCCTGCAGTGTACAGGGCCGGCTCCAGGTAAGACTATGGCGGCGCCAGCGCGCGGCGCCCATTAAGGGTGGCGCCCCGCGCGGCCGCTCTAGTCGAACGTGCCTAGAGCCGGCCCTGGCTTACATAAGGGTTATGTTATAGTTTATCGGTTTAACCGAGGCTATGTTGTTGTTCATACTGTTGACTGGGTAGTGTATCACAAGTTATACGGTGTGATTGGTGTGGTTGGTATGGATCTCGCCCTTAGATTTACAAAAATCCTTCCTCGTACTGTCCATCTCCTCTGGGCACAGTTTCCCTAACTGAGGTCTGGAGGAGGGGCATAGAGGGAGGAGCCAGTGCACACCCAGAGCCCAAAGCTTTCTTAAAGTGCCCTATCTCCTGCGGAGCCCGTCTATTCCCCATGGTCCTTACGGAGTCCCAGCATCCTCTACGGACTACGAGAAATAGATTTACCGGTAAGTAAAATCTTATTTACTTCAGCATTCACCTGTGATGTCATTACATCAGTATATACTGTACCTGTGATATCATGACTTCAGCATTCACCTGTGATGTCATTACATCAGTATATACTGTACCTGTGATATCATGACTTCAGTATTCACCTATGATGCCATTACTTCTGCATTCACCAATAATGTAAATACTTAGGCATCCACCTGTGATGTCATTACTTTGGCATTCACATGTGATGCCATTATTTCAGTAGCAGAAAGGTATGGTATTCCTTCCTCGTTGCTCAGAATACTATACTGTATACTCTGCTGGACATTACTCTGAATACTGTACTGTATATGCTGTAATGTTGACCCTGCTGACTGGACTGTATATTCCTTGAAAAAGGACCGCTGTTTTGATTCTGTGTATGGGCCACATCTTTGGACGCAGCCCACTTCCGGTGGAAGTGACGTGCTTGCGTTCCATCTATGCGTTCCACACGGCCCACAGCCGTGTTGGGGGCGTGTTTGGCGCCTTTAGGATGGGTATTTAGCAGGGACCGGTGAGGCAATATCTGTGTCTCCGGTTTCCTGCCATGCTGACATATGCTGTAATGTTGACCCTGCTGACTGGACTGTATATTCCTTGAAAAAGGTCCCGCTGGGGACCGAAACGTTGGAAATCGTTTTTGAAACCACTTTGGAACTGTGAGATTACCCTTACATTAAAATTTACTATTTTGATTTATTGGATGCTAAGTCTGGAGAGTGCTATCTTTTCCCATTAGTGTAGGATAACCTGTATTGTACTATGGGCCCCGCCCCAAAAAGGGCGGGACTCTGATTGGCACCCCAGCTGTTGGCTGTAGTATTTGTGAGAGTGCAGGGATTTCTTGTGTATATATATATATATATATATATATATATATATATATATATATATATATATATATATATATATATATATATATATATATATATATGCGAAAGCCCTTACTTACTCACTCACTGACTCATCACTAATTCTCTTGACATAATGACATTATTACCGATGCGTGGCTTGCATTGCGTAAACGATAACGCCCAAACGGACATTTGGATCAACATTTGGATTGCACCTCCAGTGTGTAGAATTTAATAAACTACAAAAATGGTCCTGTCACTCTTTACCGCATTTGCTACGGGTGCTCCTCTGGTAACGCCAAGAACCATGGATTAATATTTACTTACATTAAGGCGTCTCAAATTTACATCTCTGTAGATTTTACTAAATTTTTAACACTCATTTATATTTTCAACCGTGAAAATCAGAAACTCCCGTGTGAAGAACAAGTAGAACAGCTAGTCCAGTATAAATGATACTCAGAAAATCAGGAGTCACTTGTGCCTAACACCATCTGCTGGTCATGACTAGTACTGAAGCATGCTTGATAGAATCAAAGTACCTCGCTGGTGTTTCCTTTTCCTTCTTATAAATTGCTAAAAGTCACCTTCTTGGGAAAATGGCTGCTTGCACTGAGTATAAGCAACACACGATCATCAAATCTCCAGCAGCAGCTGAATTTGAATTAATTATCTTTTAAGTGGTTGTATTTTGGACAACCCTTTCACATACCTCCCATATGTCCCAATTTTGGCGGGACAATCCCTTTTCTCTTACGTCCTAGAGGATACTGGGGTCCATTTAGTACCATGGGGTATAGACGGGTCCACTAGAAGCCATGGACACTTTAAGAATTTGATAGTGTGCGCTGGCTCCTCCCTCTATGCCCCTCCTACCAGACTCAATTTAGAAAATGTGCCCGGAGGAGCCGGTCACGCTGAAGGAATATCCTGAAGAGTTTTCTGCATTTATTTTATATGTTTGTTATGTTTGTTATTTTCAGGCAGGGCTGGTTGGCACCAGCCTGCCTGCTTCGTGGGACTTAGGGGGCGGGACGGCCCAACCTCTTGAAAGATTAATGGTCCCGTTCCCCACTGACAGGACACTGAGCTCCTTAGGGAACTATTCTTAAGCCCCACCACGCCGCCACCCCTAACAGAGCCATAAGAATGAAGAGTGGTGAGTACTGAGCCGGCGTCCCGGTTAGCGGAGCGCCTACCATTATGGCGGCACAAGGGTACGGAGGCGCCCGGCTTCTCAATGCAGCGAATTGCGACTCCAGACACAGTACACAATTGCGTCTCAGTACACTGTACACAGTACCCAAACTGGCAAACACAGCCTTAAAACGGTTCTGCTCCATTTTAAGCACAAAAAAGACCTCAGCCAGTATAAAAAAGCGGGAAGACCGTGCGCCATTGAAGGGGCGGTGCTTCACTATGAGATGATCCAGCAGCTCACCAGCACTATTTTCCCTCTGCAGTGGACACAGATGCTGACTGACAGGGACGCGCAGCTCCTCTGGTGTGACTCCAAATTACCTCAGCTGTACCAGGCGGTCATAGCAAGGGGGGAGCGACTATTAGTGTACTAAGTCCCCTATCAGGGTACTTAGTCTGTGACCCGGCTAAGCTTGGCATTAGCCAAAAGGATGCGGTAAGGGCTGGCTCCAAACAACTCTGTGTGTCCCTGAAGGGCTCTTTGTGGGTTAATTGTGCTTAACCTTTTCCTGTGTGTGTGTGTGCTGTCACATTTACATTATGTCAGGCAAAGAGTGTGTTTCTTGTACAGCGGAGTGTTCTTCTTCACTCAGGGTTCACAGAATAGTGGGACTAAACCGGAGTGGGTTAATTCTCTTAAAGGAATGATCTCCACTCTTTCTACAAAATTGTCCCGCAATGAGAAAGAGACGCAATATTTAAAACAGGCTGAGGATGAGTTTATGAACAGAGACTCCGTCCCCAAAACAGCATCTCAATCCCCTCCCATTTGTCCGCAAAAGCGATCTCTGGCCCATATCCTGCAGTCTGACTCTGACGCTGATGGGTCTGACTTGGAGGAGGGTGAGGTAGATAGACTTGGAGGGGGGAGGGATGCTACTCTGTCACAGGGAATAGAGGCTCTTTTAGAGAGATGTTCTGCATATTCCTGATAAGGTGTCAGAGGAGTGTGAGGAATCTTATTTTAATGTAAAAAAGAAGTCCTCGTCACTTTTCCTGTGTAAAAGAAACGGAATACCCTGTTTTAAGAACCGTGGGTTAATCCTGATTAGAAATTTCAGATCCCTAAAAGGTTGCGCTCATCTTTTCCCTTTCCTCTGGAGGATAGGAAAAATGGGAAAATCCACCGATAGTGGACGCATCAGTCTCTAGGCTGTCACGAAAAATTGTATTGCCTGACCCTGGTGCAGCCTCCCTAAAAGACACGGCTGATCGTAAAATTGAGACTACAGTACACTCAAATCATTGTACACAGCTGCTGGGGTGGCCCAGAGACCCACTATTGCATGTGTGTGGATCATAAAAGCCATTGCTAAATGGTCAGGTAACCTAATTGAGGGGTTAGATTCCTTGTCTAGGGGGGATGTTTGACTCCTGCAGCATATGCAGGACTCTACGAACTTTATGGTGGAAGCCATAAAAGAAAAAGGCTTGCTTAATGCACGCACCACCGCTATGGCAGTGTCGGCATTCAGGGGCTTGTGGCTATGCCAGTGGACTGCTGACGCTGACTCCAGGAAAGGCGTGGAAGGCCTACCATTCACAGGAGAGGCCTTGTTTGGAGATGAACTAGACAAATGGATCTCCACAGCTCCTACGGGTAAGTCTACGTATCTTCCTTCCGCAGCCCCCCAACCAAGAAGACTTATACAGCTTCTAAGTTACAGTCCTTTCGGACTTCCAAGCTCAAGGGCAAATCCAGAGGTGCTTCTACGTCCTCCAGCGGCGCAAAAGGTAAACCACGCAAACCAGCAACTGCAGGTGCTCAGGAACAGAGCTCAGGCTCTGCTTCCTCAAAGACTTCAGCATGACGGTGGACCGCAATGCCTGGAAGACTGTCAGGTAGGAACCCGACTACAATTCTTCAGGCAGATCTGGTCAGGTTCGTGCCAGGATCCCTGGGTCATAGATCTTATTTCACAGGGCTACAGACTGGAGTTCCAAGAGCTCACAGATTCTTCAAATCAGGCTTACCAGTTTCACAACAGGCAAGTATAACTTTACAGCATGCCATCCAAAAACTGGTACAGACTCAAGTAATTGTTCCAGTTCCACCTCATCTGCTAAACAAGGGTTACTATTCCAACTTGTTTGTAGTACCGAAGCCGGACTGTTCGGTAAGACCGATTCTGAACCACAAGTCGTTGAATCCGTACTTACAAGTGTTCAAATTCAAGATGGAGTCCCTGAGAGCGGTAATCTCAGGTCTGGAGGAGGGGAATTCCTAGTGTCTCTGGATATCGAGGATGCGTACCTTCACATTCCGATCTGGCCGCCTCATCAGGCTTATCTATGGTTTGCACTGCAGGACTGTCACTACCAGTTCCAGGCCCTGCCATGTGGTCTCTCCACGGCACCAAGAGTGTTCAACAAGGTGATGGCAGAGATGATGTTTCTACTCCGTAAACAGGGAGTGAACATAATTCCGTACCTGGACGATCTCCTGATAAAAGCACCATCCAGGTAAAGGTTGCTGGACAGCATTGGTCTCTCAACGGAGGTTCGGTATTCAGAACTGGATTCTGTTAACCACAGACGCAAGCCTCAGAGGTTGGGGAGCAGTCACTCAAGGGGTGCAGTTTCAAGGAAGATGGTCAAGTCAGGAAGTCGTCCTTCCAATCAACATTCTGGAACTCAGGGCCATATACAACACCATTCTGCAGGTCTCACATCTTCTTCAGGATCGGGCCATTCAGGTCCAGTCGGAAAATGTGACGGCAGTGATGTACATAAACCGACAGGGCGGAACGAAAAGCAGAGCAGCAATGTCAGAGGTGTCAAGAATTCTCCTCTGGGCATGAAGAAACGCTGTGGAGTTGTAAGCGGTCTTCATTCAAGGAGTAGACAACTGGGAAGCAGACTTCCTCAGCAGACATGACCTGCACCCGTGTGAGTGGGACCTTCACCCGGAGGTGTACAGGTGCTTGATAAGTCGATGCAGATAGCCACAGATCGACCTGATGGCCTCTCATCTCAACAAGAAGCTCAAGCGGTATTGTTCCAGGTTGAGAGACCCACAGGCAATGGAGGTAGACGCCCTGACGACTCCATGGGTCTATCAGATGGTGTACGTGTTTCCTCCACTTCCTCTGATCCCAAGAATTCTAAAGAGAATAAAAAGGGAAAAGGTTCAAGCAATACTCATTGCTCCAGACTGGCCAAGAAGGGCATGGTATGCGGACCTTCTGGAGATGCTCCTCGAAGATCCGTGGCCTCTACCTCTTTGCGAGGATCTTCTGCAACAGGGCCTGTTCGTCTATCAGGACTTACCGCGGCTACGTTTGATGGCATAAAAGTTGAACGGCTGATTCTAGCCCGGAGGGGGATCCCTAACAAGGTTATCCCGACTATGATCCAAGGGGATAATGTCTAAACATTACCATCGTATTTGGAAGAAATAAGTCTCTTGGTGTGAGAGCAGAAATTATTCTGCGGTGGAATTTCATCTGGAGTGTTTCCTGCTTTTTCTGCAGGCAGGTGTGGATGTGGGCCTGCGTCTGGGCTCCATAAAAGTCCAGATTTCAGCCTTGTCCATTTCTTTCAAAGGCAATTGGCTTCACTCCCTGAGGTCCAGACGTTCTTGAAAGGTGTTCTGCACATCCAACCTCCGTTTGTGCCTCCCACGGCACCTTGGGATCTCAATTTGGTGCTGCAGTTTCTCCAATCAGACTGGTTTGAACCATTACAGGAGGTGGACGTAAAACATCTTACTTGGAAGACCATCACACTGTTGGCCTTGGCTGTAGCAAGACGGGTGTCGGAGCTGGGGGCTTTGTCTCACAAAAGCCCCTATTTAATTTTCCATGAGGACAGAGCTGAACTCAGAATTCGTCAGCAATTTCTTCCTAAAGTGGTGTCTGCGTTTCACATCAACCAACCTATTGTGGCTCCGGTTGTCACCGACACCTCTGCTACTTCAAAGTCTTTGGATGTTGTGAGGGCTTTGAAGGTATATGTAAAGCAAACAGCTCGTCACAGAAAATCGGACTCGCTGTTTGTTTTTTATGATCCCAATAAAATTGGGTGTCCTGCTTCAAAGCAGTCCATTGCACGCTGGATCAGGCTTACTATCCAGCATGCTTATTCCACGGCAGGATTGCGGGTTCCAAAATCTGTACAGGCCCACTCTACTAGGTCAGTGGGTTCTTCCTGGGCGGCCGCCAGGGGTGTCTCGGCTTTACAGCTCTGCTGAGCACCTACTTGGTCAGGTTCGAACATGTTTGCTAAGTTCTACAAGTTCAATACTTTGGCCTCTGAGGACCTTCAGTTTGGTCAATCAGTTCTGCAGGAACCTCAGCACTCTCCCACCCGGTTTGGGAGCTTTGGTACATCCCCATGGTACTAAATGGACCCCAGTATCCTCTAGGACGTAAGAGAAAATAGGATTTTAATTACCTACTGGTAAATCCTTTTCTCGTAGTCCGTAGAGGATACTGGGCGTCCGCCCGGTGCTTCGTTTCTGCACTGTTACTTGGTTAAGTAAAGTTGGTTCAGCCGTTGCTGTTCCTGTTTCAAGTTTGGTTAGCTTGGCTTTCCTCTGTTTGTGTGTGCTGGTACGGAATCTCACCACTATCCTTATCTATCCTTCTCTCAAAGTATGTCCGTCTCCTCGGGCACTGTTTCTTAGACTGAGTCTGGTAGGAGGGGCATAGAGGGAGGAGCCAGCCCACACTATCAAATTCTTAAAGTGCCCATGGCTCCTAGTGGACCCGTCTATACCCAATGGTACTAAATGGACCCCAGTATCCTCTACGGACTACGAGAAAAGGATTTACTTGTAGGTAATTAAAATCCTATTTTGGGGGGATTGTCCCGCTGTCCGTCACTCGGGTTGCAGTATCCTGCAGTGGGGAGAGGGCAATTGGAAGATTCTCTCTCACTCGCTGCTCTTCTTAGCAGAGAAGCAGTGAATAGACGCTGCGTGCATGCGTATAGCATCTATTCACCAGGAGAGAGGGATAGGGGGCATGGCCAACATCTCACAGCGGCGAAAACAGATGCGTGGGCGGCATGCCGCATTTGTCCCTCCTCCGAGCCAAGTTGGGCAGTATGCTTTTCTGTTGCTTACAGAAGACATCTTTCTGGCATCTGGGCCTAATTCAGACCTGATCGCAGCAGCAAATTTGTTAGCAAATGGGCAAAACCATATGCACTGCAGGGGGGGGGGGGGGGCAGATATAACATGAGTAGAAAGAGTTAGATTTGGTTGGTGGAAAGGCGCGTGGCCTATAGAAAAGGGGTGTGGCTTCACGGGAGTGCCGCGATCATGAACCATGCCCCCGTTTTTCATCAGTAGGGGGGCATGCCCCCTGTCCCTCCGTCTCTAGTGAATAGACGCTGTGCGTTCACCGCTGCTCTGAAATGAGCAGTGCAGCGAGTGTCTGGAGCCTCCCAACTGCCCTCCCCCCCCCCCCCCCCTAACTGCAGGACACTGTGGCCTGCAGGAGGGACAGCAGGACAGTCCTAAAAAAAAAACGGGACTGTCCCACGAAAATCGTGACAGTTGGGAGGTATGGCTAAGATTCTGGAATCACAATATCTGTGATTGTTGGCATTACAAGTGCTATTGGGACAGATTTATCACATCTTCTAAAGAGATTAGATAGGGTGAGAGGTTGCCCATAGCAACTTACGGTGTATTAGCTCTAGCTATTATTTTATAGAAAGATAAATGATAGATAGAAGCTTAGTGACTGTGGGGATGTCAATGTCAATACAGTATACACACTGACCATTTCCCATACATTAGGGAAATTGTCAGATTGTAGTAATATCACTACAGTGAATTGTATAGTGGCGAACGCGGCTTGAACCATAAATAACTCTGGGGCAAGATGACACCTATATTCATAAAACAATACATACGGCATTTCTATTTTTCAAGAGCCCGGACAAAGGTGGTCATTCCGAGTTGATCGCTCGCTAGCTACTTTTAGCAGCCGTGCCAATGCATAGTCGCCGCCCACGGGGGAGTGTATTTTCACTTTGCAAGTATACGAATGTGTGTGCAGCCGAGCAGGACGAAAAAGTTTTTTGCAGTTTCTGAGTAGCTCTGGACTTACTCAGCCCATGCGATCACTTCAGTCTTTTTGGTCCCAGAATTGACTTCAGACACCCGCCCTGCAAACGTTTGGAGACGCCTGCGCTTTTCCAAACACTCCCTGAAAACGGTCAGTTGTCACTCACAAACGCCCTCTTTCTGTCAATCACCATTCTTTGTTAAATCCATCGCCCAGCAACGATCCGCTTTGTACCCGTACAACGCCCGTGCGCATTGCGGTGCATAGGCATGCGCAGTAGTAACCTGATCGCAGCGCAGCGAAAAACGGCAGCGAGTGATCAACTCGGAATGACCCCCAAAGTAAAAGTAGGTCTACAATACAAGTTATTAGGGTAGTGTACCGTGACTGGGCCTAGACCAATGAATGGGCTGTATTAGTCCTATTGCTAATGGTGTACAGAGGAGGAGTGCACGGTGTCTGATCTCTTACCCCTCAGGGTACACAGGGAAGCAGACGCCCCACATCCTTGGCTGCAGATGGCACGGTCTGTCTAGGCTTGTTGTGTATCAGCTCCTGCTCTGTGAATGACAGCCAGCTTTCTGCTGTTCCATGCTATTCCTCACATCATCCAGCTAAGGGAAAGAAAAGCGTGTACTGACATCATCACCCAGGTGCACTGTGCATTCCCTGCGGGGCTCCTATGCAGCAGGCGTCACCCAGACTCCTCTACCCCTAATAACTGGGGCTGGCAGGGCTAAGAAACCACTGAGTTCAATTAACCTAGGGGGTCATTCTGACCTGAACGCTCGCTGCAGTTCTTTGCAGCGCAGTGATCTGGTCAGAACTGCGCATGCGCCGACGGCTGTCGTCGCCTAGCGATCGCCTCTGCCTCATTGACAGGCAGAGGCGGTTGCTGGGTGGGAGGGGGCGGCACAGTGGCATTTGGCCACCGTTTTGTGGGCATGGTCCAGCCAACGCAGGCGTGGCCTGACCGGGCAGGGGGGGGGGGGGGGCGCAGGGGCTGCGTGACATCACACGCAGCGACGAGTAGCTCCCGGCCAGCACACAAAAGCTGCGCTGGTCGGGAGCTACTCCTGAAGTACAAAAGCGTCGCCGCTGTGCAATGCTTTTGTACTTCAGCGACGGGGCAGGGACTGACATGCGGGGCGGGCTAGCCCTGTGCTGGGCGTCCCCCCGCATGTCTGTGTTCCTGATCGTAGCGCACAACTACGATCAAGTCGGAATCACCCCCCTAGAGTCTTAGCTATTGATGGGCATCAGTCTGCTATCATTACACATAGCACACATTGTGCTAACAGGGATCGTTTAACCCTTAAAGGTCATACAGCAATAGAACAAGCTGCAGACATTAGTGTGACCCGGTGTATTTCTGCTGCCCCTGCCTAGCCATAGATCACCATACAGCGCTACAGCTTGGGGCATGCCTCAGAGGAATGTTTAATTTGCAGCATTGCAGATGACGTCAGATGCACGCTCCGAATACAGCCATGACACTCCAGCGTTTTCTCAACCACTCCCCACAAATGCCATGTGTACGCCTACGGACGTCCACCACCTCTCAATAAACCTGCGATTGCATTCTGTCAAGATGTGATCGCAGAAGAATTGTAAATTGAGGGTCTGCGGTTTTGTCAATTTACAACTGGACCTGAATAAAGCCCTAAAAGCATTAACTGTACCATTAAACTTTTTTTAATACTGGTGGGTTTCTGCGGAATCTTTAGTGCGTCGGGGATTAATACCGTGTTTCACAGCCGCATCCGCCGGGACAGTGCAATCAGCAACTCCCTCCTTTATCTGCCCGCCCCCCAGACTGTCATTGGCTAATTGACACAGAAAGCAGCCGATTGCTCTGTCCCGGCGAATGCGTCTGTGATACACGGCGCTGATTCCCGGTACACTTAAGATCCCGCAGATCCCGTGAGTATTAAAAAAAGGTTTAAAGGTCCAGTTAGTGCATTTATATTATCTGGCTCCCCTCTGCGCTGCAGTCCCGGGGGAGCAATCGCCACTGGTAGTGCTTGAGACACGTGGTCTCAGGAATATGGACCTATGGGGGTAATTCAGATCTGATCGTAGATGTGCTAAATTACATCTATGAACAGTTTCTCAGACATGCGGGGGGACGCCCAGCACATGGCTAGACCGCCCTGCATGTCTGGCTTTGCCCCCATCCCCCTCGCACGGGTGCAAAAGCATCGCACGACGGCGATGCTCTTGCACCTGCTGAGTAGCACCCTGCCAGTGCAGCTCCTGACGTCACGCAGCCGCCGTGGCCCGCCCGCCACAGCAGTGGTTCGGGACACGCCTGTTTGTTGGCATGTCCCCTCCCGCCCCATAACCGCCTGTGCCTGTCAATCAGGGAGAGGCAATTGCAGCCCTGAGATGACCAGTGACTGGGAGATAGCTATTCAGATGCATGAAGATATACGTCTTATGGGCATATTCTGCGAGGGTCGCAGGTGTGTCACACAACTGGCTTCAAACTCAGACGCTCAATCACATTGCAGATTCGAGTGCAATCACATTACCATAAGGCAGCTATCGTCCATCTAACTAAGCCTAAGCCTACTCAGAATGACCGCTGAAACTATGTAGCCGAGGCCAGTAAATGACCCATTTACACTGGCCCTTAATCCGGGTCCTTCTCGGGACCAACCCTGCAAGCTAGCCAGGTTGGATGTTCGGGTCACTGGACCCGGATAAAACCTTTTCCACTGAGCCACAACCATGGTTTTATCACGTCAATAACCCTCCTCAGCGGTAGTGGAAAAGGGGTATAAGAAAACGGTTCCGGTATTCATGTGCCGACCATGTCAATGTCGACCAATAGTGGTCGACCTAATGACTGTCGACCATAACATGGTCGACCATCTGAACGGATACCTAAGAAAACACCATTCAATAGATATTATGTCAACGTATTTATTTCAGAAATTAGCCTGGAGTTCACCTTTAAATCATTTCTTTGGCATCAATTAACAAAATGATCGCAGGGTATTCCAAACTGAAAATGAATGTGAAAAGCAGAAGAAGAATTTTATCACAATGTGAAAACAAGCAAACTTGGCAGACCCGAAATCACCAGATATCTTGGATGAATGAAAACATCAATTATAGGCACATTAGCATACAGATCGAAGAAAGATCTTGAAACAAGTTTGAGTGTGGACTGGCAGAGAAATAATGTGGTAATGCCACGCGAGGATAAGCATAGATAAGAGAAAATATACCATTTAGAATTTCATTCCGTGAAAAGGCAGAAGCAGCATGACAGTATAATTATAAAAAAATACATAATAGTACTAAAAAGTTATTTTAAAAAACTAATAAATTTTTCAGTACTTGACATTATCATGTCATCACTAATCACAACTTTGCCATGAACAGGATTAAACAAATTTTACATTTATGCCGGCTCAAACTAAAAAGCCTACTCTCCTGGATCGTCCAGGACGCTTCCAAAAATTGGGTCCCGGTACGGTAGGCAAGACTTCTGGAGTCGGCCTCACCCCTCCGCAGCCTCCCTCACCCCCCCCCCCTCCCCCTCCCCCAAGCCTCTCGCACACACCCCTCAGCCATCCTTGGGCAGTCCAGGGAAGCAGATGATGGGATTCTCACGGAAACATTGTAGCCCTGCCCATCACTATACCATGCCAGTAGTCTGGGCATTAAATAGCAGGGGTGGGACCGCTAACCCATGATGAGGCCAAGCCCCCTGTGGTACCAACCTGGCTGCCCCCTCTATTCGTTCAACATCAGATGGAGAGCTACATCATGTTGCCTAATGCTGAAATGTATATTTAATCAAAGCTGCGATGTTCAGGAGTGGGGGAGTTGGGAGACCCTCTCTCATCGGGATCTGGTCAGGACCCCGGCGGTTGGAATCCCAGCAGCTGAAATACCGACGCAGGAATCCCGACGCTACTCGGAATGCTGACACTGGCATCCCGACTACGATCACAAGCCCGGCGCCGGAATCCCGAACAAGTGTGTGCCGGCCTGTCTAAGAGTTAAGCCTCGCGCGGTGGAGGAGGTTAGACATAGGCTGTGGGGGAGAGTTAGGGTCAGGCTGAGGGGAGGGTGGTTTGGTTTAGGCTGCGGAGAGGGTGGGGTTAGGTTTAGCCCCCCCCCCCCCCCCCGGGAGGGTTAGGGGCAGTCTGCGGGGGGTATGGGGTTGGGGGTGGGGTTAGGCACCACTGAGGAGGGTTAGGGATAGGCTGTGAAGGGAGGTTAGGTTTAGGCTGCAGGGAGGGATAGGGGGCCACCTTTGTTGGGATTCTCAACATCGGGATGCAGTAGTCGGTGTTCTAACCGCCAGCATATCAATCCCAACCCCTCTCACGGTGAATGGGAGAGAGGCCCCTAGCATGATTAAAACGGGGAGCGTGGCTTGTGGGCACAGCATTTGCAGTGAGACCACACCCACTACTGTGAGGCCACACACCCTTTTTCCATCTACACTACAAAAACATTGGGAATTAAATTTATAGTGCAGGGGGGAGATTTACCAAACTGTCTAAAGAGCACGAGTGGAGGCATTGCCAATAGCAACCAGATTCTAGCCATAATCTAAGTAGTACATTCTATAAAATGATAGCTACAGATGGGTCCACGGTTATCTTGACTAGTTTTCTGCACCTAGGCACAACATGATTTATTAGCATAAACCATTCATCTTTTGTTCTCAGCTGCAATACAATACAGAGAACAATACAGCAGGGGATTAAGGTGGTCATTCCGAGTTGTTCGCTCGCTAGCAGTTTTTAGCAGCCGTGCAAACGCTATGCCGCCTCCCACTGGGAGTGTATTTTAGCTTAGCAGAAGTGCGAACGAAAGGATCGTAGAGCGGCTACAAAATAAATTTGTGCAGTTTCACAGTTGCTTCAGACCTACTCACCGCTTGCGATCACTTCAGACTGTTCAATTCCTCTTTTGACGTCACAAACACGCCCTGCGTTCGCCCAGCCACACCTGCATTTTTCCTGGCACGCCTGCGTTTTTCCGAACACTCCCTGAAAACGGTCAGTTGACACCCAGAAACGCCCTCTTCCTGTCAATCACTCTGCGGCCAGCAGTACGACTGAAAAGGTACGCTAGACCTTGTGTGAAACGACATCGTTCGTTGTAATAGTACGACGCGCGTGTGCATTGCACCGCATACACGTGCGCAGAAGTGCCGTTTTTTTGCCTGATCGCTGCACAGCGAACGAAAGCAGCTAGCGATCAACTCAGAATGACCCATTAAATCATTACAGCAGGGGATTAAGTCCGACTGGCCAGTCTCAGTTAATCCTATTAAAGGTCAAGATAAACGTGGACCCATCTGTATAATGTGATTTGTTGCTGTAGGCAATACCTCCACTTGTCTTCTTTAGAAGGTCTGATAAATTTCCTGTCAGCGGAGGCTGCCATTTTGTAGGATGAAACCATATTCATGAGATTTCATGAATGAGATTTCAGTTTTATGACTGGCCCCCAGTGAATTCATTGGATTCAGTTTCATTAGTATTGACTCAGCCTACAAAATGTCGGGTGGTCTTCAGTATGCCGACTGACGGGATCCCGGCGCACAGTATACCGGTGCCGGGATCCCGACAGCTGGCATACCGACACTTATTCTCCCTCGTGGGGTGTCCACGACCCCCCTGGAGGGAGCATAAAATAGTGTAGCGCGCCACCGTGTCCGTAGCGTGGCGAGCGCAGCGAGCCCGCAAGGGGCTCATTTGCGCTCACCACACTGTCGGTAAGCCGGCGGTCGGGCTCCCGGCGCCGGTATGCTGGTCGCCGGGAGCCTGACCGCCAGCATATCATAGTGAACCCAAAATGTCTGCCTTCTATTTAAAGGAAGTTCAATCTGAGCACAGATCAGTTATATTTCTTATAATATTAGCACTGAAGTTAGATTACAGGGATCAGATATTTAGATTTACTCCAGACGTCTGTAGAGGTTCAGACACTCAGGGGATAGATTCTAAAACAGACAGGTGGTGATGTAGCTCATAGCAACTAATCAGATTCTACCTATCAATTCTGGAATGCAAAGAAATGATAGTGAATATTTGATTGGTTGCTATGGGCAACTGACTCCGGAATACTAAACCTGCAGTCTAACAGCGACTCAATAAATGGAAAATCATATCGCTATCTAAATGCATACTTGCATACCCTTCCCGGAAGCTGCAGGAGGCTCCTACATTTATGGGGTAGTCCCCTGCACCATCGGAAGATCAGGCGGATGTCCCACATCTCGCCCACTTCCTAGTGAAGCCGGCATGATGCGGAGATTACACACGGCTCTGTGTAGAGGGGCGGGGGCTAAATAATGCACATTTTAGTCCCACCCCTTCTGCACCAAGCCACGAATTGCAACATTTTCATGCTAAGGGGGCGGGGCTAATGATGCAAGTGCTCTGCACGTTCTCAAACTCACCAGTGTATCTCCTCTCCGGGAGAAGATGAGAGAGGAGAAATTAAAAGGTGGCAAGTATGTCTAAATGTCATAAATTAAAAGTGCTTCCAAGCAGAACCTGATAGAGATCCCATGGGTTTTCTAGGCAAGATACAGGTTTGGGGACCTCCCTTCCCACATCTGTCCTAGTAAACATGTCTTTATTATACAATTACATACAGTAGATATACATATAATATAATATACACACATGTAAATCTGTACAAGCTGGGACTGACACTGAATATAAGGGACATCTAGCAACTATGGGGGTCATTCCGAGTTGTTCGCTCGCTAGCAACTTTTTGCAGCGCTGCGATCAGGTTAAATCTCAGCAAAACTGCGCATGCGTATGCAGCGCAATGCGCAGGCGCGTCGTTCAGGTACGAAGAGGATCGGTGCTGGGCAATGGATTTAGCGAAGAATCCATTCGCACAGCCGATCACAAGGTGACCATTTTCTGGGAGTGTTTGGAAAAACGCAGGCGTGTCCAAGCGTTTGCAGGGCAGGTGTCTGATGTCAATTCGGGGACCAAAAAGACTGAAGTGATCGCAGCGGCTGAGTAAGTCCAGAGCTACTCAGAAACTACAAAAAAAAAAATGTTTGTGCCATCGGCTGCAAAACGTTTGCACACTTGCAAAGCGAATATACACTCCCCCATAGGCGGCGACTATCTGATCGCAGCACAGCAAAAAGTTGCTAGTGAGCGATCAACTCGGAATGACCCCCTATGTTTTTGGCAGTGGTGTAAGAGAACGGGACTTCAGCCCTATCTGCTGCTTGCCTGTAACAAATGAGGTGCTAGGTGTATTGTTGCTTCCATACTCCCAACACCACCAGAGCCTGGCTCCCTATCTAGCTGCAGTCAGGTTTTAAAGCTTTAACTTAACTGGCATGGTCAGATTTCATGCAACTGCGCCGTCCCAACCTGTCCCCCCGTTTTTGACAAGGAGATCCGTTCTGCAGATGTGCATAATATAATGTTTAAATATTTTAAAAAATACTTTTTCAACTTTATTAAATAAAATAAATTTGAAAAAACAATGTTGTTAACGCTTTTGAAGGGAAAAATCGTCAGTTAAGTGGTTAATACTCGTGCATCGCTAGGGGCAACTGTGGGGCAAATAAAATATGGGGCAAAAAGGGGTCAATTGAATTGCCTGGGATGCCTGTGTTGTGATAATACAAAACAAGTTGGGACGCCAAATCTCCCCCAAATCACCAAGATTTAGCATATTTTTGTTTGCAGCCCCATAGGAAATACCGTAAGTGTGGCATATGTGCACACTAGATATTGGACATTGCCGGAACAGCCCATAGTTGAACTGACCCCAAGGGGTCTTCATTTTTATAGTAGCCATTTATTACTTATGTATCATATTTATCCATGGACTGAAACTTGTTTTTTTATCCCGGTCATGGATAAAGGATTCTAGTCCGAAACACCTTGGTTTGTGAGCTGTTACCTTCTTCATTTCCTGGACCTGGCTTCCATCTTGGGATTCCATCCTGTCTTATCCACTACCCAGAGTGAAGAAGAAAGAGTGCTTGTTTGGCTCTCTATATCAGACTTCTTCTGCATTTTCTAAAGGATTTCTACAAAGTGACCAATTTCATATGCATGCTACGCATAAAAGTGATCTTGAAACGCATACCCAATAAGGAGAGCCTTTGCTGGCTCTCAAACACCATTTGTTTTATATTGTATTTTTTATAATGTTGTATCGTTTACATTAATTCATATGTGCTTTATTAAATATTCAGCTTAATTGGCAAACACTCCAGCACCCAGTGCATATACAGTATACAACATTCTTTTTCGCACTATTTGTTGGTACTGGGGAAACCAAAGTTATAAACACGGGTCTGCAAAGGAGGGTCGTGCTACAGAGCCACACCTACCATTTCTCACCGAGAGATATCAAGTGTCACCTACAGCCCCGGAGCTGCCGCCTCTGTTCTGAGCGAAGAGTACTCTAACCATCTTTTTTTTTTACAAAAGGGGCGTGGCCGTGCCTTGACGTATTTGACCACGCCCCCATTCAGTACCTGTGCCCTTTATAGCCCTTGATGGCCCTGCCTGCTTATACCCTGGGTATGAGAGGGGAACCTCTGGAGAATGTTAAGACACATTTGAGAGACTGAGAACTGACATTGGACACCAGCTTCTGGCTTTTGGGAAAGGACAGTTCCATTAACAGTGTGTTGTCTGGAGTCTCCTCCCCCTTTCTGGAGTTACAGCACAATTAAGATAAGCACAAATCTATTAGGTCTAACTTTTATTTTTTTCTTTGTCCTTACAGTCTAAAGGGTCCCATACACTTATGCAACCACATGTCGCAGGCGATCGCAGGTGATCACCCCGGCAGCCCCCCGGAGGGAAGGATCGCCCAAGATACATTGTATGCTGTTCTTTTGCATACGATGTATCTTGGGCGATACCAGCCATACCGCAAGGTTGGTCGTGATTGAATGTGGAGCACATTCAATCTGGAGGATCCGATCTGATGCTCACGGGAACGCGCATCGGATCGGAAACACCTCCAAAATGCCCGATTTCATCCGATATATCGGGCCGAATGGAATCGGGCATTATCGCTCTAGTGCACAGGTTCTCAAACTCAGTCCTCTGGACCCCACACGGTTCATGTTTTGCAGGTCACCTGTAGATTTTTGAAATGTGACAGCTGGTGATACACAGTGCAGCTGCCGGGTGACATGGAAAACGTGAACCGTGTGGGGTCCTGAGGACAGAGTTTGAGAACCACTGCTCTAGTGTATGGGGCCCTTAAGGCTGACTGCACACAACTGTGATTCCTCCCTTCTGTTCTGTTTCTAACGGGGAACAGAGGGCAAATGGTAGCTGACATAAGATTACCGTATTGGCTTTCTTTTTCCCGCAACATGAGCTGGAGAAAGGAGATGTTTTCATTACAGAATAAGCAAACCTACTCCTCAAGCTTCATATTTCAGAACCAGCTGCCCCATACCTCAGATACAATTCCATGTAACCAACCATGTTACGTCATCAATACAGGGTGATTCAAAAGTCGCAGTACACGCTTTTGTTTCAAAAACGGTGCAGGAAATGGGAAAACGTAATACTCCAGAACAGGGTCGGATCTAGACTTTTCTTTTAGGGGGGGCGGTTTACGGTTTAATCTTGACCCCTCCCCTCTCCAGTCCCGACTCCTCCCCTCTCTCGTCTTGACTCCACCCCTCTCATCTTGACCCCTCCCATCTTGACTCCTCCCCTCTCCCGTCCAAATTCATCCATCACACAAATAGGTATAATTGCAGGTAAAGGATTTGTTAGTGGATGTTAGGTATAATAATCACTTCTACAACACATCAAAGCAAAGTTGCCCAATATGACATCTATCCAAATCCCTCCTTATGTTCATCATAATGTATGACACGTCATGTACAATTGTGATACCTACAGTATAAAAAGTTATAATCCCCTAATATTGGGGTATAGCAAAAGAAAATTAAATATAAACAAAATGTCTGGAGTAATTATTTGCAGCTATTTCTCATCTTAATATGAGGTACTGATATAGAGACAGTCAATCATCAAGGTTTATATGTCAACGTCGTTATGAAATACAGTATTATCATAAACCTTGATGATTGACTGAATCTATATAAGCGCATTATATTAAAATGAGAAACAGTAACAATGTGATAATACCTATAATTCCTTTCTTTGGGATACTAGCAACTTTTATGGATACAAATGGTAACAACTGGCATTTTATGTGTTACTGAACCAGGAAGGGAAGACACATTATAATACCCTGTTATATTATTATAATAAGGGGAACTGCTGAATAGTACCAAGGGGATTTTAGGCACAGAGTCTTGGGGGGTTAGACCAATTATTTGATAATCCCACACAGTACTCAACACTTGCCAACCCTAATAGATGAATTCCACATTTGTAATTGTCCAATAATGGAGTTTGAGACTAACCAGGATTAAGTGAGAGTACGTAATACTCGCAGGAGTTCACCTGTAGATTAAAATCCCTTTTGCATCTATGTGCCACATAGGTTTGGGAAATCCCCCCACCACCCTTTTTTTTCCAGAAAAATGTTGCAAGTATACCATAGTTATCTGATTGATACAATTAATTTAAGGAATTATAGGTATTATCACATTGTTGTATAGAATTTAGCCAGTGCTACTGCATATGTAGGTTGTTCATAAATATACCACTTCAGATACAGCAGATGTCATACTTCTTATTAGGCTCATTCAGCTATCTCCAATGAAAGGGATAAGCAAATATAGTGAAGTACTGTTTAATAATTGTAAATTTCAGCCAAACCTGAGCCTGCACCAGTGGGAGAACCCAGGACTTGCACTGTTTCAAGTGCATTCTGAACTGCTTAAATAACAGTTCATGTCTAGCTGGAATTGTCAAAATTTGGCCACTTGGAAATACATGTGATCTGTGTGGAGTTTATATGTTTTCGTTTTTCTCATATTAAATCTTACAATTATTAAACAGTGTTTCACTATAATTGCTTATCTCTTACATTTTGGGTATATCTGAATGAGCCTAATAAGAAGTATACTGTGAGATATGACATCTGCTGTATCTGAAGTGGTATATTTATGAATGACCTACATACTGTATGCAGTAGCGCTGGATAACTTCTATTCAACCTTTTTTGGCACATATTTGGTGAAGATGTGAGGATACCTTTAAGTAAAATATTGAGCTCACCGAGCTGCTTTTTTTCTGCTTGTGCGCACTGCTAGGATTGTCTATTTTATAAATCTATTATCAGATTGTTAATGTTTCTCATGTTAATATGAGGTGCTGATATAGAATAAGTCAATCATAATTAATCCAGACATTCTGCTTTAATTTAATATTTTTTTGTTATACCCCAATATTAGGGAATTACAACTTTGTATACTGTAGGTATCACAACTGTACAGGACGTGTCATAAATTATGATGAACATATGGATGGTATAATAGAGGGCCATCAAAATATGGCATTTGTGGCAACAACAGTGACAAGACATTGGGCATAATTCAGACTTGATCGTAGCCGTGCAGCTACGATCAGTTACTCAGACATGCGGGGGGGGGGGGGGGACCCAGCACAAGGCTAGTCCGCCCCGCATGTCTGACTCCCCACCGTACAAGTTCAAAACCATCGCACAGCGGCAATGCTTTTGTACTTGATGAGTAGCTCCCTACCAGCGCAGCTCCTGCGCACAGGCAGGGAGCTACTAGTCACTGACCGGGTCACAGCGGCTGCGTGTGACGTCACGCAGCAGCCTGCCCCCCGCACGGTCCGGGCACACCTGCGTTGCCTGGACCGCACCCCTAAAAAGGCAGCAAAACGCCACCGGCCCGCACCCTCCTGCCCAGCGTCCGCCTCTGCCTGGCAGGGCTGAGATGGCCGTCGGCTGTCTGGCATGCACCAGCGTATATGTGCAGTTCAAACCTGAACGGCTGCTGTGAGAAAATGCACAGCAGTGATCAGGTGTGAATTAGGCCCCTTGTCTGTAATGACATCAGTTATAAGAGAGTGAGGCTCCCGAGGACGCACCATATCAAGCAATTGAAATATTTCTAGGGATTTGGATAGATGTTATATTGGGGGACTTTGATTTGATGTGTTGTAGAAGTGATTATTATACCAAACACCCACTAACAAATCCTTTACCTGCTTATCTTGCAATATATCCCTACCAGCTATTAGGGTGCCATTTATAATCAAGGGATCTCTCCCACTGATATATAAACTGATGCACATTATAGGACCAATGCTATACAGGAACTTGAAGACGTTAAACTTAATACTCATTTGTGAGGCTATAGTGAGGGCACCTTGTAGGGGAATTACACGGTGAGGACAATTCCGAGTTGATACCTTGTAGAAGGAGTATGGTGTTATGAGAAAGTAACCAAATAGAGGACAGATTAGCATACACCATATTTCTTGTATAGCATTTTTATACACATTTTCTGTACTTTTACACGCATCTCTCTATTATTTTAGTATTTCACTGACAGGACATGATATGTAATGTTTAATATTATGAAATACAAGGAATATTTTAAAACCTATAAGTGCATCTACTACAGACATCCTCTGTTCTACTGTATCGCACATATGTGAGACTCAACCTGTAATACCCTGCCTAGGGAATATGGCAAGAAGATCTCTTACTGGCTGGTTCCTCTGCAACAGGCTGGTAAGATGGTCCCTTTTCCACAGGCTGGTCAATGGCACAGATTGGCAGGAAAGTCCCTCTGGCTGGTCTCTGGGTGCAGGAATGCAGCATGCTCTCAGTGTGGAAAAAAGTAAACACACTATAGTATACTGTTTGTATTAGCCCACTAGCCTGTCTTATAAGTGAAGCCACGCCCCCAACACACAGCCACACTTCCTGGATCTGTTATCAGCAAGGAGACGCTGGGGAGATGAAAGCAGTCTCAATCAACAAACTATGTTGATTGATTAACTGCCGTGCAGGCCAAAAGGGTGAGTGAGGAGGAAGGGGCACCCGCTGTGAGCTGCTGCGACTCACACCACTGACTATAGCTGACTGACTATAGCTGACGGCCAGCTGAGATAGGAAGGGGTTAAGGAGCAGGACTTCACAGACAGATTGTCTGTAGGCAGAAGTGTGCTAGGGGGGGCGATCGCCCCCACCGCCCCCCTCTGTATCCGTGCCTGCTCCAGAAAGGTATGGGTAAGGTGGACTATCTTTTAGGGTATGTACTCTCCTTTTTTTGTCAAAGCCATCTTCAGTTACCTGCAATAAAAAAGTGTTGTAACTTTTGAACCTTTACTGCTATTTCAAATCTGTTTGCAGCAATAAACTTTTCAGCAAATTCTGATATTGAGGGTAATTCCAAGTTGATCGCAGCAGGAATTTTTTTTAGCAGTTGGGCAAAACCATGTGCACTGCAGGGGAGGCAGATATAACATGTGCAGAGAGAGTTAGATTTGGGTAGGTTATTTTGTTTCTGTGCAGGATAAATACTGGCTGCTTTATTTTTACACTGCAAATTAGATTGCAGATTGAACACATCACACCCAAATCTAACTCCCCTGCAGTGCACATGGTTTTGCCCAACCGCTAAAAAAAATTCCTGCTGCGATCAACTTGGAATTACCCCCCATTGTTTGACATGTTACACGACCCCCTTTTCCATTTGAAAAACCTGACTTAGATTCAAGATGGCCTATTTCAACATACCCTAAAAGATAGCCCACCTCACCCATACTTTACTGGAGTATTTAGTTTTCCCATTTCCTGTACAGTTTTTGAAACAAAAGGGTGTATTGCGACTTTTGTAGAATGTAGAATGATCCTGTTTGTCTACGGACCATGATTTAAAGTCGCAATAACAACCCAGCTTTATTGGATGTTACTTCAAAAGAAAAAGAAAATTGGGGCTAGAGTGCAGGCGAATGAAGCTGATATAAGTGAATACAGAATTGTCTTCTTGTAGGCGGGAAGATGTATCAAGGCTCGAAGAGATATACAGTAGATGCATCATCTTTTGGAGAGTGATAAAATGGAAAGTGATAAACTACCAGCCAACCAGCTCTTGTCATTTTTCAAACAGGGCCTGTGACAAGGCAGTTAGGAGCTGATTGGCTGGTACTTTTCTCACTCCATTTTATCACTCTCCAAACAATGATGCATCTAGCCCATGAATAAAGTTAAGTAGTTGCCCACAGCAACCAATAAATGTCCAACTGTCATTTAAAAGAATGTGCTAGATCTCAGGTTCTCAAACTTGGTCCTCAGGACCCCACACGATTTATGTTTTGCAGGTCACCTGTACATTTTTTAAATGTGACAGTTGGTGACACACAGTGCAGCTGCTGGGTGACATAGAAAACGTAAACCACGTGGGGTCCTGAGGACCGAGTTTGAGAACCACTGTGCTAGATAAATGACAGAAGCTGATTGCTTTGGGCAACATCTTCAATTTATCTCTCTCCGAGTCTTGATACATCTCCCGCAAAGTGTGAAGTTAATCATGCAAGTGCACCTAGAGGACGTTATGGACTAGGGCAGTTGACCCTTCTAGTCCAATGCTTGCTCTGTGTTCCATTTATTTTGATCTCTCACTCTCTCCATCTTGTCACTGCAGTTGTATGATTCCAGGCCTCTAGTCTCTCTTTACAGTTCAGTGGCTTCCTCTGTCTTCTCAGTGTCTGAGCTGTACTCTGGCAGATATGCGCAGAGCAACTCGGGTCGTGTGCCCCAACTTACACATCCTGGGACCCACATGCCATGCTAAGCAATGCTTGTGTGCTCACACTTGTCAGTTGCACGTGTAGGCTTGCGTCCGTTCACTGCATGTACTGCATGTTACGTGGCAGCACCAGTGAAACTTGCAGTGGCACTGCCATGTGTGAGTGTACTGGAAGGTTTTATATCCCCGGCCACAGCACAAGAACTCACAGCTGTCAGACTGAGAGGACGTGCGGTTACACAGACGCCCATAAGTTCCCACGCTCCCTGTTGCGTTGTTTGCCTCGCAGAAGTTTGGCGAGTGGTCCACAAACACCAGTTCAGTATCTGCTGGCTTGGTATAGCTCTGAGGGTTCTTCAGTTTGAGAAAAGTGGGAAGTTGTTGGCGGCGGCCCCTAACAGCCTCAACCATGACGGCTTCCTTGTACCTTTCCTTCAGCATGTAGCCCACCTCTCGGAAATGGGGCAACGTGTTCCAACATGTCTTCAGCGCACAGGAGCCTGAAACGCCATGACACTTGCACTCCAAGCGGACATTCTTCTCCAGCAACTAGGAAAGAGAAATGTCATTAGAAGAGAGAACTTTAAATGCACCTATCTAAAGCACACGCTGTGGGTGGGCTGTATTACTGTTCACATGATGCCACATACCAGCCTACTAGTTCACTAAGAGCTAAGGACATTACTCAGGCACTGTGTTTATACCTTAATGATAGTGATGTCCAGGGATGGACTGGGGCTCCGATTCGGCCCTGGCATATGTGACCTGGGGCGCGCTGACACAACGCACAGGGGCATGCCGCGAGTCAGGCGGGTGTGGACTCACGGCACGCCCCCATTTCCATCGAAATGCATGGATCGGGTGGAGGGGATGGGGGTGCGCAACGCGACACAGGAGAGGGTGTCACAAGTCAGGTAGTGTGGACTCGTGGCACGCCCCCTGGAGAGGTGATGGAACTCATATCCCCCACCACCTAACCCCCCCCCCTCTATTAGGCAGAGCCAGGGCCAGTTCTAGGGTTAAGGCACCCCCATGGTTGCAAAAAGGGGTGTGGGCTCACAAGGAGGGGGCATGGTCACACAATAGTATCCCCTATTCAAATTACATATTACACCACACAGTAGAACACTCTTATTCACAAAACACCACACTTTACGATACACAGTAGTGACCCTTATACACATAATGCCCTCAGCAGTGCCCCTGATATAAATCTTTGCCTCTGTCACTCCAGCATCTCACCGCCCATGTCCCTCCAGCAGTTCTCTCCCCTGTGTCCCTCCAGCAGCTTCCCCGACTCTCTGTGTCCCTCCAGCCCCTTCAGCATGCACAAAGCTTGCTCCTCTTCATGGCTTTTCTTCACTTCAGCGTCGATCACAACATGACATCACATACGCCGCGCCATAAAAGGAAGTCACTGGGACCTGGGGAGGGCATGAAAGCCGTCTGGCAGACACAGTGTGTGTGAGTATCAGGAGGGGCAGAACCGCAGGCAGAGGACCATGAAACCAACAGGACCTGAGGAAAGGAGAGGTGGCTGCGGCTCGTCAGTGACACTAGCACAGCCTGCATCTATTGACGTGGGTGTCGGGACGGGCTCTTCTGTTCCACCTAGCATAACAGGTGACGGAAATCAGTTCCACCCTTTTCCTCTCACACCTAAACCCCTTCATATAACACTGCCCCCCATTTTGTTGAGGTTGTTGATCTTTGAAAATCAGGCCATAGGCCACTGTCTTATCCTGCATGGGGGAACCTCTAGCAAAGTATGATTGCAAGACCACCACAAAATGTGTCAATTGTCACTATCAATTCCATAACCTTTTACAGGCAACAAAGAAATGGGTTTTGCTATAAATAACAAAGAATTTTAACTTGTGTTAATCACAAAAGAAACCAAACCTGATTTTCACCACATAGAGCATTGCATGACCATGTCATAACTCATAAAGGTATATGGTGATTGTAGCTACCTTTCTCCCCACCAGGTTATTGTGCAGGTTCATCAGGGTACGGGCATGGCGCTTCACTTCTCTGGCGTCCATAAACTCTTTGGACAAGCGTAGGCCATGTTTCACGTCAGCAGAACATCCTCCCCATCTCCATCCTTTCTCGGAGTCCTGCTGCCCGTGTTTCTCCCAGTCACAGCCACAATAGGTCATGTTGCCATGGCTGCAGGCGTTGGTGATGGCGTGGGCAATGCCAGCAGAGAGGATAGCATAGTGAAAGGCTGTTTCTCGGCTGCCTGGCAAGGAAAGACCAAGAGTTTTACTCACAATCTAAAGTATACAACGATGATCCAAACAGGTTTAAAAGAACGGAATACTTGTTTGTAAGCCTAATGCCTGGTTTAGACACACAGGACCTAACGAAGCGTAATTACTCCAGTCTGTGGATCTGTGGGGCTATCAGAGTAGTACGGAAGTCAGTCAGATCTCCAGCAACTTTCATGCTTGTTGTGGCGGCTTTGAGTGTGATTCTGAATAAGGCCCCTATTGCTCAGATCATTTTGATTAAGGGTTCTGCTGGAAAATAAATCTCTGAAGTCCTAGGTGGGCTGCAGCAAGTTTACCTTTCATGTGTGGTTTTATCTACAATGGTCTTCCTTAAAGCATCATCCCATAAGGTGCAGATCTGTTCAGGGCCCGAGTTATTGCTGGCCCCTGGAAATTTTACCCGGGATCGGTATGAAATACCTCCAATCAAAATCCCAACAGCAATTGACCGACGGTCAAAATCCCGACAAGGTAAAAATCCCGACATGGACAAAATACCGACATTTAAAATACCGACAAGGTCAAAATACTGACATGTAAAATGCTGACAGGTCAAAATATTGACATGCGTTTTCATTGTTTTTTGTGTGTATGTCGACATAGGTCGACATGGAACCATATAAGTGTACCGCTGCGCTCGCCATACTTCGGGCACAGTGCCTCACTGTGCTCGGCACACTATTATATTCCCCCTCCAGGTCCACTGGGATGTCGGCATTTTGACCTGTCGACATTTTACATGTCGGTATTTTGACCTTGTCGGTATTTTAAATGTTGGTATTTTGTCCATGTCGGCATTTTGACCCTGTCAGGATTTGACCGTCGGTCGGGAGGTAAAATTGACTGCATCCCCTTATCCCATCTCTGGCAGACTACAAAATTATTCTGTAGCCGCTCTGCGATCCTTTCGTTCACACTTCTGCTAAGCTAAAATACACTCCCAGTGGGAGGCGGCATAGCGCTTGCACGGCTGCTAAAAACTGCTAGCGAGCGATCAACTCGGAATGACCACCAACATCACCAATTTTCTGTGTTAGAAGCTTTAGTAAAGTTACCCCCAGGACTCCATATAAAATAGGCCCATCATCCCGGTAGCCTGATGATAACCAGCTGCTTAACTGGCCAAACAGTCAGTCAGAAATCAAAAGTAATAAAACTGTATTTTATTTATTTATTTATAAACAGTTTCTTATATAGCGCAGCATATTCCGTTGCGCTTTACAATTAGAACAACAGTAATAGAACAAAACTGGGTAAAAAGTAAAAACAGACATAGAGGTAGGAAGGCCCCACTCACAAGCTTACAATCTATAGGGAAATAGGCATTGATACACAAGGATAGATGCTATCTATTGCATAATGGTCCACCAGATTGCTACGTTCTTAATGGGTTGTATGATGATACCCCGCAATGTTGGCCAAGTGTCAGGAGGGTGTGAGAGTAAAGAAAGACAAGATATGTGATGTCATGTATACTGTACAGAGAGGATGTAATTAGATAGGGAAGCACTGAAGGTTATGTGGGTGGGTTTGGAATTTGATAGGCTTGTCTGAAGAGGTGAGTTTTCAGGGAACGTTTAAAGGTTTGGAGACTAGAGGCAAGTCTTATTGTGTGTGGGAGGGCATTCCACAGAGTGGGTGAAGCCCGGGTAAAGTCCTGTAATTTTGATTGTGAACAAGTAATGCGTGTGGATGAGAGACGTAGATCTTGTGCAGAGCGGAGAGGTCAGGTAGGGAGATATTTTGAGATGAGTGAAGAGATGTATGTTGGTGCAGTTTGGTTAATAGCCTTGTATGTAAGTAAAAGTATTTTATATTTAATACGGTAGAATACCGGTAACCAATGGAGGGACTGACAGAGCGGATCTGCAGAAGATGAAAGTCTAGCGAGGAAGATTAGCCTCGCAGCTGCATTTAAAATGTATTGTAGTGGTGAGAACCTATGTTTGGGAAGACCGGTCAGGAGACTATTACAATAATCAGTGCGGGAGATAATGAGAGCATGGATTAGAGTTTTTGCTGTGTCTTGTGTAAGATCTGGTTGTATTTTGGATATGTTTCTTAGACGTATGTAACATGATCTTGAGACAGATTGAATGTGGGGAACAAAGGACAGTTCAGAGTCAAGAATGACACCTAGGCAGCGAGCTTGTTGGGTAGGGATGATTGCCGAGTTCTCAACAGTGATAGAGATATCAGGTTGGTACCTACTATTGGCCGGTGGAAATATAATTCATTCTGTTTTGGAAATATTAAGTTTAAGGTGGCGAGATGTCATCCAAGATGAAATGGCAGAAAGGCGTTCAGTGACACGGCCCAATACAGATGGTGACAAATCAGGGGAGGATAGGTAGATTTGAGTATCATCCGTATACAGATGGTACTGAAATCTGAAAGAGTTGATTAGTTTGCCAAGAGATGTGGTATAGATTTCTGGTTTTCTCACAAAATAATGCATTTTCTATTTATGGGGGGTACCATGGGCAATTGTCTCACCGGTCGCTATCCAGTTAGCCCCAATAAGCCGATTCAATGGCTACAAAACCATTTGATGGTATAACCATCGATGGTAAAACTGTGTGCACATGCTTAGAAGCACTGAGAGCTTCTCACATGCGCACATTAGCTGAGTTGACCACTGGACATGACCATAATCAATTATATTACACCCTATACAGACATAGGACACTACACCCCCAACATGACCTGACCACTGACAGGACCATAATACAATTCTATTACACCCTATACAGACATAGGACACTACACCCCCAACATGACCTGACCACTGGCCATGACCATAATACAATTCTATTACACACTATACAGACATAGGACACTACACCCCCAACATGACCTGGCCACTGGCCATGACCATAATACAATTCTATTACACACTATACAGACATAGGACACTGCACCCCCAACATGACCTGACCACTGGCCATGACCATAATACAATTCTATTACACACTATACAGACATAGGACGCTACACCCCCAACATGACCTGACCACTGGACAGGACCATAATACAATTCAACGAGCTCTACAAAGACATTAGATACTACACCCCTAGCATGACCTAAACACTGGTAATAATCATAATACTAATACATGATACTTATACTTAATATACAATAATACATAATACTTATAGAGTGTAAGCTTGCGAGCAGGGCCTTCCTACCTCTATGACAGGTTATTACCCAGTTCTGTTTTATCATTGTTTTCAATTGTAAAGCACAATTGAATTTGCTGCGCTATATAAGAAACTGCTAATACATAAATAAAAAATTATATTACACCCCATACAGACATAGGACATTACACCCCCAACATGACCTGACCAAGGGACAATGTATTACACTAATGGGCCCCATACACTTATACGACATGACGGTCCGTCATGTCATATAAGATTTCGTCCAACCTCCCGGCAGCCTCCCCGTTGGTAAGATAGTATTAGAAATATTGTATGCATTTTTTTTTTCATACAATGTATCTTTAACTATCCTCTCTATTTACTGCGGGATCCGACATATCACAAGTGCAGCACTCGTGATATGTCGGATCTAGGGGGATCCAAGCCGATGCTCACGGGAACGCGCATCGGATTGGATCGGCTTTTCAAGCACCTCGAAAATGCCCGATTTCACCCAATATATTGGGCCTAATGCTGAAATCGGGCAAAATCGGCCTAGTGTATGGGGCCCTTAAGAGCCTAATAAACTTCACACATCAGATGCATACGCACGCCACTCAAGCACACTTATCTTAGTAAATAAAGACACAACAACCGTAATTGGCGTGAAAGGGGTCAGCTTTTTATTTTGACTGAGAGGAAGGCCTATTAATACTAAAACTAAAAATGCAGACTTCCCTCTCTAACTAAGGTGGCGGGGAGAAGAACGGTTAAGCATGATAAACAACTTAATAAGGGTGATCCAAAATTATATGACGAAATAGAGCAATAAACATGTGTGTGTGAGGGGGCCTTCTGCCCCAGATGTTCCGGGATCGGCCTCCTGCCTCCATCCCGAGCAATAAAAACATAAGTGTGAGGGGGCCTTCTGCCCCAGATGTTCCGGGATCGGCCTTCTGCCTCCACACCAGACATCGTAAATCCAAAAATCCAAGGCCAGGGGTCGACCTTCTGCCACTACCCCTGTCCACCAACAGTTGTAGGGACAGAGGTACGCTCTGCCCCTACGGGTTAAAAAATAGGGCCACCGGCCCCGATATCCACACATGTTTATGATCTATCATATGGGTCCACCAGGTACGGTGGTGCCCATCAATTAATAATAAGACTATAAAATTACCTAAAAGTTCACCCGAACTTACTAACAATAAACTCCTTAAGTTGAACTAAAATAACCGTTCAGAAACCGGCCACCAAAAGCCGACACAAGTAACCCCATTGGAGCAACAAAAACCAACTCCCCAGGGCGGGAGGGTGGGTCACGGAAAAACTTGAGAGAGGCAGTATTTCCTAGGTCTGAAGACTATATGTATGTCAGACCGGCCCCTATACAGAATCCAGCCAATCACCATCCAGGCAGTTTCCCTTACGTTCCTCCCACAAAAACTGTAACCCCTTCCGTGCCAGAGTGATGCATTAAGAGGCGCGCTGCATGCCCAGCGGTGAGTTTATGTTGTCTCGGCCACATTCATGACCTACGCAATCTTAAACTTCACACGTCAGATGCATACGCACGCCACTCAAGCACACTTATCTTAGTAAATAAAGACACAACAACCGTAATTGGCGTGAAAGGGGTCAGCTTTTTATTTTGACTGAGAGGGAGGCCTATTAATACTAAAACAAAAAATGCAGACTTCCCTCTCTAACTAAGGTGGCGGGGAGAAGAACGGTTAAGCATGATAAACAACTTAATAAGGGTGATCCAAAATTATATGACGAAATAGAGCAATAAACATGTGTGTGTGAGGGGGCCTTCTGCCCCAGATGTTCCGGGATCGGCCTCCTGCCTCCATCCCAGACATCGTAAATCCAAAAATCCAAGGCCAGGGGTCGACCTTCTGCCACTACCCCTGTCCACCAACAGTTGTAGGGACAGAGGTACGCTCTGCCCCTACGGGTTAAAAAATAGGGCCACCGGCCCCGATATCCACACATATTTATGATCTATCATATGGGTCCACCAGGTACGGTGGTGCCCATCAATTAATAATAAGACTATAAAATTACCTAAAAGTTCACCCGAACTTACTAACAATAAACTCCTTAAGTTGAACTAAAATAACCGTTCAGAAACCGGCCAACTGCCAGGTTACCAACCTGCCACCGCCACCTGACCCGAAAACTCGACTCAACTAAACAAAGCAGAATACGAAGAAAACTCACTAAACTCAAACTAAAGAAAACAGAATACGAAACTAAAAAGACCTCAAGACCCGGCGCACCAGAGAAATTGCCCACCCCCCGGCCGACAAGCCATATAAGCGCGGATCCAGCCGCCTGCCTGCAAAAGAAGGGTGTTAGGCCCAACACCGAGGTTAAGAAACGAAATAAGGAGAAATTGGGTAACCTAACCTACATCCCTAACAGGAAGGGGGGGGGTCGCCCAATTTGACTTGAGGCAAAAACGCAAAACTTCGTCAGCCGGCAAAAGCCGTAATTAAAACCAAATAAAGCCGTAATTAAAACCGTAATTAAAAACAAAAATTCCTCAAGGCCCCCGCAATCGCAAAGTGCAACTGCGACGAGCAGCTAATCCTCAAAAGGGGCGCACTGGGAGGAAAAGACCTGATATAGCGTCGGACTGCACCAGACCTCCACCTACCCAGTGCCCGGACATCGACTTCGGACCAACCCGCCGCAGCGGCTGCCGAAGCAGGGCTGATGCGGAAAGAGTGAGCCCCAGAGCCGGCCGGAGATAGACCCAGGTATAAAATACAACGTCCCAAAACCAACCGGAATTGATACCTAGTCAACGGGGAACCGCCACAATGGACGAGCCACCCGGGAGGCGCTGGAGGCCGTACAGACGAATAAGACCTGGCCGTGGGAACTGGACAAATGCTCCGCACACGAGCCCGACCCCACTCGAACCCACAGCCCCCTGCCCACTACGTCGGTCTTGGAGCGCTGAATCCCACACCACAAACCGTCGGGGCGTACGACGACGTGGGCCGCCAGCATGGGCGAGGCAGAAGTCCGGGATACGGACACCAGCTCACCCACCCTGAACCCACTGTGGAAGGCCCTCGTAAAGGCCGCCATGAAGAGGCGAACCTCGTATCCCCGCATTGTATCCCCGTTTTGTGAGCGCTGAATCCCACACCGCAAACCGTCGAGGCGTATGTCGACGGCTGTTATTGACGGAAAGGAAGGCCTATTAAATCCAAACTTGGATGAAAATCCCTCACTAACTGGGGGACGGTTGAAATATTTATCACACATAGCAGAAAGCATACAGCACATAAAAATTAAATATCTCAAAATTATAAGTGAAATCATATCCTAAATGTTGGAGGGCCCGCTGCCCCGATGTTCCGGGATTGGCCTTCTGTCACCATCCCTGATGGCCGGCTGCCCAGATGTGCAGGGATCGGCCTGCTGCCACCATCCCTGACATCCCGAATCCAATGCAACTATGGGCCATCTGCCTCGTTATGGGTCTTACCACTATGGCCCCAATCCAGAAGGTAGCGACTCCACCGCTCCCAAGCGGCCAGACAAGCCGCGAAAGTTGCAGAAGGCAAAAAACCTGTGGGCTAAGTCCTCCAATCCGCACACTGAAGCAGGACAGGAGTCCCTTTGGATTAGAGATGCAGGAGCCGACTGCCTAAACCGCTGCCAGTTGACGCGAGAAAAAGGTATCATCAATGTCGTTGCACTCGGCCGGGACATGCGCGGCTCGCAACGTAATGTTGTTCACCCAGCATAGCAAGACTATCTGTGCGAAGACCCGCATTACCGGCAAGGATGTGGACTCCTGCCTACCGGCAAGGATGTGGACTCCTGCCTAACGATGGCAAAAGCCACGCCCAACTGGTCGCACCAGAAGACCCCTTGTGTGTTACGCAGGGCATAGCGCCAGAGCTCCGATGCGCCCAGTACGGGAAAAATACCCAGCAATAGCAAGTGTGTCAGGAAGCGCTCGCTAATCGCAAGCACCAGAGGTGTCCGTGAAAAGCTCCAGGGAGGCGCCAGACACGACCGCCTCCCACCCAACACAGACACCGCTGAAACAACCTAGAAATTCATCCCTTGTACGTAATTCCGCCAAATTTCGAGGGACAATCTGAGAAAAGTGATGCGGGCGTCGAATCCCAACTGTCGCCCACTCCAATCCTGCAAGCAAAATTAAACAGGCCCAATAGGGATTGAGCCCGCATGAAAGGAAGCTTGGCCGCAGCAGGTGCATAAAGGATGTCATCGTGAAGACGTAACACCGTATCCACTGGGAGCCTACAGAGCCCGGCGACCGAATCAATCTGAATTCCGAGATAAACTACGGATGCAGAGGGCCATAAAGCCGCTCAGGCGCCACCGGAACACCAAAGTGTGCGAAGAGGGCAAGTGCCCTCCGCAAGAAGCTAGTGCAGCGATCCGAGCCTGTGGCACGATCAAAAGGAAATCATCCAAGCCGTGCGAAAATTTGCCGTTCGCCCGTCCTACGCTCCAGGGACCAATGGAGGAAAGAACTGAATCCCTCAAAGTATGCGCAAGAGAGAGACAACCCATAGGGAGGCACCGATCTAAGTAATATCCATCGCCAAATATAGAAAACCCATAAACCGAAAGGCGGAAGGGTGCAGAGGGAGAAGACGAACTGCTGACCGGATGTCCAAGTTACACATCACGACCCCCCCGTCCCAAAGGACCTAATGGTGGCTATGGCCGAATCAAAGGACAGGGAAATGACCCTACACCGATCATCGGGGTTAGCATCATGTACTGATGACCCCAGGGGACAGGAAGATGTTGTAGGAGCCTAAATGTGCCCGCGGACTTCTGGGGCACTATCCCGATGGGGAACAAGATCTAACCCGGTAAGGGGGGGGGGGGGGTTATCATCCGGCCCAACGACAGCTCACCCGGAAGGTTCAGCGGAGCATGTCCGGAAACTCCCGAGCTGAACGCTGGTTCGTACCAGCCTCGGGACCTACTAGCCCACATATCGGCAATGGGAAACCGGAGGTGAAACCCGAGACCAAAAATTGGGCGGCCACCCGCCGCGGGTACCCTTGCAGCCAGGGTATGAGCGCCAGTAATCTGAATTGGGGTGGGGGCCAAGGCCAGTGCCTGGGGCTGCGGGAACGCGACTCTGCCAGGCCTGCGGTCCCGAATTACCCATTGTCCCAGGACTGCTGCAGTCCTTGATTCCATGGGCTCCGCCACCTCCGATGCAGGAGTGACAAAAAACGACACCGACCACCTAACTCACAGTGGGCATTACGGAAATAGAAGCATTCACCATGCCTCGTGCGTGATGGACTCGCTCGAAGAACGGCAAAAACGAGAGCCAGGCCAATTTGGCCATCGTCTCGCCGTCCTTGGTTCCTCGGAACCCTGTGTGACTTCCGAGCCCAATTCGACATCCTTTAGTAGATCTCCTGGCCATGCTGTTTGCGCCGGAAGGCCCTACCGTAACGTCGCCAAGCCGACCCCTTATACTCATGGTACAGTACGTGTATAAGGAATTGGTAGCGCACAAGGTTCCTGTGCGCGTCCGGACGCGTCTAAAAGAACACACCATAAAGATTAACATGCACCTAACTCAAGTAGGGGGGATCGCAAAGCGTCTTTGCTGCCAAGTCCTGTTTGCTAGGCGAAAGCAAAGCTTTAGGAGCATCGCCCGGAAGGGCAAAGATATGGACGTATTGGCCCTTACGGATCCAGCCCCAGACCTGGGGCCTAAAACCACATTGCACTGCCTTGTTAGCGCAGTGACCGGTGTCCGACTCAACCGACACTTGCGAGGTGGAAGAGGTTGGACACCAACGCACACTCCGTTGGACCCCATGTAAACCGCCGTCGGAGGACACCCCCTCCGAGGACATGGATACAAGGGATGAGTCTGTGCCCCGATGCCTACGCCTGTGTCTACAGCGCTTGCCGGAAAATCTTTACGCGTACTGTCGCCCACGCTAGAGGAGCGGGCTGAGTACTAGATCCCACCCGCTACGGGGGGTAACTGCACTACATCGGGACCAGTCAGGGTGCGATGAAGCTCACCTGCACGAGAAGCAACTCCGTCCGTCCCTGCACCCACCGGATGACTTGCTGAGGCACCGGACGACTCAATTCCAGTCCCGACGTCCATGACTGGGGAAACAAAAGAGACATTGTTCCCGTGGACCCACATCGGTCCCGCAGCCGCCGCGAGCGTTCCGCCAGAGGACAGGAGCGGCAGAAGTGTCTGCACGATGCTATCAGCCAAAGAAGCGGTAGCCGGCCCCTGACCCCCGGGTACGGAGGATACAAGGGGGGGGGGGGGGGGGCACCTCCGACACGACTGAGGCCCGAATGGCGGACAAGGTGTTGACGTCCACCAAAGGTGCGGACACCGTCGCTCTAAGTTCAGACACGGCACGCGAGTCCCGCGCCCCCACAGTAGGTTCACAAACCACCCGTAGGGAGCCAGGACCCGGACGAACCCTAGCTGTCGGGTATAACGTCTTCGCAGTCCTGCTGCAATGAGCTCTGCCTGACCGCCTGCGCTGCGACCCCTTCCTCTTGATAATTGGACTCATGATAAAATACCCAAGCGCCGTAACTACTAGAAAGATGCAATGCATCGTCCGACAGAAGGCTGTCCGCAGCAGCGTCCGAGTTCTCAGTAGGGACGCGGTGAGGGACAGACAACCCTGTACGCGCCAGTGAACGCTGCGGCCGGGCACCTTAGCCTAGGACCGGCCGGAACCGCACGGCAACGGCTGGTGGCGTCACAGTGTAACCCCAGATGGGGGCGGAGCCATGGGTCCAACCACGGCAGGAGGGGGCTGGTGGCCTCTCACACTGCGGGCGGACGCGGAGCGTCGCAACAGCCCCTGAAAGTTCCACAGGCGGAACCGCCCCATAAGCCACGGCAGAGCGGGCGCACCACGCCGCCCCGCCGCGCGCAACCCGTCCCTGAGCAGGGACATTACGATCGCCACCGGGCCCAGCAAGAGAAGATCTCCCTAGGGGTTCCCAGGTGCGGGACCGAGATATGGCAGCACGCGCGCGCCGCACGGACCCACCGTGTCGGCAACCACGCGACCTCCCGCCCGTTCAGAGGAGAGGGGCATGGGTCATGGAGCCCGCCCCCACTGTGGTGTGCTAACTGAAATGCAGCCCGCGCGCGCTGGCCGGACACACCGCGTCCGGCAGCCGCGCGACCCCCCGTCCCCCTAGTCGAGAGGGAGAGTAAAATATCATGCCGTACGCGCGTGCTGGCCGGACCCACCGCGTCCAGCAGCCGCGCGACCACCCGCCCGCCCCTTGAATGCTGTAGTTGGAAAGGGGGGGGCCGCCGGGCAGCTGGGCGGGAGCGCCGATCCGTCAGAGCAGGACCAGCGCGCCAGCCAGCCGCCCGACGTGATGGTAATGCCTCACATTGGCGGGTGCAGGGACGGCACAACCCCGTCCCCTGCAGGCCGCCTCAGCCGCCCCCGGACCCCCGGCGCTCTGTCCCCGGCCGCAGCCAGCAGTGGGAACGGAGACGGAGAGAGAGGAAGTGAACCGCGGGCGGGCGGCCGAGCCCGGCCGCGCACCCCACGGGTCTCCTGCATGGCAGGCACGGCATGCCTGCCCTGAGCCGGCCGGACCACATAAGAGTCCGGGAGCGCAGGCGGGCAAGTACAGCCGCTCTAGGCGCTGCAAGTCCGCTCCGCTCGGCCGGACCCCGAGAAGCCCAGCAGCCAGGCAACGCTGGGCTGGGTCTGGCGGCCATAAGCAACACCCGTCCCCAAATAGAACAGAGAAAGAGAAAGGAGAAGGGGGTAAAGTAGGGGAGAAGGAGGTAGAACAGGAGTAGAGTTTAGTAGAAGATACAGAGAGAGGTATAGATAAGGAGAGCAGAGGGAAAGATGAGAGGATAAAAGAATTATTATGCAGCAATAAAACACTGTGATATAAGTTGTACTCAACAGTTCCACAGAAAAACTTGAGAGAGGCAGTAGTTCCTAGGTCTGAAGACTATATGTATGTCAGACCGGCCCCTATACAGAATCCAGCCAATCACCATCCAGGCAGTTTCCCTTACGTTCCTCCCACAAAAACTGTAACCCCTTCCGTGCCAGAGTGATGCATTAAGAGGCGCGCTGCATGCCCAGCGGTGAGTTTATGTTGTCTCGGCCACATTCATGACCTACGCAATCTTTCAGTAAGGATTGTAGATTCTGCTTTTTAGCAGAATCTGCAATCCCTGCAATCACCTGCTGGGGGTCTCCCAGTGCAGGGATCATGCTCTGATTGTGAAGCCTCCTGGCTGCGACGGCAGGAGTACCACCCCCATTTTTTCGATCACACAGCCGCTCCAAAAACCCTGTTTCCTCGATGACGCCCCAAAAATGCTTGGTCACCGCCTCCAGCCCACGCCTCTGCCTGTCAACCAGACAGAGGCGTTTGCAGTTAATGTGGCAAACCACATTAACTGTGGGCGCATGCGCAGGACGGGACCTGCGCATGCGTGCGCGGGTCCAGTCGTTTAAATTGCATTTGCGATGTGACCTGAATAAGGCCCTAAGTACAAATATACTGCAGGTCAGTACAGCTGCTTAACATAACTTGCCAAGGGGGACATGTACTAAGCAGTGATAAGAGTGGAGAAGTGAGCCAGTGGAGAAGTTTCCCCATTAACCAATCAGCAGCTCTGTATAATTCTATAGTATGCAAATTATAGATATTACTTCAGTGCTGAATGGTTGCCATGGGCAACTTCTCCACTCGCTCACTTCTCTGCTCTTATCACTGCTTAGTAAATGTCCCCCATCACTGAATATAATTATCTAATACAGTGGTGATCAAACTTTTTTGAATCACTGCGCCCTAAATTATTAGAATTTTTTTCACGGCACCCCTAGGCTAAATGTTTCTTATTGAGAAATTTAGAAATAAATATTAAATTAAGTAAATTGTGTTTATATGTCATCCATAGGATCGGTTATGTGGTGAGGGACAAGATTTGCTTCTGTTTGTCCACATATTTTATGACTTCCAGCCACCAGCACTGGTTTTGCCTATTACATTTACCATAAATAATTTTAATTGTTCCTGGACCACCAATCCAAGGCTCCCCTGCAAGCGCCCCGAGGCACCCCAGGGTGCCACGGCACACAGTTTGTGAACCAATGATCTAATACATAAAAAAATCTAAAATACAATAATTCCCCAACAAAATGTGAACTACTTGTCGTGATCATCATACAATTTCCTGTAATTTTACACACCCCGGCCTCAGTGCCAGATTATGCATGGGCCTGGAGCTGAAATTTCTGAAGGGTCTATTGTGTTCTGCTGCAGGGGGTGTGACCAGCACGACGGGTGCATGGCTTCCCGATAATAGGGGTGTGATCAGGAATGTATATATATTTTATATGTGTGTGCGTGCGCCTGTGTATGTATGTATGATTGTATGTGTATATGATTGTATGTATGTATGTATGCATCTGTTTCAAAAATAGAAAACTCTCAGCATTTAAATGACCACTTATCTCCAAAAAATCAATTATTCAAACAAACAAAAACATACATAGAAAATCTAAAAATTCCGAAAATGAAAATCGGATAAAACAAAGTGAACACACTCCCTTCATCAAAAAGGGTGGCCATCATTATCCTTAGTCCATGATCAAAATCTAGAAACAACAAAAGAGGACAGTGTTCCAAATAGTGCAGTATGTAACTGAAGATGGTTGCGGCTGCATCTTTTGGCAGTCGCGCATCTTCAGGGTTAAATGCCGCTATAAAGTCCTTCCCTTGTGTACAAGTGTGCATCCATCCAAATGTGCAAGGACTGAGATGCTAATTTCTCACACCATGGAAACATAGAATGTGATAGCAGATAAGAACCACTAGGCCCATCTAGTCTGCCCATGTACAATCACACACTTACACACTATTATTTATTTATTTATTTTATTTATTACGTTTCTTATATAGCGCAGCAAATTCCGTTGCGCTTTACAATTTGAAATAACAATAACAAACTGGGTGATAACAGTCATAGAGGTAGGAAGGCCCTGCTCGCAAGCTTACACTCTGTAGGGAAATAGCACCTTTCCTTGTGTACATATGCCTATCTATTGCATAGAATGAGAAGACATGTGAGGATATGTGTGGACTGTACAGAGTGGATGCAATTTGATAGGAAGGTTTATGAAAGTTATGTGGGCGGTTCTGGAATTTGATACGCTTGCCTAAAGAGGTGAGTTTTCAGGGAACGCTTGAAGGTTTGGAGGCTAGAGGAGAGTCTTATTGTGCGTGGTAGGGCATTCCACAGAGTGGGTGCAGCCCGATGAAAGTCCTGCAGTCGTGAGTGGGAGCGAGTAATGAGTGTGGATGAGAGACGCAGGTCTTGTGAAGAGCGAAGAGGTCGGGTTGGGAGATATTTTGTGATAAGCGAAGTGATGTACGTTGGTGTAGTTTGGTTAATGGCCTTGTGTGTGAGTAAAAGTATTTTATATTGAATACGGTAGAATACAGGAAACCAATGGAGGGACTGACAGAGTGGATCTGCAGACGATGAACGTCTAGCGAGGAAGATAAGCCTCGCCGCTGCATTCAGAATGGATTCTAGTGGTGAGAGTCTCGTTTTGGGAAGACCAGTTAGGAGACTATTGCAATAATCAATGTGGGAGATAATGAGAGCGTGGATTAGAGTTTTAGCAGTGTCTTGTGTAAGGTATGGTCGTATTTTGGATATGTTTTTTAGATGTATGTAACATGATCTTGAGACAGATTGAATTTGGGGAACAAAGGACAGATCAGAGTCAAGGATGACACCTAGGCAGCGAGCTTGTGGGGTAGGGTAGATTGCCGAGTTTTCAACAGTGATAGAGATATAAGGTTGGTACCTACTATTGGCCGGTGGAAATATAATTAACTCTGTCTTTGAAATATTAAGTTTGAGGTGGCGAGATGTCATCCAGGATGAGATGGCAGAAAGGCATTCAGTGACACGGTCCAGTACATATAGGGACAAGTCAGGGGAGGATAGGTAGATTTGAGTATCATCTGCGTACAGATGATACTGAAAACCAAAAGAGCTGATTAGTTTACCAAGAGATGAGGTATAGATAGAGAAAAGCAGAGGACCCAAGACTGAGCCTTGCGGTACTCCAACTGAAAGAGGTAGCGAAGAGGAGGTAGATTCAGAGAAGCGAACACTGAAGGAGCGATTAGATAGGTACGATAGGAACCAAGAAAGGGCTGTGTCTTTAAGACCTAGGGATTGTAGTGTCTGTATGAGAAGAGAGTGATCTACAGTGTCAAATGCAGCAGATAGATCTAGAAGAATAAGTAGTGAGTAGTGGCCTTTAGACTTCGTAGTGACCAAATCATTAACCACTTTAGTCAGTGCTGTCTCTGTGGAATGTTGGGAACAGAAGCCTGACTGAAGTGGGTCCAACAAAGGTTTAATTTGTATTATTATTTATTTTTGTCGGAAGCGCATCCCAGCATTCACTGCGGCGGCGGCCAGCCTATGTGGAAGGAGAGGGACAGCTGCAGCGGCGCCACTATCAATTACATAGCGCTGCTGAGGCTCCCTCCTCCCCCTCCTTCCTCTTCCTTCTCACCTGCCTGGGATTTGCTCCTCGTCCTCTCCTCCTCCGGCACACACAGGCGGCTTGTAATGAGTCAATTTGACTCATTACAAGCCGCTGACTTGGAATGCGGGCAGTTGTGCCCTCAGGGCGACTGCACTGTGTGCCAGGCACACCACACCTGGCACACACATAGTTACGGCCCTGCTGCGCTCAAATCAGCAGCAACTCAAATAATTATACTAAATATAAAGAGAGAGAATTGAGCACTAGTTTTGTAAGTCGCCGGGTTTGCTGGACAGCAGTGTGTGCTTGTCCTTGGTACTTCCACTAGCCACACACTGCCGTCTGGCAAACCTGGCGCCCACTGAGCAACGCCATCCACCCGCTCCCCGCCTCCCGCTGGATGCAGCGGCAACACAGCGGCAAGAGATCAGAAGCCGCGGACAGACCACAAGGCTGAGGAATCTAGCGGCTGTACAAGGTAGGGAAAGCTAGGTGAAGAGTCCGGACTGGCTAAAACTTGGGCAACCAAAATATGCTCTAAAAGTAGCTGTAAACAAACCGTTTTTAATTGAAAATCTAACTATACATTTTTTTATAGGTAGCACTTACAAAACTAGCACTCAATTCTCTCTCTTTAATCTACCAGTATATTTTGGATTGTGGGAGGAAACCAGAGTACCCGGAGGAAACCAAGGCAAGCACAGGGAGAATATACAAACTCCACACAGTTAAGGCCATCGTGGGAATCCAACCCATGACCTCAGTGCTGTGAGGCAGTAAAACTAACCATTACACCTTTCATAATCACACCTGCCCTATGGCAGTTGCAAATGTCCCATCTGAGTATTATCTCCAAATGAATGATGAAGTGTCTGTGTAGGGAAACACTTTAGCAACAAGCCCGCGACACCCTCATAGCACGACCATGAGACAGACCAATAATGTCCTGTTATCGTGCAATAACACATGGAATCTGGGATTTGGGGGTATTTACTAAGCCTTGGATAGAGATAAAGTGACCAGAGATAAAGTACCAACCAATCAGATCCTAACTGTCATGTTACAGGCTGTGTTTGAAAAATGACAGGAGCTGATTGGCTGGCACTTTATCTCCATCTTCTTTATCTCCAAGGCTTAGTAAATAGACATCTAAGTATCCGGACCCATGTGTTACTGCAACTCCAGGGGTGCTGATCAGGGATTATGCATCAGGTGCCCCAATAAGTGGCAGGTATTGGGGCTAACTGTATAGCCCCAGGTGAAATGATGAGCTGCAGTAAATTACCGCAGATAATTGAATACCAGCCCAAGTCTACATTTCGGTCCCCTAAGGGCCTTTGTCAAGACCTACGAGCTTGTTAGCCAAAACAAACAAACAAACAAACAAACCCACTTACCTGTGCAAGAAGGTCCACTGGGGCACCCTGACTGCCTCCATGTACAGACATAACCGGAAATGACATCATCAGTGTATCTCCTACATTAGCAAACTCCATCTAGCCTCAATACCCAATCATAATAATAGTAATATTCATGGACTCAAGATATCCACCTAGTTAAATCTCACCCATGCTGGCTCTCCAGATTACCTAACAACATAGATAACACCACAGCAGAACGCATAACCTGATGTACGCGCTCATCCGGAGCTACTGGAACTTTTGGTCCTGTGCTCCATCCGGCTGAAACGTGCTGGCTATGCCTCCAGAGAACTGTGTTCCCACGTTTTCAGCTTGCATTCTACCCAGGTGGAGCGCACAGCCCTCACATAATTATAGGACCACCATATCGCCACCACAGGGCACAGCATATTAACACATCCTGGAGTCCAGCAGACAGGGCCATCTAACAAGGGCCTCAAAAATATATTTCTCTAACGTCCTAAGTGGATGCTGGGGACTCCGTCAGGACCATGGGGAATAGCGGCTCCGCAGGAGACAGGGCACAAAAGTAAAAGCTTTAGGATCAGGTGGTGTGCACTGGCTCCTCCCCCTATGACCCTCCTCCAAGCCTCAGTTAAGATTTTGTGCCCGGCCGAGAAGGGTGCAATCTAGGTGGCTCTCCTAAAGAGCTGCTTAGAGTAAAAGTTTTGTTAGGTTTTTTATTTTCAGTGAGTCCTGCTGGCAACAGGCTCACTGCTACGAGGGACTTAGGGGAGAGAAGTGAACTCACCTGCATGCAGGATGGATTGGCTTCTTAGGCTACTGGACACCATTAGCTCCAGAGGGAGTCGGAACACAGGTCTCACCCTGGGGTTCGTCCCGGAGCCGCGCCGCCGACCCCCTTGCAGATGCCGAAAAGTGAAGAGGTCCAGAAACCGGCGGCAGAAGACTCTTCAGTCTTCATAAGGTAGCGCACAGCACTGCAGCTGTGCGCCATTGTTGTCAGCACACTTCATAGCAGCGGTCACTGAGGGTGCAGGGCGCTGGGGGGGGCGCCCTGGGCAGCAATGATAGTACCTTATTCTGGCTAAAAATACATCACATATAGCCCCTGGGGGCTATATGGATGTATTTAACCCCTGCCAGGTCTCAGAAAAACGGGAGAAGAAGCCCGCCGAAAAGGGGGCGGGGCCTATTCTCCTCAGCACACAGCGCCATTTTTCCTCACAGAAATGCTGGTGGGAAGGCTCCCAGGCTCTCCCCTGCACTGCACTACAGAAACAGGGTTAAAACAGAGAGGGGGGGCACTTATTTGGCGATATATATATATATATATATTAAAATGCTATAAGGGAAAAACACTTATATAAAGGTTGTCCCTGTATAATTATAGCGTTTTTGGAGTGTGCTGGCAAACTCTCCCTCTGTCTCCCCAAAGGGCTAGTGGGGTCCTGTCCTCTACCAGAGCATTCCCTGTGTGTGTGCTGTGTGTCGGTACGTGTGTGTCGACATGTATGAGGACGATGTTGGTGAGGAGGCGGAGCAATTGCCTGAAATGGTGATGTCACTCTCTAGGGAGTCGACACCGGAATGGATGGCTTATTTAAGGAATTACGTGATAATGTCAACACGCTGCAAGGTCGGTTGACGACATGAGACGGCCGGCAAACAAATTAGTACCTGTCCAGGCGTCTCAAACACCGTCAGGGGCTGTAAAACGCTCATTTACCTCAGTCGGTCGACACAGACACAGACACGGACACTAACTCCAGTGTCGACGGTGAAGAAACAAACGTATTTTCCTTTAGGGCCACACGTTACATGTTAAGGGCAATGAAGGAGGTGTTACATATTTCTGATACTACAAGTACCACAAAGAAGGGTATTATGTGGGGTGTGAAAAAACTACCTGTAGTTTTTCCTGAATCAGATAAATTAAATCATGGGTCTTCAACCTGTGGCCCTCCAGATGCTGTGGAACTACACATCTCAGCATGCACTGCTTCTGTTTTAGCATGCCTTAATAGCAAAACTGTGGCAGGGCATGCTGGGATGTGTAGTTCCACAGCATCTGGAGGGCCACAGGTTGAAGACCCATGAATTAAATGAAGTGTGTGATGATGAGTGGGTTTCCCCCGATAGAAAATTATTGGCGGTATACCCTTTCCCGCCAGAAACACCCTTTAGGGTGGATAAGGCGCTCACACGCTTATCAAAACAAGTGGCGGTACCGTCTCCAGATAGGGCCGCCCTCAAGGAGCCAGCTGAGAGGCTGGAAAATATCCTAAAAAGGTATATACACACATACTGGTGTTATACTGCGACCAGCGATCGCCTCAACCTGGATGTGCAGCGCTGGGGTGGCTTGGTCGGATTCCCTGACTGAAAATATTGATACCCTTGACAGGGACAGTATTTTATTGACTATAGAGCATTTAAAGGATGCATTTCTATATATGCGAGATGCACAGAGGGATATTTGCACTCTGGCATCAAGAGTAAGTGCGATGTCCATATCTGCCAGAAGATGTTTATGGACACGACAGTGGTCAGGTGATGCAGATTCCAAACGGCACATGGAAGTATTGCCGTATAAAGGGGAGGAGTTATTTGGGGTCGGTCCATCGGACCTGGTGGCCACGGCAACAGCTGGAAAATCCACCTTTTTTACCTCAAGTCACATCTCAGCAGAAAAAGACACCGTCTTTTCAGCCTCAGTCCTTTCGTCCCCATAAGGGCAAGCGGGCAAAAGGCCAGTCATATCTGCCCAGGGATAGAGGAAAGGGAAGAAGACTGCAGCAGGCAGCCCATTCCCAGGAACAGAGCCCTCCACCGCTTCTACTAAGTCCTCAGCATGACGCTGGGGCCGTACAAGCGGACTCAGGTGCGGTGGGGGGTAGTCTCAAGAGTTTCAGCGCGTAGTGGGCTCACTCGCAAGTGGACCCCTGGATCCTACAAGTAGTATCCCAGGGGTACAGATTGGAAATTCGAGACGTCTCCCCCTCGCAGGCTCCTGATGTCTGTTTTACCAACGTCTTCCTCCGACAGGGAGGCAGTATTGGAAACAATTCACAAGCTGTATTCCCAGCAGGTGATAATCAAAGTACCCCTCCTACAACAAGGAAAGGGGTATTATTCCACACTATATTGTGGTACTGAAGCCGGACGGCTCGGTGAGACCTATTCTAAATGGATAATCTTTGAACACTTACATACAAAGGTTCAAATCAAGATGGAGTCACTCAGAGCAGTGATAGCGAACCAATAGGGTGTCCCTGGACATCAAGGTTGCTTACCTCCATGTCCCAAATTGCCTTCTCACCAAGGGTACCTCAGGTTCGTGGTACGGAACTGTCACTATCCGTTTCAGACGCTGCCGTTTGGATTGTCCACGGCACCCCGGGTCTTTACCAAGGTAATGGCCGAAATGATGATTCTTCTTCAAAGAAAAGGCGTCTTAATTATCCCTTACTTGGACGATCTCCTGATAAGGGCAGGGTCCAGAGAACAGTTGGAAGTCGGAGTAGCACTATCTCAAGTAGTTCTACGACAGCACGGGTGGATTTTAAATATCCAAAATCGCAGCCGTTTCCGACGACACGTCTGCTGTTCCTAGGGATGGTTCTGGACACAGTCCAGAAAAAGGTGTTTCTCCCGGAGGAGAAAACCAGGGAGTTATCCGAGCTAGTCAGGAACCTCCTAAAACCAGGAAAAGTGTCAGTGCATCATTGCACAAGAGTCCTGGGAAAAATGGTGGCTTATTATGAAGCGATTCCATTCGGCAGATTCCACGCAAGAACTTTTCAGTGGGATCTGCTGGACAAATGGTCCGGATCGCATCTTCAGATGCATCAGCGGATAACCCTATCTCCAAGGACAAGGGTGTCTCTCCTGTGGTGGTTACAGAGTGCTCATCTTCTAGAGGGCCGCAGATTCGGCATTCAGGATTGGATGCTGGTGACCACGGAGGCCAGCCTGAGAGGCTGGGGAGCAGTCACACAAGGAAAAAATTTCCAGGGAGTGTGATCAAGTCTGGAGACTTTTCTCCACATAAATATACTGGAGCTAAGGGCAATTTACAATGCTCTAAGCTTAGCAAGACCTCTGCTTCAAGGTCAGCCGGTATTGATCCAGTGGGACAACAACACGGCAGTCGCCCACGTAAACAGACAGGGCGGCACAAGAAGCAGGAGGGCAATGGCAGAAACTGCAAGGATTTTTCGCTGGGCGGAAAATCATGTGATAGCACTGTCAGCAGTGTTCATTCCGGGAGTGGACAACTGGGAAGCAGACTTCCTCAGCACAACCTCCACCCGGGAGAGTGGGGACTTCATCGGGAAGTCTTCCACATGATTGTGAACCGTTGGGAAAGACCAAAGGTGGACATGATGGCGTCCCGCCTGAACAAAAAACTGGACAAGTATTGCGCCAGGTCAAAAGACCCTCAGGCAATAGCTGTGGACGTTCTGGTAACACCGTGGGTGTACCAGTCGGTGTATGTCTTACCTCCTCTGCTTCTCATACCCAAGGTATTGAGAATTATAAGACGTAGAGGAGTAAGAACTATACTCGTGGCTCCGGATTGGCCAAGAAGGACTTGGTACCCGGAACTTCAAGAGATGCTCACAGAGGACTCATGGCCTCTGCCGCTAAGAAGGGACTTGTTTCAGCAAGTACCATGTCTGTTCCAAGACTTACCGCGGCTGCGTTTGACGGCATGGCGGTTGAACGCCGGATCCTAAGGGAAAAAGGCATTCCGGAAGAGGTCATTCCTACCCTGGTCAAAGCCAGGAAGGAGGTGACCGCACAACATTATCACCACATGTGGCGAAAATATGTTGCGTGGTGTGAGGCCAGGAAGGCCCCACGAAGAAATTTCAACTCGGTCGTTTCCTGCATTCCTGCAAACAGGAGTGTCTATGGGCCTCAAATTGGGGTCCATTAAGGTTCCAATTTCGGCCCTGTCGATTTTCTTCCAAAAAAGAATTGGCTTCAGTTCCTGAAGTCCAGAAGTTTGTCAAGGGAGTGCTGCATATACAACCCCCTTTTGTGCCTCCAGTGGCACTGTGGGATCTCAACGTAGTTCTGGGATTCCTCAAATCACATTGGTTTAAACCGCTCAAATCTGTGGATTTGAAATATTTCACAGGGAAAGTGACCATGCGGTTGGCCCTGGCCTCGGCCAGGCGAGTGTCAGAATTGGCGGCGTTTGTCTCACAAAAGCCCATATCTGATTGTCCATTCGGACAGGGCAGAGCTGCGGACTCGTCCCCAGTTTCTCCCTAAGGTGGTGTCAGTGTTTCACCTGAACCAGCTTATTGTGGTACCTGCGGCTACTAGGGACTTGGAGGACTCCAAGTTGCTAGATGTTGTCAGGGCCCTGAAAATATAGTTTCCAGGACGACTGGAGTCAGGAAAACTGACTTGCTGTTATCCTGTATGCACCCAACAAACTGGGTGCTCTTGCTTCTAAGCAGACGATTGCTAGTTGGATGTGTAGTACAATTCAGCTTGCACATTCTGTGGCAGGCCTGCCACAGCCAAAATATGTAAATGCCCATTTCACAAGGAAGGTGGGCTCATCTTGGGCGGCTGCCCGAGGGCTCTCGGCTTTACAACTTTGCCGAGCTGATACTTGGTCAGGGGCACACCCTGACTGAGGAGGACCTGGAGTTCTCTCATTCGGTGCTGCAGAGTCATCCGCACTCTCCCGCCCGTTTGGGAGCTTTGGTATAATCCCCATGGTCCTGACGGAGTCCCCAGCATCCACTTAGGACGTTAGAGAAAATAAGAATTTACTTACCGATAATTCTATTTCTCGTAGTCCGTAGTGGATGCTGGGCGCCCATCCCAAGTGCGGATTGTCTGCAATACTTGTACATAGTTATTGTTACAAAAATCGGGTTATTATTGTTGTGAGCCATCTTTTCAGAGGCTCCGCTGTTATCATGCTGTTACCTGGGTTCAGATCACAGGTTGTACAGTGTGATTGGTGTGGCTGGTATGAGTCTTACCCGGGATTCAAAATCCTTCCTTATTGTGTACGCTCGTCCGGGCACAGTATCCTAACTGAGGCTTGGAGGAGGGTCATAGGGGGAGGAGCCAGTGCACACCACCTGATCCTAAAGCTTTTACTTTTGTGCCCTGTCTCCTGCGGAGCCGCTATTCCCCATGGTCCTGACGGAGTCCCCAGCATCCACTACGGACTACGAGAAATAGAATTATCGGTAAGTAAATTCTTATTTAAACTAATTGAAGTCATATACAGTGATTCAAAATCACCAATTGATTATATATACACATATATAATATAAATACACACACACATTATATATATATATATAGAGAGAGAGAGAGAGAGAGAGAGAGAGGGGGAGAGAAATATCCATGGACCGGCACTCCTTCCCAATCATTTAGAAATGCTCCGGTGCCCTCAGAGTAACAGAAGGTATTATATCATATGCAAAGAAAACTGCGGCACTCGGAGACTTTAGAATCAAATACCATGTATTAAAAGCGTGATGCTTTTAATACACAGTGGGGGTCATTCCGAGTTGTTTGCTCGTTATTTTTTTTTCGCAACGGAGCGATTAGTCGCTAACGCGCATGCGCAATGTCCGCAGTGCGACTGCGCCAAGTAAATTTGCTATGCAGTTAGGTATTTTACTCACGGCATTACGAGGTTTTTTCTTCGTTCTGGTGATCGTAATGTGATTGACAGGAAGTGGGTGTTTCTGGGCGGAAACTGGCCGTTTTATGGGTGTGTGTGAAAAAACGCTTCCGTTTCTGGGAAAAACGCGGGAGTGGCTGGAGAAACGGAGGAGTGTCTGGGCGAACGCTGGGTGTGTTTGTGACGTTAAACCAGGAACGACACTGACTGAACTGATCGCAGATGCCGAGTAAGTCTGGAGCTACTCAGAAACTGCTAAGAAGTGTCTATTCGCAATTCTGCTAATCTTTCGTTCGCAATTTTGATAAGCTAAGATTCACTCCCAGTAGGCGGCGGCTTAGCGTGTGCAAAGCTGCTAAAAGCAGCTTGCGAGCGAACATCTCGGAATGACCCCCAGTATTTGATTCTAAAGTCTCCAAGTGCCGCAGTAAGTATTCTTTGTATGTATATATCTCCTATATATTTGCCTTGTCTGTGCCTGGCCCTCTAACGCTGGGCGGAGTCACAGGCACAGATCTGGCCAGGAACAGTCCCCTCCCCATCTCCGCCCAGTCCCCTCCCTATCTCCGCCCAGTCCCCTGTCTCCCTTCTCCCCGTACACTCTCTGGTGACAGAGCAGCCGCTGACTGTGAGCGGAACTCACACTACCCGCCTCACAGATTAGCGGCTGCTGCAGAGTTCAGGGGGACATGCTGAGCACTGGCAGCTGCTCTCGCTCCCCCTCCCACCCGCGGCAACCACCCGCATCTGCCCCTTACCCGCGGCACTCCCGCCCTCTCCCCCTCCCGCAGCACCAACATCCGCGGCACTCCCGCTCAGAGGCGTCACTTACTGTTATAACACCCGGTGCGGTCGCGGGTGAAAAGGGGGCGTGGCTTCGCGGAAGGGGGCGTGGCGTCGCGTCCCGACCCCCGTTTTCGGCACATTGTGGGTCGGGGGATACGGCCTTCACCCGGACACTGCTGAATCTGCAGTGCTGGCTTCTGCGCTGTGACAGGAGCCGGGTTGCAGCATCCAGCTCCTGTCACTGAGCAGGAGCCGGCACTTTGGTGTCACCCCTCAGAGGGTAACACCCGGGTGCGGCCCGCACCCCCCGCACCCACGTTGTGGCGCCACTGCTCCTGCCCCCTCCCCCACCCGTAGCACAAACACCCGCCGCATCCACCCACCACCCGCGGCACTCCCGCCCCCTCCCCCACCCAGAGCACAAACACCCGCGCCACCCACCCGCGGAACTCCCGCCCTCTCCCCCACCCATAGCACCAACACCCGCAGCAACCAACCGCATTTGCCCCCCACCCGCGGCACTCCCACCCTCTCCCCCACCCGCAGCACCAACACCCCCGCCACCTACTCGCGACACCCACCGCATCCACCCACCACCTGTGGCACTCCACCCCCTCCCCCACCCGCAGCACCAACACCCGCACCACCCGTGGCACTCTGCCCACTCCCCCACCCACAGCACCAACACCCGCTGCCCCCCCCGCGGCACCCAACGCATCCCCCACATCCGCTCCCACCCGCGGCACTCCCGCCCCCACCCGTAGCTCCCACACCTGCAGCACCCCCTGCCCCTCCCCCACCCGCTGCAACCCTGCCCCTCCCCCATACCCACCCTCTCCCCCACCCGCAGCACCAACACCCGCGCCACCTACCCGCGGCACCCACCGCATCCACCCACCACCCGTGGCACTCCACCACCAACACCCGCACCACCCGTGGCACTCTGCCCCCTCCCCCACCCACAGCACCAACACCCGCTGCCCCCCCCCTGCGGCACCCAACGCATCCCCCACATCCGCTCCCACCGCGGCACTCCCGCCCCCACCCGTAGCTCCCACACCTGCAGCACCCCCCGCACCTCCCCCACCCGCTGCAACCCTGCCCCTCCCCCATACCCACCTCTCCCCCCCGCTGCACCCTTCACCCAACCCGCACCACCACCGCATCTGCCCCTCCTGCAACCCCCCTCCCCCCCCCCCAAACCTCGGAAACCCAGCAGCTGCCTCCCACCACCCAACTGCACCACCACTGCTCCAGCCCCTGCCCCCCCTCCGCACTTGTCCCCCCACCCATGGCACCACGCCCCCACCCCCAGCACCCCTCCTTCCCCATCCACGGCACTCCCACACTAGCTTCTCCCACACCCACATCACCCCTGCTCCCAACCCCCCACCCATGGCACCCCCGCCCCTCTCCTACGCACAGCACTCCTGCTCCCGCACCCCCACCCCTCCCCTACCTGTAGCACCTGCCCCTGCAACCGTGGCACACTCAAACCCCCCCACCCCCCCCAAATGCACCACACCGGCAAACCGCCCCCTCCCCCACCCTTGGCACCCCCCCACTCCACCCCCATACCCACCTCTCCCCCCGCTACACCCCTGCATCCTCCACTGCACCCGCACCACCACCGCATCTGCCCCATCCTGCACCCACCCCTCTCCCATCCGCAACACCCCTGCTCCTGCACCCCCACCCACGCCACACCCCCAACCCTCGGAACCCCCGCAGCCACCTTCAACCCCCCATCCGCACCACCACTGCACCCGCCACTGCCCCTCCACACCTGTCCCCCACCCATGGCACAACGCCCCCACGCCCAGAACCCCCCCTCCCCTACCCGCGGCACTCCCACACCAGCTTCTCCCACAGCCCCCCCAACCCTCCCAAACCCACATCACCCCTGCTCCCAACTCCCCACCCATGGCACCCCGACCCTCCACTACGCACAGCACCCCTGCTCCCGCACCCCCACCCCTCTCCTCATCCACAGCGCCCACGGACCCTCTCCCCCATCCGTGCCATCCCCGCACCCGCCCCTCCCCTGGCTACCGCACATCCACATCACCTACCCCATCCAGATCACGTACCCCACCCGCAACACCCCCGCCACTCCCACAACCACAGCACCTACCCGCCCGCATTATCTACAGACACCCTCCACATCTGCGGACCTCCCACACCTGCCCCTCCCCCACCCGCAACACCTCTGGACCACCACCCGAACCACCTCTGGACTCCCTCCCCCATCCACAGCTCCCCCGCATCCACCCCTCCCCCATCCACAACATCTACATCCCCCATCTGTGCCATCCCACACCTCCCCCACCCACAGCACTTCTGAAACCCATCACCTAAGCTCACCCCCCCTGCACCTCCAAACGCACACCCCTACATCGCCCCTCCCACACACACACATTACCTCCATACCCCCTCCTTCATTCACAGTCCCCCACACCGACCCCTCCCCCACCAACAGCAACTACACTCCCCATCCGCGCCCCCTCCCACACCAACCCCTCCACCACACGTAGCACCTCGGACACCATCCACAGCCGCTACAAGTGATTCCCTGAATCGGGCTGATCAGCCGCACGGATAGGAACCTCACTGAACCCACCCCCTTTCCAAACCCCCCAAACTTTTGTGAGTATAGTTGCTACCAATGGACATTGGATTAATTAGAAACACTAATACTGTGGCCATTATGTGTATAAGCAACACTGCTACCTGTGCCCATTGTGTATAAGTGGCGCTGCTACCTGTGCACACTGTGTGTATAAGCGGCTCTGCTACCTGTGGGCACTGTGTGTATAAGCGGCTTTGCTACCTGTGGGTATTGTGTGTATACGCCGCTCTGCTACCTGTGGGTATTGTGTGTACACGTGGCTCTGCTACCTGTGCCCATTGTGTGTATAAGCACCTCTGCTACCTGTGGGCACTGTGTATAAGCGCCTCTGCTACCTGTGGGTATTGTGTGTATAAGCGGCTCTGCTACCTGTGGCCATTGTGTGTATAAGCGGCTCTGCTACCTGTGGCCACAGCACCTTGGTATCTTATCTACAGTGCATTGCTGTTACTCATCTGGTACTACATAATGCAGACACTAGCAGTATATACTACACTATGTTATTCATTGTGCCCTGCGGCCACTCTGCACGCCCTCACAAAGGCCTACGCCCCCTTGACAATCGCACGCCCTCCCCCCTTACAATATTTACCCACTGCCATAAAAAAAAAATCAGGTAATACTCCATGTAATAACAATTATAGCACAGCTGAAGCCCGTGCAGGGGATAATGGGTCGTAGCCTCTTGCAACGGTATTTTCTCTCTAACCCCTTGCCTCTCTTTATCCTCTCCCTACCACCCTGACTCTCCCTATCCTTTACCGATCGCACAGCGTGTCTGTACATTCCCTTTCTCCCCCCCTACGCCTCTCTTTCTTATCTCAACCGGACACCATTTCTGTATGCCCTCTATACTGCCCTGCGTTTCTGATTCTGTTATCTAACGCCCTGCGTATGTTTAAAGCCGTGCAGAGGTTAACGGGGCGTAGCCCCTAACGACGGTGTGAAGAGCGCCCGTAGGGCGCAATGAATCACCTACTATATATATATATATATATATATATACATATATATATATAAAATTCACAGAAGAAGCCGCTACACACTTTCAAATATGATTGAGGCCGGTGCCAGGTCAGAGAAATGATACACAAAGTTCCAAGAGTAAACACCAAAGGGATCAAACTCAGATAGACCAGCACACTGCTTGAATGAAAGACGTTTTACTTGTTTCAAAAGAAGTGCAAACTAAAATAGCATGCATATGGCACACACATCTATAGCAGCATATATGTATGAATAGTGGATACTTAACATCCCGACAGCTGTTTCGAATATCTTCAGGGGAATGAGTAAAGTGTCATAGTGCCGACCACTGCACACACTGCAGTGTCAGTTTTCAAAGTGTTTTGTGCCTAATGAGCCTGCCACATCAATGCAATTTATTAGTGTGAGAAGTGCTTACCTGGGAACTGTTTCCCCCGCCCGGTCACACGTGGACGCATCTGACGTCATCCAGAAGCGCTGCCCAAGGACGCGCTCAGGAAGTGGCGTCAGTGGAAGGACATACCCGCTACACCCCCCATGTGAAACACCAGGAGGAGCCTGCCAGCCATCCCCCACACGGAAGTGAATACTTCCGAGAGTGCGACCCCGTGACTCATGTCGCCAGGTCCCGCTCGTCATAACAGACGCTCAGTAAATGACAACATGCGGGAGGCAACCGATCGGTCAAGAGTCCAAAAACCGGGAACCAAAAGGACACCATCCCAATTCCCGGGGGTGGAGAAAAAGTTCCCAGGTGTAAAAATACAAATCATAAATGAATAAGTAACTACACAAACAAATAATATGTAAATGTTGGGCACATGGAGCATACTCATGGTCAATCAAGAATGTATCAAATAACCTTAGGTAAGTACCGGTTTTTACAAATTAACAATCAGATCCTAACTGTCATGTTACAGGCTGTGTTTGAAAAATGACAGGAGCTGATTGGCTGGCACTTTATCTCCATCTTCTTTATCTCCAAGGCTTAGTAAATAGACATCTAAGTATCCGGACCCATGTGTTACTGCAACTCCAGGGGTGCTGATCAGGGATTATGCATCAGGTGCCCCAATAAGTGGCAGGTATTGGGGCTAACTGTATAGCCCCAGGTGAAGTGATGAGCTGCAGTAAATTACCGCAGATAATTGAATACCAGCCCAAGTCTACATTTCGGTCCCCTAAGGGCCTTTGTCAAGACCTATGAGCTTGTTAGCCAAAACAAACAAACAAACCCACTTACCTGTGCAAGGAGGTCCACTGGGGCACCCTGACTGCCTCCATGTACAGACATCACCGGAAATGACGTCATCAGTGTATCTCCTACATTAGCAAACTCCATCTAGCCTCAATACCCAATCATAATAATAGTAATATTCATGGACTCAAGATATCCACCTAGTTAAATCTCACCCATGCTGGCTCTCCAGATTACCTAACAACATAGATAACACCACAGCAGAACGCATAACCGGATGTACGCGCTCATCCGGAGCTACTGGAACTTTTGGTCCTGTGCTCCATCCGGCTGAAACGTGCTGGCTATGCCTCCAGAGAACTGTGTTCCCACGTTTTCAGCTTGCATTCTACCCAGGTGGAGCGCACAGCCCTCACATAATTATAGGACCACCATATCGCCACCACAGGGCACAGCATATTAACACATCCTGGAGTCCAGCAGACAGGGCCATCTAACAAGGGCCTCAAAAATATATTAAACTAATTGAAGTCATATACAGTGATTCAAAATCACCAATTGATTATATATACACATATATAATATAAATACACACACATTATATATATAGAGAGAGAGAGAGAGAGGGAGAGAAATATCCATGGACCGGCACTCCTTCCCAATCATTTAGAAATGCTCCGGTACCCTCAGAGTAACAGAAGGTATTATATCATATGCAAAGAAAACTGCGGCACTCTGAGACTTTAGAATCAAATACCATGTATTAAAAGCGTGATGCTTTTAATACACAGTGGGGGTCATTCCGAGTTGTTCGCTCGTTATTTTTTTTTCGCAACGGAGCGATTAGTCGCTAACGCGCATGCGCAATGTCCGCAGTGCGACTGCGCCAAGTAAATTTGCTATGCAGTTAGGTATTTTACTCACGGCATTACGAGGTTTTTTCTTCGTTCTGGTGATCGTAATGTGATTGACAGGAAGTGGGTGTTTCTGGGCGGAAACTGGCCGTTTTATGGGTGTGTGTGAAAAAACGCTTCCGTTTCTGGGAAAAACGCGGGAGTGGCTGGAGAAACGGAGGAGTGTCTGGGCGAACGCTGGGTGTGTTTGTGACGTCAAACCAGGAACGACACTGACTGAACTGATCGCAGATGCCGAGTAAGTCTGGAGCTACTCAGAAACTGCTAAGAAGTGTCTATTCGCAATTCTGCTAATCTTTCGTTCGCAATTTTGATAAGCTAAGATTCACTCCCAGTCCCCTGTCTCCCTTCTCCCCGTACACTCTCTGGTGACAGAGCAGCCGCTGACTGTGAGCGGAACTCACACTACCCGCCTCACAGATTAGCGGCTGCTGCAGAGTTCAGGGGGACATGCTGAGCACTGGCAGCTGCTCTCGCTCCCCCTCCCACCCGCGGCAACCACCCGCATCTGCCCCTTACCCGCGGCACTCCCGCCCTCTCCCCCTCCCGCAGCACCAACATCCGCGGCACTCCCGCTCAGAGGCGTCACTTACTGTTATAACACCCGGTGCGGTCGCGGGTGAAAATGGGGCGTGGCTTCGCGGAAGGGGGCGTGGCGTCGCGTCCCGACCCCCGTTTTCGGCACATTGTGGGTCGGGGGATACGGCCTTCACCCGGACACTGCTGAATCTGCAGTGCTGGCTTCTGCGCTGTGACAGGAGCCGGGTTGCAGCATCCAGCTCCTGTCACTGAGCAGGAGCCGGCACTTTGGTGTCACCCCTCAGAGGGTAACACCCGGGTGCGGCCCGCACCCCCCGCACCCACGTTGTGGCGCCACTGCTCCTGCCCCCTCCCCCACCCGTAGCACAAACACCCGCCGCATCCACCCACCACCTGCGGCACTCCCGCCCCCTCCCCCACCCAGAGCACAAACACCCGCGCCACCCACCCGCGGAACTCCCACCCTCTCCCCCACCCATAGCACCAACACCCGCAGCAACCAACCGCATTCGCCCCCCACCCGCGGCACTCCCACCCTCTCCCCCACCCGCAGCACCAACACCCCCGCCACCTACTCGCGACACCCACCGCATCCACCCACCACCCGTGGCACTCCACCCCCTCCACCACCCGCAGCACCAACACCCGCACCACCCGTGGCACTCTGCCCCCTCCCCCACCCACAGCACCAACACCCGCTGCCCCCCCCCTGCGGCACCCAACGCATCCCCCACATCCGCTCCCACCCGCGGCACTCCCGCCCCCACCCATAGCTCCCACACCTGCAGCACCCCCTGCCCCTCCCCCACCCGCTGCAACCCTGCCCCTCCCCCATACCCACCCTCTCCCCCACCCGCAGCACCAACACCTGCGCCACCTACCCGCGGCACCCACCGCATCCACCCACCACCCGTGGCACTCCACCCCCACCACCAACACCCGCACCACCCGTGGCACTCTGCCCCCTCCCCCACCCACAGCACCAACACCCGCTGCCACCCCCTGCGGCACCCAACGCATCCCCCACATCCGCTCCCACCGCGGCACTCCCGCCCCCACCCGTAGCTCCCACACCTGCAGCACCCCCCGCACCTCCCCCACCCGCTGCAACCCTGCCCCTCCCCCATACCCACCTCTCCCCCCCGCTGCACCCTTCACCCAACCCGCACCACCACCGCATCTGCCCCTCCTGCACCCCCCCTCCCCCCCCCCCCCAAACCTTGGAATCCCAGCAGCTGCCTCCCACCACCCAACTGCACCACCACTGCTCCAGCCCCTGCCCCCCCCTCCGCACTTGGCCCCCACCCCCAGCACCCCCCCTTCCCCATCCACGGCACTCCCACACTAGCTTCTCCCACACCCACATCACCCCTGCTCCCAACCCCCCACCCATGGCACCCCCGCCCCTCTCCTACGCACAGCACTCCTGCTCCCGCACCCCCACCCCTCCCCTACCTGTAGCACCTGCCCCTGCAACCGTGGCACACTCAAACCTCCCCACCCCCCCCAAATGCACCACACCGGCAAACCGCCCTCTCCCCCACCCTTGGCACCCCCCCACTCCACCCCCATACCCACCTCTCCCCCCGCTACACCCCTGCATCCTCCACTGCACCCGCACCACCACCGCATCTGCCCCATCCTGCACCCACCCCTCTCCCATCCGCAACACCCCTGCTCCTGCACCCCCTCCCCCACCCACGCCACACCCCCAACCCTCGGAACCCCCGCAGCCGCCTTTCACCCCCCATCCGCACCACCACTGCACCCGCCACTGCCCCTCCACACCTGTCCCCCACCCATGGCACAACGCCCCCACGCCCAGAACCCCCCCTCTCCTACCCACGGCACTCCCACACCAGCTTCTCCCACAGCCCCCCCAACCCTCCCAAACCCACATCACCCCTGCTCCCAACTCCCCACCCATGGCACCCCGACCCTCCACTACGCACAGCACCCCTGCTCCGGCACCCCCACCCCTCCCCTACCTGCAGCACCCCCCCACCCGCCCCTGCAACCATAGCACCCTCACCCCCACACACCCCCAACCGCACCACCCCGGCTAACTGCCCCCTCCCCCACCTGCGGCACCCCTCCCCTCCCCCACTCCACTCCCATACCCACCTCTCCCCCGCTACACCCCTCCACCCCACCCGCACCACCACTACCGCATTTGCCCCTCCTGCACCCGCCCCTCCCCCATCCGCAACACCCCTGCTCCCGCACCCCCTCTCCCACCCGCGCCAACCCTCGGAAACCCCCGCAGCTGCCTCCCACACCCCAACCGCAGCACTACTGCACCCATCCCTGCCCCCCGCACCTGTCCCCACACCCATGGCACCACACTCCCACCCGCAGCCCCCCACTCCCCCACCCACGGCACTCCCACACCAGCTTCTCCCACAACCCCTCCCACACCCATATCACCCCTGCTCCCAACCCTCCACCCATGTACGCCCCTCCCCTACGCACAGGATCCCTGCTCCCCCACCCCCATCCCTCCCCTTCCTGCAGCACCACCCGCAACCGTGGCACCCTCACACCCACCCAACCGTGTGTGTATATGCCGCTCTGCTACCTGTGGGTATTGTGTGTACACGTGGCTCTGCTACCTGTGCCCATTGTGTGTATAAGCACCTCTGCTACCTGTGGGCACTGTGTATAAGCGCCTCTGCTACCTGTGGGTATTGTGTGTATAAGCGGCTCTGCTTCCTGTGGCCATTGTGTGTATAAGCGGCTCTGCTACCTGTGGCCACAGCACCTTGGTATCTTATCTACAGTGCATTGCTGTTGCTCATCTGGTACTACATAATGCAGACACTAGCAGTATATACTACACTATGTTATTCATTGTGCCCTGCGGCCACTCTGCACGCCCTCACAAAGGCCTACGCCCCCTTGACAATCGCACGCCCTCCCCCCTTACAATATTTACCCACTGCCATAAAAAAAAATCAGGTAATACTCCATGTAATAACAATTATAGCACAGCTGAAGCCCGTGCAGGGGATAATGGGTCGTAGCCTCTTGCAACGGTATTTTCTCTCTAACCCCTTGCCTCTCTTTATCCTCTCCCTACCACCCTGACTCTCCCTATCCTTTACCGATCGCACAGCGTGTCTGTACATTCCCTTTCTCCCCCCCTACGCCTCTCTATCTTATCTCAACTAGACACCATTTCTGTATGCCCTCTATACTGCCCTGCGTTTCTGATTCTGTTATCTAACGCCCTGCGTATGTTCAAAGCCGTGCAGAGGTTAACGGGGCGTAGCCCCTAAAGACGGTGTGAAGAGCGCCCGTAGGGCGCGATTAATCACCTACTATATATATATATATATATATATATAAAATTCACAGAAGAAGCCGCTACACACTTTCAAATATGATTGAGGCCGGTGCCAGGTCAGAGAAATGATACACAAAGTTCCAAGAGTAACCACCAAAGGGATCAAACTCAGATAGACCAGCACACTGCTTGAATGAAAGATGTTTTACTTGTTTCAAAAGAAGTGCAAACTAAAATAGCAAGCATATGGCACACACATCTGTAGCAGCATATATGTATGAATAGTAGAGATGAGCGGGTTCGGTTTCTCTGAATCCGAACCCGCCCGAACTTCAGCTTTTTTTACACGGATCCGAGCGACTCGGATCTTCCCGCCTTGCTCGGTTAACCCGAGCGCGCCCGAACGTCATCATGACGCTGTCGGATTCTCGCGAGGCTCGGATTCTATCGCGAGACTCGGATTCTATATAAGGAGCCGCGCGTCGCCGCCATTTTCACACGTGCATTGAGATTGATAGGGAGAGGACGTGGCTGGCGTCCTCTCCATTTAGATTAGAAGAGAGAGAGAGAGAGAGAGAGATTGACCTGATTTACTGGAGATTAGGAGTACTGTAGAACTGTAGAGAGTGCAGAGTTTACTAGTGACTGACCACAGTGACCACCAGACAGTGCAGTTTTATTTAATATATCCGTTCTCTGCCTGAAAAAAACGATACACAGTGACTCAGTCACATACCATATCTGTGTGCACTGCTCAGCCCAGTGTGCTGCATCATCTATGTATATATCTGACTGTGCTCAGCTCACACATCTTATAATTGTGGGGGAGACTGGGGAGCACTGCAGTGCCAGTTATAGGTTATAGCAGGAGCCAGGAGTACATATTATTATTAAAATTAAACAGTGCACACTTTTGCTGCAGGAGTGCCACTGCCAGTGTGACTGACCAGTGACCTGACCACACTGACCACCAGTATAGTTAGTAGTATAGTATACTATATTGTGATTGCCTGAAAAAGTTAAACACTCGTATCTGACTGTGCTCAGCTCACACATCTTATAATTGTGGGGGAGACTGCGGAGCACTGCAGTGCCAGTTATAGGTTATAGCAGGAGCCAGGAGTACATATTATTATTAAAATTAAACAGTGCACACTTTTGCTGCAGGAGTGCCACTGCCAGTGTGACTGACCGGTGACCTGACCACACTGACCACCAGTATAGTTAGTAGTATAGTATACTATATTGTGATTGCCTGAAAAAGTTAAACACTCGTATCTGACTGTGCTCAGCTCACACATCTTATAATTGTGGGGGAGACTGGGGAGCACTGCAGTGCCAGTTATAGGTTATAGCAGGAGCCAGGAGTACATATTATTATTAAAATTAAACAGTGCACACTTTTGCTGCAGGAGTGCCACTGCCAGTGTGACTGACCAGTGACCTGACCACACTGACCACCAGTATAGTTAGTAGTATAGTATACTATATTGTGATTGCCTGAAAAAGTTAAACACTCGTCGTGTGACTTCACTTGTGTGGTGTTTTTTTTTTAATTCTATAAAAAAACTAATTCTGCTGACAGACAGTGTCCAGCAGGTCCGTCATTATATAATATATACCTGTCCGGCTGCAGTAGTGATATATATATATTTTTTATATCATTATTTATCATCCAGTCGCAGCAGACACAGTACGGTAGTTCACGGCTGTAGCTACCTCTGTGTCGGCACTCGGCAGTCCGTCCATAATTGTATACCACCTACCCGTGGTTTTTTTTTCTTTCTTCTTTATACATACATACTACTACTACATCTCTTTATCAACCAGTCTATATTAGCAGCAGACACAGTACAGTACGGTAGTCCACGGCTGTAGCTACCTCTGTGTCGGCACTCGGCAGTCCGTCCATAATTGTATACCACCTACCCGTGGTTTTTTTTTCTTTCTTCTTTATACATACATACTACTACTACTACATCTCTTTATCAACCAGTCTATATTAGCAGCAGACACAGTACAGTACGGTAGTCCACGGCTGTAGCTACCTCTGTGTCGGCACTGGGCAGTCCGTCCATAATTGTATACCACCTACCCGTGGTTTTTTTTTCTTTCTTCTTTATACATACATACTACTACTACATCTCTTTATCAACCAGTCTATATTAGCAGCAGACACAGTACAGTACGGTAGTCCACGGCTGTAGCTACCTCTGTGTCGGCACTGGGCAGTCCGTCCATAATTGTATACCACCTACCCGTGGTTTTTCTTTCTTTCTTCTTTATACATACATACATACTACTACTACTACATCTCTTTATCAACCAGTCTATATTAGCAGCAGACACAGTACAGTACGGTAGTCCACGGCTGTAGCTACCTCTGTGTCGGCACTGGGCAGTCCGTCCATAATTGTATACCACCTACCCGTGGTTTTTTTTTCTTTCTTCTTTATACATACATACTACTACTACTACATCTCTTTATCAACCAGTCTATATTAGCAGCAGACACAGTACAGTACGGTAGTCCACGGCTGTAGCTACCTCTGTGTCGGCACTGGGCAGTCCGTCCATAATTGTATACCACCTACCCGTGGTTTTTTTTTCTTTCTTCTTTATACATACATACTACTACTACATCTCTTTATCAACCAGTCTATATTAGCAGCAGACACAGTACAGTACAGTAGTCCACGGCTGTAGCTACCTCTGTGTCGGCACTCAGCAGTCCATCCATAATTGTATACTAGTATCCATCCATCTCCATTGTTTACCTGAGGTGCCTTTTAGTTGTGCCTATTAAAATATGGAGAACAAAAATGTTGAGGTTCCAAAATTAGGGAAAGATCAAGATCCACTTCCACCTCGTGCTGAAGCTGCTGCCACTAGTCATGGCCGAGACGATGAAATGCCAGCAACGTCGTCTGCCAAGGCCGATGCCCAATGTCATAGTACAGAGCATGTCAAATCCAAAACACCAAATATCAGTAAAAAAAGGACTCCAAAACCTAAAATAAAATTGTCGGAGGAGAAGCGTAAACTTGCCAATATGCCATTTACCACACGGAGTGGCAAGGAACGGCTGAGGCCCTGGCCTATGTTCATGGCTAGTGGTTCAGCTTCACATGAGGATGGAGGCACTCAGCCTCTCGCTAGAAAAATGAAAAGACTCAAGCTGGCAAAAGCAGTAGCACCGCAAAGAACTGTGCGTTCTTCGAAATCCCAAATCCACAAGGAGAGTCCAATTGTGTCGGTTGCGATGCCTGACCTTCCCAACACTGGACGTGAAGAGCATGCGCCTTCCACCATTTGCACGCCCCCTGCAAGTGCTGGAAGGAGCACCCGCAGTCCAGTACCTGATAGTCAGATTGAAGATGTCAGTGTTGAAGTACACCAGGATGAGGAGGATATGGGTGTTGCTGGCGCTGGGGAGGAAATTGACCAGGAGGATTCTGATGGTGAGGTGGTTTGTTTAAGTCAGGCACCCGGGGAGACACCTGTTGTCCGTGGGAGGAATATGGCCGTTGACATGCCTGGTGAAAATACCAAAAAAATCAGCTCTTCGGTGTGGAAGTATTTCACCAGAAATGCGGACAACATTTGTCAAGCCGTGTGTTCCCTTTGTCAAGCTGTAATAAGTAGGGGTAAGGACGTTAACCACCTCGGAACATCCTCCCTTATACGTCACCTGCAGCGCATTCATAATAAGTCAGTGACAAGTTCAAAAACTTTGGGCGACAGCGGAAGCAGTCCACTGACCAGTAAATCCCTTCCTCTTGTAACCAAGCTCACGCAAACCACCCCACCAACTCCCTCAGTGTCAATTTCCTCCTTCCCCAGGAATGCCAATAGTCCTGCAGGCCATGTCACTGGCAATTCTGACGAGTCCTCTCCTGCCTGGGATTCCTCCGATGCATCCTTGCATGTAACGCCTACTGCTGCTGGCGCTGCTGTTGTTGCTGCTGGGAGTCGATGGTCATCCCAGAGGGGAAGTCGTACTCGTAAGCCCACTTTTACTACTTCCACCAAGCAATTGACTGTCCAACAGTCCTTTGCGAGGAAGATGAAATATCACAGCAGTCATCCTGCTGCAAAGCGGATAACTGAGGCCTTGGCATCCTGGGTGGTGAGAAACGTGGTTCCGGTATCCATCATTACTGCAGAGCCAACTAGAGACTTGTTGGAGGTACTGTGTCCCCGGTACCAAATACCTTCTAGGTTCCATTTCTCTAGGCAGGCGATACCGAAAATGTACACAGACCTCAGAAAAAGAGTCACCAGTGTCCTAAAAAATGCAGCTGTACCCAATGTCCACTTAACCACGGACATGTGGACAAGTGGAGCAGGGCAGGGTCAGGACTATATGACTGTGACAGCCCACTGGGTAGATGTATGGACTCCCGCCGCAAGAACAGCAGCGGCGGCACCAGTAGCAGCATCTCGCAAACGCCAACTCTTTCCTAGGCAGGCTACGCTTTGTATCACCGGTTTCCAGAATACGCACACAGCTAAAAACCTCTTACGGCAACTGAGGAAGATCATCGCAGAATGGCTTACCCCAATTGGACTCTCCTGTGGATTTGTGGCATCGGACAACGCCAGCAATATTGTGTGTGCATTAAATATGGGCAAATTCCAGCACGTCCCATGTTTTGCACATACCTTGAATTTGGTGGTGCAGAATTTTTTTAAAAAACGACAGGGGCGTGCAAGAGATGCTGTCGGTGGCCAGAAGAATTGCGGGACACTTTCGGCGTACAGGCACCACGTACAGAAGACTGGAGCACCACCAAAAACTACTGAACCTGCCCTGCCATCATCTGAAGCAAGAAGTGGTAACGAGGTGGAATTCAACCCTCTATATGCTTCAGAGGTTGGAGGAGCAGTAAAAGGCCATTCAAGCCTATACAATTGAGCACGATATAGGAGGTGGAATGCACCTGTCTCAAGTGCAGTGGAGAATGATTTCAACGTTGTGCAAGGTTCTGATGCCCTTTGAACTTGCCACACGTGAAGTCAGTTCAGACACTGCCAGCCTGAGTCAGGTCATTCCCCTCATCAGGCTTTTGCAGAAGAAGCTGGAGGCATTGAAGAAGGAGCTAAAAGGGAGCGATTCCGCTAGGCATGTGGGACTTGTGGATGCAGCCCTTAATTCGCTTAACAAGGATTCACGGGTGGTCAATCTGTTGAAATCAGAGCACTACATTTTGGCCACCGTGCTCGATCCTAGATTTAAAACCTACCTTGGATCTCTCTTTCCGGCAGACACAAGTCTGCTGGGGTGCAAAGACCTGCTGGTGACAAAATTGTCAAGTCAAGCGGAACGCGACCTGTCAACATCTCCTCCTTCACATTCTCCCGCAACTGGGGGTGCGAGGAAAAGGCTCAGAATTCCGAGCCCACCCGCTGGCGGTGATGCAGGGCAGTCTGGAGCAACTGCTGATGCTGACATCTGGTCCGGACTGAAGGACCTGACAACGATTACGGACATGTCGTCTACTGTCACTGCATATGATTCTCTCAACATTGAAAGAATGGTGGAGGATTATATGAGTGACCGCATCCAAGTAGGCACGTCACACAGTCCGTACTTATACTGGCAGGAAAAAGAGGCAATTTGGAGGCCCTTGCACAAACTGGCTTTATTCTACCTAAGTTGCCCTCCCACAAGTGTGTACTCCGAAAGAGTGTTTAGTGCCGCCGCTCACCTTGTCAGCAATCGGCGTACGAGGTTGCATCCAGAAAATGTGGAGAAGATGATGTTCATTAAAATGAATTATAATCAATTCCTCCGCGGAGACATTGACCAGCAGCAATTGCCTCCACAAAGTACACAGGGAGCTGAGATGGTGGATTCCAGTGGGGACGAATTGATAATCTGTGAGGAGGGGGATGTACACGGTGATATATCGGAGGATGATGATGAGGTGGACATCTTGCCTCTGTAGAGCCAGTTTGTGCAAGGAGAGATTAATTGCTTCTTTTTTGGGGGGGGTCCAAACCAACCCGTCATATCAGTCACAGTCGTGTGGCAGACCCTGTCACTGAAATGATGGGTTGGTTAAAGTGTGCATGTCCTGTTTTGTTTATACAACATAAGGGTGGGTGGGAGGGCCCAAGGACAATTCCATCTTGCACCTCTTTTGTCTTTTATTTTTCTTTGCGTCATGTGCTGTTTGGGGAGGGTTTTTTGGAAGGGACATCCTGCGTGACACTGCAGTGCCACTCCTAAATGGGCCCGGTGTTTGTGTCGGCCACTAGGGTCGCTTATCTTACTCACACAGTCAGCTACCTCATTGCGCCTCTTTTTTTCTTTGCGTCATGTGCTGTTTGGGGAGGGTTTTTTGGAAGGGACATCCTGCGTGACACTGCAGTGCCACTCCTAAATGGGCCCGGTGTTTGTGTCGGCCACTACGGTCGCTAATCTTACTCACACAGCTACCTCATTGCGCCTCTTTTTTTCTTTGCGTCATGTGCTGTTTGGGGAGGGTTTTTTGGAAGGGACATCCTGCGTGACACTGCAGTGCCACTCCTAAATGGGCCCGGTGTTTGTGTCGGCCACTAGGGTCGCTAATCTTACTCACACAGCTACCTCATTGCGCCTCTTTTTTTCTTTGCGTCATGTGCTGTTTGGGGAGGGTTTTTTGGAAGGGACATCCTGCGTGACACTGCAGTGCCACTCCTAAATGGGCCCGGTGTTTGTGTCGGCCACTAGGGTCGCTTATCTTACTCACACAGTCAGCTACCTCATTGCGCCTCTTTTTTTCTTTGCGTCATGTGCTGTTTGGGGAGGGTTTTTTGGAAGGGACATCCTGCGTGACACTGCAGTGCCACTCCTAAATGGGCCCGGTGTTTGTGTCGGCCACTACGGTCGCTAATCTTACTCACACAGCTACCTCATTGCGCCTCTTTTTTTCTTTGCGTCATGTGCTGTTTGGGGAGGGTTTTTTGGAAGGGACATCCTGCGTGACACTGCAGTGCCACTCCTAAATGGGCCCGGTGTTTGTGTCGGCCACTAGGGTCGCTAATCTTACTCACACAGCTACCTCATTGCGCCTCTTTTTTTCTTTGCGTCATGTGCTGTTTGGGGAGGGTTTTTTGGAAGGGACATCCTGCGTGACACTGCAGTGCCACTCCTAGATGGGCCAGGTGTTTGTGTCGGCCACTAGGGTCGCTTAGCTTAGTCATCCAGCGACCTCGGTGCAAATTTTAGGACTAAAAATAATATTGTGAGGTGTGAGGTATTCAGAATAGACTGAAAATGAGTGGAAATTATGGTTTTTGAGGTTAATAATAATATGGGATCAAAATGACCCCCAAATTCTATGATTTAAGCTGTTTTTTAGGGTTTTTTGAAAAAAACACCCGAATCCGACAAAAAAAATTCGGTGAGGTTTTGCCAAAACGCGGTCGAACCCAAAACACAGCCGCGGAACCGAACCCAAAACCAAAACACAAAACCCGAAAAATTTCAGGCGCTCATCTCTAATGAATAGTGGATACTTAACATCCCGACAGCTGTTTCGAATATCTTCAGGGAATGAGTAAAGTGTCATAGTGCCGACCACTGCACACACTGCAGTGTCAGTTTTCAAAGTGTCTTGTGCCTAATGAGCCTGCCACATCAATGCAATTTATTAGTGTGAGAAGTGCTTACCTGGGAACTGTTTCCCCCGCCCGGTCACACGTGGACGCATCTGACGTCATCCAGAAGCGCCGCCCAAGGACGCGCTCAGGAAGTGGCATCAGGGGAAGGACATACCCGCTACACCCCCGTGTGAAACACCAGGAGGAGCCGGCCAGCCATCCCCCACATGGAAGTGAATACCTCCGAGAGTGCGACCCCGTGACTCATGTCGCCAGGTCCCGCGCGTCATAACAGACGCTCAGTAAATGACAACATGCGGGAGGCGACCGATCGGTCAAGAGTCCAAAAACCGGGAACCAAAAGGACACCATCCCAATTCCCGGGGGTGGAGAAAAAGTTCCCAGGTGTAAAAATACAAATCATAAATGAATAAGTAACTACACAAACAAATAATATGTAAATGTTGGGCACATGGAGCATACTCATGGTCAATCAAGAATGTATCAAATAACCTTAGGTAAGTACCGGTTTTTACAAATTAACAATCATTAACCCTAAAAAAGTGTGGCCTCACCTAATAAAGGATAGATCCACAGCTCCATGTGTACCACTGAATAATACATACTAAACAACACATATATATGCATGAACATAATCTAAATACAGATACAACCTGTTAGAACTATTAAATCTCAGGTAATGGACCCCCATGCGATATCATAAAAAGGTCAAGGTTCACATGTGTTATAAAGAAAAAAAAAGAAAAGAAAAAAGGGAAAAAAAGGAAAACACTAAATAAGTCACCAAGATCTTATTACAAAAATGGCACAAAAGAAAAATCTTCATTGAGACCAGCTGGTGTAAGGGTTTCCAGGCGACGGATCCACCGGCACTCTTGTTGTAATAACAGTTTGTGGCGATCACCGCCTCTCTTAAGAGGAGGTACATGATCAATGGGCATAAATAATAGATCTTTAATGTGGTGTCCATGGAAAACAAAATGCTTTGCGACTGGTGGTGTTGAACTTTCAACTTTGGTGAACGCCTTTTTAATTGAAGAGCGATGCAAGGCTATACGCTCTTTCAGCATTCTGATTGTCTTTCCAACATACAGTTTTTTGCAGGGCATTGGATCACATAAATCACATATCTTGTTTCACATGTCATGCGATGTTTCAATCGAAACGTATTGCCCTTGGTTGGATGTAGAAAACTGCTGCCTGTGTGAATATGCTTGCAATTAACACATGAGCCACATTTGTGTGCTCCTGGTTTCAGTTGTAACCAACCGCTTCCATGTTGTGACATCGGCACTATGTCAGAATAAGTAATCTGATCCTTGAGATTTGAGCTACGTTTGTAGCTAAACAACTGTAAATTGCCACAAAATCCACCCATCGTCGGATCTGCCTGCAAAATATGCCAGTATTTTGAGATGGCCCGTCTCGTGACACCAGAAGCAATAGAATATGTACTAGAGAAGATTAATCGTTCAAGTTCATTGTCTCTAGTTTTAGATCTCATCAGTTCTGTCCGGCCGATCTTCAAACATTTAGAGATTGCTTCTTGTACCTCTTTGGGATCATAGCCCCTCTCAATGAATTTATTACCCATATCAGCCAGAGCACCTGGTAATGTTCCATCATCAGAGGTTATTCATGTTACTCGTACAAGTTGCGAAAAGGGTAAACCCCTCTTCAAGGGTTGCGGATGAAAGCTCGTTGCTAGCAATAAGGAATTCTTGTCGGTAGGTTTTCTAAACACCTCTATGGTAAATGACCCATTTTGCAATTTAATGGTGACGTCCAAAAAATTAATAGAAACAAAATCATAAACACATGTGAACCTGATTGACCCTGGTAAAAGGTTCAATTTAGCAATGAATTGCAGCAATTTGGTTTCACCCCCAGTCCACAGCATGAAAAGGTCATCAATAAATCGTACATAAAACTTAATAAATGATGAGAATTCTCTATCTGCCATGGTATGATTTTTTTCATATTGAAACATAAACAAATTGGCATACGATGGGGCCACATTGGACCCCATCGCAGTGCCCTGTAATTGCAAATAAAAATAATTTTCAAACAAAAAATAATTTTTATGTAAAATAAAGTCCAACAAAAGTAACAAAAATTCACTCGGTGGACCCTCATACTGTGGACTGGAGGAAATTGTGGCCCTGGTGGCCTCTATACCCTCAAGGTGATTGATGCAGGTATATAAACTGGTGACATCTAGTGTCACCAGTATGCATCCGTCAGGTAGTGGGCCAACTAAGTTCAATTTGTTCAAGAAATCTGAAGTATCTTTAATAAAGAAAGGCGTAGATTGTACCACCGGCTGTAGATAAAAATCTACAAACTGAGACAGCGTTTGACATAGAGATCCCCTGGAGGATATAATCGGTCTTCCAGGGGGTTTGTTCAAACACTTGTGAACTTTGGCAAAATATAGATCAATGGAATTCGAGGAAATTCCTGTGTCAGAAATGTAGCCGTTTGTTCATCTATCCAATTATTGGACACACCAATTCCAATGATTGAATCTACCTCACGTTTGAAGTTGTCAGTTGGATCAAAACGCAACTGTTTATAACATTGCGTGTCGGGATGTTAAGTATCCACTATTCATACATATATGCTGCTACAGATGTGTGTGCCATATGCTTGCTATTTTAGTTTGCACTTCTTTTGAAACAAGTAAAACGTCTTTCATTCAAGCAGTGTGCTGGTCTATCTGAGTTTGATCCCTTTGGTGGTTACTCTTGGAACTTTGTATATATATATATATATATATATATATATATATATATATATACTAGTGTGTGTGTGTGTGTGTGTGTGTGTGTGTGTGTGTGTGTGTGTGTGTGTGTGTGTGTGGATTGTTCTGATAAAAACAAAAGTATATACATATATTATTGCCATTTATTTTAAATTACAAGTTTTAGTCACACTGCACACAGGATTAGAACCCATGACCTGTTATAGTGAAGGAAGACACCTTACTGATAGAGCTGTTCACTGCTGCATAACAAGTCTAACTATATGAAGCTAGAATTATTAGTTTAAAACTGTTGCAACTAGGCAGATCTATGTAGTGTGCAGCCACATAGTACATAGGCCCTCATTCCGATATGATCGCTAGCTGCTTTTGGTCGCAGCGCGGCGATCAAGCTAAAAATCGGCATTTGTGCGCATGCATATGGGCCGCAGTGCGCACGCGCGAAGTACTTACACAAAAAACTATGCAGTTTTACACAAGGTCTAGCGGCCCTTTTCAGTCGCACTGCTGATCGGTGAGTGATTGACAGTAAAGGGGCATTTCTGGGAGGTAACTGTCCGTTTTCCGGGAGTGTGCTAAAAAAAAGCAGGCGTGTCAGGTAAAAACGCAGGCGTGCCTTGGAAAACGGGGGAGTGGCTGGCCGAACGCAGGGCGTGTTTGTGACGTCAAACAGGAATTAAACAGACTGAAGTGATCGCAAGGAAGGAGTAGGTCTGGATCTACTCAGAAACTGCTTGGAAAAATTTCAGCACTATTCTGCTAACCTTTCGATCGCTAAGCTTAGATACACTCCCAGAGGGCGGCGGCTTAGCGTGTGCACTGCTGCTAAAAGCAGCTAGTGAGCGATCAACTCGGAATGAGGGCCATAGATCTGCTCAGTTACTCACAATGCTTATTATTTTTCTGACAATTATTTTACAAGTGTCATATACCCAGGATTAGAACCCACAACCTATTTCACTAGAAGCAGGCACCTTACTGTACAGGAAGCATGAGAATTCTAACTATATAAAGTTGCTTATAATTGCCAAAGAAGTAACGGAGGGGGAATATCACTGCCATAACAGCCTAAGGAAGTACAATTTACCAGAGCCGTAACTACGTGTGTGCCAGGTGTGCCTGGCATGCAGCGCAGTCGCCCTGAGGGCGCAACGGCCAGCAGCTTGTAATGAGTCAAATTTACTCATTACAAGCCGCCTGTGCTGTGCTGTGTGCGCCGCGCTGGAGGAGAAGAGGAGAGCAGCAGCGCCGGAGGTAGGGAAGGAGGAGGAGGGAGGGGGACTGGAGCCGCAGCAGCGCTATGTAATTGGTAATGGCGCCGCTGCAGCAGTCCCTCTCTTTCCGCATTGGCTGTCCAGTGCTGCTGTGAATGCTGGCATGCGCTTCCCTCATCCCAGCATTCACAGCGGCGTCGGCCAGGAGAGGGACTACTGCTGCTGCGCCACCACCACCAATTACACTGCGCTGCTGCGGCTTCAGTCCCCCTCCCTCCTCCTCCTTCTCCCCTGCCCGGGATCTGCTGCATGAAGCCTGCACCGAGGAGCCTGAGCCAGCAGGGGGAGATGGTAAGTATCTATCTATCTATCTATCTATCTATCTATCTGTCTGTCTGTCTGTCTGTCTGTCTATCTCTCTATCTATTCTGTCTGCCACAATGTGTAAAAAGGGGGACTATCTGCCGTAATCTGTAAAAAGGGGGACGCTGTCTGCCGTAATGTGTAAAAGGGGGACGCTGTCTGCCGTAATGTGTAAAAGGGGGACGCTGTCTGCTGTAATGTGTAAAACGGGGGACGCTGTCTGCCGTAATGTGTAAAACGGGGGACGCTGTCTGCCGTACAGTGTAAAAAAGGGACTCTGTCTGATGTACAGTGTAAAAAGTAGAGATGAGCGGATTCGGTTTTACTCGGATTTACTCGGTTCTCGAAACGGCATCTGATTGGCTCACGGATGTCACGTGTTTTGGATAGCCAATCAGATGCCGTTTTGAGAACCGAGTAAATCCGAGTAAAACCGAATCCGCTCATCTCTAGTAAAAAGGGGACGCTGTCTGCCGTAATGTGTAAAAGGGGTACGCTGTCTGCTGTACAGTGTAAATATGAGATGCTGTCTGCCATAATGTGTAAAAAGGGGATGCTGTCTGCCGTAATGTGTAAAAAGGAGGCGCTGTCTGCTGTAATGTGTAAAAAGGGGATGCTGTCTGCTGTAATGTGTAAGAAGGGGATGGTGTCTGCGGTAATGTGTAAATAGGGGGACGCTGTCTGCCGTAATGTGTCAAAAGGGCACGCTGTCTGCTGTAATGTGTAAAAAGGGGCATGCTGTCTGCCGTAATGTGTAAAACGGGGGACACTGTCTGCCGTACAGTGTAAAAAAGGGACTCTGTCTGATGTACAGTGTAAAAAGTAGAGATGAGCGGATTCGGTTTTACTCGGATTTACTCGGTTCTCGAAACGGCATCTGATTGGCTCACGGATGTCACGTGTTTTGGATAGCCAATCAGATGCCGTTTTGAGAACCGAGTAAATCCGAGTAAAACCGAATCTGCTCATCTCTAGTAAAAAGGGGACGCTGTCTGCCGTAATGTGTAAAAGGGGTACGCTGTCTGCTGTACAGTGTAAATATGAGATGTTGTCTGCCATAATGTGTAAAAAGGGGATGCTGTCTGCCGTAATGTGTAAAAAGGAGGCGCTGTCTGCTGTAATGTGTAAAAAGGGGATGCTGTCTGCTGTAATGTGTAAGAAGGGGATGGTGTCTGCGGTAATGTGTAAATAGGGGGACGCTGTCTGCCGTAATGTGTCAAAAGGGCACGCTGTCTGCTGTAATGTGTAAAAAGGGGCATGCTGTCTGCCGTAATGTGTAAAAAGGACACGCTGTCTGCCGTAATGTGTAAAAAAGAGGCGCTGTCTGCCATTATGTGTAAAAAGGGGACGCTGTCTGCCGCAGTCTGTAAAAAGGGGGACTGTCTGCCGTAATATGTAAAAGGGGGCTCTACCTGGTGTATTAGCGCTACTGTGTGGCATTATTTGAATAATGGAGACTACTGTGCGGCGTAGTATGAATTGGTATTATTTTGTGGCCACACCCCTTCGCATGAAGCCATGCCCTTACATATTTTTCACGCGCCTACGCCGCGCACTGCCACTATCTTGTATGGGGGGAGCACCAATGCCGTTTCTTTTGCACACAGCGCTAAAATGCCAAGTTACGGCACTGCAATTTACATGTCATATCTTAGCGCAGGCAGAGAAATAGAAGTGAAAATTGTTTAGTACATATTGAGAAGCTATACAGTATGTACTAGGAATTTCACTTCTTTTTCGTTTTTAAACTTTTTCTCCTATTAGTGTATAGACCCCAGAGGTTCTAGTGTTAATTACTGCATTTTTTGTTCTGACTTTCTCGGTTATATTTGTAATGAGTATTTTCCACAGTTTTGTATGGGAAGGCTGTTAAGGAATCATAGAAAAGTATTGTAGTAAGAATAAAGTATGATATAATAGACAATATGACATCTGGAAGATAAGCAGCCATATAATGCAAACATTGTACAGTTGCATCCAGTGCAGATTTACTGCCAGGAGACAAAGGAATTTGGAAACACATTTCTTAATTATCCTGCTGGCACATCTAGGTATGGCCGGGGAGTAAGAAACAACATTTGTTACTGAAAGTTTTCACCTGTTTGTTTAAGATTCTGTGAATATTTATTCTAAAAATGTGAATTATGATAGTAAGAGAGAATTGTATACATTTTTTTATTGTTAGATAATTATGCTTCCAGCAATTCTGTTATCTAGTTCATTGAGAGCTGGAGAGGATTAAGGGGAATTAGATGTAAAGTACTTTATTACTGATATAAATGATTTTATGATATTATATAAACCCAACTGTGAAGATTTAATTGCTCTTTAATTCCTTTTGAGAACGAGAGTCGAATCACAGGGTGGCAGATCTGTCATCACCTACGGTGTGGTAGGGGTGATGGGGGGAACTATTTTATAGGCCGAACTATCTTGAGCTCTGATTTCTGGTGAATTAGCTGCCGATGTGACTGTGTTCTTTGTGGCTGACTATGGACTGCTATGGAGCGATCGCACTCTGAAGCCCTTTATGCAGTGCACTCACGCAGCGAGCGCACTGCGAATGCGCAACCAGTGAGATGCTTGGTGCAATTGCCTCTGCCTGATAGACTGGCAGAGGCAGTCGTGGGGCAGAAGCAAAAGCATCGCCGCTGTGCAATGCCCTCGCACCTGTGAGTGTGTGTGGGGGGGGGGGGGGGCAGGGCCTGACATGTGTGGCGGACCAGCCCTGTGCTGGGCGCCCCCCCCCCCCCCCCCACATGTCAGAGAAACAGATCGTAGATGTGCTATTTTTAGCACATCTATGGTCAGATCTGAATCACCCCCTGTGTGCAATGTGACTTGCTATGGATTGTGTGCAACATGGCTGACTGGATCTATCTGTCTGACTTTACTTGCACCTGCCCCCCCCCCCTCCCCTCCTCCCCGCATGCTTATCTGTCACCTACATGGCTGTTGTATAGCAAACCGAAGACAAATTCCCAGTATATGCCAATAAAGCTAATCCTGATCCTGACTCTGGATAGCACAAGAGGGATGGGGCTTAAATTCTGCAAAGGACTCTTGGCTGGCTGGATAACAAGATTCTGATACACCCACTAGTGCAGCTCTACCTTGGGTAGAGCAGGAAACTACCCCTTTTTTGGTGAGTCACGGTAAACGGGTCACATGGGGACCAGAGTCTCTACACAATTCTGCTTTCCTGTAATTTAAGGTGAGAGACAGCCATTTTAGCTAGAGAGGGAATGTGTGGTTACAAAATTTCAAGACGGAATACTATTAAAGAAAGACTTCCACTGGAGTTTCCCACCCACATGAATGAAAATCAGAGGAATCCCCTATAAGTCAAGGGGCACTTTGGAAATAATGGCCCCTGTAGTAAGTAGAGGAGCTGCTGCTGCAAGAAGCTGCTATCACGGCTGTAAGAGGAGCTGCTTGACCCCCCCCTTAAAAAGGTTCAAGTTCAAGATGGAGTCGCTCAGAGCGTTCATCGCCAGCCTGGAAGGGGGGGATTATAGGGTGTCCCTGGACATAAAGGATGCATACCTTCATGTCCCCATATATCTGCCTCATCAGGCGTTCCTGAGGTTTGCTGTACAAGATTGTCATTACCAATTTCAGACGTTGCCGTTTGGGCTTTCCACGGCCCGAGAATTTTCACCAAGGTAATAGCGGAAATGATGGTGCTCCTGCGCAAGCAGGGTGTCACAATTATCCCGTACTTGGACAATCTCCTAATAAAAGCGAGATCGAGAGAACAGTTGCTGAACAGCGTGTCACTCTCCCTGAGGGTGTTGCAACAGCACGGCTGGATTCTCAATATCCCGAAGTCACAGTTGGTTCCAACGACTCGTTTGCCTTTCTTAGGCATGTTTCTAGATACAGACCAGAAAAGGGTTTATCTTCCGATAAAAAAGGCCCAAGAACTCATGTCTTTGGTCAGGGACCTATTGAAGCCAAAAAGGGTGTCAGTGCATCACTGCACTCGAGTTCTGGGAAAGATGGTGGCGACTTACAAGGCCATTCCATTTGGCAGGTTCCATGCGAGAACTTTTCAATGGGACCTTCTGGACAAGTGGTCCGGGTCACATCTAGAGATTCATCAGATGATCACCCTGTCCCCCACGGCCAGGGTATCTCTCTTGTGGTGGCTGCAGAGTGCTCACCTTCTGGAGGGTCGCAGGTTCGGCATTCAGGACTGGGTTCTGGTAACCACGGACGTGAGCCTCCGAGGTTGGGGAGCAGTCACACAGGGAAGAAACTTCCAGGGTCTCTGGTCAAGCCAGGAGGCTTGTCTTCACATCAACGTACTGGAGTTGAGGGCCATATACAACGCCCTTCGACAAGCGGAAAATTTGCTTCGCGACCTACCGGTTCTGATCCAGTCAGACAACATCACCGCAGTGGCGCATGTAAACCGCCAAGGCGAAACAAAGAGCAGAGTGGCAATGGCAGAAGCCACCAGGATTCTTCGCTGGGCAGAAAATCATGTAAGCGCCCTGACAGCAGTCTTTATTCCGGGAGTGGACAACTGGGAAGCAGACTTCCTCAGCAGACACGATCTAAATCCAGGAGAGTGGGGACTTCATCAGGAAGTCTTTGCAGAGATTGCAAGTCGGTAGGGACTGCCTCAGATAGACATGATGGCGTCACGCCTCAACAAGAAACTACCGAAGTATTGTGCCAGGTCGAGGGACCCTCAGGCAGTGGCGGTGGACGCCCTGGTGACATCATTGGTGTTTCAGTCGGTCTATGTGTTCCCACCTCTTCCGCTCATCTCAAAGATATTGAGAATCATAAGACGAAGAGGAGTACAGACAATTCTCATTGTTCCAGATTGGCCGCGAAGGGCCTGGTATCCGGATCTGCAGAAAATGCTCACAGAAGATCCGTGGCCTCTTCCTCTCAGAGAGGACCTGTTACAACAGGGGCCCTGTCTGTTCCAAGACTTACCACGGCTGCGTTTGACGGCATGGCGGTTGAACGCCGGATCCTAGCGGAAAAGGGCATTCCTGATGAGGTAATTCCTACTCTGATAAAGGCTAGGAAAGACATGACAGCGAAACATTATCACCGTATATGGCGAAAGTATGTATCTTGGTGTGAGTCCAGGAATGCTCCTCCGGAAGAATTCCATTTGGGCCGTTTCCTTCACTTCCTACAGACGGGAGTGAATTTGGGCCTAAAATTAGGCTCCATTAAGGTTCAGATTTTGGCCCTATCCATTTTCTTTCAGAAGGAATTGGCTTCTCTCCCAGAAGTCCAGACTTTTGTGAAGGGAGTGCTGCATATCCAGCCTCCTTTTGTGCCTCCAGTGGCACCCTGGGACCTTAACGTGGTGTTGCGGTTCCTTAAGTCTCACTGGTTTGAACCACTTAAAACGGTGGAATTGAAATATCTCACTTGGAAAGTGGTCATGTTGTTGGCCTTGGCATCGGCAAGGCGAGTATCGGAGTTGGCGGCTTTATCTCACAAGAGCCCCTATCTGATTTTCCATGTGGATAGAGCAGAGTTGCGGACTCGTCCTCAATTTTTGTCCAAGGTGGTTTCTTCTTTTCATATGAACCAACCTATTGTGGTGCCTGTGGCTACACGGGACTTGGAGGATTCCGAGTCCCTTGATGTGGTTAGGGCATTGAAAATGTATGTGGCCAGAACGGCTCGGGTTAGGAAAACAGAGGCACTGTTTGTCCTGTATGCATCCGACAAGGTTGGCGCTCCTGCTTCGAAGCAGACTATTGCTCGCTGGATCTGTAACACGATTCAGCAGGCTCATTCTACGGCTGGATTGCCGTTACCAAATTCTGTAAAGGCCCATTCCACTAGGAAGGTGGGCTCTTCTTGGGCGGCTGCCCGAGGTGTCTCGGCATTACAGCTTGCCGAGCTGCTACTTAGTCGGGTTCAAACACCATTGCTAAGTTCTACAAGTTTGATACCCTGGCTGATGAGGACCTCATGTTTGCTCAATCGGTGCTGCAGAGTCATCCGCACTCTCCCGCCCGTTTTGGAGCTTTGGTATAATCCCCATGGTCCTTACGGAGTCCCCAGCATCCTCTAGGACGTAAGAGAAAATAAGATTTTAAACCTACCGGTAAATCTTTTTCTCCTAGTCCGTAGAGGATGCTGGGCGCCCGTCCCAGTGCGGACTACATCTGCAAGACTTGTATATAGTTTTTGCTTACTTAAGGGTTATGTTACAGTTTTGATCAGTCTCGGGCTGATGCTGTTTTGTTTCATGCTGTTAACTGGTTCGTATATTCCATGTTATACGGTGTGAATGGTGTGGGCTGGTATGAATCTTGCCCTTAGATTAACAAAAATCCTTTCCTCGTACTGTCCGTCTCCTCTGGGCACAGTTTCTCTAACTGAGGTCTGAAGGAGGGGCATAGAGGGAGGAGCCAGTGCACACCCATATCTAAAGTTCTTTTTAGTGCCCATGTCTCCTGCGGAGCCTGTCTATTCCCCATGGTCCTTACGGAGTCCCCAGCATCCTCTACGGACTAGGATAAAAAGATTTACCGGTAGGTTTAAAATCTTATTTTCTCATACGTCCTAGAGGATGCTGGGGATGACATCAAGACTATGGGGTATAAACGGGATCTGCAGGAGACATGGGCACTCTAAAGACTTTTCATTGGGTGTGAACTGGCTCCTCCCTCTATGCCCCTCCTACAGACCTCAGTTTTAGAAATGTGCCCAGGTCAACTGTATGCACTCTGAGGAGCTCTACTGAGTTTCTCTGAAAAGACTTATGTTAGGTTTTTTATTTTCAGGGAGATCTGCTGGCATCAGACTCCCTGCTTCGTGGGACTGAGGGGGCAGAAGCAGAACCAACTTCCTCAGAGTTTCATGGCTCTGCTTCTGGCTGACATGACACCATTATCTCCTGAAGGGTACTGAACGCTAGCCGTGTCTAGATGCTCACTCCCACAGCACGTCGTCACCCCCCTCACAGAGCCAGAAGTCAGAAGACAGGTGAGTATGAGAAGAATGATCTTCAATCAAGTAAGTGACGGCTGAGGTGCTGCGCGGCTGGCGGGAGCATTGCTGCCCACACACACAGGCACTGCAGGGTGCAGGGCGCGCGGGGGGGCGCCCTGGGCAGCAAGAAAAATACGTCAAACTGGCTAAAAGGGGGCATAAGATGCCGCTGGCACAGTCCTACCCCCGCCAGTATAAATAATAAGTCAATATACTGAGTGTAAGGACGGGGTAGGCATGTGGTGTGCAGTGTATGGGGGCGGAGCTTCTTCCTCAGGCAGCCAGCACACTACTCAGCGCCATTTTCTCTCTCTCCTCAGGCTGCAGAGAACACGCTGGTCCTCTCCTCCACTTCTGACAAGTACAGGGTGCTATAAAGGGGGGGGGCACAAATTAATTGTGGTGCATTTGATAGTGTATATTACTATTTAAAAGCGCTTTTGGGCTGTGGACATACTGTGTTCACAGGCAATACTGGCGCTGGGTTTGTGAACTGGCTGCTCCTATCCTGTGTCCCTCTGACAGATTTTACTGTGGGTTTGTCCCCAAAATAAGTCCCAGTGTGTCTGTGAGTGAGGTGTACACGTGTGAGGCATGTCTGAGGCAGGGAGTTCCTCCCCGGAGGAAGCCATTTTAGGGACACAGAGTTGTAATGTGGTGGTGCTACCGGCACACCAAGAGCCTGCATGGGTGAAAGAGCTACGTGACAGTATGCATCTGATTAACCGTAGATTGGATAAGTCTGAATCTAAGGCTGCATGCTGGAGAAAATCTGTGGAAGATGTGATTTTTCAGGATGCTGTTATTCCTTATGTGGGCGGCCCCTCTGGGTCACATAAGAGACCATTTGCAAATGTTGTAAACACTGATACCGACACGGATTCTGATTCTTGTGTCGACGATAGTGAATCCAGAGAGATAAATCATAAATTGGCAAAAAGTATACAATATATGATTGTGGCTATAAGGGACGTGTTGGAGGTTACAGAAAGCACTCCTGTACCTCAGAAGAAAGCTTATTTATGTAAGGAAAAGAAATCCAAAGTCATGTTCCCTCCTTCACACGAACTAAATGCTCTGTTTGAAGGGATGTGGGTGAATCCTGATAAAAAAAAATTTGTATTCCCAAAAGGATTCACATAGCTTATCCTTTCCCGGTTGAAGACAGGAAAAAATGGGAGTCACCCCCTGTGTTAGACAGTGCACTTTCCAGGTTGACAAAGAAGGTAATTCTCCCTGCTCCTGGCACGGCTTCTCTTAAAGAGCCGGCAGACCGCAAATGGAAACGACATTGAAATCCATTTATGTTACCAATGGTACACTGCTCAGACCCACTATTGCCTGTGCATGGGTGAGTCGCGCTATTGAAAAATGGTCAGAAAGCGTGTCATCAGAAATTGACACGATTGAAAAGATGAGATACTCCTTAAGTTAGGGAATATCAAGGACGCTGCCACCTACATGCTGGAAGCAATGAAGGATATTGGACTCTTGAGTTCACAAGCCGCTACCATGGCAGTATCGGCTAGGCAGGCCTTATGGATTCGCCAGTGGAACGCGGATGCAGATTCCAAAAGAAACATGGAGGCTCTCCCATATAAAGGTGAGGCCTTATTTGGCGATGGCCTGGATGCGTTAGTCTCGGCGGCTACCGCAGGTAAGTCAACATTTTTGCCCTCTGCGCCTGCACCGGCAAAAAAGACCTATCACCCGCAAATGCGGTCCTTTCGGCCCAATAAATACAAAAAGACGAGAGGTTCCCCCTTCTTTGCAGGTAGGGGAAGGGGAAAGAAGCCCACACCGGCTTCAGGTTCCCAAGAGCAAAAGTCTACCCCTAATTCTGCCAAATCCCCAGCATGATGCTGGAACTCCCTTATGGGAGGCCGCTCGGGTGAGGGCACGTCTCAAACTCTTCAGCCAGGATTGGATTCTGTCTGGCCTGGACCCCTGGGTGTTGCAAATAGTATCCCAGGGATACAAACTAGAGTTTCAAGACGTTCCCCCATGCCAATTTTTCAAATCGACCTTGCCAGCTTCTCCGCCAGAGAGAGAAGCAGTAACAGCGGCAATCCAAAAATTATGTCAAGACCAGGTCATAGTGCTGGTACCGTTGTCACAACAAGGGCGGGGTTTTTATTCAAGCCTCTTTGTTGTTCCAAAGCCGGACGGCTCGGTCAGACCGATCTTAAATCTAAAAGATCTGAATTTCTTCCTGAAAAGGTTCAAGTTCAAGATGGAATCACTTCGGGCAGTGATTGCCAGTCTGGAGGAGGGAGAATACTTGGTGTCGGTGGACATAAAGGATGCTTACCTGCATGTTCCCATTCATCCTCCTCACCAGGCTTATCTGAGATTCGCGATTCAGGATTGCCATTACCAATTCCAGATGTTACCTTTCGGTCTCTCCACGGCGCCGAGGGTATTCACCAAGGTGATGGCGGAGATGATGGTCCTCCTTCGTCAGAACGGAGTCAATATAATCCCTTATCTGGACGACTTCCTGATAAAGGCGAGATCCAGGGACCAGTTATTACAAAACATATCCCTCTCCCTGTCAATACTCCAACAACAAGGGTGGATCATAAATTACCCAAAGTCACAGTTGGAACCGAAGACAAGGTTGTCTTTCCTCGGGATGATTCTGGACACAGAAGTTCAGAGAGTATTTCTTCCGCTGGAAAAGGCTCTGGAAATCTAGAAAATGGTAAAACAGATATTGAAACCATCAAGTGTGTCGATCCATCAGTGCATTCGGTTGTTGGGGTAGATGGTGGCGGCCTACGAGGCCATACAGTTTGGCAGGTTCCATGCCATAGTATTCCAGTGGCACCTATTGGACAAGTGGTCGGGGTCACACCTACACATGCACAGAAAGATAATCCTGTCGTCAAAAACCAGGATTTCGCTCCTGTGGTGGTTGCACAGCTCTCACCTGCTAGAGGGACGCAGGTTCGGGATTCAGGACTGGGTCCTAGTAACCACGGATGCAAGTCTCCGAGGCTGGGGAGCAATCTCTCAGGGAGAAAACTTCCAGGGACGTTGGTCACAACAGGAAGCCTGCCTTCACATAAACGTTCTGGAGCTAAGAGCCATTTACAACGGCCTTCAACAAGCAGTACATCTTCTTCAAGACCGTCCCGTGCAGATCCAGGCGGACAATGTAACAGCAGTCGCATACATAAACAGGCAGGGCGGAACAAAAGGCAGAGCGGCAATGGCAGAGGCGACAAAAATCCTCCACTGGGCAAAAAAACATCTACAAGCTCTGTTGGCAATATTCACTCGGGAGTAGACAACTGGGAAGCAGACTTCCTCAGCAGACACGATCTCCATCCAGGAGAGTGGGGCCTCCACCAAGAAGTCTTTGCAGAGCTGACAAGTCTTTGGGGAGTTCCTCAAATAGACATGATGGCGTCTCGTCTCAACAAGAAGCTACAGAGATACTGTTCCAGGTCGAGAGACCCTCAAGCAGTAGCAGTGGATGCACTGGTGACCCAGTGGGTGTTTCCGTCAGTGTATGTTTTCCCTCCACTTCCGCTGATCCCAAAAGTACTCAGGATCATAAGAAAGACAAGGGTTCAAGCAATCTTCATTGCCCCAGACTGGCCAAGATGGGCTTGGTACCCAGATCTTCAGCAGTTACTCATAAGAGATCCTCGGCCTCTTCCTCCTCGGGAGGACCTGCTGCAGCAGGGGCTGTGTGTGTACCAAGACTTACCGCGGCTACGTTTGACGGCATGGCTGTTGAGCACCGTATCCTAGCCAGGAAGGGTATTCCTAAGGAGGTCATCCCCACCCTTATTCAGGCCAGAAAGGGAGTAACGTCAAAACATTACCACTGTATTTGGAGAAAATATGTGTCTTGGTGTGAATCCAAGAAACCTCTTATGGAAGAGTTTCACTTAGGACGTTTTCTCCTTTTTTTGCAGGATGGTGTGGAGGCGGGCCTACGATTGGGATCAATCAAGGTCCAGATTTCGGCCTTGTCAGTGTTCTTCCAAAAACAATTGGCCTCTCTTCCAGAGGTTCAGACCTTCATGAAAGGGGTTCTGCACATCCAGCCTCCATTCGTGCCTCCAGTGGCACCATGGGACCTTAACGTGGTATTGCAGTTCCTTCAATCGGGTTAGTTTGAGCCTCTACAAAAGATAGAGTTGAAGTTTCTCACTTGGAAAGTGGTGATGCTTTTGGGCATTGGCATCCGCAAGGCGGGTGTCTGAATTGGGGGCCTTGTCTCACAAGAGCCCTTACCTGATTTTCCATGAAGATAGGGTAGAGTTGCGAACTCGCCAACATTTTCTTCCAAAGGTGGTTTCTGCTTTTCACATAAACCAACCTATTGTGGTGCCAGTAGTTACTGACACATTCACTGATTCAAAGTCTCTAGATGTGGTTAGAGCTTTGAAAATTTATATTGCTAGAACAGCTTGTATACGGAAAACAGAAGCTCTGTTTGTCCTATATGATCACAACAAGATTGACTGTCCTGCTTCCAAGCAGACTATTGCACGTTGGATTAGAAATACGATTCAGCAAGCTCATACTACGACTGGATTGCCGTTACCGACGTCAGTAAAGGCCCACTCCACTAGGAAGGTAGGCTCATCCTGGGCGGCTGCCCGGGGGGTCTCGGTATTACAACTTTGCCGAGCAGCTACTTGGTCAGGGTCAAACACATTTGCTAAGTTCTACAAGTTTGACACCTTGGCCGATGAGGACCTAAAGTTTGGTCAATCGGTGCTGCAGGGTCATCCGCACTCTACCGCCCGTACGTTAGCTATAGTATAGACCCCATGGTCTTGATGTCGTCCCCAGCATCCTCTAGGACGTATGAGAAAATAGGATTTTTATAACCTACCGGTAAATCCTTTTCTCCTAGTCCGTAGAGGATGCTGGGCGCCCGTCCCAGAGCGTACTTTACCTGCAGTTTAGTTATTACAGTTACACAAGTTGTGTTATCTTGGTTTCAGCATGTTGCTGCATTTAGTTCATGCCTGTTGGCGTGTGTTATGTTGAATGCCATGTGTGCGGCATGGTTGAGGGTGTGAGTTGGTAGATATCTCACCACTAGTTAAGTAATTCCTTTCCTCGAAATGTCAGTCTCCCTGGGCACAGTTCCTACAACTGAGGTCTGGAGGAGGCCAGTTCACACCCAATGAAAAGTCTTTAGAGTGCCCATGTCTCCTGCGGATCCCGTCTATTCCTCATGGTCTTGATGTCATCCCCAGCATCCTTTACGGACTAGGAGAAAAGGATTTACCGGTCGGTTATCAAAATCCTATTATTTACAAAGTGAACAATGCATTTTCCACCAGAGGAGTCTATGCAATGTTGCTTGCGCTCAAACCACTTAGTGAAGCAACTGGATGGACCAGTACGAAGCAGGTACTGTATGTCTTCTAAGTTCTACATGCTGGATGAAGGTCTCCACTGCAGCTACTGGTGACTCAAAATGAATCCCACGCATCTTGCGCTTGATTTGTGGGAACACGTAGAAGTCTCAGTGGCCCAGGTATGGACTGTATGGCGGGTGACCAAGCCCTTGGATGCGTTCATTAGCCTGAAAATCCACCACTTTCCTGGACTTGTGGGCAGGTGCATTGTCGCGATTGAGAAGGGCACCACAAGCGAAAGTTCTTGGACGGCACCTGGAAATGGCTTCAAGCACTTACGACAGGCATTAGTTGGCATACCAGTCCCTGGTGACAGTGCGCTGCTGCACGAGTGCTATAGTAGCTACATGTCCAGTCTTGGCCACAACAAACAGCCCCTATTTGCTTGGCCACACTGCGCTCACGTTGGAACTTCTGTGGTGGCGCACCTCCAACTGAGGCACACTGGAACGGTAGTTGTTTGAGCTCGGGGTTGTAACTGTAGATCCAGGATTCATTGCCACTGATTATCTCCCAGACAGAGTTTGAGCAACCGCCATCAAACTTGGCCAGCATGTGGCACCAAGTCATCCGAGCCTCATTGTGCTTTCGAGTCAGCTGATGGGGCACCCAGCATGCAGAAACCTTGCTCAGGCCAAGCTTTTCATGGAGCATAGGTGTGCGCAGGGGGGGTGCCTGGTGCGCACAGGCACCCCCTAATGTCTGGCACCCTGATCTCACATGCCTGATGTAGCGATCGCCGAACAAGCTGATTACTGTCTCCTCTGCGCTGCACCCTGTCAGGACTGTATTACTGACCAGACGCCTGGGTTAATCAAGGGTGCCACTGCCACCGGCTTTCAAACTCCCATCTCCACCTCCATGTACAAAAACAGTATGATGTGATGTGATTATGCCCACCCGCCACATGCCCACCTCTCTTCTTCTATGCTATGCCAACGCCAGCCACTGATGAGGAGCAGCATGCAGCCAGTGTTCCTCTTAGGAAGACAAATTGAATACTGGCAGGCGGTCGGCAGCAACATTGACACGTCACTCGTTTTTCCTGCAGCATCAGTACTAGTCTGCGACTATCAGTGTCAGTGAGTGACTGACTTGTAAGTAAGCTGCTGCAGCTTGCAGAAGAAAGAGAGGGGGAGCCAGACCAGGCTGAGGAGGAGCAGTGTAATTGCAGTGAGTGCCATCAGGGGTGTTTGTTTGGTGCACACCACAACATCTGACAATGTATCTGCTTTATTAGGATTGGTACAAGGGTGGACATTTTATATTGCATTGACCATCAATAGATGGTGCTAGACACGCCCAAAAGGCGGTGCTAGACACATCCCTCCAACGGTGCACCCCCTAATAAAATGTGCTGCGCACGCCTATGTCATGGAGTATCAAGTGGATGGATTCTGGTGAGATGCCTATCTCCTTCTCTAACTGGGCCACGGTCACCCTGGGGTCTACCTCAACTATGGCCCACATAGCAGCTCCAGTCGTCCACATAAAAATAGGCCTATTATGCTTGCAACATGATGACAGCTACCCAAACACTCATAAATCATAAGTATTAAAATTGATTTTGTAGTTTGCTCACAAAATTATCAAATTTTTCTATGTTTATGTATTTAGGGAGACATTGGGGCACATAGTGTACACCCACACGTGACTCAGGCCACACCCACACAGCACTGGTCACAACACCTCTCCATCTCAGTATAGGCCCTTGAAAATTTTCAGCTCCAGGCCCATGTGGCCCTTAATCCGGCCCTGAGCAGCAATGTCCTCGCTGATTCTGCAAACCACTCAAACACAGTGCTTCCTCTTCAAAAGCAGCTCGCAGTCGGTCAAAACTCTCCTGCCGTCACAGATCACTCTTGTAGTCATAGAAGATCATGGCTCTCCAGCGGCCTCTGTTGAGCTCCATAACGAGTTTGTGAAGGAAGTGAACATGCCGACTTCTTCAGTGTGCAGTGCTACTTATATCCGGTTCTGTGCCTTGACATTTCAAAAGAACTTCAGTCAGAGATAACAGTTCACAACCAGACAGATTGTGTACTGAAATTTATTGCACACCCCTCGTATGGAGAGGGTGTGGGCTAAAGTTCATGGTGCAATACTTTATACCAACATTCAAGTTATATGAGTTTATCAGTTTTGATCAGTGTTAAAGATCCAGATCAAAAACCAAAACACTTGAGGTGGCTTTGCCTACACCAAACCCAAAACATGGTGATGATATAGAACCAAAACCAAAAAGTAAAACACAGGGGTCTGCAAAAAACTCTAATGGAAAGTACTAACATGCTGTTGGATAACTGTGCCCAGTCAAACCAGGTACGTTCTGCCTATTCACCGTTGTAACATTTATCATGAGACTGAGCTACAGGTGTTGGACTAGACTGAGAACCGCAAACCTATTTCTAACGCAGCCATTCTGAATGGTGTAATGGTTACCATTACTGCCTCACAGCATTGACGTCACAGGTTCAAGTCCCACCACAGCCCTAACTGTTTAGAGTTTGTATATTCTCCCCATGCTTGCTTTGGCTTCCTCCGGGTTGTCCGGTTTCCTCCCACAATCCAAAAATATACTGGTAGGATAAATGGCTCCCGAAAAAAAAAAAGTGGGTAAGTGTGTACAGAGGTGTAGCTAGATGCCATGGTGCCTGGAGCAAGGGTATGTTTCGCCACCCCCTCTCCTTTACTGAATTGGTTGCATCAGACATTTGAAAAGAAAATATAATTAAAAATCCTAAATTGGTGACAGGGCCAGTTCTAGACCTTGTGGAGCTCAAGGCAAAAGTGGCCTTTGGGCACCCCCATTTTTAAAATCGGGGCAGTGCGCACCAAAAGCGCACAACAAAAATATAGGGGCGTTGCTTCATGGGGAAGGGGTGTGGCCACATATAGTACCAATTCAGATTACACTGCACAGTAGTGTCCGTTATTCACATTACACCACACAGTAGTACCCCTTATACACTTAACACAACACAGTAGAGCCTCTTATACATGTTACGTCACACAGTAGAGCCCCTTATACGCGTTATGCCAAAGTTGAGCTGCTTATACATATAACTCTACAGCTTCTAATGCAGAGAGAGGTGCTGCTGCAGCAGCAGCTGGGGCAGAGAGAGATGCTGCAGCATCAATGTAGAGAGAGAGAGAGGTGCTGTAGCAGCTGGGGCAGAGAGGGGTGCTGCATCAGCCAGGGCAGAAAGAGGTGCTGCAACAGCGGGGGCAGAGAGTGGTGTAGCAGGACAGAAGTAAACCTGCTGCACAGCTACAAGCAGAAAGTGAGTCTGGTCTGCCCTGTTCCCTACCAAGTCTCCGAGTCCGAGTCAGTGTGCGTCCTTTCTGCTGCTGCACCTCCTCCTGCCCTGTGGCTGCCTGAACAGCGGCCCGTGTTATAGCGGGTGGAGGGAGGGGGGAAGTCAGGCAGCGGGGGGCCCTCTAACTTTTCCAACACCCGGAGCTAGCGCTCCACCGGAGCCACTCTCGCTACACCCCTGAGTGTATACATGTGTTTAGGGCAAACTAGATGGGCCAAGTTATCAGCATCAAATTCTATATTTCTTTAAAAGTATTGTGCAGGTGGGGGAAGGATATTGTCATATTTAATATCTATTGAAAGTAATGTGTTGGAGGAGCTGTTGTGTTCATAAGATGGTCTGGTACTCACATGAACTAACTGGTATTTGTTTTCCATAACTAATATATCTTTATATTAGAGATGTGAATTATTATAACAAGGCAAATGAAACATGTGCAGAGAGAGTTAGATTTGGGTGGGGTGTGTTCAAAACTGAAATCTAAATTGAAAAAATAAAGCAGGCAGTATTTACCCTACACAGAAACAATATACCCCACCCAAAATCTAAACTTTTTTTGGTTTGCTAACAACTCTGAATAACCCCCAAAGTGCTTTAATCTACCTGGAATATTTGATTTTACGATAGTAAACCCAATTGCAGGTACCTCACACGTACCTACTTTTAGCTCCGGTCCAAAGAGACTTGGTTCCCCCAGTGAGCTGCAATTCCACCGGCTATGCTGAAAGTGGTAACGGCATTCTTCAGTACCTATGCGGGCACCAGTACCAATAGCTATTATGGCATCTGGACGAGCTTCGCAGATGCTTCTCTGTCTTGGTGATAAACCCGGCATCTTGCGGCAAATTATACTAGCACCAAGTGCCAGCACAGAGGACACTCCACTGAGAAAAGACAGAAAAATCAATGGCGTAAAACAAACAAACAAACAAACAAATGTAAATAAGGTTATTGACTACCGACATACAGTATGGTATAACTGATAGGTGTGTGTACATACTGTGTGTGTATATATATATATATATATATATATATATATATAAAACATCCAAAGTTAGACCCTGGCACTCCGGTCTTATGTTTCACCTGCTCAGGTGCCTTCCCATCAGACCGATGTCTGCTGCATATATTCCCAGAATTCGGGCGGCACTCAGAGACTTTCACACCTCAGATGAAATAGTGAACAAGCCCCGCAGGGCTGCTTTAATGTGACGTTTCGGGGAAGGGGATCTTTGCCCCGAAACGTCACATTAAAGCAGCCCTGCGGGGCTTGTTCACTATTTCATATGAGTTGTGAAAGTCTCTGAGTGCCGCCCGAATCCTGGGAATATATATATATATATATATATATATATAGTATACACACACACACATATATATATATATATATATATATATATTGTCAAAGTCGAAAAATATCGTGATGCATATGCCTTGCACTAACCTCATGCACATGCCCGCTGCGCGTGCACTCGCTCTGCCGTGCGTACGCATATCCGCACTTTGCGTAACGGAGCTTCTACGGCCGTGCGCCTTGGCGCGTGGTATGCGCATTTACGGTAGAGTTTGTGAGCGTGTAGCGTGCGACTCGGTCGTAGCATATTTAACCCATATAGTGCATTTTGTAGTTAATATTCCCCTAGACCATGTCAGCGAGTATGTTTAGTTTAAACTGTTCCTGGACAGAGAGATTCCTCTTTGCATGATAGAAAGGGTCAGATAAAGGTTGAAAGGTGGTGTCTAGAATCCAGCTGTAGGGTATTTTAAGAGTAACATTCCGATGCTAGTTAGGAAAGGATCGCTCGCTCCTGCGTATAGTTATGTACAAAAGTAGTTTATGAACATTAACTATATTTGCTGTAAATTACACATGCGGCGGGAATCCTGAGGATACCTCCCACCAGAGCAGTTGGAGAAAGACACAGCCCACCTGTTCAAATCCACCTATGACCTTTTCTGTAATGTAGAGACACATTCCTGTGTCCAATGAACAATAAGATTACAAGGTACCATTGTATTGTGAATGTATGTTGTGTATATAAAGACCACTGTTGCCTGGCTAGTCTGACTCTCTCTGAAGGCTTTCTCCCTGAATGCTGAGGACTGGACTCCAGGTTGCGCTTGCGAAAGATTCCCCACGTATGTATTATTCTCTGTAGCCATTTTGTTCTCATTTGTTCGCTCTTGTTTGCGATTGTTCGCCATTTGTTCAGATTATTCTCTGTTATTCTGTTAGATTTCTATGTTAGTTTGTAGTGTATAACTTGTACTGTTTTTCCCCTTTTATACTGAATAATCCTCGGCAGTGTTAGAGCTGCTGCGGTTGTAACCAAATTCGGTGTTGTGTTTTCACTTTCCTGCAAAGGGCTCTCTCTTAGCGTCTTAATCGCTCAAACAGCATACACACCGTTAAGGTTTCTAAGCGTCATATCATTACAGTATTTGACTAAAGGTTTAGAGTATAATCATATTCTTTCTGTGTTTATTAATAAGGTTTAAAGGTTATCAACTGTGTGTGCGATCGCTGTGTGTATTCCGTACACTCAGCGCAGCGTGTGTACGCCAAGTGCGTACCACGTACGGTACTCTGTACGCAAATAGCGTGCAAAGTGCGTAGCACGTGCACGTGGTCTAGCAGGCATAGCGGCTCAACGGTAATGGTATATAGCTTTATGTTTAATGATAATAATTGACATTATCAATATATATATATATATATATATATTTGTACGGACCAGCACTTCTCCTTCAATCAGCACAGTGTACTCCGGTGCCCTCTGGAGCTAAATCCATATGTCTCAATATAAACAGCAGCGCCAACGTTTCGGGGCTCACACACCCCTTTGTCAAGGGGTGTAACGTATCCTAACGTTTCAGGGCTCACACGCCCCTTTGTCAAGGTGTGTAGGTTGACAAAAGGGCGTGTGAGCCCCGAAACGTTGGGATACCTTTGATGTGAAATACACTCTATGCATTTTTAAATCTCTGAGTGCCACTGCTGTTTATATTGGGACACATATATATTATATATATATATATATATATATAGTAGCAATACTGACCTGCCCAATCCACAATCTCAACCCTCTACCTCTCATATACATCAAACCAGGCCGTTATTTCACAAAGCCATATCCTGTGCTGATAGGCCACATCTCTTTTCAGGTATCCGGACTCCAGGTCGACAACAAAAAGGTCGACACACCTTAGGTCGATGTCAATTGGTCGACACACCTTAAGTCGACATGGACAAAAGGTCGACATGGGCAAAAGGTCGACAGGAACAATTTTTTTCTTTTTTGGAACTTTTTCATACTTAACGATCCATGTGGACTATGATTGGAACGGTAATCTGTGCCGAGCGAAGCGGAGCGGAGCGAAGGCACCATGCCCGAAGCATGGCGAGCGAAGCGAGCCATGCGAGAGGACGCGGTGCACTAATTGGGGTTCCCGGTCACTCTACGAAGAAAACGACACCAAAAAAACATAAAAAACTCATGTCGACCTTTTCCATGTCGACCTTGTTCCTGTCGACCTTTTGTCCATGTCGACCTTTTGTCCACGTCGACCTAAGGTGTGTCGACCAATTGGCGTCGACCTAAGGTGTGTCGACCTTTTTGTTGTCGACCTGGAGTCCCAGACCTCTCTTTTCAGATCCGAAAATTGGGACTGTTGGGATTACCCACATTACTTAATTTTGAGTGGATTTCATACATTCATTTTGATGAACCTATTATATTACGTAAATGGTGTCTGGAACAGAACTGACAATATGCTGCTTTTATGGTCTCACCAGAAGCAATGAGGACATTGCTTGACCACAGCAGACATTGGAGAACTGGCTGTATCAAGGGAAACACCATAATCCACGTCAGTAATATTTAATGGATAAGCAATGGGATTCCACCTAATGGGGCTCATTTAAGAGTTGGACACATTGCCACCGCTAAAATAAAAGGAAAATTTGCATATACTATATGAAAAAAGCCAGCATTCTACAGTATATCTAATAAAATGTAAAAGGCTCAATTACATACATTTGCAAAAACATAAGAAGTCACCCACAGTGTTAAGGTGCCTCTGCTCTAGGTGGTGCTAAACACTAAGAGCCACTATTTTTAGGGCCAAACACAGGATTTGTAGGGCGAGGGTATTTCTAGTTTGTGTGTATGTATGTATATATATATATATATATATATATATATATATGGTGCTGTCTTTAAGGTACTGCAGGCACTATGATGCTGTATATATGGTATAACATTCACTGGGATGCTGTCTGTGCTGTATGGCAGTCATTGGAATGCTGACTGTGTTGTATGGTGTTCACTCTGTGTGCTATATAGCATTGTGTATATCAGTATGTAAGACGTGGCAGTTGTATGAGGAACCCAGGGGTTACCTTTTTCTATTGCGCCAACTTTCATTGATCTATTTTGCTACAATATCCTTTTAGGGTAGGAGCCCCTATCTAAGGAAGGCTGCATTAGGTGTGTGCACCAAGACAGTACGGCAAGGTACTCTATAATGGATTATCACAACTTTCTTCCAGCAACATGACAGGCTGCCAAGGACCTATACCAGCCTATACCAAGGACCTATACCAGCAGGGGAGCAAGGGCAGCATTATGTAGTTTTGCTTAGGGCACCTAGATATCTTGCACCGGTTCTGGGTGAAAGAAGTCAATAATTTCTCTCTTGTCCAAGCTAATCTTAAAATTTAAGAGGGCAGAAATTCACTGTATGTCGGACACATTGGGGAGACAATTTAAAGCATCAGAAGATGAAAGATACACATCCTCCGTGCTTTGATAGGGTTGGGAGCTCACCTAGATGCCTGAGATATCAGGATTGATCTTATCCTGATGGCCAGTACTTCATTAACTATGTCGAAATGAAGACGTAACTGGGGATGCCGTTACATTGCCGGGTAGCATTTTTAATGAGGTAGGAGGATGCAAAGCTATCCTAATGATCGGCCAACACAATTACTTTTCGGCACATGACTAAGGATATATGTATTTGTTAAATATGATGAATCTGGTTAATAAATCCTACTTGGTCTCCATGGAGTGGGCAGGATATTATTAGAAAGATAAGTGAAACAGAAAACCACCATTCAAAGATGAGTATTCCCAAATACAGGACAGCACATAATTATGGAAAAATAACTCCAGGAATGATGATGAGGGAACATTAGACAGAACCCAGCATATACATATTAATAAAGCAATACCCCGTGAAGAGAAGTAGATAATGACCGTGAAATAGAGAACAAAATAAGCTTGCATCAGCCACATACAATCAACATTCGCTGAACCCCGATATCACTTGCTTCCATCTCCCGCTCCGTTTGTGCCACACCGGCCACACCGTTATATTTAAGACAGTTTCTGCCTGTGCACACAAAACACTCCACGGTGTCATTCACCAACACAATCCACTACCCAGCAGGTGCTCCAGAGGCCATCCAAGTGTGCACCAATAAATATGTAGGGTATCATCATTAATAACAAGTGACAAAAAGACAAGCAGATGGTGAAGTCATTATCCTAGAAAATATGCCTTCCAGGCATGTATGGAAGAGGTGTCAAAAGTCACACACTGGGCAAGGCATTTGGGGCATCTGTAGTCACAAGTCCTACAAAAGTGAAGCAGCTGCTGCGGACTTGAATATGATCTGTGGACAATACATTATTGAGTTGGTTGGAATGTTGTGGACATAGTAGCTCTGCAGGGAGTGGACAAACTAAAACCCCAATCCTCGTCAATAATGTGGCCAGGACCCACAGCTAACAGGAGCATAACTGTGTCAGGTCTCCCCCACATATACCATCCAACAGTTGGGAGTAGCAAGCTGAAGTAAAAAGGTTGGGCCCCAGAGAGTCCAAATAAAAGTATATGTAGGGGCTTTTATTTTGAAATAAAAATATATAATATATAATTGAAGATCACGGCTGGAATCAAGCATATGTTGAACTGGTATACCTTCAGGATCCGGCTGTCGGGATCCTGGCAGCCATAATACCGACACCGGAATCCCGACAGCCGCCAAAACCCCGGCAACAGCATTCCGGAAGGATCAGGATCCTGGCAACGGAATCCCAACAGTCAGGATCCTAAAGGTAAGTATTAATGCCTGGATTAGATGTAGGCTGCGAGGAAGGGGGGGGGGGTAGGTTTAGGCACACCCGGAGGGTGGGTGGGTGTTAGGGATAGGCTACAGGGTGGGGGAGGTTAGGGTTAGGCACCAATAAGAGAAGTTAGGGATAGGCTGTGGACATAGAGGGTTAGGGGTAGGTGAGGGAGGTAAGGGTACCTAAAGCACCCCTGTCGGCATTTCCACGATCGGGATGCCGGCATCGGGATACTGACCATTGGCATCCCAACCTCCGGCTTTTAATACTGAATCCGTTGAACTGCAGTCCCACTGTTCTGAATCATTTCAATCATCTAAAGTGTGGTGAGAAGATTCAGCCGATAACAGTTTATTGGACTTTAGTGAATGTGCTTTTTATTGGGAAGTAGAAAAGTAATTTTCTCCCGTGAGAGAACAGAAAGGTACAACTCTGAATGCAGGGAGGGTAAATATTTCTTGCATGTTTGCGCATGATAATGCTGCGATGGGAGTTAAATAGCCCAATTAATGTTCGCTGCTTCAGTTCTAAATAACTGTGAATGTTAATGAAGTGCTGTTCCATGGGGATGCCAGCAGACAGTGTTGAGATATAACTCTGTATCTTATCTTTGCACTTCTTTTGTCATGTATCAGTAAGGCAAACAATCCCATCCAAACATTAAACCCAGGACAAATGAGTGTACTTTGAAGGTGCGAATATATGTACACATACACGGCCATTGCTGAAGAATAAGAGGTAGCGGCTCATCCTGCTATCTGGCTCCTTACATTCTAATATCACAAACAAAAAATATAAGATATGTCTGTTGAAACATTGAAATAATGCAGCCCAAGAGCTTATCCCGGAGGAATAGAGGTCCTTCTTACCTATTATGGAATGGCCTGGGCACATAGATTTTATACACTGAAGTGCCACAAGTCATGAGATAGGTGCCTTGTAATGTATACGATGCCCTCTAGCCAAGGCAAATGCAGCAAATTGATGTGGCATCGATCCACAAGTGAATAGAAGATCTCTGGTGATATGTTGACCCATGCCATCTGGATAGCTTTCCCCAGGTCCCTGATATTTGTTGGTGTAGGATCTTGGGTGCAAATGGACCTCTCTTCCATGTCCCATAAATGCTCAATTGGGTTCATGTGGCCTAACGTGGTGGCCACACCATTCATCGGAACTCTCCAGAATGCTCCTCGAACCAATTCTGGACAATTTGGGACCGATGACATGGTGCATTATGCTGCTGAAATATTCCATCATTGTGGGAGTACATGAAGTTCATGAAAGGCTGCAAATGGTCACCATACACTGCAATGTAGCGGTTACCGGTCAATGATGTGATCAGGCGGGCCCAAACCATGCCACGTGAACACATCCCGCACCATCATGGAACCACCATCAGCCTGCATGGTGCCTTGTTGACAACTGGTGTCCATGGCCTCTTGGGGTATGTGCTACACCCTAACCCTACCATCAGCCTGAAACAACTGAGACAGTGACTCATCGAACCATGCCAAATGTTACCAGTCCCCCAGAATCCTTTTAGTGACAACACAAGCTCAGGTGAGGCCCTGTGTCCGGTGTTGTGGTGTTAACAGGGACACTCTGCTTGGTCTCCTACTCCCATATCCCATGAAGGTTAAAGAACACTGCACTGACCTGCTGAATATACGTCTTGTACCTCCTGCATTGAAATTGGATGTGATGTGAGCCAGTGTCGCTTGTCTGTTACACGGACATTTCTGGCCAGATGCCGCTGGTTATGATCATTAAGCATCCGTGGTCGGCCACTGCGCTGTCCACTGTGGGTGGTAATACCTTCGATGATGTATTCCAGGTACACATGTGACACAGTAGATCGAGCAATATTGAATGTCCTCAAAATTTCGGAAATGAAATGTCACATTCTTCAGGCCCCCACTACAGAGCCGGCCATAGGCATAGACAAATAAGGCAATTGCCTAGGGCATTTGATATGCCCAGGGGCATCAGCAGCTTCTGCTGATTAAAATGATATGCGACATGCCTATATTATGTGTGTAGCATTTCATATGCAGATACAGCCACAGTCTCACACAGTATATGGGCATGCTGCATATCATTTTAATTAGCATAATCTGCTTGTGCATCCTAGCCACTTAGCAATGCAAATAAGATGCATCTTCATAAAAAATGTGCCCGACGTTAGCATTGAGGCAAGATTTATGAAGACCCATCTGTATCCAAGCAGAGGCAGAGGTCACAGTGTTAGTGGCAGTGTGAGTGTTGTGTGCATGTGAGTGGGTTGGTTGTGCAGTAGTGTTCGGAATATGTGTAAGGAGCATTATGTGTGTCATGTAAAAATGCATTAATAATGTGCAACATATGTGTAAGGGGCACTAAGTGTGTCATTATGTGTATAAGGGCATTGATAATGTGCTGCATATGTGTAACAGGGTACTACTGTATGTGTGTCATTATGTGTATAAGGGCACTAATAATGTGCAGCAAATGTGTAGGGGGCACTATGTGTGTCATTATGTGTATAAGGGCATTAATAATGTGCAGCATATATGTAAGGGACATTATGTGTAAAAGGGCATTAATAAAGGTTGTCATAATGTGTAAGGCGCATTATGTTTATAAGGACATTAATAATGTGTAAGGGGCATTACTGTGTGGAATTATGTGTAGAAATGCATTACTAATGTGTGGCATTATGTGTATAAGGTGCTGTACTATGTGGCGTTGCGTATAGAAAGGGCACTACTGTGTCGTATAATATGAATAAAGAGCAATAGGGTGTGGTGTAATGTGAATAAGGAGCAATTCAGTGTGATGTAATGTGAATAAGGGGCTCTACTGTGAGGAGTAATGTTTATAAGGTAAAGTAATCCTACTGTGGGATGTAATATGAATTATGGACACTATCGCATGATCAAATGTGAATAAAGTTGCAGTACTGTGTGGCGTAATTGGAATTGGGGTTACTATTGTGTGGCCATGCCCCTTGCCAGCAAAAACACACCCCTTTTTGGGCTGTGCGCCAAATGTGCGAACTGTTCCTCTTTAAAATATAGGGGATACAAACACCAAAATAAGGACTGCTATGGGTAAGGGGTGATGGTGCTGGGAAAGAGGTGCAAGGTCAGAGGCGGAACCAGCGGTAGTGCTAGGGGGCACCAGACAAAATCTTGCCTAGGGCATCATATTGGTTAGGGCCGGCTCTGCCCCACTATCATGCCTCACTCGAACTCTGATATTCATGTCGCCTTGCCAAGAGCAACCAAGCTGGTGTTCAACCTGACTCACAAGGTGTTACATCACAACTAATGCAG